>NC_138949.1:1237500-2437500 GCF_965226115.1 Aulonocara stuartgranti | reverse complement strand
ACGGAGACCTTGAGTTCTATAAGATAAAGCCATAAACATGTTTGTCTGAGTCTTCTATCAAAAGTTACAGCTATTTCTATGAAGTTGTACAAAAACGCTTTCTTTCGCCAAGACAGTGCGTTTCTCACTGTTACATGCATTTGAATGGGGAACTCGACCGAAACAAAGTATAGGTTTTCATTATGTGAATAACTTGGAAATCTTAGCTCAAACAGCTGCAAAACCTGTTTTCCCAGCACGGAGACCTTGAGTTCTATAAGATAAAGCCATAAACATGTTTGTCTGAGTCTTCTATCAAAAGTTACAGCTATTTATATGAAGTTGTACAAAAACGCTTTCTTTCGCCAAGACAGTGCGTTTCTCACTGTTACATGCATTTTGAATGGGGAACTCGACCGAAACAAAGTATAAGTTTTCATTATGTGAATAACTTGGAAATCTTAGCTCAAACAGCTGCAAAACCTGTCTTCCCAGCACGGAGACCTTGAGTTCTATAAGATAAAGCCATAAACATGTGTATCCGAGTCTTCTATCAAAAGTTACAGCTATTCATATGAAGTTGTACAAAAACGCTTTCTTTCGCCAAGACAGTGCGTTTCTCACTGTTACATGCATTTGAATGGGGAACTCGACCGAAACAAAGTATAAGTTTTCATTATGTGAATAACTTGGAAATCTTAGCTCAAACAGCTGCAAAACCTGTTTTCCCAGCACGGAGACCTTGAGTTCTATAAGATAAAGCCATAAACATGTGTATCCGAGTCTTCTATCAAAATATACAGCTATTTATATGAAGTTGTACAAAAACGCTTTCTTTCACCAAGACAGTGCGTTTCTCACTGTTACATGCATTTGAATGGGGAACTCGACCGAAACAAAGTATAGGTTTTCATTATGTGAATAACTTGGAAATCTTAGCTCAAACAGCTGCAAAACCTGTTTGCCCAGCACGGAGACCTTGAGTTCTATAAGATAAAGCCATAAACATGTGTATCCGAGTCTTCTATCAAAAGTTACAGCTATTCATATGAAGTTGTACAAAAACGCTTTCTTTCGCCAAGACAGTGCGTTTCTCACTGTTACATGCATTTGAATGGGGAACTCGACCGAAACAAAGTATAGGTTTTCATTATGTGAATAACTTTGAAATCTTAGCTCAAACAGCTGCAAAACCTGTTTGCCCAGCACGGAGACCTTGAGTTCTATAAGATAAAGCCATAAACATGTTTGTCTGAGTCTTCTATCAAAAGTTACAGCTATTTCTATGAAGTTGTACAAAAACGCTTTCTTTCGCCAAGACAGTGCGTTTCTCACTGTTACATGCATTTGAATGGGGAACTCGACCGAAACAAAGTATAGGTTTTCATTATGTGAATAACTTGGAAATCTTAGCTCAAACAGCTGCAAAACCTGTTTTCCCAGCACGGAGACCTTGAGTTCTATAAGATAAAGCCATAAACATGTTTGTCTGAGTCTTCTATCAAAAGTTACAGCTATTTATATGAAGTTGTACAAAAACGCTTTCTTTCGCCAAGACAGTGCGTTTCTCACTGTTACATGCATTTTGAATGGGGAACTCGACCGAAACAAAGTATAAGTTTTCATTATGTGAATAACTTGGAAATCTTAGCTCAAACAGCTGCAAAACCTGTTTTCCCAGCACGGAGACCTTGAGTTCTATAAGATAAAGCCATAAACATGTGTATCCGAGTCTTCTATCAAAAGTTACAGCTATTTCTATGAAGTTGTACAAAAACGCTTTCTTTCGCCAAGACAGTGCGTTTCTCACTGTTACATGCATTTGAATGGGGAACTCGACCGAAACAAAGTATAAGTTTTCATTATGTGAATAACTTGGAAATCTTAGCTCAAACAGCTGCAAAACCTGATTTCCCAGCACGGAGACCTTGAGTTCTATAAGATAAAGCCATAAACATGTGTATCCGAGTCTTCTATCAAAAGTTACAGCTATTTCTATGAAGTTGTACAAAAACGCTTTCTTTCGCCAAGACAGTGCGTTTCTCACTGTTACATGCATTTGAATGGGGAACTCGACCGAAACAAAGTATAAGTTTTCATTATGTGAATAACTTGGAAATCTTAGCTCAAACAGCTGCAAAACCTGTTTTCCCAGCACGGAGACCTTGAGTTCTATAATATAAAGCCATAAACATATGTATCCGAGTCTTCTATCAAAAGTTACAGCTATTTATATGAAGTTGTACAAAATAGCTTTCTTTCGCCAAGACAGTGCGTTTCTCACTGTTACATGCATTTGAATGGGGAACTCCACCGAAACAAAGTATAAGTTTTCATTATGTGAATAACTTGGAAATCTTAGCTCAAACAGCTGCAAAACCTGTTTTCCCAGCACGGAGACCTTGAGTTCTATAAGATAAAGCCATAAACATGTTTGTCTGAGTCTTCTATCAAAAGTTACAGCTATTTATATGAAGTTGTACAAAATAGCTTTCTTTCGCCAAGACAGTGCGTTTCTCACTGTTACATGCATTTTGAATGGGGAACTCGACCGAAACAAAGTATAGGTTTTCATTATGTGAATAACTTGGAAATCTTAGCTCAAACAGCTGCAAAACCTGTTTTCCCAGCACGGAGACCTTGAGTTCTATAAGATAAAGCCATAAACATGTTTGTCTGAGTCTTCTATCAAAAGTTACAGCTATTTATATGAAGTTGTACAAAAACGCTTTCTTTCGCCAAGACAGTGCGTTTCTCACTGTTACATGCATTTGAATGGGGAACTCGACCGAAACAAAGTATAGGTTTTCATTATGTGAATAACTTGGAAATCTTAGCTCAAACAGCTGCAAAACCTATTTGCCCAGCACGGAGACCTTGAGTTCTATAAGATAAAGCCATAAACATGTGTATCCGAGTCTTCTATCAAAAGTTACAGCTATTCATATGAAGTTGTACAAAAACGCTTTCTTTCGCCAAGACAGTGCGTTTCTCACTGTTACATGCATTTGAATGGGGAACTCGACCGAAACAAAGTATAGGTTTTCATTATGTGAATAACTTGGAAATCTTAGCTCAAACAGCTGCAAAACCTGTTTGCCCAGCACGGAGACCTTGAGTTCTATAAGATAAAGCCATAAACATGTGTATCCGAGTCTTCTATCAAAAGTTACAGCTATTTATATGAAGTTGTACAAAAACGCTTTCTTTCGCCAAGACAGTGCGTTTCTCACTGTTACATGCATTTGAATGGGGAACTCGACCGAAACAAAGTATAAGTTTTCATTATGTGAATAACTTGGAAATCTTAGCTCAAACAGCTGCAAAACCTGTTTTCCCAGTGTTATGGTTCAAAAATATTGGAGATGGACACCAGAGGAAAAACCCACAATAACAACACTGGTCCGGTCGGGTTGAGTCAAACGATGATTTAATGATCACACACGTGGGAGATGGACACTGTATGCAGACAGTCTCAGATCTCATCTCAAAAAACACATCTCCATAGTTTTATGAAATCAGGGTATTAGAACGCCCCCTCATGCGTAGTGACAGGTGTAATACAATCAATGTTGACAATTTTATTTAACACAAAGAATAACATTGTCTCCTTCCCGAGGGCAGACGCTAACTGCCCCCCTTCTCCTGGAACCGTCTGTACCCTGCTGAGACACAACATGGCAACTACAAGGACTCTTTCATTTATTAAGACCATCAGTGTGTATTGCTCTAAATCAAGTATATAATATTAAATGAATATTGCTGGATCAGCTACTTCTACTTAAAACATATTAAAACATGACTAAGCACAAAATCACCAAGAATGACATCTTATAAGTGCTGTGTAAGCGCGTGCGGCCTTCCAAGCTCAAAGCCTTTGCCCTCCATAGATCAGCCAGACTCGCGCTGGCTGTAGCTTTTAACCTTTAATTACCTTGAGCACAACTCTAAAATGAGCAACAAACTGCAATGTGTATGGAATGATCATGGTTACATCTGCAATGGAAAATCATGTTATTAGTCTGGTACCTGTAAGAAAGATCAAATTAAAGTTATCACCATCACTGTAATGCAAAGAATAATGTAAGATCAAAAACTTCAATTTATGCTTAATGCAAAGCTGGTTATATACTTCTAATGAACTAATAATGACATATTAAAATATTAAATGATAATAAGAAAAAACATCCCCTCCTTATTCTACACCAGCACGGAGACCTTGAGTTCTATAAGATAAAGCCATAAACATGTTTGTCTGAGTCTTCTATCAAAAGTTACAGCTATTTATATGAAGTTGTACAAAATAGCTTTCTTTCGCCAAGACAGTGCGTTTCTCACTGTTACATGCATTTGAATGGGGAACTCGACCGAAACAAAGTATAGGTTTTCATTATGTGAATAACTTGGAAATCTTAGCTCAAACAGCTGCAAAACCTATTTGCCCAGCACGGAGACCTTGAGTTCTATAAGATAAAGCCATAAACATGTGTATCCGAGTCTTCTATCAAAAGTTACAGCTATTTATATGAAGTTGTACAAAAACGCTTTCTTTCACCAAGACAGTGCGTTTCTCACTGTTACATGCATTTGAATGGGGAACTCGACCGAAACAAAGTATAAGTTTTCATTATGTGAATAACTTGGAAATCTTAGCTCAAACAGCTGCAAAACCTGTTTTCCCAGCACGGAGACCTTGAGTTCTATAATATAAAGCCATAAACATATGTATCCGAGTCTTCTATCAAAAGTTACAGCTATTTATATGAAGTTGTACAAAATAGCTTTCTTTCGCCAAGACAGTGCGTTTCTCACTGTTACATGCATTTGAATGGGGAACTCCACCGAAACAAAGTATAAGTTTTCATTATGTGAATAACTTGGAAATCTTAGCTCAAACAGCTGCAAAACCTGTTTTCCCAGCACGGAGACCTTGAGTTCTATAAGATAAAGCCATAAACATGTTTGTCTGAGTCTTCTATCAAAAGTTACAGCTATTTATATGAAGTTGTACAAAATAGCTTTCTTTCGCCAAGACAGTGCGTTTCTCACTGTTACATGCATTTTGAATGGGGAACTCGACCGAAACAAAGTATAGGTTTTCATTATGTGAATAACTTGGAAATCTTAGCTCAAACAGCTGCAAAACCTGTTTTCCCAGCACGGAGACCTTGAGTTCTATAAGATAAAGCCATAAACATGTTTGTCTGAGTCTTCTATCAAAAGTTACAGCTATTTATATGAAGTTGTACAAAAACGCTTTCTTTCGCCAAGACAGTGCGTTTCTCACTGTTACATGCATTTGAATGGGGAACTCGACCGAAACAAAGTATAGGTTTTCATTATGTGAATAACTTGGAAATCTTAGCTCAAACAGCTGCAAAACCTATTTGCCCAGCACGGAGACCTTGAGTTCTATAAGATAAAGCCATAAACATGTGTATCCGAGTCTTCTATCAAAAGTTACAGCTATTCATATGAAGTTGTACAAAAACGCTTTCTTTCGCCAAGACAGTGCGTTTCTCACTGTTACATGCATTTGAATGGGGAACTCGACCGAAACAAAGTATAGGTTTTCATTATGTGAATAACTTGGAAATCTTAGCTCAAACAGCTGCAAAACCTGTTTGCCCAGCACGGAGACCTTGAGTTCTATAAGATAAAGCCATAAACATGTGTATCCGAGTCTTCTATCAAAAGTTACAGCTATTTATATGAAGTTGTACAAAAACGCTTTCTTTCGCCAAGACAGTGCGTTTCTCACTGTTACATGCATTTGAATGGGGAACTCGACCGAAACAAAGTATAAGTTTTCATTATGTGAATAACTTGGAAATCTTAGCTCAAACAGCTGCAAAACCTGTTTTCCCAGTGTTATGGTTCAAAAATATTGGAGATGGACACCAGAGGAAAAACCCACAATAACAACACTGGTCCGGTCGGGTTGAGTCAAACGATGATTTAATGATCACACACGTGGGAGATGGACACTGTATGCAGACAGTCTCAGATCTCATCTCAAAAAACACATCTCCATAGTTTTATGAAATCAGGGTATTAGAACGCCCCCTCATGCGTAGTGACAGGTGTAATACAATCAATGTTGACAATTTTATTTAACACAAAGAATAACATTGTCTCCTTCCCGAGGGCAGACGCTAACTGCCCCCCTTCTCCTGGAACCGTCTGTACCCTGCTGAGACACAACATGGCAACTACAAGGACTCTTTCATTTATTAAGACCATCAGTGTGTATTGCTCTAAATCAAGTATATAATATTAAATGAATATTGCTGGATCAGCTACTTCTACTTAAAACATATTAAAACATGACTAAGCACAAAATCACCAAGAATGACATCTTATAAGTGCTGTGTAAGCGCGTGCGGCCTTCCAAGCTCAAAGCCTTTGCCCTCCATAGATCAGCCAGACTCGCGCTGGCTGTAGCTTTTAACCTTTAATTACCTTGAGCACAACTCTAAAATGAGCAACAAACTGCAATGTGTATGGAATGATCATGGTTACATCTGCAATGGAAAATCATGTTATTAGTCTGGTACCTGTAAGAAAGATCAAATTAAAGTTATCACCATCACTGTAATGCAAAGAATAATGTAAGATCAAAAACTTCAATTTATGCTTAATGCAAAGCTGGTTATATACTTCTAATGAACTAATAATGACATATTAAAATATTAAATGATAATAAGAAAAAACATCCCCTCCTTATTCTACACCAGCACGGAGACCTTGAGTTCTATAAGATAAAGCCATAAACATGTTTGTCTGAGTCTTCTATCAAAAGTTACAGCTATTTATATGAAGTTGTACAAAATAGCTTTCTTTCGCCAAGACAGTGCGTTTCTCACTGTTACATGCATTTGAATGGGGAACTCGACCGAAACAAAGTATAGGTTTTCATTATGTGAATAACTTGGAAATCTTAGCTCAAACAGCTGCAAAACCTATTTGCCCAGCACGGAGACCTTGAGTTCTATAAGATAAAGCCATAAACATGTGTATCCGAGTCTTCTATCAAAAGTTACAGCTATTTATATGAAGTTGTACAAAAACGCTTTCTTTCACCAAGACAGTGCGTTTCTCACTGTTACATGCATTTGAATGGGGAACTCGACCGAAACAAAGTATAAGTTTTCATTATGTGAATAACTTGGAAATCTTAGCTCAAACAGCTGCAAAACCTGTTTTCCCAGCACGGAGACCTTGAGTTCTATAATATAAAGCCATAAACATATGTATCCGAGTCTTCTATCAAAAGTTACAGCTATTTATATGAAGTTGTACAAAATAGCTTTCTTTCGCCAAGACAGTGCGTTTCTCACTGTTACATGCATTTGAATGGGGAACTCCACCGAAACAAAGTATAAGTTTTCATTATGTGAATAACTTGGAAATCTTAGCTCAAACAGCTGCAAAACCTGTTTTCCCAGCACGGAGACCTTGAGTTCTATAAGATAAAGCCATAAACATGTTTGTCTGAGTCTTCTATCAAAAGTTACAGCTATTTATATGAAGTTGTACAAAATAGCTTTCTTTCGCCAAGACAGTGCGTTTCTCACTGTTACATGCATTTTGAATGGGGAACTCGACCGAAACAAAGTATAGGTTTTCATTATGTGAATAACTTGGAAATCTTAGCTCAAACAGCTGCAAAACCTGTTTTCCCAGCACGGAGACCTTGAGTTCTATAAGATAAAGCCATAAACATGTTTGTCTGAGTCTTCTATCAAAAGTTACAGCTATTTATATGAAGTTGTACAAAAACGCTTTCTTTCGCCAAGACAGTGCGTTTCTCACTGTTACATGCATTTGAATGGGGAACTCGACCGAAACAAAGTATAGGTTTTCATTATGTGAATAACTTGGAAATCTTAGCTCAAACAGCTGCAAAACCTATTTGCCCAGCACGGAGACCTTGAGTTCTATAAGATAAAGCCATAAACATGTGTATCCGAGTCTTCTATCAAAAGTTACAGCTATTCATATGAAGTTGTACAAAAACGCTTTCTTTCGCCAAGACAGTGCGTTTCTCACTGTTACATGCATTTGAATGGGGAACTCGACCGAAACAAAGTATAGGTTTTCATTATGTGAATAACTTGGAAATCTTAGCTCAAACAGCTGCAAAACCTGTTTGCCCAGCACGGAGACCTTGAGTTCTATAAGATAAAGCCATAAACATGTGTATCCGAGTCTTCTATCAAAAGTTACAGCTATTTATATGAAGTTGTACAAAAACGCTTTCTTTCGCCAAGACAGTGCGTTTCTCACTGTTACATGCATTTGAATGGGGAACTCGACCGAAACAAAGTATAAGTTTTCATTATGTGAATAACTTGGAAATCTTAGCTCAAACAGCTGCAAAACCTGTTTTCCCAGTGTTATGGTTCAAAAATATTGGAGATGGACACCAGAGGAAAAACCCACAATAACAACACTGGTCCGGTCGGGTTGAGTCAAACGATGATTTAATGATCACACACGTGGGAGATGGACACTGTATGCAGACAGTCTCAGATCTCATCTCAAAAAACACATCTCCATAGTTTTATGAAATCAGGGTATTAGAACGCCCCCTCATGCGTAGTGACAGGTGTAATACAATCAATGTTGACAATTTTATTTAACACAAAGAATAACATTGTCTCCTTCCCGAGGGCAGACGCTAACTGCCCCCCTTCTCCTGGAACCGTCTGTACCCTGCTGAGACACAACATGGCAACTACAAGGACTCTTTCATTTATTAAGACCATCAGTGTGTATTGCTCTAAATCAAGTATATAATATTAAATGAATATTGCTGGATCAGTTACTTCTACTTAAAACATATTAAAACATGACTAAGCACAAAATCACCAAGAATGACATCTTATAAGTGCTGTGTAAGCGCGTGCGGCCTTCCAAGCTCAAAGCCTTTGCCCTCCATAGATCAGCCAGACTTGCGCTGGCTGTAGCTTTTAACCTTTAATTACCTTGAGCACAACTCTAAAATGAGCAACAAACTGCAATGTGTATGGAATGATCATGGTTACATCTGCAATGGAAAATCATGTTATTAGTCTGGTACCTGTAAGAAAGATCAAATTAAAGTTATCACCATCACTGTAATGCAAAGAATAATGTAAGATCAAAAACTTCAATTTATGCTTAATGCAAAGCTGGTTATATACTTCTAATGAACTAATAATGACATATTAAAATATTAAATGATAATAAGAAAAAACATCCCCTCCTTATTCTACACCAGCACGGAGACCTTGAGTTCTATAAGATAAAGCCATAAACATGTTTGTCTGAGTCTTCTATCAAAAGTTACAGCTATTTATATGAAGTTGTACAAAATAGCTTTCTTTCGCCAAGACAGTGCGTTTCTCACTGTTACATGCATTTGAATGGGGAACTCGACCGAAACAAAGTATAGGTTTTCATTATGTGAATAACTTGGAAATCTTAGCTCAAACAGCTGCAAAACCTATTTGCCCAGCACGGAGACCTTGAGTTCTATAAGATAAAGCCATAAACATGTGTATCCGAGTCTTCTATCAAAAGTTACAGCTATTTATATGAAGTTGTACAAAAACGCTTTCTTTCACCAAGACAGTGCGTTTCTCACTGTTACATGCATTTGAATGGGGAACTCGACCGAAACAAAGTATAAGTTTTCATTATGTGAATAACTTGGAAATCTTAGCTCAAACAGCTGCAAAACCTGCTTTCCCAGCACGGAGACCTTGAGTTCTATAATATAAGGCCATAAACATGTTTGTCTGAGTCTTCTATCAAAAGTTACAGCTATTTCTATGAAGTTGTACAAAATAGCTTTCTTTCGCCAAGACAGTGCGTTTCTCACTGTTACATGCATTTGAATGGGGAACTCGACCGAAACAAAGTATAGGTTTTCATTATGTGAATAACTTGGAAATCTTAGCTCAAACAGCTGCAAAACCTGTTTGCCCAGCACGGAGACCTTGAGTTCTATAAGATAAAGCCATAAACATGTGTATCCGAGTCTTCTATCAAAAGTTACAGCTATTTATATGAAGTTGTACAAAAACGCTTTCTTTCGCCAAGACAGTGCGTTTCTCACTGTTACATGCATTTGAATGGGGAACTCGACCGAAACAAAGTATAAGTTTTCATTATGTGAATAACTTGGAAATCTTAGCTCAAACAGCTGCAAAACCTGTTTTCCCAGTGTTATGGTTCAAAAATATTGGAGATGGACACCAGAGGAAAAACCCACAATAACAACACTGGTCCGGTCGGGTTGAGTCAAACGATGATTTAATGATCACACACGTGGGAGATGGACACTGTATGCAGACAGTCTCAGATCTCATCTCAAAAAACACATCTCCATAGTTTTATGAAATCAGGGTATTAGAACGCCCCCTCATGCGTAGTGACAGGTGTAATACAATCAATGTTGACAATTTTATTTAACACAAAGAATAACATTGTCTCCTTCCCGAGGGCAGACGCTAACTGCCCCCCTTCTCCTGGAACCGTCTGTACCCTGCTGAGACACAACATGGCAACTACAAGGACTCTTTCATTTATTAAGACCATCAGTGTGTATTGCTCTAAATCAAGTATATAATATTAAATGAATATTGCTGGATCAGCTACTTCTACTTAAAACATATTAAAACATGACTAAGCACAAAATCACCAAGAATGACATCTTATAAGTGCTGTGTAAGCGCGTGCGGCCTTCCAAGCTCAAAGCCTTTGCCCTCCATAGATCAGCCAGACTCGCGCTGGCTGTAGCTTTTAACCTTTAATTACCTTGAGCACAACTCTAAAATGAGCAACAAACTGCAATGTGTATGGAATGATCATGGTTACATCTGCAATGGAAAATCATGTTATTAGTCTGGTACCTGTAAGAAAGATCAAATTAAAGTTATCACCATCACTGTAATGCAAAGAATAATGTAAGATCAAAAACTTCAATTTATGCTTAATGCAAAGCTGGTTATATACTTCTAATGAACTAATAATGACATATTAAAATATTAAATGATAATAAGAAAAAACATCCCCTCCTTATTCTACACCAGCACGGAGACCTTGAGTTCTATAAGATAAAGCCATAAACATGTTTGTCTGAGTCTTCTATCAAAAGTTACAGCTATTTATATGAAGTTGTACAAAATAGCTTTCTTTCGCCAAGACAGTGCGTTTCTCACTGTTACATGCATTTGAATGGGGAACTCGACCGAAACAAAGTATAGGTTTTCATTATGTGAATAACTTGGAAATCTTAGCTCAAACAGCTGCAAAACCTATTTGCCCAGCACGGAGACCTTGAGTTCTATAAGATAAAGCCATAAACATGTGTATCCGAGTCTTCTATCAAAAGTTACAGCTATTTATATGAAGTTGTACAAAAACGCTTTCTTTCACCAAGACAGTGCGTTTCTCACTGTTACATGCATTTGAATGGGGAACTCGACCGAAACAAAGTATAAGTTTTCATTATGTGAATAACTTGGAAATCTTAGCTCAAACAGCTGCAAAACCTGTTTTCCCAGCACGGAGACCTTGAGTTCTATAAGATAAAGCCATAAACATGTTTGTCTGAGTCTTCTATCAAAAGTTACAGCTATTTATATGAAGTTGTAAAAAATAGCTTTCTTTCGCCAAGACAGTGCGTTTCTCACTGTTACATGCATTTTGAATGGGGAACTCGACCGAAACAAAGTATAGGTTTTCATTATGTGAATAACTTGGAAATCTTAGCTCAAACAGCTGCAAAACCTGTTTGCTCAGCACGGAGACCTTGAGTTCTATAAGATAAAGCCATAAACATGTGTATCCGAGTCTTCTATCAAAAGTTACAGCTATTTATATGAAGTTGTACAAAAACGCTTTCTTTCACCAAGACAGTGCGTTTCTCACTGTTACATGCATTTGAATGGGGAACTCCACCGAAACAAAGTATAAGTTTTCATTATGTGAATAACTTGGAAATCTTAGCTCAAACAGCTGCAAAACCTGTTTTCCCAGCACGGAGACCTTGAGTTCTATAAGATAAAGCCATAAACATGTTTGTCTGAGTCTTCTATCAAAAGTTACAGCTATTTATATGAAGTTGTACAAAAACGCTTTCTTTCGCCAAGACAGTGCGTTTCTCACTGTTACATGCATTTTGAATGGGGAACTCGACCGAAACAAAGTATAGGTTTTCATTATGTGAATAACTTGGAAATCTTAGCTCAAACAGCTGCAAAACCTGTCTTCCCAGCACGGAGACCTTGAGTTCTATAAGATAAAGCCATAAACATGTTTGTCTGAGTCTTCTATCAAAAGTTACAGCTATTTATATGAAGTTGTACAAAAACGCTTTCTTTCGCCAAGACAGTGCGTTTCTCACTGTTACATGCATTTGAATGGGGAACTCGACCGAAACAAAGTATAAGTTTTCATTATGTGAATAACTTGGAAATCTTAGCTCAAACAGCTGCAAAACCTGTTTCCCAGCACGGAGACCTTGAGTTCTATAAGATAAAGCCATAAACATGTGTATCCGAGTCTTCTATCAAAAGTTACAGCTATTTCTATGAAGTTGTACAAAAACGTTTTCTTTCGCCAAGACAGTGCGTTTCTCACTGTTACATGCATTTTGAATGGGGAACTCGACCGAAACAAAGTATAGGTTTTCATTATGTGAATAACTTGGAAATCTTAGCTCAAACAGCTGCAAAACCTGTTTGCCCAGCACGGGAACCTTGAGTTCTATAAGATAAAGCCATAAACATGTGTATCCGAGTCTTCTATCAAAAGTTACAGCTATTTATATGAAGTTGTACAAAAACGCTTTCTTTCACCAAGACAGTGCGTTTCTCACTGTTACATGCATTTGAATGGGGAACTCCACCGAAACAAAGTATAAGTTTTCATTATGTGAATAACTTGGAAATCTTAGCTCAAACAGCTGCAAAACCTGTTTTCCCAGCACGGAGACCTTGAGTTCTATAAGATAAAGCCATAAACATGTTTGTCTGAGTCTTCTATCAAAAGTTACAGCTATTTATATGAAGTTGTACAAAAACGCTTTCTTTCGCCAAGACAGTGCGTTTCTCACTGTTACATGCATTTGAATGGGGAACTCGACCGAAACAAAGTATAAGTTTTCATTATGTGAATAACTTGGAAATCTTAGCTCAAACAGCTGCAAAACCTGTTTTCCCAGCACGGAGACCTTGAGTTCTATAAGATAAAGCCATAAACATGTGTATCCGAGTCTTCTATCAAAAGTTACAGCTATTTCTATGAAGTTGTACAAAAACGCTTTCTTTCGCCAAGACAGTGCGTTTCTCACTGTTACATGCATTTTGAATGGGGAACTCGACCGAAACAAAGTATAGGTTTTCATTATGTGAATAACTTGGAAATCTTAGCTCAAACAGCTGCAAAACCTGTTTGCCCAGCACGGAGACCTTGAGTTCTATAAGATAAAGCCATAAACATGTGTATCCGAGTCTTCTATCAAAAGTTACAGCTATTTCTATGAAGTTGTACAAAAACGTTTTCTTTCGCCAAGACAGTGTGTTTCTCACTGTTACATGCATTTTGAATGGGGAACTCGACCGAAACAAAGTATAGGTTTTCATTATGTGAATAACTTGGAAATCTTAGCTCAAACAGCTGCAAAACCTGTTTGCCCAGCACGGAGACCTTGAGTTCTATAAGATAAAGCCATAAACATGTGTATCCGAGTCTTCTATCAAAAGTTACAGCTATTTCTATGAAGTTGTACAAAAACGTTTTCTTTCGCCAAGACAGTGTGTTTCTCACTGTTACATGCATTTTGAATGGGGAACTCGACCGAAACAAAGTATAGGTTTTCATTATGTGAATAACTTGGAAATCTTAGCTCAAACAGCTGCAAAACCTGTTTGCCCAGCACGGAGACCTTGAGTTCTATAAGATAAAGCCATAAACATGTGTATCCGAGTCTTCTATCAAAAGTTACAGCTATTTATATGAAGTTGTACAAAAACGCTTTCTTTCACCAAGACAGTGCGTTTCTCACTGTTACATGCATTTGAATGGGGAACTCGACCGAAACAAAGTATAAGTTTTCATTATGTGAATAACTTGGAAATCTTAGCTCAAACAGCTGCAAAACCTGTTTCCCAGCACGGAGACCTTGAGTTCTATAAGATAAAGCCATAAACATGTTTGTCTGAGTCTTCTATCAAAAGTTACAGCTATTTCTATGAAGTTGTACAAAAACGCTTTCTTTCGCCAAGACAGTGCGTTTCTCACTGTTACATGCATTTGAATGGGGAACTCGACCGAAACAAAGTATAAGTTTTCATTATGTGAATAACTTGGAAATCTTAGCTCAAACAGCTGCAAAACCTGTTTGCCCAGCACGGAGACCTTGAGTTCTATAAGATAAAGCCATAAACATGTGTATCCGAGTCTTCTATCAAAAGTTACAGCTATTTATATGAAGTTGTACAAAAACGCTTTCTTTCGCCAAGACAGTGCGTTTCTCACTGTTACATGCATTTGAATGGGGAACTCGACCGAAACAAAGTATAAGTTTTCATTATGTGAATAACTTGGAAATCTTAGCTCAAACAGCTGCAAAACCTGTTTCCCAGCACGGAGACCTTGAGTTCTATAAGATAAAGCCATAAACATGTTTGTCTGAGTCTTCTATCAAAAGTTACAGCTATTTCTATGAAGTTGTACAAAAACGCTTTCTTTCGCCAAGACAGTGCGTTTCTCACTGTTACATGCATTTGAATGGGGAACTCGACCGAAACAAAGTATAAGTTTTCATTATGTGAATAACTTGGAAATCTTAGCTCAAACAGCTGCAAAACCTGTTTGCCCAGCACGGAGACCTTGAGTTCTATAAGATAAAGCCATAAACATGTTTATCCGAGTCTTCTATCAAAAGTTACAGCTATTTATATGAAGTTGTACAAAAACGCTTTCTTTCACCAAGACAGTGCGTTTCTCACTGTTACATGCATTTGAATGGGGAACTCCACCGAAACAAAGTATAAGTTTTCATTATGTGAATAACTTGGAAATCTTAGCTCAAACAGCTGCAAAACCTGTTTTCCCAGCACGGAGACCTTGAGTTCTATAAGATAAAGCCATAAACATGTTTGTCTGAGTCTTCTATCAAAAGTTACAGCTATTTATATGAAGTTGTACAAAAACGCTTTCTTTCGCCAAGACAGTGCGTTTCTCACTGTTACATGCATTTGAATGGGGAACTCGACCGAAACAAAGTATAGGTTTTCATTATGTGAATAACTTGGAAATCTTAGCTCAAACAGCTGCAAAACCTGTTTGCCCAGCACGGAGACCTTGAGTTCTATAAGATAAAGCCATAAACATGTGTATCCGAGTCTTCTATCAAAAGTTACAGCTATTTATATGAAGTTGTACAAAAACGCTTTCTTTCACCAAGACAGTGCGTTTCTCACTGTTACATGCATTTGAATGGGGAACTCCACCGAAACAAAGTATAAGTTTTCATTATGTGAATAACTTGGAAATCTTAGCTCAAACAGCTGCAAAACCTGTTTTCCCAGCACGGAGACCTTGAGTTCTATAAGATAAAGCCATAAACATGTGTATCCGAGTCTTCTATCAAAAGTTACAGCTATTTCTATGAAGTTGTACAAAAACGCTTTCTTTCGCCAAGACAGTGCGTTTCTCACTGTTACATGCATTTTGAATGGGGAACTCGACCGAAACAAAGTATAGGTTTTCATTATGTGAATAACTTGGAAATCTTAGCTCAAACAGCTGCAAAACCTGTTTTCCCAGCACGTAGACCTTGAGTTCTATAATATAAGGCCATAAACATGTCTGTCTGAGTCTTCTATCAAAAGTTACAGCTATTTATATGAAGTTGTACAAAATAGCTTTCTTTCGCCAAGATAGTGCGTTTCTCACTGTTACATGCATTTGAATGGGGAACTCGACCGAAACAAAGTATAGGTTTTCATTATGTGAATAACTTGGAAATCTTAGCTCAAACAGCTGCAAAACCTATTTGCCCAGCACGGAGACCTTGAGTTCTATAAGATAAAGCCATAAACATGTGTATCCGAGTCTTCTATCAAAAGTTACAGCTATTTCTATGAAGTTGTACAAAAAAACTTTCTTTCGCCAAGACAGTGCGTTTCTCACTGTTACATGCATTTGAATGGGGAACTCGACCGAAACAAAGTATAGGTTTTCATTATGTGAATAACTTGGAAATCTTAGCTCAAACAGCTGCAAAACCTGTTTTCCCAGCACGGAGACCTTGAGTTCTATAAGATAAAGCCATAAACATGTGTATCCGAGTCTTCTATCAAAAGTTACAGCTATTTATATGAAGTTGTACAAAAACGCTTTCTTTCGCCAAGACAGTGCGTTTCTCACTGTTACATGCATTTGAATGGGGAACTCGACCGAAACAAAGTATAGGTTTTCATTATGTGAATAACTTGGAAATCTTAGCTCAAACAGCTGCAAAACCTGTTTTCCCAGCACGGAGACCTTGAGTTCTATAATATAAGGCCATAAACATGTTTGTCTGAGTCTTCTATCAAAAGTTACAGCTATTTCTATGAAGTTGTACAAAAACGCTTTCTTTCGCCAAGACAGTGCGTTTCTCACTGTTACATGCATTTGAATGGGGAACTCCACCGAAACAAAGTATAAGTTTTCATTATGTGAATAACTTGGAAATCTTAGCTCAAACAGCTGCAAAACCTGTTTGCCCAGCACGGAGACCTTGAGTTCTATAAGATAAAGCCATAAACATGTGTATCCGAGTCTTCTATCAAAAGTTACAGCTATTCATATGAAGTTGTACAAAAACGCTTTCTTTCGCCAAGACAATGCGTTTCTCACTGTTACATGCATTTGAATGGGGAACTCGACCGAAACAAAGTATAAGTTTTCATTATGTGAATAACTTGGAAATCTTAGCTCAAACAGCTGCAAAACCTGTTTGCCCAGCACGGAGACCTTGAGTTCTATAAGATAAAGCCATAAACATGTGTATCCGAGTCTTCTATCAAAAGATACAGCTATTTATATGAAGTTGTACAAAAACGCTTTCTTTCACCAAGACAGTGCGTTTCTCACTGTTACATGCATTTTGAATGGGGAACTCGACCGAAACAAAGTATAGGTTTTCATTATGTGAATAACTTGGAAATCTTAGCTCAAACAGCTGCAAAACCTGTTTGCCCAGCACGGAGACCTTGAGTTCTATAAGATAAAGCCATAAACATGTTTATCTGAGTCTTCTATCAAAAGTTACAGCTATTTATATGAAGTTGTACAAAAACGCTTTCTTTCGCCAAGACAGTGCGTTTCTCACTGTAACATGCATTTGAATGGGGAACTCGACCGAAACAAAGTATAGGTTTTCATTATGTGAATAACTTGGAAATCTTAGCTCAAACAGCTGCAAAACCTGTTTTCCCAGCACGGAGACCTTGAGTTCTATAAGATAAAGCCATAAACATGTGTATCCGAGTCTTCTATCAAAAGTTACAGCTATTTATATGAAGTTGTACAAAAACGCTTTCTTTCGCCAAGACAGTGCGTTTCTCACTGTTACATGCATTTGAATGGGGAACTCCACCGAAACAAAGTATAAGTTTTCATTATGTGAATAACTTGGAAATCTTAGCTCAAACAGCTGCAAAACCTGTTTGCCCAGCACGGAGACCTTGAGTTCTATAAGATAAAGCCATAAACATGTGTATCCGAGTCTTCTATCAAAAGTTACAGCTATTCATATGAAGTTGTACAAAAACGCTTTCTTTCGCCAAGACAGTGCGTTTCTCACTGTTACATGCATTTGAATGGGGAACTCGACCGAAACAAAGTATAAGTTTTCATTATGTGAATAACTTGGAAATCTTAGCTCAAACAGCTGCAAAACCTGTTTGCCCAGCACGGAGACCTTGAGTTCTATAAGATAAAGCCATAAACATGTGTATCCGAGTCTTCTATCAAAAGATACAGCTATTTATATGAAGTTGTACAAAAACGCTTTCTTTCACCAAGACAGTGCGTTTCTCACTGTTACATGCATTTTGAATGGGGAACTCGACCGAAACAAAGTATAGGTTTTCATTATGTGAATAACTTGGAAATCTTAGCTCAAACAGCTGCAAAACCTGTTTGCCCAGCACGGAGACCTTGAGTTCTATAAGATAAAGCCATAAACATGTTTGTCTGAGTCTTCTATCAAAAGTTACAGCTATTTATATGAAGTTGTACAAAAACGCTTTCTTTCGCCAAGACAGTGCGTTTCTCACTGTAACATGCATTTGAATGGGGAACTCGACCGAAACAAAGTATAGGTTTTCATTATGTGAATAACTTGGAAATCTTAGCTCAAACAGCTGCAAAACCTGTTTTCCCAGCACGGAGACCTTGAGTTCTATAAGATAAAGCCATAAACATGTGTATCCGAGTCTTCTATCAAAAGTTACAGCTATTTATATGAAGTTGTACAAAAACGCTTTCTTTCGCCAAGACAGTGCGTTTCTCACTGTTACATGCATTTGAATGGGGAACTCGACCGAAACAAAGTATAGGTTTTCATTATGTGAATAACTTGGAAATCTTAGCTCAAACAGCTGCAAAACCTATTTTCCCAGCACGGAGACCTTGAGTTCTATAAGATAAAGCCATAAACATGTTTGTCTGAGTCTTCTATCAAAAGTTACAGCTATTTCTATGAAGTTGTACAAAAACGCTTTCTTTCGCCAAGACAGTGCGTTTCTCACTGTTACATGCATTTTGAATGGGGAACTCGACCGAAACAAAGTATAAGTTTTCATTATGTGAATAACTTGGAAATCTTAGCTCAAACAGCTGCAAAACCTGTTTTCCCAGCACGGAGACCTTGAGTTCTATAAGATAAAGCCATAAACATGTGTATCCGAGTCTTCTATCAAAAGTTACAGCTATTTATATGAAGTTGTACAAAAATGCTTTCTTTCGCCAAGACAGTGCGTTTCTCACTGTTACATGCATTTTGAATGGGGAACTCGACCGAAACAAAGTATAGGTTTTCATTATGTGAATAACTTGGAAATCTTAGCTCAAACAGCTGCAAAACCTGTTTTCCCAGCACGTAGACCTTGAGTTCTATAAGATAAAGCCATAAACATGTTTGTCTGAGTCTTCTATCAAAAGTTACAGCTATTTATATGAAGTTGTACAAAAACGCTTTCTTTCGCCAAGACAGTGCGTTTCTCACTGTTACATGCATTTGAATGGGGAACTCGACCGAAACAAAGTATAGGTTTTCATTATGTGAATAACTTGGAAATCTTAGCTCAAACAGCTGCAAAACCTATTTGCCCAGCACGGAGACCTTGAGTTCTATAAGATAAAGCCATAAACATGTGTATCCGAGTCTTCTATCAAAAGTTACAGCTATTTATATGAAGTTGTACAAAAACGCTTTCTTTCGCCAAGACAGTGCGTTTCTCACTGTTACATGCATTTGAATGGGGAACTCGACCGAAACAAAGTATAGGTTTTCATTATGTGAATAACTTGGAAATCTTAGCTCAAACAGCTGCAAAACCTGTTTTCCCAGCACGGAGACCTTGAGTTCTATAATATAAGGCCATAAACATGTTTGTCTGAGTCTTCTATCAAAAGTTACAGCTATTTCTATGAAGTTGTACAAAAACGCTTTCTTTCGCCAAGACAGTGCGTTTCTCACTGTTACATGCATTTGAATGGGGAACTCCACCGAAACAAAGTATAAGTTTTCATTATGTGAATAACTTGGAAATCTTAGCTCAAACAGCTGCAAAACCTGTTTGCCCAGCACGGAGACCTTGAGTTCTATAAGATAAAGCCATAAACATGTGTATCCGAGTCTTCTATCAAAAGTTACAGCTATTCATATGAAGTTGTACAAAAACGCTTTCTTTCGCCAAGACAATGCGTTTCTCACTGTTACATGCATTTGAATGGGGAACTCGACCGAAACAAAGTATAAGTTTTCATTATGTGAATAACTTGGAAATCTTAGCTCAAACAGCTGCAAAACCTGTTTGCCCAGCACGGAGACCTTGAGTTCTATAAGATAAAGCCATAAACATGTGTATCCGAGTCTTCTATCAAAAGATACAGCTATTTATATGAAGTTGTACAAAAACGCTTTCTTTCACCAAGACAGTGCGTTTCTCACTGTTACATGCATTTTGAATGGGGAACTCGACCGAAACAAAGTATAGGTTTTCATTATGTGAATAACTTGGAAATCTTAGCTCAAACAGCTGCAAAACCTGTTTGCCCAGCACGGAGACCTTGAGTTCTATAAGATAAAGCCATAAACATGTTTGTCTGAGTCTTCTATCAAAAGTTACAGCTATTTATATGAAGTTGTACAAAAACGCTTTCTTTCGCCAAGACAGTGCGTTTCTCACTGTAACATGCATTTGAATGGGGAACTCGACCGAAACAAAGTATAGGTTTTCATTATGTGAATAACTTGGAAATCTTAGCTCAAACAGCTGCAAAACCTGTTTTCCCAGCACGGAGACCTTGAGTTCTATAAGATAAAGCCATAAACATGTGTATCCGAGTCTTCTATCAAAAGTTACAGCTATTTATATGAAGTTGTACAAAAACGCTTTCTTTCGCCAAGACAGTGCGTTTCTCACTGTTACATGCATTTGAATGGGGAACTCCACCGAAACAAAGTATAAGTTTTCATTATGTGAATAACTTGGAAATCTTAGCTCAAACAGCTGCAAAACCTGTTTGCCCAGCACGGAGACCTTGAGTTCTATAAGATAAAGCCATAAACATGTGTATCCGAGTCTTCTATCAAAAGTTACAGCTATTCATATGAAGTTGTACAAAAACGCTTTCTTTCGCCAAGACAGTGCGTTTCTCACTGTTACATGCATTTGAATGGGGAACTCGACCGAAACAAAGTATAAGTTTTCATTATGTGAATAACTTGGAAATCTTAGCTCAAACAGCTGCAAAACCTGTTTGCCCAGCACGGAGACCTTGAGTTCTATAAGATAAAGCCATAAACATGTGTATCCGAGTCTTCTATCAAAAGATACAGCTATTTATATGAAGTTGTACAAAAACGCTTTCTTTCACCAAGACAGTGCGTTTCTCACTGTTACATGCATTTTGAATGGGGAACTCGACCGAAACAAAGTATAGGTTTTCATTATGTGAATAACTTGGAAATCTTAGCTCAAACAGCTGCAAAACCTGTTTGCCCAGCACGGAGACCTTGAGTTCTATAAGATAAAGCCATAAACATGTTTGTCTGAGTCTTCTATCAAAAGTTACAGCTATTTATATGAAGTTGTACAAAAACGCTTTCTTTCGCCAAGACAGTGCGTTTCTCACTGTAACATGCATTTGAATGGGGAACTCGACCGAAACAAAGTATAGGTTTTCATTATGTGAATAACTTGGAAATCTTAGCTCAAACAGCTGCAAAACCTGTTTTCCCAGCACGGAGACCTTGAGTTCTATAAGATAAAGCCATAAACATGTGTATCCGAGTCTTCTATCAAAAGTTACAGCTATTTATATGAAGTTGTACAAAAATGCTTTCTTTCGCCAAGACAGTGCGTTTCTCACTGTTACATGCATTTTGAATGGGGAACTCGACCGAAACAAAGTATAGGTTTTCATGATGTGAATAACTTGGAAATCTTAGCTCAAACAGCTGCAAAACCTGTTTTCCCAGCACGTAGACCTTGAGTTCTATAAGATAAAGCCATAAACATGTTTGTCTGAGTCTTCTATCAAAAGTTACAGCTATTTATATGAAGTTGTACAAAAACGCTTTCTTTCGCCAAGACAGTGCGTTTCTCACTGTTACATGCATTTGAATGGGGAACTCGACCGAAACAAAGTATAGGTTTTCATTATGTGAATAACTTGGAAATCTTAGCTCAAACAGCTGCAAAACCTATTTGCCCAGCACGGAGACCTTGAGTTCTATAAGATAAAGCCATAAACATGTGTATCCGAGTCTTCTATCAAAAGTTACAGCTATTTATATGAAGTTGTACAAAAACGCTTTCTTTCGCCAAGACAGTGCGTTTCTCACTGTTACATGCATTTGAATGGGGAACTCGACCGAAACAAAGTATAGGTTTTCATTATGTGAATAACTTGGAAATCTTAGCTCAAACAGCTGCAAAACCTGTTTTCCCAGCACGGAGACCTTGAGTTCTATAATATAAGGCCATAAACATGTTTGTCTGAGTCTTCTATCAAAAGTTACAGCTATTTCTATGAAGTTGTACAAAAACGCTTTCTTTCGCCAAGACAGTGCGTTTCTCACTGTTACATGCATTTGAATGGGGAACTCCACCGAAACAAAGTATAAGTTTTCATTATGTGAATAACTTGGAAATCTTAGCTCAAACAGCTGCAAAACCTGTTTGCCCAGCACGGAGACCTTGAGTTCTATAAGATAAAGCCATAAACATGTGTATCCGAGTCTTCTATCAAAAGTTACAGCTATTCATATGAAGTTGTACAAAAACGCTTTCTTTCGCCAAGACAGTGCGTTTCTCACTGTTACATGCATTTGAATGGGGAACTCGACCGAAACAAAGTATAAGTTTTCATTATGTGAATAACTTGGAAATCTTAGCTCAAACAGCTGCAAAACCTGTTTTCCCAGCACGGAGACCTTGAGTTCTATAAGATAAAGCCATAAACATGTGTATCCGAGTCTTCTATCAAAATATACAGCTATTTATATGAAGTTGTACAAAAACGCTTTCTTTCACCAAGACAGTGCGTTTCTCACTGTTACATGCATTTTGAATGGGGAACTCGACCGAAACAAAGTATAGGTTTTCATTATGTGAATAACTTGGAAATCTTAGCTCAAACAGCTGCAAAACCTGTTTGCCCAGCACGGAGACCTTGAGTTCTATAAGATAAAGCCATAAACATGTGTATCCGAGTCTTCTATCAAAAGTTACAGCTATTCATATGAAGTTGTACAAAAACGCTTTCTTTCGCCAAGACAGTGCGTTTCTCACTGTTACATGCATTTGAATGGGGAACTCGACCGAAACAAAGCATAAGTTTTCATTATGTGAATAACTTGGAAATCTTAGCTCAAACAGCTGCAAAACCTGTTTTCCCAGCACGGAGACCTTGAGTTCTATAAGATAAAGCCATAAACATGTTTGTCTGAGTCTTCTATCAAAAGTTACAGCTATTTATATGAAGTTGTACAAAAACGCTTTCTTTCGCCAAGACAGTGCGTTTCTCACTGTTACATGCATTTGAATGGGGAACTCGACCGAAACAAAGTATAGGTTTTCATTATGTGAATAACTTGGAAATCTTAGCTCAAACAGCTGCAAAACCTGTTTTCCCAGCACGGAGACCTTGAGTTCTATAAGATAAAGCCATAAACATGTGTATCCGAGTCTTCTATCAAAAGTTACAGCTATTTATATGAAGTTGTACAAAAACGCTTTCTTTCGCCAAGACAGTGCGTTTCTCACTGTTACATGCATTTGAATGGGGAACTCGACCGAAACAAAGTATAGGTTTTCATTATGTGAATAACTTGGAAATCTTAGCTCAAACAGCTGCAAAACCTGTTTTCCCAGCACGGAGACCTTGAGTTCTATAAGATAAAGCCATAAACATGTGTATCCGAGTCTTCTATCAAAAGTTACAGCTATTCATATGAAGTTGTACAAAAACGCTTTCTTTCGCCAAGACAGTGCGTTTCTCACTGTTACATGCATTTGAATGGGGAACTCGACCGAAACAAAGCATAAGTTTTCATTATGTGAATAACTTGGAAATCTTAGCTCAAACAGCTGCAAAACCTGTTTTCCCAGCACGGAGACCTTGAGTTCTATAAGATAAAGCCATAAACATGTTTGTCTGAGTCTTCTATCAAAAGTTACAGCTATTTATATGAAGTTGTACAAAAACGCTTTCTTTCGCCAAGACAGTGCGTTTCTCACTGTTACATGCATTTGAATGGGGAACTCGACCGAAACAAAGTATAGGTTTTCATTATGTGAATAACTTGGAAATCTTAGCTCAAACAGCTGCAAAACCTGTTTTCCCAGCACGGAGACCTTGAGTTCTATAAGATAAAGCCATAAACATGTGTATCCGAGTCTTCTATCAAAAGTTACAGCTATTTATATGAAGTTGTACAAAAACGCTTTCTTTCGCCAAGACAGTGCGTTTCTCACTGTTACATGCATTTGAATGGGGAACTCGACCGAAACAAAGTATAGGTTTTCATTATGTGAATAACTTGGAAATCTTAGCTCAAACAGCTGCAAAACCTGTTTTCCCAGCACGGAGACCTTGAGTTCTATAAGATAAAGCCATAAACATGTTTGTCTGAGTCTTCTATCAAAAGTTACAGCTATTTCTATGAAGTTGTACAAAAACGCTTTCTTTCGCCAAGACAGTGCGTTTCTCACTGTTACATGCATTTGAATGGGGAACTCGACCGAAACAAAGTATAGGTTTTCATTATGTGAATAACTTGGAAATCTTAGCTCAAACAGCTGCAAAACCTGTTTTCCCAGCACGGAGACCTTGAGTTCTATAAGATAAAGCCATAAACATGTGTATCCGAGTCTTCTATCAAAAGTTACAGCTATTTCTATGAAGTTGTACAAAAATGCTTTCTTTCGCCAAGACAGTGCGTTTCTCACTGTTACATGCATTTTGAATGGGGAACTCGACCGAAACAAAGTATAGGTTTTCATTATGTGAATAACTTGGAAATCTTAGCTCAAACAGCTGCAAAACCTGTTTTCCCAGCACGTAGACCTTGAGTTCTATAAGATAAAGCCATAAACATGTTTGTCTGAGTCTTCTATCAAAAGTTACAGCTATTTATATGAAGTTGTACAAAAACGCTTTCTTTCGCCAAGACAGTGCGTTTCTCACTGTTACATGCATTTGAATGGGGAACTCGACCGAAACAAAGTATAGGTTTTCATTATGTGAATAACTTGGAAATCTTAGCTCAAACAGCTGCAAAACCTATTTGCCCAGCACGGAGACCTTGAGTTCTATAAGATAAAGCCATAAACATGTGTATCCGAGTCTTCTATCAAAAGTTACAGCTATTTCTATGAAGTTGTACAAAAACGCTTTCTTTCGCCAAGACAGTGCGTTTCTCACTGTTACATGCATTTGAATGGGGAACTCGACCGAAACAAAGTATAGGTTTTCATTATGTGAATAACTTGGAAATCTTAGCTCAAACAGCTGCAAAACCTGTTTTCCCAGCACGGAGACCTTGAGTTCTATAAGATAAAGCCATAAACATGTGTATCCGAGTCTTCTATCAAAAGTTACAGCTATTTATATGAAGTTGTACAAAAACGCTTTCTTTCGCCAAGACAGTGCGTTTCTCACTGTTACATGCATTTGAATGGGGAACTCGACCGAAACAAAGTATAGGTTTTCATTATGTGAATAACTTGGAAATCTTAGCTCAAACAGCTGCAAAACCTGTTTTCCCAGCACGGAGACCTTGAGTTCTATAAGATAAAGCCATAAACATGTTTGTCTGAGTCTTCTATCAAAAGTTACAGCTATTTATATGAAGTTGTACAAAAACGCTTTCTTTCGCCAAGACAGTGCGTTTCTCACTGTTACATGCATTTTGAATGGGGAACTCGACCGAAACAAAGTATAAGTTTTCATTATGTGAATAACTTGGAAATCTTAGCTCAAACAGCTGCAAAACCTGTTTTCCCAGCACGGAGACCTTGAGTTCTATAAGATAAAGCCATAAACATGTGTATCCGAGTCTTCTATCAAAAGTTACAGCTATTTATATGAAGTTGTACAAAAACGCTTTCTTTCGCCAAGACAGTGCGTTTCTCACTGTTACATGCATTTGAATGGGGAACTCGACCGAAACAAAGTATAGGTTTTCATTATGTGAATAACTTGGAAATCTTAGCTCAAACAGCTGCAAAACCTGTTTTCCCAGCACGGAGACCTTGAGTTCTATAAGATAAAGCCATAAACATGTTTGTCTGAGTCTTCTATCAAAAGTTACAGCTATTTCTATGAAGTTGTACAAAAACGCTTTCTTTCGCCAAGACAGTGCGTTTCTTACTGTTACATGCATTTGAATGGGGAACTCGACCGAAACAAAGTATAGGTTTTCATTATGTGAATAACTTGGAAATCTTAGCTCAAACAGCTGCAAAACCTGTTTTCCCAGCACGGAGACCTTGAGTTCTATAAGATAAAGCCATAAACATGTGTATCCGAGTCTTCTATCAAAAGTTACAGCTATTTATATGAAGTTGTACAAAAACGCTTTCTTTCGCCAAGACAGTGCGTTTCTCACTGTTACATGCATTTGAATGGGGAACTCGACCGAAACAAAGTATAGGTTTTCATTATGTGAATAACTTGGAAATCTTAGCTCAAACAGCTGCAAAACCTATTTGCCCAGCACGGAGACCTTGAGTTCTATAAGATAAAGCCATAAACATGTGTATCCGAGTCTTCTATCAAAAGTTACAGCTATTTCTATGAAGTTGTACAAAAACGCTTTCTTTCGCCAAGACAGTGCGTTTCTCACTGTTACATGCATTTGAATGGGGAACTCGACCGAAACAAAGTATAGGTTTTCATTATGTGAATAACTTGGAAATCTTAGCTCAAACAGCTGCAAAACCTGTTTTCCCAGCACGGAGACCTTGAGTTCTATAAGATAAAGCCATAAACATGTTTGTCTGAGTCTTCTATCAAAAGTTACAGCTATTTATATGAAGTTGTACAAAAACGCTTTCTTTCGCCAAGACAGTGCGTTTCTCACTGTTACATGCATTTTGAATGGGGAACTCGACCGAAACAAAGTATAAGTTTTCATTATGTGAATAACTTGGAAATCTTAGCTCAAACAGCTGCAAAACCTGTTTTCCCAGCACGGAGACCTTGAGTTCTATAAGATAAAGCCATAAACATGTGTATCCGAGTCTTCTATCAAAAGTTACAGCTATTTATATGAAGTTGTACAAAAACGCTTTCTTTCGCCAAGACAGTGCGTTTCTCACTGTTACATGCATTTGAATGGGGAACTCGACCGAAACAAAGTATAGGTTTTCATTATGTGAATAACTTGGAAATCTTAGCTCAAACAGCTGCAAAACCTGTTTTCCCAGCACGGAGACCTTGAGTTCTATAAGATAAAGCCATAAACATGTTTATCCGAGTCTTCTATCAAAAGTTACAGCTATTTATATGAAGTTGTACAAAAACGCTTTCTTTCGCCAAGACAGTGCGTTTCTCACTGTTACATGCATTTGAATGGGGAACTCGACCGAAACAAAGTATAGGTTTTCATTATGTGAATAACTTGGAAATCTTAGCTCAAACAGCTGCAAAACCTATTTGCCCAGCACGGAGACCTTGAGTTCTATAAGATAAAGCCATAAACATGTGTATCCGAGTCTTCTATCAAAAGTTACAGCTATTTCTATGAAGTTGTACAAAAATGCTTTCTTTCGCCAAGACAGTGCGTTTCTCACTGTTACATGCATTTGAATGGGGAACTCGACCGAAACAAAGTATAGGTTTTCATTATGTGAATAACTTGGAAATCTTAGCTCAAACAGCTGCAAAACCTGTTTTCCCAGCACGGAGACCTTGAGTTCTATAAGATAAAGCCATAAACATGTGTATCCGAGTCTTCTATCAAAAGTTACAGCTATTTATATGAAGTTGTACAAAAACGCTTTCTTTCGCCAAGACAGTGCGTTTCTCACTGTTACATGCATTTGAATGGGGAACTCGACCGAAACAAAGTATAGGTTTTCATTATGTGAATAACTTGGAAATCTTAGCTCAAACAGCTGCAAAACCTGTTTTCCCAGCACGGAGACCTTGAGTTCTATAAGATAAAGCCATAAACATGTTTGTCTGAGTCTTCTATCAAAAGTTACAGCTATTTCTATGAAGTTGTACAAAAACGCTTTCTTTCGCCAAGACAGTGCGTTTCTCACTGTTACATGCATTTGAATGGGGAACTCGACCGAAACAAAGTATAAGTTTTCATTATGTGAATAACTTGGAAATCTTAGCTCAAACAGCTGCAAAACCTGTTTTCCCAGCACGGAGACCTTGAGTTCTATAAGATAAAGCCATAAACATGTTTGTCTGAGTCTTCTATCAAAAGTTACAGCTATTTATATGAAGTTGTACAAAAACGCTTTCTTTCGCCAAGACAGTGCGTTTCTCACTGTTACATGCATTTGAATGGGGAACTCGACCGAAACAAAGTATAAGTTTTCATTATGTGAATAACTAGGAAATCTTAGCTCAAACAGCTGCAAAACCTGTTTTCCCAGCACGGAGACCTTGAGTTCTATAAGATAAAGCCATAAACATGTTTGTCTGAGTCTTCTATCAAAAGTTACAGCTATTTATATGAAGTTGTACAAAAACGCTTTCTTTCGCCAAGACAGTGCGTTTCTCACTGTTACATGCATTTTGAATGGGGAACTCGACCGAAACAAAGTATAGGTTTTCATTATGTGAATAACTTGGAAATCTTAGCTCAAACAGCTGCAAAACCTGTTTTCCCAGCACGGAGACCTTGAGTTCTATAAGATAAAGCCATAAACATGTGTATCCGAGTCTTCTATCAAAAGTTACAGCTATTTCTATGAAGTTGTACAAAAATGCTTTCTTTCGCCAAGACAGTGCGTTTCTCACTGTTACATGCATTTTGAATGGGGAACTCGACCGAAACAAAGTATAGGTTTTCATTATGTGAATAACTTGGAAATCTTAGCTCAAACAGCTGCAAAACCTGTTTTCCCAGCACGTAGACCTTGAGTTCTATAAGATAAAGCCATAAACATGTTTGTCTGAGTCTTCTATCAAAAGTTACAGCTATTTATATGAAGTTGTACAAAAACGCTTTCTTTCGCCAAGACAGTGCGTTTCTCCCTGTTACATGCATTTGAATGGGGAACTCGACCGAAACAAAGTATAGGTTTTCATTATGTGAATAACTTGGAAATCTTAGCTCAAACAGCTGCAAAACCTGTTTTCCCAGCACGGAGACCTTGAGTTCTATAAGATAAAGCCATAAACATGTGTATCCGAGTCTTCTATCAAAAGTTACAGCTATTTATATGAAGTTGTACAAAAACGCTTTCTTTCGCCAAGACAGTGCGTTTCTCACTGTTACATGCATTTGAATGGGGAACTCGACCGAAACAAAGTATAGGTTTTCATTATGTGAATAACTTGGAAATCTTAGCTCAAACAGCTGCAAAACCTGTTTTCCCAGCACGGAGACCTTGAGTTCTATAAGATAAAGCCATAAACATGTTTGTCTGAGTCTTCTATCAAAAGTTACAGCTATTTCTATGAAGTTTTACAAAAACGCTTTCTTTCGCCAAGACAGTGCGTTTCTCACTGTTACATGCATTTGAATGGGGAACTCGACCGAAACAAAGTATAAGTTTTCATTATGTGAATAACTTGGAAATCTTAGCTCAAACAGCTGCAAAACCTGTTTTCCCAGCACGGAGACCTTGAGTTCTATAAGATAAAGCCATAAACATGTTTGTCTGAGTCTTCTATCAAAAGTTACAGCTATTTATATGAAGTTGTACAAAAACGCTTTCTTTCGCCAAGACAGTGCGTTTCTCACTGTTACATGCATTTTGAATGGGGAACTCGACCGAAACAAAGTATAGGTTTTCATTATGTGAATAACTTGGAAATCTTAGCTCAAACAGCTGCAAAACCTGTTTTCCCAGCACGGAGACCTTGAGTTCTATAAGATAAAGCCATAAACATGTGTATCCGAGTCTTCTATCAAAAGTTACAGCTATTTCTATGAAGTTGTACAAAAATGCTTTCTTTCGCCAAGACAGTGCGTTTCTCACTGTTACATGCATTTGAATGGGGAACTCGACCGAAACAAAGTATAGGTTTTCATTATGTGAATAACTTGGAAATCTTAGCTCAAACAGCTGCAAAACCTGTTTTCCCAGCACGTAGACCTTGAGTTCTATAAGATAAAGCCATAAACATGTTTGTCTGAGTCTTCTATCAAAAGTTACAGCTATTTATATGAAGTTGTACAAAAACGCTTTCTTTCGCCAAGACAGTGCGTTTCTCCCTGTTACATGCATTTGAATGGGGAACTCGACCGAAACAAAGTATAGGTTTTCATTATGTGAATAACTTGGAAATCTTAGCTCAAACAGCTGCAAAACCTATTTGCCCAGCACGGAGACCTTGAGTTCTATAAGATAAAGCCATAAACATGTGTATCCGAGTCTTCTATCAAAAGTTACAGCTATTTCTATGAAGTTGTACAAAAACGCTTTCTTTCGCCAAGACAGTGCGTTTCTCACTGTTACATGCATTTGAATGGGGAACTCGACCGAAACAAAGTATAGGTTTTCATTATGTGAATAACTTGGAAATCTTAGCTCAAACAGCTGCAAAACCTGTTTTCCCAGCACGGAGACCTTGAGTTCTATAAGATAAAGCCATAAACATGTGTATCCGAGTCTTCTATCAAAAGTTACAGCTATTTATATGAAGTTGTACAAAAACGCTTTCTTTCGCCAAGACAGTGCGTTTCTCACTGTTACATGCATTTGAATGGGGAACTCGACCGAAACAAAGTATAGGTTTTCATTATGTGAATAACTTGGAAATCTTAGCTCAAACAGCTGCAAAACCTATTTGCCCAGCACGGAGACCTTGAGTTCTATAAGATAAAGCCATAAACATGTGTATCTGAGTCTTCTATCAAAAGTTACAGCTATTTCTATGAAGTTGTACAAAAACGCTTTCTTTCACCAAGACAGTGCGTTTCTCACTGTTACATGCATTTGAATGGGGAACTCGACCGAAACAAAGTATAAGTTTTCATTATGTGAATAACTTGGAAATCTTAGCTCAAACAGCTGCAAAACCTGTTTTCCCAGCACGGAGACCTTGAGTTCTATAAGATAAAGCCATAAACATGTGTATCCGAGTCTTCTATCAAAAGTTACAGATATTTCTATGAAGTTGTACAAAAACGCTTTCTTTCGCCAAGACAGTGCGTTTCTCACGGTTACATGCATTTTGAATGGGGAACTCGACCGAAACAAAGTATAGGTTTTCATTATGTGAATAACTTGGAAATCTTAGCTCAAACAGCTGCAAAACCTGTTTTCCCAGCACGTAGACCTTGAGTTCTATAAGATAAAGCCATAAACATGTTTGTCTGAGTCTTCTATCAAAAGTTACAGCTATTTATATGAAGTTGTACAAAAACGCTTTCTTTCGCCAAGACAGTGCGTTTCTCACTGTTACATGCATTTGAATGGGGAACTCGACCGAAACAAAGTATAGGTTTTCATTATGTGAATAACTTGGAAATCTTAGCTCAAACAGCTGCAAAACCTGTTTGCCCAGCACGGAGACCTTGAGTTCTATAAGATAAAGCCATAAACATGTGTATCCGAGTCTTCTATCAAAAGTTACAGCTATTCATATGAAGTTGTACAAAAACGCTTTCTTTCGCCAAGACAGTGCGTTTCTCACTGTTACATGCATTTGAATGGGGAACTCGACCGAAACAAAGTATAAGTTTTCATTATGTGAATAACTTGGAAATCTTAGCTCAAACAGCTGCAAAACCTGTTTTCCCAGCACGGAGACCTTGAGTTCTATAATATAAGGCCATAAACATGTTTGTCTGAGTCTTCTATCAAAAGTTACAGCTATTTCTATGAAGTTGTACAAAAACGTTTTCTTTCGCCAAGACAGTGCGTTTCTCACTGTTACATGCATTTTGAATGGGGAACTCGACCGAAACAAAGTATAGGTTTTCATTATGTGAATAACTTGGAAATCTTAGCACAAACAGCTGCAAAACCTGTTTGCCCAGCACGGAGACCTTGAGTTCTATAAGATAAAGCCATAAACATGTGTATCCGAGTCTTCTATCAAAAGTTACAGCTATTTATATGAAGTTGTACAAAAACGCTTTCTTTCGCCAAGACAGTGCGTTTCTCACTGTTACATGCATTTGAATGGGGAACTCCACCGAAACAAAGTATAAGTTTTCATTATGTGAATAACTTGGAAATCTTAGCTCAAACAGCTGCAAAACCTATTTGCCCAGCACGGAGACCTTGAGTTCTATAACATAAGGCCATAAACATGTTTGTCTGAGTCTTCTATCAAAAGTTACAGCTATTTCTATGAAGTTGTACAAAATAGCTTTCTTTCGCCAAGACAGTGCGTTTCTCACTGTTACATGCATTTTGAATGGGGAACTCGACCGAAACAAAGTATAGGTTTTCATTATGTGAATAACTTGGAAATCTTAGCTCAAACAGCTGCAAAACCTGTTTGCCCAGCACGGAGACCTTGAGTTCTATAAGATAAAGCCATAAACATGTGTATCCGAGTCTTCTATCAAAAGTTACAGCTATTTATATGAAGTTGTACAAAAACGCTTTCTTTCGCCAAGACAGTGCGTTTCTCACTGTTACATGCATTTGAATGGGGAACTCCACCGAAACAAAGTATAAGTTTTCATTATGTGAATAACTTGGAAATCTTAGCTCAAACAGCTGCAAAACCTATTTGCCCAGCACGGAGACCTTGAGTTCTATAAGATAAAGCCATAAACATGTGTATCCGAGTCTTCTATCAAAAGTTACAGCTATTCATATGAAGTTGTACAAAAACGCTTTCTTTCGCCAAGACAGTGCGTTTCTCACTGTTACATGCATTTGAATGGGGAACTCGACCGAAACAAAGTATAGGTTTTCATTATGTGAATAACTTGGAAATCTTAGCTCAAACAGCTGCAAAACCTGTTTTCCCAGCACGGAGACCTTGAGTTCTATAAGATAAAGCCATAAACATGTGTATCCGAGTCTTCTATCAAAAGTTACAGCTATTTATATGAAGTTGTACAAAATAGCTTTCTTTCGCCGTAACAGTGCGTTTCTCACTGTTACATGCATTTGAATGGGGAACTCCACCGAAACAAAGTATAAGTTTTCATTATGTGAATAACTTGGAAATCTTAGCTCAAACAGCTGCAAAACCTGTTTTCCCAGCACGGAGACCTTGAGTTCTATAACATAAAGCCATAAACATGTTTGTCTGAGTCTTCTATCAAAAGTTACAGCTATTTCTATGAAGTTGTACAAAATAGCTTTCTTTCGCCAAGACAGTGCGTTTCTCACTGTTACATGCATTTGAATGGGGAACTCGACCGAAACAAAGTATAGGTTTTCATTATGTGAATAACTTGGAAATCTTAGCTCAAACAGCTGCAAAACCTATTTGCCCAGCACGGAGACCTTGAGTTCTATAAGATAAAGCCATAAACATGTGTATCCGAGTCTTCTATCAAAAGTTACAGCTATTTATATGAAGTTGTACAAAAACGCTTTCTTTCGCCAAGACAGTGCGTTTCTCACTGTTACATGCATTTGAATGGGGAACTCGACCGAAACAAAGTATAAGTTTTCATTATGTGAATAACTTGGAAATCTTAGCTCAAACAGCTGCAAAACCTGTTTGCCCAGCACGGAGACCTTGAGTTCTATAATATAAGGCCATAAACATGTTTTTCTGAGTCTTCTATCAAAAGTTACAGCTATTTCTATGAAGTTGTACAAAAACGTTTTCTTTCGCCAAGACAGTGCGTTTCTCACTGTTACATGCATTTTGAATGGGGAACTCGACCGAAACAAAGTATAGGTTTTCATTATGTGAATAACTTGGAAATCTTAGCTCAAACAGCTGCAAAACCTGTTTTCCCAGCACGGAGACCTTGAGTTCTATAAGATAAAGCCATAAACATGTTTGTCTGAGTCTTCTATCAAAAGTTACAGCTATTTATATGAAGTTGTACAAAAACGCTTTCTTTCGCCAAGACAGTGCGTTTCTCACTGTTACATGCATTTGAATGGGGAACTCGACCGAAACAAAGTATAGGTTTTCATTATGTGAATAACTTGGAAATCTTAGCTCAAACAGCTGCAAAACCTGTTTGCCCAGCACGGAGACCTTGAGTTCTATAAGATAAAGCCATAAACATGTGTATCCGAGTCTTCTATCAAAAGTTACAGCTATTTCTATGAAGTTGTACAAAAACGCTTTCTTTCGCCAAGACAGTGCGTTTCTCACTGTTACATGCATTTTGAATGGGGAACTCGACCGAAACAAAGTATAGGTTTTCATTATGTGAATAACTTGGAAATCTTAGCTCAAACAGCTGCAAAACCTGTTTGCCCAGCACGGAGACCTTGAGTTCTATAAGATAAAGCCATAAACATGTGTATCCGAGTCTTCTATCAAAAGTTACAGCTATTAATATGGAGTTGTACAAAAACGCTTTCTTTCGCCAAGACAGTGCGTTTCTCACTGTTACATGCATTTTGAATGGGGAACTCGACCGAAACAAAGTATAAGTTTTCATTATGTGAATAACTTGGAAATCTTAGCTCAAACAGCTGCAAAACCTGTTTTCCCAGCACGGAGACCTTGAGTTCTATAATATAAGGCCATAAACATGTTTGTCTGAGTCTTCTATCAAAAGTTACAGCTATTTCTATGAAGTTGTACAAAAACGTTTTCTTTTGCCAAGACAGTGCGTTTCTCACTGTTACATGCATTTTGAATGGGGAACTCGACCGAAACAAAGTATAGGTTTTCATTATGTGAATAACTTGGAAATCTTAGCTCAAACAGCTGCAAAACCTGTTTGCCCAGCACGGAGACCTTGAGTTCTATAAGATAAAGCCATAAACATGTTTGTCTGAGTCTTCTATCAAAAGTTACAGCTATTTATATGAAGTTGTACAAAAACGCTTTCTTTCGCCAAGACAGTGCGTTTCTCACTGTTACATGCATTTGAATGGGGAACTCGACCGAAACAAAGTATAGGTTTTCATTATGTGAATAACTTGGAAATCTTAGCTCAAACAGCTGCAAAACCTATTTGCCCAGCACGGAGACCTTGAGTTCTATAAGATAAAGCCATAAACATGTGTATCCGAGTCTTCTATCAAAAGTTACAGCTATTTATATGAAGTTGTACAAAAACGCTTTCTTTCGCCAAGACAGTGCGTTTCTCACTGTTACATGCATTTGAATGGGGAACTCGACCGAAACAAAGTATAGGTTTTCATTATGTGAATAACTTGGAAATCTTAGCTCAAACAGCTGCAAAACCTGTTTTCCCAGCACGGAGACCTTGAGTTCTATAATATAAGGCCATAAACATGTTTGTCTGAGTCTTCTATCAAAAGTTACAGCTATTTCTATGAAGTTGTACAAAAACGCTTTCTTTCGCCAAGACAGTGCGTTTCTCACTGTTACATGCATTTGAATGGGGAACTCCACCGAAACAAAGTATAAGTTTTCATTATGTGAATAACTTGGAAATCTTAGCTCAAACAGCTGCAAAACCTGTTTGCCCAGCACGGAGACCTTGAGTTCTATAAGATAAAGCCATAAACATGTGTATCCGAGTCTTCTATCAACAGTTACAGCTATTCATATGAAGTTGTACAAAAACGCTTTCTTTCGCCAAGACAGTGCGTTTCTCACTGTTACATGCATTTGAATGGGGAACTCGACCGAAACAAAGTATAAGTTTTCATTATGTGAATAACTTGGAAATCTTAGCTCAAACAGCTGCAAAACCTGTTTTCCCAGCACGGAGACCTTGAGTTCTATAAGATAAAGCCATAAACATGTGTATCCGAGTCTTCTATCAAAAGTTACAGCTATTTCTATGAAGTTGTACAAAAACGCTTTCTTTCGCCAAGACAGTGCGTTTCTCACTGTTACATGCATTTTGAATGGGGAACTCGACCGAAACAAAGTATAGGTTTTCATTATGTGAATAACTTGGAAATCTTAGCTCAAACAGCTGCAAAACCTGTTTTCCCAGCACGTAGACCTTGAGTTCTATAATATAAGGCCATAAACATGTCTGTCTGAGTCTTCTATCAAAAGTTACAGCTATTTATATGAAGTTGTACAAAATAGCTTTCTTTCGCCAAGATAGTGCGTTTCTCACTGTTACATGCATTTGAATGGGGAACTCGACCGAAACAAAGTATAGGTTTTCATTATGTGAATAACTTGGAAATCTTAGCTCAAACAGCTGCAAAACCTATTTGCCCAGCACGGAGACCTTGAGTTCTATAAGATAAAGCCATAAACATGTGTATCCGAGTCTTCTATCAAAAGTTACAGCTATTTCTATGAAGTTGTACAAAAAAACTTTCTTTCGCCAAGACAGTGCGTTTCTCACTGTTACATGCATTTGAATGGGGAACTCGACCGAAACAAAGTATAGGTTTTCATTATGTGAATAACTTGGAAATCTTAGCTCAAACAGCTGCAAAACCTGTTTTCCCAGCACGGAGACCTTGAGTTCTATAAGATAAAGCCATAAACATGTGTATCCGAGTCTTCTATCAAAAGTTACAGCTATTTATATGAAGTTGTACAAAAACGCTTTCTTTCGCCAAGACAGTGCGTTTCTCACTGTTACATGCATTTGAATGGGGAACTCGACCGAAACAAAGTATAGGTTTTCATTATGTGAATAACTTGGAAATCTTAGCTCAAACAGCTGCAAAACCTGTTTTCCCAGCACGGAGACCTTGAGTTCTATAATATAAGGCCATAAACATGTTTGTCTGAGTCTTCTATCAAAAGTTACAGCTATTTCTATGAAGTTGTACAAAAACGCTTTCTTTCGCCAAGACAGTGCGTTTCTCACTGTTACATGCATTTGAATGGGGAACTCCACCGAAACAAAGTATAAGTTTTCATTATGTGAATAACTTGGAAATCTTAGCTCAAACAGCTGCAAAACCTGTTTGCCCAGCACGGAGACCTTGAGTTCTATAAGATAAAGCCATAAACATGTGTATCCGAGTCTTCTATCAAAAGTTACAGCTATTCATATGAAGTTGTACAAAAACGCTTTCTTTCGCCAAGACAATGCGTTTCTCACTGTTACATGCATTTGAATGGGGAACTCGACCGAAACAAAGTATAAGTTTTCATTATGTGAATAACTTGGAAATCTTAGCTCAAACAGCTGCAAAACCTGTTTGCCCAGCACGGAGACCTTGAGTTCTATAAGATAAAGCCATAAACATGTGTATCCGAGTCTTCTATCAAAAGATACAGCTATTTATATGAAGTTGTACAAAAACGCTTTCTTTCACCAAGACAGTGCGTTTCTCACTGTTACATGCATTTTGAATGGGGAACTCGACCGAAACAAAGTATAGGTTTTCATTATGTGAATAACTTGGAAATCTTAGCTCAAACAGCTGCAAAACCTGTTTGCCCAGCACGGAGACCTTGAGTTCTATAAGATAAAGCCATAAACATGTTTGTCTGAGTCTTCTATCAAAAGTTACAGCTATTTATATGAAGTTGTACAAAAACGCTTTCTTTCGCCAAGACAGTGCGTTTCTCACTGTAACATGCATTTGAATGGGGAACTCGACCGAAACAAAGTATAGGTTTTCATTATGTGAATAACTTGGAAATCTTAGCTCAAACAGCTGCAAAACCTGTTTTCCCAGCACGGAGACCTTGAGTTCTATAAGATAAAGCCATAAACATGTGTATCCGAGTCTTCTATCAAAAGTTACAGCTATTTATATGAAGTTGTACAAAAACGCTTTCTTTCGCCAAGACAGTGCGTTTCTCACTGTTACATGCATTTGAATGGGGAACTCCACCGAAACAAAGTATAAGTTTTCATTATGTGAATAACTTGGAAATCTTAGCTCAAACAGCTGCAAAACCTGTTTGCCCAGCACGGAGACCTTGAGTTCTATAAGATAAAGCCATAAACATGTGTATCCGAGTCTTCTATCAAAAGTTACAGCTATTCATATGAAGTTGTACAAAAACGCTTTCTTTCGCCAAGACAGTGCGTTTCTCACTGTTACATGCATTTGAATGGGGAACTCGACCGAAACAAAGTATAAGTTTTCATTATGTGAATAACTTGGAAATCTTAGCTCAAACAGCTGCAAAACCTGTTTGCCCAGCACGGAGACCTTGAGTTCTATAAGATAAAGCCATAAACATGTGTATCCGAGTCTTCTATCAAAAGATACAGCTATTTATATGAAGTTGTACAAAAACGCTTTCTTTCACCAAGACAGTGCGTTTCTCACTGTTACATGCATTTTGAATGGGGAACTCGACCGAAACAAAGTATAGGTTTTCATTATGTGAATAACTTGGAAATCTTAGCTCAAACAGCTGCAAAACCTGTTTGCCCAGCACGGAGACCTTGAGTTCTATAAGATAAAGCCATAAACATGTTTGTCTGAGTCTTCTATCAAAAGTTACAGCTATTTATATGAAGTTGTACAAAAACGCTTTCTTTCGCCAAGACAGTGCGTTTCTCACTGTAACATGCATTTGAATGGGGAACTCGACCGAAACAAAGTATAGGTTTTCATTATGTGAATAACTTGGAAATCTTAGCTCAAACAGCTGCAAAACCTGTTTTCCCAGCACGGAGACCTTGAGTTCTATAAGATAAAGCCATAAACATGTGTATCCGAGTCTTCTATCAAAAGTTACAGCTATTTATATGAAGTTGTACAAAAACGCTTTCTTTCGCCAAGACAGTGCGTTTCTCACTGTTACATGCATTTGAATGGGGAACTCGACCGAAACAAAGTATAGGTTTTCATTATGTGAATAACTTGGAAATCTTAGCTCAAACAGCTGCAAAACCTATTTTCCCAGCACGGAGACCTTGAGTTCTATAAGATAAAGCCATAAACATGTTTGTCTGAGTCTTCTATCAAAAGTTACAGCTATTTCTATGAAGTTGTACAAAAACGCTTTCTTTCGCCAAGACAGTGCGTTTCTCACTGTTACATGCATTTTGAATGGGGAACTCGACCGAAACAAAGTATAAGTTTTCATTATGTGAATAACTTGGAAATCTTAGCTCAAACAGCTGCAAAACCTGTTTTCCCAGCACGGAGACCTTGAGTTCTATAAGATAAAGCCATAAACATGTGTATCCGAGTCTTCTATCAAAAGTTACAGCTATTTATATGAAGTTGTACAAAAATGCTTTCTTTCGCCAAGACAGTGCGTTTCTCACTGTTACATGCATTTTGAATGGGGAACTCGACCGAAACAAAGTATAGGTTTTCATGATGTGAATAACTTGGAAATCTTAGCTCAAACAGCTGCAAAACCTGTTTTCCCAGCACGTAGACCTTGAGTTCTATAAGATAAAGCCATAAACATGTTTGTCTGAGTCTTCTATCAAAAGTTACAGCTATTTATATGAAGTTGTACAAAAACGCTTTCTTTCGCCAAGACAGTGCGTTTCTCACTGTTACATGCATTTGAATGGGGAACTCGACCGAAACAAAGTATAGGTTTTCATTATGTGAATAACTTGGAAATCTTAGCTCAAACAGCTGCAAAACCTGTTTTCCCAGCACGGAGACCTTGAGTTCTATAAGATAAAGCCATAAACATGTGTATCCGAGTCTTCTATCAAAAGTTACAGCTATTCATATGAAGTTGTACAAAAACGCTTTCTTTCGCCAAGACAGTGCGTTTCTCACTGTTACATGCATTTGAATGGGGAACTCGACCGAAACAAAGCATAAGTTTTCATTATGTGAATAACTTGGAAATCTTAGCTCAAACAGCTGCAAAACCTGTTTTCCCAGCACGGAGACCTTGAGTTCTATAAGATAAAGCCATAAACATGTTTGTCTGAGTCTTCTATCAAAAGTTACAGCTATTTATATGAAGTTGTACAAAAACGCTTTCTTTCGCCAAGACAGTGCGTTTCTCACTGTTACATGCATTTGAATGGGGAACTCGACCGAAACAAAGTATAGGTTTTCATTATGTGAATAACTTGGAAATCTTAGCTCAAACAGCTGCAAAACCTGTTTTCCCAGCACGGAGACCTTGAGTTCTATAAGATAAAGCCATAAACATGTGTATCCGAGTCTTCTATCAAAAGTTACAGCTATTTATATGAAGTTGTACAAAAACGCTTTCTTTCGCCAAGACAGTGCGTTTCTCACTGTTACATGCATTTGAATGGGGAACTCGACCGAAACAAAGTATAGGTTTTCATTATGTGAATAACTTGGAAATCTTAGCTCAAACAGCTGCAAAACCTGTTTTCCCAGCACGGAGACCTTGAGTTCTATAAGATAAAGCCATAAACATGTTTGTCTGAGTCTTCTATCAAAAGTTACAGCTATTTCTATGAAGTTGTACAAAAACGCTTTCTTTCGCCAAGACAGTGCGTTTCTCACTGTTACATGCATTTGAATGGGGAACTCGACCGAAACAAAGTATAGGTTTTCATTATGTGAATAACTTGGAAATCTTAGCTCAAACAGCTGCAAAACCTGTTTTCCCAGCACGGAGACCTTGAGTTCTATAAGATAAAGCCATAAACATGTGTATCCGAGTCTTCTATCAAAAGTTACAGCTATTTCTATGAAGTTGTACAAAAATGCTTTCTTTCGCCAAGACAGTGCGTTTCTCACTGTTACATGCATTTTGAATGGGGAACTCGACCGAAACAAAGTATAGGTTTTCATTATGTGAATAACTTGGAAATCTTAGCTCAAACAGCTGCAAAACCTGTTTTCCCAGCACGTAGACCTTGAGTTCTATAAGATAAAGCCATAAACATGTTTGTCTGAGTCTTCTATCAAAAGTTACAGCTATTTATATGAAGTTGTACAAAAACGCTTTCTTTCGCCAAGACAGTGCGTTTCTCACTGTTACATGCATTTGAATGGGGAACTCGACCGAAACAAAGTATAGGTTTTCATTATGTGAATAACTTGGAAATCTTAGCTCAAACAGCTGCAAAACCTATTTGCCCAGCACGGAGACCTTGAGTTCTATAAGATAAAGCCATAAACATGTGTATCCGAGTCTTCTATCAAAAGTTACAGCTATTTCTATGAAGTTGTACAAAAACGCTTTCTTTCGCCAAGACAGTGCGTTTCTCACTGTTACATGCATTTGAATGGGGAACTCGACCGAAACAAAGTATAGGTTTTCATTATGTGAATAACTTGGAAATCTTAGCTCAAACAGCTGCAAAACCTGTTTTCCCAGCACGGAGACCTTGAGTTCTATAAGATAAAGCCATAAACATGTGTATCCGAGTCTTCTATCAAAAGTTACAGCTATTTATATGAAGTTGTACAAAAACGCTTTCTTTCGCCAAGACAGTGCGTTTCTCACTGTTACATGCATTTGAATGGGGAACTCGACCGAAACAAAGTATAGGTTTTCATTATGTGAATAACTTGGAAATCTTAGCTCAAACAGCTGCAAAACCTGTTTTCCCAGCACGGAGACCTTGAGTTCTATAAGATAAAGCCATAAACATGTTTGTCTGAGTCTTCTATCAAAAGTTACAGCTATTTATATGAAGTTGTACAAAAACGCTTTCTTTCGCCAAGACAGTGCGTTTCTCACTGTTACATGCATTTTGAATGGGGAACTCGACCGAAACAAAGTATAAGTTTTCATTATGTGAATAACTTGGAAATCTTAGCTCAAACAGCTGCAAAACCTGTTTTCCCAGCACGGAGACCTTGAGTTCTATAAGATAAAGCCATAAACATGTGTATCCGAGTCTTCTATCAAAAGTTACAGCTATTTATATGAAGTTGTACAAAAACGCTTTCTTTCGCCAAGACAGTGCGTTTCTCACTGTTACATGCATTTGAATGGGGAACTCGACCGAAACAAAGTATAGGTTTTCATTATGTGAATAACTTGGAAATCTTAGCTCAAACAGCTGCAAAACCTGTTTTCCCAGCACGGAGACCTTGAGTTCTATAAGATAAAGCCATAAACATGTTTGTCTGAGTCTTCTATCAAAAGTTACAGCTATTTCTATGAAGTTGTACAAAAACGCTTTCTTTCGCCAAGACAGTGCGTTTCTTACTGTTACATGCATTTGAATGGGGAACTCGACCGAAACAAAGTATAGGTTTTCATTATGTGAATAACTTGGAAATCTTAGCTCAAACAGCTGCAAAACCTGTTTTCCCAGCACGGAGACCTTGAGTTCTATAAGATAAAGCCATAAACATGTGTATCCGAGTCTTCTATCAAAAGTTACAGCTATTTATATGAAGTTGTACAAAAACGCTTTCTTTCGCCAAGACAGTGCGTTTCTCACTGTTACATGCATTTGAATGGGGAACTCGACCGAAACAAAGTATAGGTTTTCATTATGTGAATAACTTGGAAATCTTAGCTCAAACAGCTGCAAAACCTATTTGCCCAGCACGGAGACCTTGAGTTCTATAAGATAAAGCCATAAACATGTGTATCCGAGTCTTCTATCAAAAGTTACAGCTATTTCTATGAAGTTGTACAAAAACGCTTTCTTTCGCCAAGACAGTGCGTTTCTCACTGTTACATGCATTTGAATGGGGAACTCGACCGAAACAAAGTATAGGTTTTCATTATGTGAATAACTTGGAAATCTTAGCTCAAACAGCTGCAAAACCTGTTTTCCCAGCACGGAGACCTTGAGTTCTATAAGATAAAGCCATAAACATGTTTGTCTGAGTCTTCTATCAAAAGTTACAGCTATTTATATGAAGTTGTACAAAAACGCTTTCTTTCGCCAAGACAGTGCGTTTCTCACTGTTACATGCATTTTGAATGGGGAACTCGACCGAAACAAAGTATAAGTTTTCATTATGTGAATAACTTGGAAATCTTAGCTCAAACAGCTGCAAAACCTGTTTTCCCAGCACGGAGACCTTGAGTTCTATAAGATAAAGCCATAAACATGTGTATCCGAGTCTTCTATCAAAAGTTACAGCTATTTATATGAAGTTGTACAAAAACGCTTTCTTTCGCCAAGACAGTGCGTTTCTCACTGTTACATGCATTTGAATGGGGAACTCGACCGAAACAAAGTATAGGTTTTCATTATGTGAATAACTTGGAAATCTTAGCTCAAACAGCTGCAAAACCTGTTTTCCCAGCACGGAGACCTTGAGTTCTATAAGATAAAGCCATAAACATGTTTATCCGAGTCTTCTATCAAAAGTTACAGCTATTTATATGAAGTTGTACAAAAACGCTTTCTTTCGCCAAGACAGTGCGTTTCTCACTGTTACATGCATTTGAATGGGGAACTCGACCGAAACAAAGTATAGGTTTTCATTATGTGAATAACTTGGAAATCTTAGCTCAAACAGCTGCAAAACCTATTTGCCCAGCACGGAGACCTTGAGTTCTATAAGATAAAGCCATAAACATGTGTATCCGAGTCTTCTATCAAAAGTTACAGCTATTTCTATGAAGTTGTACAAAAATGCTTTCTTTCGCCAAGACAGTGCGTTTCTCACTGTTACATGCATTTGAATGGGGAACTCGACCGAAACAAAGTATAGGTTTTCATTATGTGAATAACTTGGAAATCTTAGCTCAAACAGCTGCAAAACCTGTTTTCCCAGCACGGAGACCTTGAGTTCTATAAGATAAAGCCATAAACATGTGTATCCGAGTCTTCTATCAAAAGTTACAGCTATTTATATGAAGTTGTACAAAAACGCTTTCTTTCGCCAAGACAGTGCGTTTCTCACTGTTACATGCATTTGAATGGGGAACTCGACCGAAACAAAGTATAGGTTTTCATTATGTGAATAACTTGGAAATCTTAGCTCAAACAGCTGCAAAACCTGTTTTCCCAGCACGGAGACCTTGAGTTCTATAAGATAAAGCCATAAACATGTTTGTCTGAGTCTTCTATCAAAAGTTACAGCTATTTCTATGAAGTTGTACAAAAACGCTTTCTTTCGCCAAGACAGTGCGTTTCTCACTGTTACATGCATTTGAATGGGGAACTCGACCGAAACAAAGTATAAGTTTTCATTATGTGAATAACTTGGAAATCTTAGCTCAAACAGCTGCAAAACCTGTTTTCCCAGCACGGAGACCTTGAGTTCTATAAGATAAAGCCATAAACATGTTTGTCTGAGTCTTCTATCAAAAGTTACAGCTATTTATATGAAGTTGTACAAAAACGCTTTCTTTCGCCAAGACAGTGCGTTTCTCACTGTTACATGCATTTGAATGGGGAACTCGACCGAAACAAAGTATAAGTTTTCATTATGTGAATAACTAGGAAATCTTAGCTCAAACAGCTGCAAAACCTGTTTTCCCAGCACGGAGACCTTGAGTTCTATAAGATAAAGCCATAAACATGTTTGTCTGAGTCTTCTATCAAAAGTTACAGCTATTTATATGAAGTTGTACAAAAACGCTTTCTTTCGCCAAGACAGTGCGTTTCTCACTGTTACATGCATTTTGAATGGGGAACTCGACCGAAACAAAGTATAGGTTTTCATTATGTGAATAACTTGGAAATCTTAGCTCAAACAGCTGCAAAACCTGTTTTCCCAGCACGGAGACCTTGAGTTCTATAAGATAAAGCCATAAACATGTGTATCCGAGTCTTCTATCAAAAGTTACAGCTATTTCTATGAAGTTGTACAAAAATGCTTTCTTTCGCCAAGACAGTGCGTTTCTCACTGTTACATGCATTTTGAATGGGGAACTCGACCGAAACAAAGTATAGGTTTTCATTATGTGAATAACTTGGAAATCTTAGCTCAAACAGCTGCAAAACCTGTTTTCCCAGCACGTAGACCTTGAGTTCTATAAGATAAAGCCATAAACATGTTTGTCTGAGTCTTCTATCAAAAGTTACAGCTATTTATATGAAGTTGTACAAAAACGCTTTCTTTCGCCAAGACAGTGCGTTTCTCCCTGTTACATGCATTTGAATGGGGAACTCGACCGAAACAAAGTATAGGTTTTCATTATGTGAATAACTTGGAAATCTTAGCTCAAACAGCTGCAAAACCTGTTTTCCCAGCACGGAGACCTTGAGTTCTATAAGATAAAGCCATAAACATGTGTATCCGAGTCTTCTATCAAAAGTTACAGCTATTTATATGAAGTTGTACAAAAACGCTTTCTTTCGCCAAGACAGTGCGTTTCTCACTGTTACATGCATTTGAATGGGGAACTCGACCGAAACAAAGTATAGGTTTTCATTATGTGAATAACTTGGAAATCTTAGCTCAAACAGCTGCAAAACCTGTTTTCCCAGCACGGAGACCTTGAGTTCTATAAGATAAAGCCATAAACATGTTTGTCTGAGTCTTCTATCAAAAGTTACAGCTATTTCTATGAAGTTTTACAAAAACGCTTTCTTTCGCCAAGACAGTGCGTTTCTCACTGTTACATGCATTTGAATGGGGAACTCGACCGAAACAAAGTATAAGTTTTCATTATGTGAATAACTTGGAAATCTTAGCTCAAACAGCTGCAAAACCTGTTTTCCCAGCACGGAGACCTTGAGTTCTATAAGATAAAGCCATAAACATGTTTGTCTGAGTCTTCTATCAAAAGTTACAGCTATTTATATGAAGTTGTACAAAAACGCTTTCTTTCGCCAAGACAGTGCGTTTCTCACTGTTACATGCATTTTGAATGGGGAACTCGACCGAAACAAAGTATAGGTTTTCATTATGTGAATAACTTGGAAATCTTAGCTCAAACAGCTGCAAAACCTGTTTTCCCAGCACGGAGACCTTGAGTTCTATAAGATAAAGCCATAAACATGTGTATCCGAGTCTTCTATCAAAAGTTACAGCTATTTCTATGAAGTTGTACAAAAATGCTTTCTTTCGCCAAGACAGTGCGTTTCTCACTGTTACATGCATTTGAATGGGGAACTCGACCGAAACAAAGTATAGGTTTTCATTATGTGAATAACTTGGAAATCTTAGCTCAAACAGCTGCAAAACCTGTTTTCCCAGCACGTAGACCTTGAGTTCTATAAGATAAAGCCATAAACATGTTTGTCTGAGTCTTCTATCAAAAGTTACAGCTATTTATATGAAGTTGTACAAAAACGCTTTCTTTCGCCAAGACAGTGCGTTTCTCCCTGTTACATGCATTTGAATGGGGAACTCGACCGAAACAAAGTATAGGTTTTCATTATGTGAATAACTTGGAAATCTTAGCTCAAACAGCTGCAAAACCTATTTGCCCAGCACGGAGACCTTGAGTTCTATAAGATAAAGCCATAAACATGTGTATCCGAGTCTTCTATCAAAAGTTACAGCTATTTCTATGAAGTTGTACAAAAACGCTTTCTTTCGCCAAGACAGTGCGTTTCTCACTGTTACATGCATTTGAATGGGGAACTCGACCGAAACAAAGTATAGGTTTTCATTATGTGAATAACTTGGAAATCTTAGCTCAAACAGCTGCAAAACCTGTTTTCCCAGCACGGAGACCTTGAGTTCTATAAGATAAAGCCATAAACATGTGTATCCGAGTCTTCTATCAAAAGTTACAGCTATTTATATGAAGTTGTACAAAAACGCTTTCTTTCGCCAAGACAGTGCGTTTCTCACTGTTACATGCATTTGAATGGGGAACTCGACCGAAACAAAGTATAGGTTTTCATTATGTGAATAACTTGGAAATCTTAGCTCAAACAGCTGCAAAACCTATTTGCCCAGCACGGAGACCTTGAGTTCTATAAGATAAAGCCATAAACATGTGTATCTGAGTCTTCTATCAAAAGTTACAGCTATTTCTATGAAGTTGTACAAAAACGCTTTCTTTCACCAAGACAGTGCGTTTCTCACTGTTACATGCATTTGAATGGGGAACTCGACCGAAACAAAGTATAAGTTTTCATTATGTGAATAACTTGGAAATCTTAGCTCAAACAGCTGCAAAACCTGTTTTCCCAGCACGGAGACCTTGAGTTCTATAAGATAAAGCCATAAACATGTGTATCCGAGTCTTCTATCAAAAGTTACAGATATTTCTATGAAGTTGTACAAAAACGCTTTCTTTCGCCAAGACAGTGCGTTTCTCACGGTTACATGCATTTTGAATGGGGAACTCGACCGAAACAAAGTATAGGTTTTCATTATGTGAATAACTTGGAAATCTTAGCTCAAACAGCTGCAAAACCTGTTTTCCCAGCACGTAGACCTTGAGTTCTATAAGATAAAGCCATAAACATGTTTGTCTGAGTCTTCTATCAAAAGTTACAGCTATTTATATGAAGTTGTACAAAAACGCTTTCTTTCGCCAAGACAGTGCGTTTCTCACTGTTACATGCATTTGAATGGGGAACTCGACCGAAACAAAGTATAGGTTTTCATTATGTGAATAACTTGGAAATCTTAGCTCAAACAGCTGCAAAACCTGTTTGCCCAGCACGGAGACCTTGAGTTCTATAAGATAAAGCCATAAACATGTGTATCCGAGTCTTCTATCAAAAGTTACAGCTATTCATATGAAGTTGTACAAAAACGCTTTCTTTCGCCAAGACAGTGCGTTTCTCACTGTTACATGCATTTGAATGGGGAACTCGACCGAAACAAAGTATAAGTTTTCATTATGTGAATAACTTGGAAATCTTAGCTCAAACAGCTGCAAAACCTGTTTTCCCAGCACGGAGACCTTGAGTTCTATAATATAAGGCCATAAACATGTTTGTCTGAGTCTTCTATCAAAAGTTACAGCTATTTCTATGAAGTTGTACAAAAACGTTTTCTTTCGCCAAGACAGTGCGTTTCTCACTGTTACATGCATTTTGAATGGGGAACTCGACCGAAACAAAGTATAGGTTTTCATTATGTGAATAACTTGGAAATCTTAGCACAAACAGCTGCAAAACCTGTTTGCCCAGCACGGAGACCTTGAGTTCTATAAGATAAAGCCATAAACATGTGTATCCGAGTCTTCTATCAAAAGTTACAGCTATTTATATGAAGTTGTACAAAAACGCTTTCTTTCGCCAAGACAGTGCGTTTCTCACTGTTACATGCATTTGAATGGGGAACTCCACCGAAACAAAGTATAAGTTTTCATTATGTGAATAACTTGGAAATCTTAGCTCAAACAGCTGCAAAACCTATTTGCCCAGCACGGAGACCTTGAGTTCTATAACATAAGGCCATAAACATGTTTGTCTGAGTCTTCTATCAAAAGTTACAGCTATTTCTATGAAGTTGTACAAAATAGCTTTCTTTCGCCAAGACAGTGCGTTTCTCACTGTTACATGCATTTTGAATGGGGAACTCGACCGAAACAAAGTATAGGTTTTCATTATGTGAATAACTTGGAAATCTTAGCTCAAACAGCTGCAAAACCTGTTTGCCCAGCACGGAGACCTTGAGTTCTATAAGATAAAGCCATAAACATGTGTATCCGAGTCTTCTATCAAAAGTTACAGCTATTTATATGAAGTTGTACAAAAACGCTTTCTTTCGCCAAGACAGTGCGTTTCTCACTGTTACATGCATTTGAATGGGGAACTCCACCGAAACAAAGTATAAGTTTTCATTATGTGAATAACTTGGAAATCTTAGCTCAAACAGCTGCAAAACCTATTTGCCCAGCACGGAGACCTTGAGTTCTATAAGATAAAGCCATAAACATGTGTATCCGAGTCTTCTATCAAAAGTTACAGCTATTCATATGAAGTTGTACAAAAACGCTTTCTTTCGCCAAGACAGTGCGTTTCTCACTGTTACATGCATTTGAATGGGGAACTCGACCGAAACAAAGTATAAGTTTTCATTATGTGAATAACTTGGAAATCTTAGCTCAAACAGCTGCAAAACCTGTTTTCCCAGCACGGAGACCTTGAGTTCTATAAGATAAAGCCATAAACATGTGTATCCGAGTCTTCTATCAAAAGTTACAGCTATTTATATGAAGTTGTACAAAATAGCTTTCTTTCGCCGTAACAGTGCGTTTCTCACTGTTACATGCATTTGAATGGGGAACTCCACCGAAACAAAGTATAAGTTTTCATTATGTGAATAACTTGGAAATCTTAGCTCAAACAGCTGCAAAACCTGTTTTCCCAGCACGGAGACCTTGAGTTCTATAACATAAAGCCATAAACATGTTTGTCTGAGTCTTCTATCAAAAGTTACAGCTATTTCTATGAAGTTGTACAAAATAGCTTTCTTTCGCCAAGACAGTGCGTTTCTCACTGTTACATGCATTTGAATGGGGAACTCGACCGAAACAAAGTATAGGTTTTCATTATGTGAATAACTTGGAAATCTTAGCTCAAACAGCTGCAAAACCTATTTGCCCAGCACGGAGACCTTGAGTTCTATAAGATAAAGCCATAAACATGTGTATCCGAGTCTTCTATCAAAAGTTACAGCTATTTATATGAAGTTGTACAAAAACGCTTTCTTTCGCCAAGACAGTGCGTTTCTCACTGTTACATGCATTTGAATGGGGAACTCGACCGAAACAAAGTATAAGTTTTCATTATGTGAATAACTTGGAAATCTTAGCTCAAACAGCTGCAAAACCTGTTTGCCCAGCACGGAGACCTTGAGTTCTATAATATAAGGCCATAAACATGTTTTTCTGAGTCTTCTATCAAAAGTTACAGCTATTTCTATGAAGTTGTACAAAAACGTTTTCTTTCGCCAAGACAGTGCGTTTCTCACTGTTACATGCATTTTGAATGGGGAACTCGACCGAAACAAAGTATAGGTTTTCATTATGTGAATAACTTGGAAATCTTAGCTCAAACAGCTGCAAAACCTGTTTTCCCAGCACGGAGACCTTGAGTTCTATAAGATAAAGCCATAAACATGTTTGTCTGAGTCTTCTATCAAAAGTTACAGCTATTTATATGAAGTTGTACAAAAACGCTTTCTTTCGCCAAGACAGTGCGTTTCTCACTGTTACATGCATTTGAATGGGGAACTCGACCGAAACAAAGTATAGGTTTTCATTATGTGAATAACTTGGAAATCTTAGCTCAAACAGCTGCAAAACCTGTTTGCCCAGCACGGAGACCTTGAGTTCTATAAGATAAAGCCATAAACATGTGTATCCGAGTCTTCTATCAAAAGTTACAGCTATTTCTATGAAGTTGTACAAAAACGCTTTCTTTCGCCAAGACAGTGCGTTTCTCACTGTTACATGCATTTTGAATGGGGAACTCGACCGAAACAAAGTATAGGTTTTCATTATGTGAATAACTTGGAAATCTTAGCTCAAACAGCTGCAAAACCTGTTTGCCCAGCACGGAGACCTTGAGTTCTATAAGATAAAGCCATAAACATGTGTATCCGAGTCTTCTATCAAAAGTTACAGCTATTAATATGGAGTTGTACAAAAACGCTTTCTTTCGCCAAGACAGTGCGTTTCTCACTGTTACATGCATTTTGAATGGGGAACTCGACCGAAACAAAGTATAAGTTTTCATTATGTGAATAACTTGGAAATCTTAGCTCAAACAGCTGCAAAACCTGTTTTCCCAGCACGGAGACCTTGAGTTCTATAATATAAGGCCATAAACATGTTTGTCTGAGTCTTCTATCAAAAGTTACAGCTATTTCTATGAAGTTGTACAAAAACGTTTTCTTTTGCCAAGACAGTGCGTTTCTCACTGTTACATGCATTTTGAATGGGGAACTCGACCGAAACAAAGTATAGGTTTTCATTATGTGAATAACTTGGAAATCTTAGCTCAAACAGCTGCAAAACCTGTTTGCCCAGCACGGAGACCTTGAGTTCTATAAGATAAAGCCATAAACATGTTTGTCTGAGTCTTCTATCAAAAGTTACAGCTATTTATATGAAGTTGTACAAAAACGCTTTCTTTCGCCAAGACAGTGCGTTTCTCACTGTTACATGCATTTGAATGGGGAACTCGACCGAAACAAAGTATAGGTTTTCATTATGTGAATAACTTGGAAATCTTAGCTCAAACAGCTGCAAAACCTATTTGCCCAGCACGGAGACCTTGAGTTCTATAAGATAAAGCCATAAACATGTGTATCCGAGTCTTCTATCAAAAGTTACAGCTATTTATATGAAGTTGTACAAAAACGCTTTCTTTCGCCAAGACAGTGCGTTTCTCACTGTTACATGCATTTGAATGGGGAACTCGACCGAAACAAAGTATAGGTTTTCATTATGTGAATAACTTGGAAATCTTAGCTCAAACAGCTGCAAAACCTGTTTTCCCAGCACGGAGACCTTGAGTTCTATAATATAAGGCCATAAACATGTTTGTCTGAGTCTTCTATCAAAAGTTACAGCTATTTCTATGAAGTTGTACAAAAACGCTTTCTTTCGCCAAGACAGTGCGTTTCTCACTGTTACATGCATTTGAATGGGGAACTCCACCGAAACAAAGTATAAGTTTTCATTATGTGAATAACTTGGAAATCTTAGCTCAAACAGCTGCAAAACCTGTTTGCCCAGCACGGAGACCTTGAGTTCTATAAGATAAAGCCATAAACATGTGTATCCGAGTCTTCTATCAACAGTTACAGCTATTCATATGAAGTTGTACAAAAACGCTTTCTTTCGCCAAGACAGTGCGTTTCTCACTGTTACATGCATTTGAATGGGGAACTCGACCGAAACAAAGTATAAGTTTTCATTATGTGAATAACTTGGAAATCTTAGCTCAAACAGCTGCAAAACCTGTTTTCCCAGCACGGAGACCTTGAGTTCTATAAGATAAAGCCATAAACATGTGTATCCGAGTCTTCTATCAAAAGTTACAGCTATTTCTATGAAGTTGTACAAAAACGCTTTCTTTCGCCAAGACAGTGCGTTTCTCACTGTTACATGCATTTTGAATGGGGAACTCGACCGAAACAAAGTATAGGTTTTCATTATGTGAATAACTTGGAAATCTTAGCTCAAACAGCTGCAAAACCTGTTTTCCCAGCACGTAGACCTTGAGTTCTATAATATAAGGCCATAAACATGTCTGTCTGAGTCTTCTATCAAAAGTTACAGCTATTTATATGAAGTTGTACAAAATAGCTTTCTTTCGCCAAGATAGTGCGTTTCTCACTGTTACATGCATTTGAATGGGGAACTCGACCGAAACAAAGTATAGGTTTTCATTATGTGAATAACTTGGAAATCTTAGCTCAAACAGCTGCAAAACCTATTTGCCCAGCACGGAGACCTTGAGTTCTATAAGATAAAGCCATAAACATGTGTATCCGAGTCTTCTATCAAAAGTTACAGCTATTTCTATGAAGTTGTACAAAAAAACTTTCTTTCGCCAAGACAGTGCGTTTCTCACTGTTACATGCATTTGAATGGGGAACTCGACCGAAACAAAGTATAGGTTTTCATTATGTGAATAACTTGGAAATCTTAGCTCAAACAGCTGCAAAACCTGTTTTCCCAGCACGGAGACCTTGAGTTCTATAAGATAAAGCCATAAACATGTGTATCCGAGTCTTCTATCAAAAGTTACAGCTATTTATATGAAGTTGTACAAAAACGCTTTCTTTCGCCAAGACAGTGCGTTTCTCACTGTTACATGCATTTGAATGGGGAACTCGACCGAAACAAAGTATAGGTTTTCATTATGTGAATAACTTGGAAATCTTAGCTCAAACAGCTGCAAAACCTGTTTTCCCAGCACGGAGACCTTGAGTTCTATAATATAAGGCCATAAACATGTTTGTCTGAGTCTTCTATCAAAAGTTACAGCTATTTCTATGAAGTTGTACAAAAACGCTTTCTTTCGCCAAGACAGTGCGTTTCTCACTGTTACATGCATTTGAATGGGGAACTCCACCGAAACAAAGTATAAGTTTTCATTATGTGAATAACTTGGAAATCTTAGCTCAAACAGCTGCAAAACCTGTTTGCCCAGCACGGAGACCTTGAGTTCTATAAGATAAAGCCATAAACATGTGTATCCGAGTCTTCTATCAAAAGTTACAGCTATTCATATGAAGTTGTACAAAAACGCTTTCTTTCGCCAAGACAATGCGTTTCTCACTGTTACATGCATTTGAATGGGGAACTCGACCGAAACAAAGTATAAGTTTTCATTATGTGAATAACTTGGAAATCTTAGCTCAAACAGCTGCAAAACCTGTTTGCCCAGCACGGAGACCTTGAGTTCTATAAGATAAAGCCATAAACATGTGTATCCGAGTCTTCTATCAAAAGATACAGCTATTTATATGAAGTTGTACAAAAACGCTTTCTTTCACCAAGACAGTGCGTTTCTCACTGTTACATGCATTTTGAATGGGGAACTCGACCGAAACAAAGTATAGGTTTTCATTATGTGAATAACTTGGAAATCTTAGCTCAAACAGCTGCAAAACCTGTTTGCCCAGCACGGAGACCTTGAGTTCTATAAGATAAAGCCATAAACATGTTTGTCTGAGTCTTCTATCAAAAGTTACAGCTATTTATATGAAGTTGTACAAAAACGCTTTCTTTCGCCAAGACAGTGCGTTTCTCACTGTAACATGCATTTGAATGGGGAACTCGACCGAAACAAAGTATAGGTTTTCATTATGTGAATAACTTGGAAATCTTAGCTCAAACAGCTGCAAAACCTGTTTTCCCAGCACGGAGACCTTGAGTTCTATAAGATAAAGCCATAAACATGTGTATCCGAGTCTTCTATCAAAAGTTACAGCTATTTATATGAAGTTGTACAAAAACGCTTTCTTTCGCCAAGACAGTGCGTTTCTCACTGTTACATGCATTTGAATGGGGAACTCCACCGAAACAAAGTATAAGTTTTCATTATGTGAATAACTTGGAAATCTTAGCTCAAACAGCTGCAAAACCTGTTTGCCCAGCACGGAGACCTTGAGTTCTATAAGATAAAGCCATAAACATGTGTATCCGAGTCTTCTATCAAAAGTTACAGCTATTCATATGAAGTTGTACAAAAACGCTTTCTTTCGCCAAGACAGTGCGTTTCTCACTGTTACATGCATTTGAATGGGGAACTCGACCGAAACAAAGTATAAGTTTTCATTATGTGAATAACTTGGAAATCTTAGCTCAAACAGCTGCAAAACCTGTTTGCCCAGCACGGAGACCTTGAGTTCTATAAGATAAAGCCATAAACATGTGTATCCGAGTCTTCTATCAAAAGATACAGCTATTTATATGAAGTTGTACAAAAACGCTTTCTTTCACCAAGACAGTGCGTTTCTCACTGTTACATGCATTTTGAATGGGGAACTCGACCGAAACAAAGTATAGGTTTTCATTATGTGAATAACTTGGAAATCTTAGCTCAAACAGCTGCAAAACCTGTTTGCCCAGCACGGAGACCTTGAGTTCTATAAGATAAAGCCATAAACATGTTTGTCTGAGTCTTCTATCAAAAGTTACAGCTATTTATATGAAGTTGTACAAAAACGCTTTCTTTCGCCAAGACAGTGCGTTTCTCACTGTAACATGCATTTGAATGGGGAACTCGACCGAAACAAAGTATAGGTTTTCATTATGTGAATAACTTGGAAATCTTAGCTCAAACAGCTGCAAAACCTGTTTTCCCAGCACGGAGACCTTGAGTTCTATAAGATAAAGCCATAAACATGTGTATCCGAGTCTTCTATCAAAAGTTACAGCTATTTATATGAAGTTGTACAAAAACGCTTTCTTTCGCCAAGACAGTGCGTTTCTCACTGTTACATGCATTTGAATGGGGAACTCGACCGAAACAAAGTATAGGTTTTCATTATGTGAATAACTTGGAAATCTTAGCTCAAACAGCTGCAAAACCTATTTTCCCAGCACGGAGACCTTGAGTTCTATAAGATAAAGCCATAAACATGTTTGTCTGAGTCTTCTATCAAAAGTTACAGCTATTTCTATGAAGTTGTACAAAAACGCTTTCTTTCGCCAAGACAGTGCGTTTCTCACTGTTACATGCATTTTGAATGGGGAACTCGACCGAAACAAAGTATAAGTTTTCATTATGTGAATAACTTGGAAATCTTAGCTCAAACAGCTGCAAAACCTGTTTTCCCAGCACGGAGACCTTGAGTTCTATAAGATAAAGCCATAAACATGTGTATCCGAGTCTTCTATCAAAAGTTACAGCTATTTATATGAAGTTGTACAAAAATGCTTTCTTTCGCCAAGACAGTGCGTTTCTCACTGTTACATGCATTTTGAATGGGGAACTCGACCGAAACAAAGTATAGGTTTTCATGATGTGAATAACTTGGAAATCTTAGCTCAAACAGCTGCAAAACCTGTTTTCCCAGCACGTAGACCTTGAGTTCTATAAGATAAAGCCATAAACATGTTTGTCTGAGTCTTCTATCAAAAGTTACAGCTATTTATATGAAGTTGTACAAAAACGCTTTCTTTCGCCAAGACAGTGCGTTTCTCACTGTTACATGCATTTGAATGGGGAACTCGACCGAAACAAAGTATAGGTTTTCATTATGTGAATAACTTGGAAATCTTAGCTCAAACAGCTGCAAAACCTATTTGCCCAGCACGGAGACCTTGAGTTCTATAAGATAAAGCCATAAACATGTGTATCCGAGTCTTCTATCAAAAGTTACAGCTATTTATATGAAGTTGTACAAAAACGCTTTCTTTCGCCAAGACAGTGCGTTTCTCACTGTTACATGCATTTGAATGGGGAACTCGACCGAAACAAAGTATAGGTTTTCATTATGTGAATAACTTGGAAATCTTAGCTCAAACAGCTGCAAAACCTGTTTGCCCAGCACGGAGACCTTGAGTTCTATAAGATAAAGCCATAAACATGTGTATCCGAGTCTTCTATCAAAAGTTACAGCTATTCATATGAAGTTGTACAAAAACGCTTTCTTTCGCCAAGACAGTGCGTTTCTCACTGTTACATGCATTTGAATGGGGAACTCGACCGAAACAAAGTATAAGTTTTCATTATGTGAATAACTTGGAAATCTTAGCTCAAACAGCTGCAAAACCTGTTTTCCCAGCACGGAGACCTTGAGTTCTATAAGATAAAGCCATAAACATGTGTATCCGAGTCTTCTATCAAAATATACAGCTATTTATATGAAGTTGTACAAAAACGCTTTCTTTCACCAAGACAGTGCGTTTCTCACTGTTACATGCATTTTGAATGGGGAACTCGACCGAAACAAAGTATAGGTTTTCATTATGTGAATAACTTGGAAATCTTAGCTCAAACAGCTGCAAAACCTGTTTGCCCAGCACGGAGACCTTGAGTTCTATAAGATAAAGCCATAAACATGTGTATCCGAGTCTTCTATCAAAAGTTACAGCTATTCATATGAAGTTGTACAAAAACGCTTTCTTTCGCCAAGACAGTGCGTTTCTCACTGTTACATGCATTTGAATGGGGAACTCGACCGAAACAAAGCATAAGTTTTCATTATGTGAATAACTTGGAAATCTTAGCTCAAACAGCTGCAAAACCTGTTTTCCCAGCACGGAGACCTTGAGTTCTATAAGATAAAGCCATAAACATGTTTGTCTGAGTCTTCTATCAAAAGTTACAGCTATTTATATGAAGTTGTACAAAAACGCTTTCTTTCGCCAAGACAGTGCGTTTCTCACTGTTACATGCATTTGAATGGGGAACTCGACCGAAACAAAGTATAGGTTTTCATTATGTGAATAACTTGGAAATCTTAGCTCAAACAGCTGCAAAACCTGTTTTCCCAGCACGGAGACCTTGAGTTCTATAAGATAAAGCCATAAACATGTGTATCCGAGTCTTCTATCAAAAGTTACAGCTATTTATATGAAGTTGTACAAAAACGCTTTCTTTCGCCAAGACAGTGCGTTTCTCACTGTTACATGCATTTGAATGGGGAACTCGACCGAAACAAAGTATAGGTTTTCATTATGTGAATAACTTGGAAATCTTAGCTCAAACAGCTGCAAAACCTGTTTTCCCAGCACGGAGACCTTGAGTTCTATAAGATAAAGCCATAAACATGTGTATCCGAGTCTTCTATCAAAAGTTACAGCTATTCATATGAAGTTGTACAAAAACGCTTTCTTTCGCCAAGACAGTGCGTTTCTCACTGTTACATGCATTTGAATGGGGAACTCGACCGAAACAAAGCATAAGTTTTCATTATGTGAATAACTTGGAAATCTTAGCTCAAACAGCTGCAAAACCTGTTTTCCCAGCACGGAGACCTTGAGTTCTATAAGATAAAGCCATAAACATGTTTGTCTGAGTCTTCTATCAAAAGTTACAGCTATTTATATGAAGTTGTACAAAAACGCTTTCTTTCGCCAAGACAGTGCGTTTCTCACTGTTACATGCATTTGAATGGGGAACTCGACCGAAACAAAGTATAGGTTTTCATTATGTGAATAACTTGGAAATCTTAGCTCAAACAGCTGCAAAACCTGTTTTCCCAGCACGGAGACCTTGAGTTCTATAAGATAAAGCCATAAACATGTGTATCCGAGTCTTCTATCAAAAGTTACAGCTATTTATATGAAGTTGTACAAAAACGCTTTCTTTCGCCAAGACAGTGCGTTTCTCACTGTTACATGCATTTGAATGGGGAACTCGACCGAAACAAAGTATAGGTTTTCATTATGTGAATAACTTGGAAATCTTAGCTCAAACAGCTGCAAAACCTGTTTTCCCAGCACGGAGACCTTGAGTTCTATAAGATAAAGCCATAAACATGTTTGTCTGAGTCTTCTATCAAAAGTTACAGCTATTTCTATGAAGTTGTACAAAAACGCTTTCTTTCGCCAAGACAGTGCGTTTCTCACTGTTACATGCATTTGAATGGGGAACTCGACCGAAACAAAGTATAGGTTTTCATTATGTGAATAACTTGGAAATCTTAGCTCAAACAGCTGCAAAACCTGTTTTCCCAGCACGGAGACCTTGAGTTCTATAAGATAAAGCCATAAACATGTGTATCCGAGTCTTCTATCAAAAGTTACAGCTATTTCTATGAAGTTGTACAAAAATGCTTTCTTTCGCCAAGACAGTGCGTTTCTCACTGTTACATGCATTTTGAATGGGGAACTCGACCGAAACAAAGTATAGGTTTTCATTATGTGAATAACTTGGAAATCTTAGCTCAAACAGCTGCAAAACCTGTTTTCCCAGCACGTAGACCTTGAGTTCTATAAGATAAAGCCATAAACATGTTTGTCTGAGTCTTCTATCAAAAGTTACAGCTATTTATATGAAGTTGTACAAAAACGCTTTCTTTCGCCAAGACAGTGCGTTTCTCACTGTTACATGCATTTGAATGGGGAACTCGACCGAAACAAAGTATAGGTTTTCATTATGTGAATAACTTGGAAATCTTAGCTCAAACAGCTGCAAAACCTATTTGCCCAGCACGGAGACCTTGAGTTCTATAAGATAAAGCCATAAACATGTGTATCCGAGTCTTCTATCAAAAGTTACAGCTATTTCTATGAAGTTGTACAAAAACGCTTTCTTTCGCCAAGACAGTGCGTTTCTCACTGTTACATGCATTTGAATGGGGAACTCGACCGAAACAAAGTATAGGTTTTCATTATGTGAATAACTTGGAAATCTTAGCTCAAACAGCTGCAAAACCTGTTTTCCCAGCACGGAGACCTTGAGTTCTATAAGATAAAGCCATAAACATGTGTATCCGAGTCTTCTATCAAAAGTTACAGCTATTTATATGAAGTTGTACAAAAACGCTTTCTTTCGCCAAGACAGTGCGTTTCTCACTGTTACATGCATTTGAATGGGGAACTCGACCGAAACAAAGTATAGGTTTTCATTATGTGAATAACTTGGAAATCTTAGCTCAAACAGCTGCAAAACCTGTTTTCCCAGCACGGAGACCTTGAGTTCTATAAGATAAAGCCATAAACATGTTTGTCTGAGTCTTCTATCAAAAGTTACAGCTATTTATATGAAGTTGTACAAAAACGCTTTCTTTCGCCAAGACAGTGCGTTTCTCACTGTTACATGCATTTTGAATGGGGAACTCGACCGAAACAAAGTATAAGTTTTCATTATGTGAATAACTTGGAAATCTTAGCTCAAACAGCTGCAAAACCTGTTTTCCCAGCACGGAGACCTTGAGTTCTATAAGATAAAGCCATAAACATGTGTATCCGAGTCTTCTATCAAAAGTTACAGCTATTTATATGAAGTTGTACAAAAACGCTTTCTTTCGCCAAGACAGTGCGTTTCTCACTGTTACATGCATTTGAATGGGGAACTCGACCGAAACAAAGTATAGGTTTTCATTATGTGAATAACTTGGAAATCTTAGCTCAAACAGCTGCAAAACCTGTTTTCCCAGCACGGAGACCTTGAGTTCTATAAGATAAAGCCATAAACATGTTTGTCTGAGTCTTCTATCAAAAGTTACAGCTATTTCTATGAAGTTGTACAAAAACGCTTTCTTTCGCCAAGACAGTGCGTTTCTTACTGTTACATGCATTTGAATGGGGAACTCGACCGAAACAAAGTATAGGTTTTCATTATGTGAATAACTTGGAAATCTTAGCTCAAACAGCTGCAAAACCTGTTTTCCCAGCACGGAGACCTTGAGTTCTATAAGATAAAGCCATAAACATGTGTATCCGAGTCTTCTATCAAAAGTTACAGCTATTTATATGAAGTTGTACAAAAACGCTTTCTTTCGCCAAGACAGTGCGTTTCTCACTGTTACATGCATTTGAATGGGGAACTCGACCGAAACAAAGTATAGGTTTTCATTATGTGAATAACTTGGAAATCTTAGCTCAAACAGCTGCAAAACCTATTTGCCCAGCACGGAGACCTTGAGTTCTATAAGATAAAGCCATAAACATGTGTATCCGAGTCTTCTATCAAAAGTTACAGCTATTTCTATGAAGTTGTACAAAAACGCTTTCTTTCGCCAAGACAGTGCGTTTCTCACTGTTACATGCATTTGAATGGGGAACTCGACCGAAACAAAGTATAGGTTTTCATTATGTGAATAACTTGGAAATCTTAGCTCAAACAGCTGCAAAACCTGTTTTCCCAGCACGGAGACCTTGAGTTCTATAAGATAAAGCCATAAACATGTTTGTCTGAGTCTTCTATCAAAAATTACAGCTATTTATATGAAGTTGTACAAAAACGCTTTCTTTCGCCAAGACAGTGCGTTTCTCACTGTTACATGCATTTTGAATGGGGAACTCGACCGAAACAAAGTATAAGTTTTCATTATGTGAATAACTTGGAAATCTTAGCTCAAACAGCTGCAAAACCTGTTTTCCCAGCACGGAGACCTTGAGTTCTATAAGATAAAGCCATAAACATGTGTATCCGAGTCTTCTATCAAAAGTTACAGCTATTTATATGAAGTTGTACAAAAACGCTTTCTTTCGCCAAGACAGTGCGTTTCTCACTGTTACATGCATTTGAATGGGGAACTCGACCGAAACAAAGTATAGGTTTTCATTATGTGAATAACTTGGAAATCTTAGCTCAAACAGCTGCAAAACCTGTTTTCCCAGCACGGAGACCTTGAGTTCTATAAGATAAAGCCATAAACATGTTTGTCTGAGTCTTCTATCAAAAGTTACAGCTATTTCTATGAAGTTGTACAAAAACGCTTTCTTTCGCCAAGACAGTGCGTTTCTTACTGTTACATGCATTTGAATGGGGAACTCGACCGAAACAAAGTATAGGTTTTCATTATGTGAATAACTTGGAAATCTTAGCTCAAACAGCTGCAAAACCTGTTTTCCCAGCACGGAGACCTTGAGTTCTATAAGATAAAGCCATAAACATGTGTATCCGAGTCTTCTATCAAAAGTTACAGCTATTTATATGAAGTTGTACAAAAACGCTTTCTTTCGCCAAGACAGTGCGTTTCTCACTGTTACATGCATTTGAATGGGGAACTCGACCGAAACAAAGTATAGGTTTTCATTATGTGAATAACTTGGAAATCTTAGCTCAAACAGCTGCAAAACCTATTTGCCCAGCACGGAGACCTTGAGTTCTATAAGATAAAGCCATAAACATGTGTATCCGAGTCTTCTATCAAAAGTTACAGCTATTTCTATGAAGTTGTACAAAAATGCTTTCTTTCGCCAAGACAGTGCGTTTCTCACTGTTACATGCATTTGAATGGGGAACTCGACCGAAACAAAGTATAGGTTTTCATTATGTGAATAACTTGGAAATCTTAGCTCAAACAGCTGCAAAACCTGTTTTCCCAGCACGGAGACCTTGAGTTCTATAAGATAAAGCCATAAACATGTGTATCCGAGTCTTCTATCAAAAGTTACAGCTATTTATATGAAGTTGTACAAAAACGCTTTCTTTCGCCAAGACAGTGCGTTTCTCACTGTTACATGCATTTGAATGGGGAACTCGACCGAAACAAAGTATAGGTTTTCATTATGTGAATAACTTGGAAATCTTAGCTCAAACAGCTGCAAAACCTGTTTTCCCAGCACGGAGACCTTGAGTTCTATAAGATAAAGCCATAAACATGTTTGTCTGAGTCTTCTATCAAAAGTTACAGCTATTTCTATGAAGTTGTACAAAAACGCTTTCTTTCGCCAAGACAGTGCGTTTCTCACTGTTACATGCATTTGAATGGGGAACTCGACCGAAACAAAGTATAAGTTTTCATTATGTGAATAACTTGGAAATCTTAGCTCAAACAGCTGCAAAACCTGTTTTCCCAGCACGGAGACCTTGAGTTCTATAAGATAAAGCCATAAACATGTTTGTCTGAGTCTTCTATCAAAAGTTACAGCTATTTATATGAAGTTGTACAAAAACGCTTTCTTTCGCCAAGACAGTGCGTTTCTCACTGTTACATGCATTTGAATGGGGAACTCGACCGAAACAAAGTATAAGTTTTCATTATGTGAATAACTAGGAAATCTTAGCTCAAACAGCTGCAAAACCTGTTTTCCCAGCACGGAGACCTTGAGTTCTATAAGATAAAGCCATAAACATGTTTGTCTGAGTCTTCTATCAAAAGTTACAGCTATTTATATGAAGTTGTACAAAAACGCTTTCTTTCGCCAAGACAGTGCGTTTCTCACTGTTACATGCATTTTGAATGGGGAACTCGACCGAAACAAAGTATAGGTTTTCATTATGTGAATAACTTGGAAATCTTAGCTCAAACAGCTGCAAAACCTGTTTTCCCAGCACGGAGACCTTGAGTTCTATAAGATAAAGCCATAAACATGTGTATCCGAGTCTTCTATCAAAAGTTACAGCTATTTCTATGAAGTTGTACAAAAATGCTTTCTTTCGCCAAGACAGTGCGTTTCTCACTGTTACATGCATTTTGAATGGGGAACTCGACCGAAACAAAGTATAGGTTTTCATTATGTGAATAACTTGGAAATCTTAGCTCAAACAGCTGCAAAACCTGTTTTCCCAGCACGTAGACCTTGAGTTCTATAAGATAAAGCCATAAACATGTTTGTCTGAGTCTTCTATCAAAAGTTACAGCTATTTATATGAAGTTGTACAAAAACGCTTTCTTTCGCCAAGACAGTGCGTTTCTCCCTGTTACATGCATTTGAATGGGGAACTCGACCGAAACAAAGTATAGGTTTTCATTATGTGAATAACTTGGAAATCTTAGCTCAAACAGCTGCAAAACCTGTTTTCCCAGCACGGAGACCTTGAGTTCTATAAGATAAAGCCATAAACATGTGTATCCGAGTCTTCTATCAAAAGTTACAGCTATTTATATGAAGTTGTACAAAAACGCTTTCTTTCGCCAAGACAGTGCGTTTCTCACTGTTACATGCATTTGAATGGGGAACTCGACCGAAACAAAGTATAGGTTTTCATTATGTGAATAACTTGGAAATCTTAGCTCAAACAGCTGCAAAACCTGTTTTCCCAGCACGGAGACCTTGAGTTCTATAAGATAAAGCCATAAACATGTTTGTCTGAGTCTTCTATCAAAAGTTACAGCTATTTCTATGAAGTTTTACAAAAACGCTTTCTTTCGCCAAGACAGTGCGTTTCTCACTGTTACATGCATTTGAATGGGGAACTCGACCGAAACAAAGTATAAGTTTTCATTATGTGAATAACTTGGAAATCTTAGCTCAAACAGCTGCAAAACCTGTTTTCCCAGCACGGAGACCTTGAGTTCTATAAGATAAAGCCATAAACATGTTTGTCTGAGTCTTCTATCAAAAGTTACAGCTATTTATATGAAGTTGTACAAAAACGCTTTCTTTCGCCAAGACAGTGCGTTTCTCACTGTTACATGCATTTTGAATGGGGAACTCGACCGAAACAAAGTATAGGTTTTCATTATGTGAATAACTTGGAAATCTTAGCTCAAACAGCTGCAAAACCTGTTTTCCCAGCACGGAGACCTTGAGTTCTATAAGATAAAGCCATAAACATGTGTATCCGAGTCTTCTATCAAAAGTTACAGCTATTTCTATGAAGTTGTACAAAAATGCTTTCTTTCGCCAAGACAGTGCGTTTCTCACTGTTACATGCATTTGAATGGGGAACTCGACCGAAACAAAGTATAGGTTTTCATTATGTGAATAACTTGGAAATCTTAGCTCAAACAGCTGCAAAACCTGTTTTCCCAGCACGTAGACCTTGAGTTCTATAAGATAAAGCCATAAACATGTTTGTCTGAGTCTTCTATCAAAAGTTACAGCTATTTATATGAAGTTGTACAAAAACGCTTTCTTTCGCCAAGACAGTGCGTTTCTCCCTGTTACATGCATTTGAATGGGGAACTCGACCGAAACAAAGTATAGGTTTTCATTATGTGAATAACTTGGAAATCTTAGCTCAAACAGCTGCAAAACCTATTTGCCCAGCACGGAGACCTTGAGTTCTATAAGATAAAGCCATAAACATGTGTATCCGAGTCTTCTATCAAAAGTTACAGCTATTTCTATGAAGTTGTACAAAAACGCTTTCTTTCGCCAAGACAGTGCGTTTCTCACTGTTACATGCATTTGAATGGGGAACTCGACCGAAACAAAGTATAGGTTTTCATTATGTGAATAACTTGGAAATCTTAGCTCAAACAGCTGCAAAACCTGTTTTCCCAGCACGGAGACCTTGAGTTCTATAAGATAAAGCCATAAACATGTGTATCCGAGTCTTCTATCAAAAGTTACAGCTATTTATATGAAGTTGTACAAAAACGCTTTCTTTCGCCAAGACAGTGCGTTTCTCACTGTTACATGCATTTGAATGGGGAACTCGACCGAAACAAAGTATAGGTTTTCATTATGTGAATAACTTGGAAATCTTAGCTCAAACAGCTGCAAAACCTATTTGCCCAGCACGGAGACCTTGAGTTCTATAAGATAAAGCCATAAACATGTGTATCTGAGTCTTCTATCAAAAGTTACAGCTATTTCTATGAAGTTGTACAAAAACGCTTTCTTTCACCAAGACAGTGCGTTTCTCACTGTTACATGCATTTGAATGGGGAACTCGACCGAAACAAAGTATAAGTTTTCATTATGTGAATAACTTGGAAATCTTAGCTCAAACAGCTGCAAAACCTGTTTTCCCAGCACGGAGACCTTGAGTTCTATAAGATAAAGCCATAAACATGTGTATCCGAGTCTTCTATCAAAAGTTACAGATATTTCTATGAAGTTGTACAAAAACGCTTTCTTTCGCCAAGACAGTGCGTTTCTCACGGTTACATGCATTTTGAATGGGGAACTCGACCGAAACAAAGTATAGGTTTTCATTATGTGAATAACTTGGAAATCTTAGCTCAAACAGCTGCAAAACCTGTTTTCCCAGCACGTAGACCTTGAGTTCTATAAGATAAAGCCATAAACATGTTTGTCTGAGTCTTCTATCAAAAGTTACAGCTATTTATATGAAGTTGTACAAAAACGCTTTCTTTCGCCAAGACAGTGCGTTTCTCACTGTTACATGCATTTGAATGGGGAACTCGACCGAAACAAAGTATAGGTTTTCATTATGTGAATAACTTGGAAATCTTAGCTCAAACAGCTGCAAAACCTGTTTGCCCAGCACGGAGACCTTGAGTTCTATAAGATAAAGCCATAAACATGTGTATCCGAGTCTTCTATCAAAAGTTACAGCTATTCATATGAAGTTGTACAAAAACGCTTTCTTTCGCCAAGACAGTGCGTTTCTCACTGTTACATGCATTTGAATGGGGAACTCGACCGAAACAAAGTATAAGTTTTCATTATGTGAATAACTTGGAAATCTTAGCTCAAACAGCTGCAAAACCTGTTTTCCCAGCACGGAGACCTTGAGTTCTATAATATAAGGCCATAAACATGTTTGTCTGAGTCTTCTATCAAAAGTTACAGCTATTTCTATGAAGTTGTACAAAAACGTTTTCTTTCGCCAAGACAGTGCGTTTCTCACTGTTACATGCATTTTGAATGGGGAACTCGACCGAAACAAAGTATAGGTTTTCATTATGTGAATAACTTGGAAATCTTAGCACAAACAGCTGCAAAACCTGTTTGCCCAGCACGGAGACCTTGAGTTCTATAAGATAAAGCCATAAACATGTGTATCCGAGTCTTCTATCAAAAGTTACAGCTATTTATATGAAGTTGTACAAAAACGCTTTCTTTCGCCAAGACAGTGCGTTTCTCACTGTTACATGCATTTGAATGGGGAACTCCACCGAAACAAAGTATAAGTTTTCATTATGTGAATAACTTGGAAATCTTAGCTCAAACAGCTGCAAAACCTATTTGCCCAGCACGGAGACCTTGAGTTCTATAACATAAGGCCATAAACATGTTTGTCTGAGTCTTCTATCAAAAGTTACAGCTATTTCTATGAAGTTGTACAAAATAGCTTTCTTTCGCCAAGACAGTGCGTTTCTCACTGTTACATGCATTTTGAATGGGGAACTCGACCGAAACAAAGTATAGGTTTTCATTATGTGAATAACTTGGAAATCTTAGCTCAAACAGCTGCAAAACCTGTTTGCCCAGCACGGAGACCTTGAGTTCTATAAGATAAAGCCATAAACATGTGTATCCGAGTCTTCTATCAAAAGTTACAGCTATTTATATGAAGTTGTACAAAAACGCTTTCTTTCGCCAAGACAGTGCGTTTCTCACTGTTACATGCATTTGAATGGGGAACTCCACCGAAACAAAGTATAAGTTTTCATTATGTGAATAACTTGGAAATCTTAGCTCAAACAGCTGCAAAACCTATTTGCCCAGCACGGAGACCTTGAGTTCTATAAGATAAAGCCATAAACATGTGTATCCGAGTCTTCTATCAAAAGTTACAGCTATTCATATGAAGTTGTACAAAAACGCTTTCTTTCGCCAAGACAGTGCGTTTCTCACTGTTACATGCATTTGAATGGGGAACTCGACCGAAACAAAGTATAAGTTTTCATTATGTGAATAACTTGGAAATCTTAGCTCAAACAGCTGCAAAACCTGTTTTCCCAGCACGGAGACCTTGAGTTCTATAAGATAAAGCCATAAACATGTGTATCCGAGTCTTCTATCAAAAGTTACAGCTATTTATATGAAGTTGTACAAAATAGCTTTCTTTCGCCGTAACAGTGCGTTTCTCACTGTTACATGCATTTGAATGGGGAACTCCACCGAAACAAAGTATAAGTTTTCATTATGTGAATAACTTGGAAATCTTAGCTCAAACAGCTGCAAAACCTGTTTTCCCAGCACGGAGACCTTGAGTTCTATAACATAAAGCCATAAACATGTTTGTCTGAGTCTTCTATCAAAAGTTACAGCTATTTCTATGAAGTTGTACAAAATAGCTTTCTTTCGCCAAGACAGTGCGTTTCTCACTGTTACATGCATTTGAATGGGGAACTCGACCGAAACAAAGTATAGGTTTTCATTATGTGAATAACTTGGAAATCTTAGCTCAAACAGCTGCAAAACCTATTTGCCCAGCACGGAGACCTTGAGTTCTATAAGATAAAGCCATAAACATGTGTATCCGAGTCTTCTATCAAAAGTTACAGCTATTTATATGAAGTTGTACAAAAACGCTTTCTTTCACCAAGACAGTGCGTTTCTCACTGTTACATGCATTTTGAATGGGGAACTCGACCGAAACAAAGTATAAGTTTTCATTATGTGAATAACTTGGAAATCTTAGCTCAAACAGCTGCAAAACCTGTTTTCCCAGCACGGAGACCTTGAGTTCTATAAGATAAAGCCATAAACATGTTTGTCTGAGTCTTCTATCAAAAGTTACAGCTATTTATATGAAGTTGTACAAAAACGCTTTCTTTCGCCAAGACAGTGCGTTTCTCACTGTTACATGCATTTTGAATGGGGAACTCGACCGAAACAAAGTATAGGTTTTCATTATGTGAATAACTTGGAAATCTTAGCTCAAACAGCTGCAAAACCTGTTTTCCCAGCACGGAGACCTTGAGTTCTATAAGATAAAGCCATAAACATGTGTATCCGAGTCTTCTATCAAAAGTTACAGCTATTTCTATGAAGTTGTACAAAAATGCTTTCTTTCGCCAAGACAGTGCGTTTCTCACTGTTACATGCATTTTGAATGGGGAACTCGACCGAAACAAAGTATAGGTTTTCATTATGTGAATAACTTGGAAATCTTAGCTCAAACAGCTGCAAAACCTGTTTTCCCAGCACGTAGACCTTGAGTTCTATAAGATAAAGCCATAAACATGTTTGTCTGAGTCTTCTATCAAAAGTTACAGCTATTTATATGAAGTTGTACAAAAACGCTTTCTTTCGCCAAGACAGTGCGTTTCTCCCTGTTACATGCATTTGAATGGGGAACTCGACCGAAACAAAGTATAGGTTTTCATTATGTGAATAACTTGGAAATCTTAGCTCAAACAGCTGCAAAACCTGTTTTCCCAGCACGGAGACCTTGAGTTCTATAAGATAAAGCCATAAACATGTGTATCCGAGTCTTCTATCAAAAGTTACAGCTATTTATATGAAGTTGTACAAAAACGCTTTCTTTCGCCAAGACAGTGCGTTTCTCACTGTTACATGCATTTGAATGGGGAACTCGACCGAAACAAAGTATAGGTTTTCATTATGTGAATAACTTGGAAATCTTAGCTCAAACAGCTGCAAAACCTGTTTTCCCAGCACGGAGACCTTGAGTTCTATAAGATAAAGCCATAAACATGTTTGTCTGAGTCTTCTATCAAAAGTTACAGCTATTTCTATGAAGTTTTACAAAAACGCTTTCTTTCGCCAAGACAGTGCGTTTCTCACTGTTACATGCATTTGAATGGGGAACTCGACCGAAACAAAGTATAAGTTTTCATTATGTGAATAACTTGGAAATCTTAGCTCAAACAGCTGCAAAACCTGTTTTCCCAGCACGGAGACCTTGAGTTCTATAAGATAAAGCCATAAACATGTTTGTCTGAGTCTTCTATCAAAAGTTACAGCTATTTATATGAAGTTGTACAAAAACGCTTTCTTTCGCCAAGACAGTGCGTTTCTCACTGTTACATGCATTTTGAATGGGGAACTCGACCGAAACAAAGTATAGGTTTTCATTATGTGAATAACTTGGAAATCTTAGCTCAAACAGCTGCAAAACCTGTTTTCCCAGCACGGAGACCTTGAGTTCTATAAGATAAAGCCATAAACATGTGTATCCGAGTCTTCTATCAAAAGTTACAGCTATTTCTATGAAGTTGTACAAAAATGCTTTCTTTCGCCAAGACAGTGCGTTTCTCACTGTTACATGCATTTGAATGGGGAACTCGACCGAAACAAAGTATAGGTTTTCATTATGTGAATAACTTGGAAATCTTAGCTCAAACAGCTGCAAAACCTGTTTTCCCAGCACGTAGACCTTGAGTTCTATAAGATAAAGCCATAAACATGTTTGTCTGAGTCTTCTATCAAAAGTTACAGCTATTTATATGAAGTTGTACAAAAACGCTTTCTTTCGCCAAGACAGTGCGTTTCTCCCTGTTACATGCATTTGAATGGGGAACTCGACCGAAACAAAGTATAGGTTTTCATTATGTGAATAACTTGGAAATCTTAGCTCAAACAGCTGCAAAACCTATTTGCCCAGCACGGAGACCTTGAGTTCTATAAGATAAAGCCATAAACATGTGTATCCGAGTCTTCTATCAAAAGTTACAGCTATTTCTATGAAGTTGTACAAAAACGCTTTCTTTCGCCAAGACAGTGCGTTTCTCACTGTTACATGCATTTGAATGGGGAACTCGACCGAAACAAAGTATAGGTTTTCATTATGTGAATAACTTGGAAATCTTAGCTCAAACAGCTGCAAAACCTGTTTTCCCAGCACGGAGACCTTGAGTTCTATAAGATAAAGCCATAAACATGTGTATCCGAGTCTTCTATCAAAAGTTACAGCTATTTATATGAAGTTGTACAAAAACGCTTTCTTTCGCCAAGACAGTGCGTTTCTCACTGTTACATGCATTTGAATGGGGAACTCGACCGAAACAAAGTATAGGTTTTCATTATGTGAATAACTTGGAAATCTTAGCTCAAACAGCTGCAAAACCTATTTGCCCAGCACGGAGACCTTGAGTTCTATAAGATAAAGCCATAAACATGTGTATCTGAGTCTTCTATCAAAAGTTACAGCTATTTCTATGAAGTTGTACAAAAACGCTTTCTTTCACCAAGACAGTGCGTTTCTCACTGTTACATGCATTTGAATGGGGAACTCGACCGAAACAAAGTATAAGTTTTCATTATGTGAATAACTTGGAAATCTTAGCTCAAACAGCTGCAAAACCTGTTTTCCCAGCACGGAGACCTTGAGTTCTATAAGATAAAGCCATAAACATGTGTATCCGAGTCTTCTATCAAAAGTTACAGATATTTCTATGAAGTTGTACAAAAACGCTTTCTTTCGCCAAGACAGTGCGTTTCTCACGGTTACATGCATTTTGAATGGGGAACTCGACCGAAACAAAGTATAGGTTTTCATTATGTGAATAACTTGGAAATCTTAGCTCAAACAGCTGCAAAACCTGTTTTCCCAGCACGTAGACCTTGAGTTCTATAAGATAAAGCCATAAACATGTTTGTCTGAGTCTTCTATCAAAAGTTACAGCTATTTATATGAAGTTGTACAAAAACGCTTTCTTTCGCCAAGACAGTGCGTTTCTCACTGTTACATGCATTTGAATGGGGAACTCGACCGAAACAAAGTATAGGTTTTCATTATGTGAATAACTTGGAAATCTTAGCTCAAACAGCTGCAAAACCTGTTTGCCCAGCACGGAGACCTTGAGTTCTATAAGATAAAGCCATAAACATGTGTATCCGAGTCTTCTATCAAAAGTTACAGCTATTCATATGAAGTTGTACAAAAACGCTTTCTTTCGCCAAGACAGTGCGTTTCTCACTGTTACATGCATTTGAATGGGGAACTCGACCGAAACAAAGTATAAGTTTTCATTATGTGAATAACTTGGAAATCTTAGCTCAAACAGCTGCAAAACCTGTTTTCCCAGCACGGAGACCTTGAGTTCTATAATATAAGGCCATAAACATGTTTGTCTGAGTCTTCTATCAAAAGTTACAGCTATTTCTATGAAGTTGTACAAAAACGTTTTCTTTCGCCAAGACAGTGCGTTTCTCACTGTTACATGCATTTTGAATGGGGAACTCGACCGAAACAAAGTATAGGTTTTCATTATGTGAATAACTTGGAAATCTTAGCACAAACAGCTGCAAAACCTGTTTGCCCAGCACGGAGACCTTGAGTTCTATAAGATAAAGCCATAAACATGTGTATCCGAGTCTTCTATCAAAAGTTACAGCTATTTATATGAAGTTGTACAAAAACGCTTTCTTTCGCCAAGACAGTGCGTTTCTCACTGTTACATGCATTTGAATGGGGAACTCCACCGAAACAAAGTATAAGTTTTCATTATGTGAATAACTTGGAAATCTTAGCTCAAACAGCTGCAAAACCTATTTGCCCAGCACGGAGACCTTGAGTTCTATAACATAAGGCCATAAACATGTTTGTCTGAGTCTTCTATCAAAAGTTACAGCTATTTCTATGAAGTTGTACAAAATAGCTTTCTTTCGCCAAGACAGTGCGTTTCTCACTGTTACATGCATTTTGAATGGGGAACTCGACCGAAACAAAGTATAGGTTTTCATTATGTGAATAACTTGGAAATCTTAGCTCAAACAGCTGCAAAACCTGTTTGCCCAGCACGGAGACCTTGAGTTCTATAAGATAAAGCCATAAACATGTGTATCCGAGTCTTCTATCAAAAGTTACAGCTATTTATATGAAGTTGTACAAAAACGCTTTCTTTCGCCAAGACAGTGCGTTTCTCACTGTTACATGCATTTGAATGGGGAACTCCACCGAAACAAAGTATAAGTTTTCATTATGTGAATAACTTGGAAATCTTAGCTCAAACAGCTGCAAAACCTATTTGCCCAGCACGGAGACCTTGAGTTCTATAAGATAAAGCCATAAACATGTGTATCCGAGTCTTCTATCAAAAGTTACAGCTATTCATATGAAGTTGTACAAAAACGCTTTCTTTCGCCAAGACAGTGCGTTTCTCACTGTTACATGCATTTGAATGGGGAACTCGACCGAAACAAAGTATAAGTTTTCATTATGTGAATAACTTGGAAATCTTAGCTCAAACAGCTGCAAAACCTGTTTTCCCAGCACGGAGACCTTGAGTTCTATAAGATAAAGCCATAAACATGTGTATCCGAGTCTTCTATCAAAAGTTACAGCTATTTATATGAAGTTGTACAAAATAGCTTTCTTTCGCCGTAACAGTGCGTTTCTCACTGTTACATGCATTTGAATGGGGAACTCCACCGAAACAAAGTATAAGTTTTCATTATGTGAATAACTTGGAAATCTTAGCTCAAACAGCTGCAAAACCTGTTTTCCCAGCACGGAGACCTTGAGTTCTATAACATAAAGCCATAAACATGTTTGTCTGAGTCTTCTATCAAAAGTTACAGCTATTTCTATGAAGTTGTACAAAATAGCTTTCTTTCGCCAAGACAGTGCGTTTCTCACTGTTACATGCATTTGAATGGGGAACTCGACCGAAACAAAGTATAGGTTTTCATTATGTGAATAACTTGGAAATCTTAGCTCAAACAGCTGCAAAACCTATTTGCCCAGCACGGAGACCTTGAGTTCTATAAGATAAAGCCATAAACATGTGTATCCGAGTCTTCTATCAAAAGTTACAGCTATTTATATGAAGTTGTACAAAAACGCTTTCTTTCACCAAGACAGTGCGTTTCTCACTGTTACATGCATTTTGAATGGGGAACTCGACCGAAACAAAGTATAAGTTTTCATTATGTGAATAACTTGGAAATCTTAGCTCAAACAGCTGCAAAACCTGTTTTCCCAGCACGGAGACCTTGAGTTCTATAAGATAAAGCCATAAACATGTTTGTCTGAGTCTTCTATCAAAAGTTACAGCTATTTATATGAAGTTGTACAAAAACGCTTTCTTTCGCCAAGACAGTGCGTTTCTCACTGTTACATGCATTTGAATGGGGAACTCGACCGAAACAAAGTATAAGTTTTCATTATGTGAATAACTTGGAAATCTTAGCTCAAACAGCTGCAAAACCTGTTTGCCCAGCACGGAGACCTTGAGTTCTATAATATAAGGCCATAAACATGTTTTTCTGAGTCTTCTATCAAAAGTTACAGCTATTTCTATGAAGTTGTACAAAAACGTTTTCTTTCGCCAAGACAGTGCGTTTCTCACTGTTACATGCATTTTGAATGGGGAACTCGACCGAAACAAAGTATAGGTTTTCATTATGTGAATAACTTGGAAATCTTAGCTCAAACAGCTGCAAAACCTGTTTTCCCAGCACGGAGACCTTGAGTTCTATAAGATAAAGCCATAAACATGTTTGTCTGAGTCTTCTATCAAAAGTTACAGCTATTTATATGAAGTTGTACAAAAACGCTTTCTTTCGCCAAGACAGTGCGTTTCTCACTGTTACATGCATTTGAATGGGGAACTCGACCGAAACAAAGTATAGGTTTTCATTATGTGAATAACTTGGAAATCTTAGCTCAAACAGCTGCAAAACCTGTTTGCCCAGCACGGAGACCTTGAGTTCTATAAGATAAAGCCATAAACATGTGTATCCGAGTCTTCTATCAAAAGTTACAGCTATTTCTATGAAGTTGTACAAAAACGCTTTCTTTCGCCAAGACAGTGCGTTTCTCACTGTTACATGCATTTTGAATGGGGAACTCGACCGAAACAAAGTATAGGTTTTCATTATGTGAATAACTTGGAAATCTTAGCTCAAACAGCTGCAAAACCTGTTTGCCCAGCACGGAGACCTTGAGTTCTATAAGATAAAGCCATAAACATGTGTATCCGAGTCTTCTATCAAAAGTTACAGCTATTAATATGGAGTTGTACAAAAACGCTTTCTTTCGCCAAGACAGTGCGTTTCTCACTGTTACATGCATTTTGAATGGGGAACTCGACCGAAACAAAGTATAAGTTTTCATTATGTGAATAACTTGGAAATCTTAGCTCAAACAGCTGCAAAACCTGTTTTCCCAGCACGGAGACCTTGAGTTCTATAATATAAGGCCATAAACATGTTTGTCTGAGTCTTCTATCAAAAGTTACAGCTATTTCTATGAAGTTGTACAAAAACGTTTTCTTTTGCCAAGACAGTGCGTTTCTCACTGTTACATGCATTTTGAATGGGGAACTCGACCGAAACAAAGTATAGGTTTTCATTATGTGAATAACTTGGAAATCTTAGCTCAAACAGCTGCAAAACCTGTTTGCCCAGCACGGAGACCTTGAGTTCTATAAGATAAAGCCATAAACATGTTTGTCTGAGTCTTCTATCAAAAGTTACAGCTATTTATATGAAGTTGTACAAAAACGCTTTCTTTCGCCAAGACAGTGCGTTTCTCACTGTTACATGCATTTGAATGGGGAACTCGACCGAAACAAAGTATAGGTTTTCATTATGTGAATAACTTGGAAATCTTAGCTCAAACAGCTGCAAAACCTGTTTGCCCAGCACGTAGACCTTGAGTTCTATAAGATAAAGCCATAAACATGTTTGTCTGAGTCTTCTATCAAAAGTTACAGCTATTTATATGAAGTTGTACAAAAACGCTTTCTTTCGCCAAGACAGTGCGTTTCTCACTGTTACATGCATTTGAATGGGGAACTCGACCGAAACAAAGTATAGGTTTTCATTATGTGAATAACTTGGAAATCTTAGCTCAAACAGCTGCAAAACCTGTTTTCCCAGCACGGAGACCTTGAGTTCTATAAGATAAAGCCATAAACATGTGTATCCGAGTCTTCTATCAAAAGTTACAGCTATTTCTATGAAGTTGTACAAAAACGCTTTCTTTCGCCAAGACAGTGCGTTTCTCACTGTTACATGCATTTTGAATGGGGAACTCGACCGAAACAAAGTATAGGTTTTCATTATGTGAATAACTTGGAAATCTTAGCTCAAACAGCTGCAAAACCTGTTTTCCCAGCACGTAGACCTTGAGTTCTATAAGATAAAGCCATAAACATGTTTGTCTGAGTCTTCTATCAAAAGTTACAGCTATTTATATGAAGTTGTACAAAAACGCTTTCTTTCGCCAAGACAGTGCGTTTCTCACTGTTACATGCATTTGAATGGGGAACTCGACCGAAACAAAGTATAGGTTTTCATTATGTGAATAACTTGGAAATCTTAGCTCAAACAGCTGCAAAACCTGTTTGCCCAGCACGGAGACCTTGAGTTCTATAAGATAAAGCCATAAACATGTTTGTCTGAGTCTTCTATCAAAAGTTACAGCTATTTCTATGAAGTTGTACAAAAACGCTTTCTTTCGCCAAGACAGTGCGTTTCTCACTGTTACATGCATTTGAATGGGGAACTCGACCGAAACAAAGTATAGGTTTTCATTATGTGAATAACTTGGAAATCTTAGCTCAAACAGCTGCAAAACCTGTTTGCCCAGCACGGAGACCTTGAGTTCTATAAGATAAAGCCATAAACATGTGTATCCGAGTCTTCTATCAAAAGTTACAGCTATTTCTATGAAGTTGTACAAAAACGCTTTCTTTCGCCAAGACAGTGCGTTTCTCACTGTTACATGCATTTGAATGGGGAACTCGACCGAAACAAAGTATAAGTTTTCATTATGTGAATAACTTGGAAATCTTAGCTCAAACAGCTGCAAAACCTGTTTGCCCAGCACGGAGACCTTGAGTTCTATAAGATAAAGCCATAAACATGTGTATCCGAGTCGTCTATCAAAAGTTACAGCTATTTCTATGAAGTTGTACAAAAACGCTTTCTTTCGCCAAGACAGTGCGTTTCTCACTGTTACATGCATTTTGAATGGGGAACTCGACCGAAACAAAGTATAGGTTTTCATTATGTGAATAACTTGGAAATCTTAGCTCAAACAGCTGCAAAACCTGTTTTCCCAGCACGGAGACCTTGAGTTCTATAATATAAGGCCATAAACATGTTTGTCTGAGTCTTCTATCAAAAGTTACAGCTATTTCTATGAAGTTGTACAAAAACCTTTTCTTTCGCCAAGACAGTGCGTTTCTCACTGTTACATGCATTTGAATGGGGAACTCGACCGAAACAAAGTATAAGTTTTCATTATGTGAATAACTTGGAAATCTTAGCTCAAACAGCTGCAAAACCTGTTTTCCCAGCACGGAGACCTTGAGTTCTATAAGATAAAGCCATAAACATGTGTATCCGAGTCTTCTATCAAAATTACAGCTATTTCTATGAAGTTGTACAAAAACGCTTTCTTTCGCCAAGACAGTGCGTTTCTCACTGTTACATGCATTTGAATGGGGAACTCGACCGAAACAAAGTATAAGTTTTCATTATGTGAATAACTTGGAAATCTTAGCTCAAACAGCTGCAAAACCTGTTTTCCCAGCACGGAGACCTTGAGTTCTATAAGATAAAGCCATAAACATGTGTATCCGAGTCTTCTATCAAAAGTTACAGCTATTTCTATGAAGTTGTACAAAAACGCTTTCTTTCGCCAAGACAGTGCGTTTCTCACTGTTACATGCATTTTGAATGGGGAACTCGACCGAAACAAAGTATAGGTTTTCATTATGTGAATAACTTGGAAATCTTAGCTCAAACAGCTGCAAAACCTGTTTTCCCAGCACGTAGACCTTGAGTTCTATAAGATAAAGCCATAAACATGTTTGTCTGAGTCTTCTATCAAAAGTTACAGCTATTTATATGAAGTTGTACAAAAACGCTTTCTTTCGCCAAGACAGTGCGTTTCTCACTGTTACATGCATTTGAATGGGGAACTCGACCGAAACAAAGTATAGGTTTTCATTATGTGAATAACTTGGAAATCTTAGCTCAAACAGCTGCAAAACCTGTTTGCCCAGCACAGAGACCTTGAGTTCTATAAGATAAAGCCATAAACATGTTTGTCTGAGTCTTCTATCAAAAGTTACAGCTATTTCTATGAAGTTGTACAAAAACGCTTTCTTTCGCCAAGACAGTGCGTTTCTCACTGTTACATGCATTTGAATGGGGAACTCGACCGAAACAAAGTATAGGTTTTCATTATGTGAATAACTTGGAAATCTTAGCTCAAACAGCTGCAAAACCTGTTTGCCCAGCACGGAGACCTTGAGTTCTATAAGATAAAGCCATAAACATGTGTATCCGAGTCTTCTATCAAAAGTTACAGCTATTTCTATGAAGTTGTACAAAAACGCTTTCTTTCGCCAAGACAGTGCGTTTCTCACTGTTACATGCATTTGAATGGGGAACTCGACCGAAACAAAGTATAAGTTTTCATTATGTGAATAACTTGGAAATCTTAGCTCAAACAGCTGCAAAACCTGTTTGCCCAGCACGGAGACCTTGAGTTCTATAAGATAAAGCCATAAACATGTGTATCCGAGTCTTCTATCAAAAGTTACAGCTATTTCTATGAAGTTGTACAAAAACGCTTTCTTTCGCCAAGACAGTGCGTTTCTCACTGTTACATGCATTTGAATGGGGAACTCGACCGAAACAAAGTATAAGTTTTCATTATGTGAATAACTTGGAAATCTTAGCTCAAACAGCTGCAAAACCTGTTTTCCCAGCACGGAGACCTTGAGTTCTATAAGATAAAGCCATAAACATGTGTATCCGAGTCTTCTATCAAAAGTTACAGCTATTTATATGAAGTTGTACAAAAACGCTTTCTTTCGCCAAGACAGTGCGTTTCTCACTGTTACATGCATTTTGAATGGGGAACTCGACCGAAACAAAGTATAGGTTTTCATTATGTGAATAACTTGTAAATCTTAGCTCAAACAGCTGCAAAACCTGTTTTCCCAGCACGTAGACCTTGAGTTCTATAAGATAAAGCCATAAACATGTTTGTCTGAGTCTTCTATCAAAAGTTACAGCTATTTATATGAAGTTGTACAAAAACGCTTTCTTTCGCCAAGACAGTGCGTTTCTCACTGTTACATGCATTTGAATGGGGAACTCGACCGAAACAAAGTATAGGTTTTCATTATGTGAATAACTTGGAAATCTTAGCTCAAACAGCTGCAAAACCTGTTTTCCCAGCACGGAGACCTTGAGTTCTATAAGATAAAGCCATAAACATGTGTATCCGAGTCTTCTATCAAAAGTTACAGCTATTTCTATGAAGTTGTACAAAAACGCTTTCTTTCGCCAAGACAGTGCGTTTCTCACTGTTACATGCATTTTGAATGGGGAACTCGACCGAAACAAAGTATAGGTTTTCATTATGTGAATAACTTGGAAATCTTAGCTCAAACAGCTGCAAAACCTGTTTTCCCAGCACGTAGACCTTGAGTTCTATAAGATAAAGCCATAAACATGTTTGTCTGAGTCTTCTATCAAAAGTTACAGCTATTTATATGAAGTTGTACAAAAACGCTTTCTTTCGCCAAGACAGTGCGTTTCTCACTGTTACATGCATTTGAATGGGGAACTCGACCGAAACAAAGTATAGGTTTTCATTATGTGAATAACTTGGAAATCTTAGCTCAAACAGCTGCAAAACCTGTTTGCCCAGCACGGAGACCTTGAGTTCTATAAGATAAAGCCATAAACATGTTTGTCTGAGTCTTCTATCAAAAGTTACAGCTATTTATATGAAGTTGTACAAAAACGCTTTCTTTCGCCAAGACAGTGCGTTTCTCACTGTTACATGCATTTGAATGGGGAACTCGACCGAAACAAAGTATAGGTTTTCATTATGTGAATAACTTGGAAATCTTAGCTCAAACAGCTGCAAAACCTGTTTGCCCAGCACGGAGACCTTGAGTTCTATAAGATAAAGCCATAAACATGTGTATCCGAGTCTTCTATCAAAAGTTACAGCTATTTCTATGAAGTTGTACAAAAACGCTTTCTTTCGCCAAGACAGTGCGTTTCTCACTGTTACATGCATTTGAATGGGGAACTCGACCGAAACAAAGTATAAGTTTTCATTATGTGAATAACTTGGAAATCTTAGCTCAAACAGCTGCAAAACCTGTTTGCCCAGCACGGAGACCTTGAGTTCTATAAGATAAAGCCATAAACATGTGTATCCGAGTCTTCTATCAAAAGTTACAGCTATTTCTATGAAGTTGTACAAAAACGCTTTCTTTCGCCAAGACAGTGCGTTTCTCACTGTTACATGCATTTGAATGGGGAACTCGACCGAAACAAAGTATAAGTTTTCATTATGTGAATAACTTGGAAATCTTAGCTCAAACAGCTGCAAAACCTGTTTGCCCAGCACGGAGACCTTGAGTTCTATAAGATAAAGCCATAAACATGTGTATCCGAGTCTTCTATCAAAAGTTACAGCTATTTATATGAAGTTGTACAAAAACGCTTTCTTTCGCCAAGACAGTGCGTTTCTCACTGTTACATGCATTTGAATGGGGAACTCGACCGAAACAAAGTATAAGTTTTCATTATGTGAATAACTTGGAAATCTTAGCTCAAACAGCTGCAAAACCTGTTTTCCCAGCACGGAGACCTTGAGTTCTATAAGATAAAGCCATAAACATGTTTGTCTGAGTCTTCTATCAAAAGTTACAGCTATTTATATGAAGTTGTACAAAAACGCTTTCTTTCGCCAAGACAGTGCGTTTCTCACTGTTACATGCATTTGAATGGGGAACTCGACCGAAACAAAGTATAGGTTTTCATTATGTGAATAACTTGGAAATCTTAGCTCAAACAGCTGCAAAACCTGTTTGCCCAGCACGGAGACCTTGAGTTCTATAAGATAAAGCCATAAACATGTGTATCCGAGTCTTCTATCAAAAGTTACAGCTATTTCTATGAAGTTGTACAAAATAGCTTTCTTTCGCCAAGACAGTGCGTTTCTCACTGTTACATGCATTTGAATGGGGAACTCGACCGAAACAAAGTATAGGTTTTCATTATGTGAATAACTTGGAAATCTTAGCTCAAACAGCTGCAAAACCTGTTTTCCCAGCACGGAGACCTTGAGTTCTATAAGATAAAGCCATAAACATGTGTATCCGAGTCTTCTATCAAAAGTTACAGCTATTTATATGAAGTTGTACAAAAACGCTTTCTTTCGCCAAGACAGTGCGTTTCTCACTGTTACATGCATTTGAATGGGGAACTCGACCGAAACAAAGTATAAGTTTTCATTATGTGAATAACTTGGAAATCTTAGCTCAAACAGCTGCAAAACCTGTTTTCCCAGCACGTAGACCTTGAGTTCTATAAGATAAAGCCATAAACATGTTTGTCTGAGTCTTCTATCAAAAGTTACAGCTATTTCTATGAAGTTGTACAAAAACGCTTTCTTTCGCCAAGACAGTGCGTTTCTCACTGTTACATGCATTTGAATGGGGAACTCGACCGAAACAAAGTATAGGTTTTCATTATGTGAATAACTTGGAAATCTTAGCTCAAACAGCTGCAAAACCTGTTTGCCCAGCACGGAGACCTTGAGTTCTATAAGATAAAGCCATAAACATGTTTGTCTGAGTCTTCTATCAAAAGTTACAGCTATTTATATGAAGTTGTACAAAAACGCTTTCTTTCGCCAAGACAGTGCGTTTCTCACTGTTACATGCATTTGAATGGGGAACTCGACCGAAACAAAGTATAGGTTTTCATTATGTGAATAACTTGGAAATCTTAGCTCAAACAGCTGCAAAACCTGTTTGCCCAGCACGGAGACCTTGAGTTCTATAAGATAAAGCCATAAACATGTGTATCCGAGTCTTCTATCAAAAGTTACAGCTATTTCTATGAAGTTGTACAAAAACGCTTTCTTTCGCCAAGACAGTGCGTTTCTCACTGTTACATGCATTTGAATGGGGAACTCGACCGAAACAAAGTATAAGTTTTCATTATGTGAATAACTTGGAAATCTTAGCTCAAACAGCTGCAAAACCTGTTTTCCCAGCACGGAGACCTTGAGTTCTATAAGATAAAGCCATAAACATGTGTATCCGAGTCTTCTATCAAAAGTTACAGCTATTTATATGAAGTTGTACAAAAACGCTTTCTTTCGCCAAGACAGTGCGTTTCTCACTGTTACATGCATTTTGAATGGGGAACTCGACCGAAACAAAGTATAGGTTTTCATTATGTGAATAACTTGTAAATCTTAGCTCAAACAGCTGCAAAACCTGTTTTCCCAGCACGTAGACCTTGAGTTCTATAAGATAAAGCCATAAACATGTTTGTCTGAGTCTTCTATCAAAAGTTACAGCTATTTATATGAAGTTGTACAAAAACGCTTTCTTTCGCCAAGACAGTGCGTTTCTCACTGTTACATGCATTTGAATGGGGAACTCGACCGAAACAAAGTATAGGTTTTCATTATGTGAATAACTTGGAAATCTTAGCTCAAACAGCTGCAAAACCTGTTTTCCCAGCACGGAGACCTTGAGTTCTATAAGATAAAGCCATAAACATGTGTATCCGAGTCTTCTATCAAAAGTTACAGCTATTTCTATGAAGTTGTACAAAAACGCTTTCTTTCGCCAAGACAGTGCGTTTCTCACTGTTACATGCATTTTGAATGGGGAACTCGACCGAAACAAAGTATAGGTTTTCATTATGTGAATAACTTGGAAATCTTAGCTCAAACAGCTGCAAAACCTGTTTTCCCAGCACGTAGACCTTGAGTTCTATAAGATAAAGCCATAAACATGTTTGTCTGAGTCTTCTATCAAAAGTTACAGCTATTTATATGAAGTTGTACAAAAACGCTTTCTTTCGCCAAGACAGTGCGTTTCTCACTGTTACATGCATTTGAATGGGGAACTCGACCGAAACAAAGTATAGGTTTTCATTATGTGAATAACTTGGAAATCTTAGCTCAAACAGCTGCAAAACCTGTTTGCCCAGCACGGAGACCTTGAGTTCTATAAGATAAAGCCATAAACATGTTTGTCTGAGTCTTCTATCAAAAGTTACAGCTATTTATATGAAGTTGTACAAAAACGCTTTCTTTCGCCAAGACAGTGCGTTTCTCACTGTTACATGCATTTGAATGGGGAACTCGACCGAAACAAAGTATAGGTTTTCATTATGTGAATAACTTGGAAATCTTAGCTCAAACAGCTGCAAAACCTGTTTGCCCAGCACGGAGACCTTGAGTTCTATAAGATAAAGCCATAAACATGTGTATCCGAGTCTTCTATCAAAAGTTACAGCTATTTCTATGAAGTTGTACAAAAACGCTTTCTTTCGCCAAGACAGTGCGTTTCTCACTGTTACATGCATTTGAATGGGGAACTCGACCGAAACAAAGTATAAGTTTTCATTATGTGAATAACTTGGAAATCTTAGCTCAAACAGCTGCAAAACCTGTTTGCCCAGCACGGAGACCTTGAGTTCTATAAGATAAAGCCATAAACATGTGTATCCGAGTCTTCTATCAAAAGTTACAGCTATTTCTATGAAGTTGTACAAAAACGCTTTCTTTCGCCAAGACAGTGCGTTTCTCACTGTTACATGCATTTGAATGGGGAACTCGACCGAAACAAAGTATAAGTTTTCATTATGTGAATAACTTGGAAATCTTAGCTCAAACAGCTGCAAAACCTGTTTGCCCAGCACGGAGACCTTGAGTTCTATAAGATAAAGCCATAAACATGTGTATCCGAGTCTTCTATCAAAAGTTACAGCTATTTATATGAAGTTGTACAAAAACGCTTTCTTTCGCCAAGACAGTGCGTTTCTCACTGTTACATGCATTTGAATGGGGAACTCGACCGAAACAAAGTATAAGTTTTCATTATGTGAATAACTTGGAAATCTTAGCTCAAACAGCTGCAAAACCTGTTTTCCCAGCACGGAGACCTTGAGTTCTATAAGATAAAGCCATAAACATGTGTATCCGAGTCTTCTATCAAAAGTTACAGCTATTTCTATGAAGTTGTACAAAAACGCTTTCTTTCGCCAAGACAGTGCGTTTCTCACTGTTACATGCATTTTGAATGGGGAACTCGACCGAAACAAAGTATAGGTTTTCATTATGTGAATAACTTGGAAATCTTAGCTCAAACAGCTGCAAAACCTGTTTTCCCAGAACGTAGACCTAGAGTTCTATAAGATAAAGCCATAAACATGTTTGTCTGAGTCTTCTATCAAAAGTTACAGCTATTTATATGAAGTTGTACAAAAACGCTTTCTTTCGCCAAGACAGTGCGTTTCTCACTGTTACATGCATTTGAATGGGGAACTCGACCGAAACAAAGTATAGGTTTTCATTATGTGAATAACTTGGAAATCTTAGCTCAAACAGCTGCAAAACCTGTTTGCCCAGCACGGAGACCTTGAGTTCTATAAGATAAAGCCATAAACATGTGTATCCGAGTCTTCTATCAAAAGTTACAGCTATTTCTATGAAGTTGTACAAAATAGCTTTCTTTCGCCAAGACAGTGCGTTTCTCACTGTTACATGCATTTGAATGGGGAACTCGACCGAAACAAAGTATAGGTTTTCATTATGTGAATAACTTGGAAATCTTAGCTCAAACAGCTGCAAAACCTGTTTTCCCAGCACGGAGACCTTGAGTTCTATAAGATAAAGCCATAAACATGTGTATCCGAGTCTTCTATCAAAAGTTACAGCTATTTATATGAAGTTGTACAAAAACGCTTTCTTTCGCCAAGACAGTGCGTTTCTCACTGTTACATGCATTTGAATGGGGAACTCGACCGAAACAAAGTATAAGTTTTCATTATGTGAATAACTTGGAAATCTTAGCTCAAACAGCTGCAAAACCTGTTTTCCCAGCACGTAGACCTTGAGTTCTATAAGATAAAGCCATAAACATGTTTGTCTGAGTCTTCTATCAAAAGTTACAGCTATTTCTATGAAGTTGTACAAAAACGCTTTCTTTCGCCAAGACAGTGCGTTTCTCACTGTTACATGCATTTGAATGGGGAACTCGACCGAAACAAAGTATAGGTTTTCATTATGTGAATAACTTGGAAATCTTAGCTCAAACAGCTGCAAAACCTGTTTGCCCAGCACGGAGACCTTGAGTTCTATAAGATAAAGCCATAAACATGTTTGTCTGAGTCTTCTATCAAAAGTTACAGCTATTTATATGAAGTTGTACAAAAACGCTTTCTTTCGCCAAGACAGTGCGTTTCTCACTGTTACATGCATTTGAATGGGGAACTCGACCGAAACAAAGTATAGGTTTTCATTATGTGAATAACTTGGAAATCTTAGCTCAAACAGCTGCAAAACCTGTTTGCCCAGCACGGAGACCTTGAGTTCTATAAGATAAAGCCATAAACATGTGTATCCGAGTCTTCTATCAAAAGTTACAGCTATTTCTATGAAGTTGTACAAAAACGCTTTCTTTCGCCAAGACAGTGCGTTTCTCACTGTTACATGCATTTGAATGGGGAACTCGACCGAAACAAAGTATAAGTTTTCATTATGTGAATAACTTGGAAATCTTAGCTCAAACAGCTGCAAAACCTGTTTGCCCAGCACGGAGACCTTGAGTTCTATAAGATAAAGCCATAAACATGTGTATCCGAGTCTTCTATCAAAAGTTACAGCTATTTCTATGAAGTTGTACAAAAACGCTTTCTTTCGCCAAGACAGTGCGTTTCTCACTGTTACATGCATTTGAATGGGGAACTCGACCGAAACAAAGTATAAGTTTTCATTATGTGAATAACTTGGAAATCTTAGCTCAAACAGCTGCAAAACCTGTTTTCCCAGCACGGAGACCTTGAGTTCTATAAGATAAAGCCATAAACATGTGTATCCGAGTGTTCTATCAAAAGTTACAGCTATTTCTATGAAGTTGTACAAAAACGCTTTCTTTCGCCAAGACAGTGCGTTTCTCACTGTTACATGCATTTGAATGGGGAACTCGACCGAAACAAAGTATAAGTTTTCATTATGTGAATAACTTGGAAATCTTAGCTCAAACAGCTGCAAAACCTGTTTTCCCAGCACGGAGACCTTGAGTTCTATAAGATAAAGCCATAAACATGTGTATCCGAGTCTTCTATCAAAAGTTACAGCTATTTCTATGAAGTTGTACAAAAACGCTTTCTTTCGCCAAGACAGTGCGTTTCTCACTGTTACATGCATTTTGAATGGGGAACTCGACCGAAACAAAGTATAGGTTTTCATTATGTGAATAACTTGGAAATCTTAGCTCAAACAGCTGCAAAACCTGTTTTCCCAGCACGTAGACCTTGAGTTCTATAAGATAAAGCCATAAACATGTTTGTCTGAGTCTTCTATCAAAAGTTACAGCTATTTATATGAAGTTGTACAAAAACGCTTTCTTTCGCCAAGACAGTGCGTTTCTCACTGTTACATGCATTTGAATGGGGAACTCGACCGAAACAAAGTATAAGTTTTCATTATGTGAATAACTTGGAAATCTTAGCTCAAACAGCTGCAAAACCTGGTTTCCCAGCACGGAGACCTTGAGTTCTATAAGATAAAGCCATAAACATGTTTGTCTGAGTCTTCTATCAAAAGTTACAGCTATTTATATGAAGTTGTACAAAATAGCTTTCTTTCGCCAAGACAGTGCGTTTCTCACTGTTACATGCATTTGAATGGGGAACTCGACCGAAACAAAGTATAGGTTTTCATTATGTGAATAACTTGGAAATCTTAGCTCAAACAGCTGCAAAACCTGTTTGCCCAGCACGGAGACCTTGAGTTCTATAAGATAAAGCCATAAACATGTGTATCCGAGTCTTCTATCAAAAGTTACAGCTATTTCTATGAAGTTGTACAAAAACGCTTTCTTTCGCCAAGACAGTGCGTTTCTCACTGTTACATGCATTTGAATGGGGAACTCGACCGAAACAAAGTATAAGTTTTCATTATGTGAATAACTTGGAAATCTTAGCTCAAACAGCTGCAAAACCTGTTTTCCCAGCACGGAGACCTTGAGTTCTATAAGATAAAGCCATAAACATGTGTATCCGAGTCTTCTATCAAAAGTTACAGCTATTTATATGAAGTTGTACAAAAACGCTTTCTTTCGCCAAGACAGTGCGTTTCTCACTGTTACATGCATTTTGAATGGGGAACTCGACCGAAACAAAGTATAGGTTTTCATTATGTGAATAACTTGTAAATCTTAGCTCAAACAGCTGCAAAACCTGTTTTCCCAGCACGTAGACCTTGAGTTCTATAAGATAAAGCCATAAACATGTTTGTCTGAGTCTTCTATCAAAAGTTACAGCTATTTATATGAAGTTGTACAAAAACGCTTTCTTTCGCCAAGACAGTGCGTTTCTCACTGTTACATGCATTTGAATGGGGAACTCGACCGAAACAAAGTATAGGTTTTCATTATGTGAATAACTTGGAAATCTTAGCTCAAACAGCTGCAAAACCTGTTTTCCCAGCACGGAGACCTTGAGTTCTATAAGATAAAGCCATAAACATGTGTATCCGAGTCTTCTATCAAAAGTTACAGCTATTTCTATGAAGTTGTACAAAAACGCTTTCTTTCGCCAAGACAGTGCGTTTCTCACTGTTACATGCATTTTGAATGGGGAACTCGACCGAAACAAAGTATAGGTTTTCATTATGTGAATAACTTGGAAATCTTAGCTCAAACAGCTGCAAAACCTGTTTTCCCAGCACGTAGACCTTGAGTTCTATAAGATAAAGCCATAAACATGTTTGTCTGAGTCTTCTATCAAAAGTTACAGCTATTTATATGAAGTTGTACAAAAACGCTTTCTTTCGCCAAGACAGTGCGTTTCTCACTGTTACATGCATTTGAATGGGGAACTCGACCGAAACAAAGTATAGGTTTTCATTATGTGAATAACTTGGAAATCTTAGCTCAAACAGCTGCAAAACCTGTTTGCCCAGCACGGAGACCTTGAGTTCTATAAGATAAAGCCATAAACATGTTTGTCTGAGTCTTCTATCAAAAGTTACAGCTATTTATATGAAGTTGTACAAAAACGCTTTCTTTCGCCAAGACAGTGCGTTTCTCACTGTTACATGCATTTGAATGGGGAACTCGACCGAAACAAAGTATAGGTTTTCATTATGTGAATAACTTGGAAATCTTAGCTCAAACAGCTGCAAAACCTGTTTGCCCAGCACGGAGACCTTGAGTTCTATAAGATAAAGCCATAAACATGTGTATCCGAGTCTTCTATCAAAAGTTACAGCTATTTCTATGAAGTTGTACAAAAACGCTTTCTTTCGCCAAGACAGTGCGTTTCTCACTGTTACATGCATTTGAATGGGGAACTCGACCGAAACAAAGTATAAGTTTTCATTATGTGAATAACTTGGAAATCTTAGCTCAAACAGCTGCAAAACCTGTTTGCCCAGCACGGAGACCTTGAGTTCTATAAGATAAAGCCATAAACATGTGTATCCGAGTCTTCTATCAAAAGTTACAGCTATTTCTATGAAGTTGTACAAAAACGCTTTCTTTCGCCAAGACAGTGCGTTTCTCACTGTTACATGCATTTGAATGGGGAACTCGACCGAAACAAAGTATAAGTTTTCATTATGTGAATAACTTGGAAATCTTAGCTCAAACAGCTGCAAAACCTGTTTGCCCAGCACGGAGACCTTGAGTTCTATAAGATAAAGCCATAAACATGTGTATCCGAGTCTTCTATCAAAAGTTACAGCTATTTATATGAAGTTGTACAAAAACGCTTTCTTTCGCCAAGACAGTGCGTTTCTCACTGTTACATGCATTTGAATGGGGAACTCGACCGAAACAAAGTATAAGTTTTCATTATGTGAATAACTTGGAAATCTTAGCTCAAACAGCTGCAAAACCTGTTTTCCCAGCACGGAGACCTTGAGTTCTATAAGATAAAGCCATAAACATGTGTATCCGAGTCTTCTATCAAAAGTTACAGCTATTTCTATGAAGTTGTACAAAAACGCTTTCTTTCGCCAAGACAGTGCGTTTCTCACTGTTACATGCATTTTGAATGGGGAACTCGACCGAAACAAAGTATAGGTTTTCATTATGTGAATAACTTGGAAATCTTAGCTCAAACAGCTGCAAAACCTGTTTTCCCAGAACGTAGACCTAGAGTTCTATAAGATAAAGCCATAAACATGTTTGTCTGAGTCTTCTATCAAAAGTTACAGCTATTTATATGAAGTTGTACAAAAACGCTTTCTTTCGCCAAGACAGTGCGTTTCTCACTGTTACATGCATTTGAATGGGGAACTCGACCGAAACAAAGTATAGGTTTTCATTATGTGAATAACTTGGAAATCTTAGCTCAAACAGCTGCAAAACCTGTTTGCCCAGCACGGAGACCTTGAGTTCTATAAGATAAAGCCATAAACATGTGTATCCGAGTCTTCTATCAAAAGTTACAGCTATTTCTATGAAGTTGTACAAAATAGCTTTCTTTCGCCAAGACAGTGCGTTTCTCACTGTTACATGCATTTGAATGGGGAACTCGACCGAAACAAAGTATAGGTTTTCATTATGTGAATAACTTGGAAATCTTAGCTCAAACAGCTGCAAAACCTGTTTTCCCAGCACGGAGACCTTGAGTTCTATAAGATAAAGCCATAAACATGTGTATCCGAGTCTTCTATCAAAAGTTACAGCTATTTATATGAAGTTGTACAAAAACGCTTTCTTTCGCCAAGACAGTGCGTTTCTCACTGTTACATGCATTTGAATGGGGAACTCGACCGAAACAAAGTATAAGTTTTCATTATGTGAATAACTTGGAAATCTTAGCTCAAACAGCTGCAAAACCTGTTTTCCCAGCACGTAGACCTTGAGTTCTATAAGATAAAGCCATAAACATGTTTGTCTGAGTCTTCTATCAAAAGTTACAGCTATTTCTATGAAGTTGTACAAAAACGCTTTCTTTCGCCAAGACAGTGCGTTTCTCACTGTTACATGCATTTGAATGGGGAACTCGACCGAAACAAAGTATAGGTTTTCATTATGTGAATAACTTGGAAATCTTAGCTCAAACAGCTGCAAAACCTGTTTGCCCAGCACGGAGACCTTGAGTTCTATAAGATAAAGCCATAAACATGTTTGTCTGAGTCTTCTATCAAAAGTTACAGCTATTTATATGAAGTTGTACAAAAACGCTTTCTTTCGCCAAGACAGTGCGTTTCTCACTGTTACATGCATTTGAATGGGGAACTCGACCGAAACAAAGTATAGGTTTTCATTATGTGAATAACTTGGAAATCTTAGCTCAAACAGCTGCAAAACCTGTTTGCCCAGCACGGAGACCTTGAGTTCTATAAGATAAAGCCATAAACATGTGTATCCGAGTCTTCTATCAAAAGTTACAGCTATTTCTATGAAGTTGTACAAAAACGCTTTCTTTCGCCAAGACAGTGCGTTTCTCACTGTTACATGCATTTGAATGGGGAACTCGACCGAAACAAAGTATAAGTTTTCATTATGTGAATAACTTGGAAATCTTAGCTCAAACAGCTGCAAAACCTGTTTTCCCAGCACGGAGACCTTGAGTTCTATAAGATAAAGCCATAAACATGTGTATCCGAGTCTTCTATCAAAAGTTACAGCTATTTATATGAAGTTGTACAAAAACGCTTTCTTTCGCCAAGACAGTGCGTTTCTCACTGTTACATGCATTTTGAATGGGGAACTCGACCGAAACAAAGTATAGGTTTTCATTATGTGAATAACTTGTAAATCTTAGCTCAAACAGCTGCAAAACCTGTTTTCCCAGCACGTAGACCTTGAGTTCTATAAGATAAAGCCATAAACATGTTTGTCTGAGTCTTCTATCAAAAGTTACAGCTATTTATATGAAGTTGTACAAAAACGCTTTCTTTCGCCAAGACAGTGCGTTTCTCACTGTTACATGCATTTGAATGGGGAACTCGACCGAAACAAAGTATAGGTTTTCATTATGTGAATAACTTGGAAATCTTAGCTCAAACAGCTGCAAAACCTGTTTTCCCAGCACGGAGACCTTGAGTTCTATAAGATAAAGCCATAAACATGTGTATCCGAGTCTTCTATCAAAAGTTACAGCTATTTCTATGAAGTTGTACAAAAACGCTTTCTTTCGCCAAGACAGTGCGTTTCTCACTGTTACATGCATTTTGAATGGGGAACTCGACCGAAACAAAGTATAGGTTTTCATTATGTGAATAACTTGGAAATCTTAGCTCAAACAGCTGCAAAACCTGTTTTCCCAGCACGTAGACCTTGAGTTCTATAAGATAAAGCCATAAACATGTTTGTCTGAGTCTTCTATCAAAAGTTACAGCTATTTATATGAAGTTGTACAAAAACGCTTTCTTTCGCCAAGACAGTGCGTTTCTCACTGTTACATGCATTTGAATGGGGAACTCGACCGAAACAAAGTATAGGTTTTCATTATGTGAATAACTTGGAAATCTTAGCTCAAACAGCTGCAAAACCTGTTTGCCCAGCACGGAGACCTTGAGTTCTATAAGATAAAGCCATAAACATGTTTGTCTGAGTCTTCTATCAAAAGTTACAGCTATTTATATGAAGTTGTACAAAAACGCTTTCTTTCGCCAAGACAGTGCGTTTCTCACTGTTACATGCATTTGAATGGGGAACTCGACCGAAACAAAGTATAGGTTTTCATTATGTGAATAACTTGGAAATCTTAGCTCAAACAGCTGCAAAACCTGTTTGCCCAGCACGGAGACCTTGAGTTCTATAAGATAAAGCCATAAACATGTGTATCCGAGTCTTCTATCAAAAGTTACAGCTATTTCTATGAAGTTGTACAAAAACGCTTTCTTTCGCCAAGACAGTGCGTTTCTCACTGTTACATGCATTTGAATGGGGAACTCGACCGAAACAAAGTATAAGTTTTCATTATGTGAATAACTTGGAAATCTTAGCTCAAACAGCTGCAAAACCTGTTTGCCCAGCACGGAGACCTTGAGTTCTATAAGATAAAGCCATAAACATGTGTATCCGAGTCTTCTATCAAAAGTTACAGCTATTTCTATGAAGTTGTACAAAAACGCTTTCTTTCGCCAAGACAGTGCGTTTCTCACTGTTACATGCATTTGAATGGGGAACTCGACCGAAACAAAGTATAAGTTTTCATTATGTGAATAACTTGGAAATCTTAGCTCAAACAGCTGCAAAACCTGTTTGCCCAGCACGGAGACCTTGAGTTCTATAAGATAAAGCCATAAACATGTGTATCCGAGTCTTCTATCAAAAGTTACAGCTATTTATATGAAGTTGTACAAAAACGCTTTCTTTCGCCAAGACAGTGCGTTTCTCACTGTTACATGCATTTGAATGGGGAACTCGACCGAAACAAAGTATAAGTTTTCATTATGTGAATAACTTGGAAATCTTAGCTCAAACAGCTGCAAAACCTGTTTTCCCAGCACGGAGACCTTGAGTTCTATAAGATAAAGCCATAAACATGTGTATCCGAGTCTTCTATCAAAAGTTACAGCTATTTCTATGAAGTTGTACAAAAACGCTTTCTTTCGCCAAGACAGTGCGTTTCTCACTGTTACATGCATTTTGAATGGGGAACTCGACCGAAACAAAGTATAGGTTTTCATTATGTGAATAACTTGGAAATCTTAGCTCAAACAGCTGCAAAACCTGTTTTCCCAGAACGTAGACCTAGAGTTCTATAAGATAAAGCCATAAACATGTTTGTCTGAGTCTTCTATCAAAAGTTACAGCTATTTATATGAAGTTGTACAAAAACGCTTTCTTTCGCCAAGACAGTGCGTTTCTCACTGTTACATGCATTTGAATGGGGAACTCGACCGAAACAAAGTATAGGTTTTCATTATGTGAATAACTTGGAAATCTTAGCTCAAACAGCTGCAAAACCTGTTTGCCCAGCACGGAGACCTTGAGTTCTATAAGATAAAGCCATAAACATGTGTATCCGAGTCTTCTATCAAAAGTTACAGCTATTTCTATGAAGTTGTACAAAATAGCTTTCTTTCGCCAAGACAGTGCGTTTCTCACTGTTACATGCATTTGAATGGGGAACTCGACCGAAACAAAGTATAGGTTTTCATTATGTGAATAACTTGGAAATCTTAGCTCAAACAGCTGCAAAACCTGTTTTCCCAGCACGGAGACCTTGAGTTCTATAAGATAAAGCCATAAACATGTGTATCCGAGTCTTCTATCAAAAGTTACAGCTATTTATATGAAGTTGTACAAAAACGCTTTCTTTCGCCAAGACAGTGCGTTTCTCACTGTTACATGCATTTGAATGGGGAACTCGACCGAAACAAAGTATAAGTTTTCATTATGTGAATAACTTGGAAATCTTAGCTCAAACAGCTGCAAAACCTGTTTTCCCAGCACGTAGACCTTGAGTTCTATAAGATAAAGCCATAAACATGTTTGTCTGAGTCTTCTATCAAAAGTTACAGCTATTTCTATGAAGTTGTACAAAAACGCTTTCTTTCGCCAAGACAGTGCGTTTCTCACTGTTACATGCATTTGAATGGGGAACTCGACCGAAACAAAGTATAGGTTTTCATTATGTGAATAACTTGGAAATCTTAGCTCAAACAGCTGCAAAACCTGTTTGCCCAGCACGGAGACCTTGAGTTCTATAAGATAAAGCCATAAACATGTTTGTCTGAGTCTTCTATCAAAAGTTACAGCTATTTATATGAAGTTGTACAAAAACGCTTTCTTTCGCCAAGACAGTGCGTTTCTCACTGTTACATGCATTTGAATGGGGAACTCGACCGAAACAAAGTATAGGTTTTCATTATGTGAATAACTTGGAAATCTTAGCTCAAACAGCTGCAAAACCTGTTTGCCCAGCACGGAGACCTTGAGTTCTATAAGATAAAGCCATAAACATGTGTATCCGAGTCTTCTATCAAAAGTTACAGCTATTTCTATGAAGTTGTACAAAAACGCTTTCTTTCGCCAAGACAGTGCGTTTCTCACTGTTACATGCATTTGAATGGGGAACTCGACCGAAACAAAGTATAAGTTTTCATTATGTGAATAACTTGGAAATCTTAGCTCAAACAGCTGCAAAACCTGTTTGCCCAGCACGGAGACCTTGAGTTCTATAAGATAAAGCCATAAACATGTGTATCCGAGTCTTCTATCAAAAGTTACAGCTATTTCTATGAAGTTGTACAAAAACGCTTTCTTTCGCCAAGACAGTGCGTTTCTCACTGTTACATGCATTTGAATGGGGAACTCGACCGAAACAAAGTATAAGTTTTCATTATGTGAATAACTTGGAAATCTTAGCTCAAACAGCTGCAAAACCTGTTTTCCCAGCACGGAGACCTTGAGTTCTATAAGATAAAGCCATAAACATGTGTATCCGAGTGTTCTATCAAAAGTTACAGCTATTTCTATGAAGTTGTACAAAAACGCTTTCTTTCGCCAAGACAGTGCGTTTCTCACTGTTACATGCATTTGAATGGGGAACTCGACCGAAACAAAGTATAAGTTTTCATTATGTGAATAACTTGGAAATCTTAGCTCAAACAGCTGCAAAACCTGTTTTCCCAGCACGGAGACCTTGAGTTCTATAAGATAAAGCCATAAACATGTGTATCCGAGTCTTCTATCAAAAGTTACAGCTATTTCTATGAAGTTGTACAAAAACGCTTTCTTTCGCCAAGACAGTGCGTTTCTCACTGTTACATGCATTTTGAATGGGGAACTCGACCGAAACAAAGTATAGGTTTTCATTATGTGAATAACTTGGAAATCTTAGCTCAAACAGCTGCAAAACCTGTTTTCCCAGCACGTAGACCTTGAGTTCTATAAGATAAAGCCATAAACATGTTTGTCTGAGTCTTCTATCAAAAGTTACAGCTATTTATATGAAGTTGTACAAAAACGCTTTCTTTCGCCAAGACAGTGCGTTTCTCACTGTTACATGCATTTGAATGGGGAACTCGACCGAAACAAAGTATAAGTTTTCATTATGTGAATAACTTGGAAATCTTAGCTCAAACAGCTGCAAAACCTGGTTTCCCAGCACGGAGACCTTGAGTTCTATAAGATAAAGCCATAAACATGTTTGTCTGAGTCTTCTATCAAAAGTTACAGCTATTTATATGAAGTTGTACAAAATAGCTTTCTTTCGCCAAGACAGTGCGTTTCTCACTGTTACATGCATTTGAATGGGGAACTCGACCGAAACAAAGTATAGGTTTTCATTATGTGAATAACTTGGAAATCTTAGCTCAAACAGCTGCAAAACCTGTTTGCCCAGCACGGAGACCTTGAGTTCTATAAGATAAAGCCATAAACATGTGTATCCGAGTCTTCTATCAAAAGTTACAGCTATTTCTATGAAGTTGTACAAAAACGCTTTCTTTCGCCAAGACAGTGCGTTTCTCACTGTTACATGCATTTGAATGGGGAACTCGACCGAAACAAAGTATAAGTTTTCATTATGTGAATAACTTGGAAATCTTAGCTCAAACAGCTGCAAAACCTGTTTTCCCAGCACGGAGACCTTGAGTTCTATAAGATAAAGCCATAAACATGTGTATCCGAGTCTTCTATCAAAAGTTACAGCTATTTATATGAAGTTGTACAAAAACGCTTTCTTTCGCCAAGACAGTGCGTTTCTCACTGTTACATGCATTTTGAATGGGGAACTCGACCGAAACAAAGTATAGGTTTTCATTATGTGAATAACTTGTAAATCTTAGCTCAAACAGCTGCAAAACCTGTTTTCCCAGCACGTAGACCTTGAGTTCTATAAGATAAAGCCATAAACATGTTTGTCTGAGTCTTCTATCAAAAGTTACAGCTATTTATATGAAGTTGTACAAAAACGCTTTCTTTCGCCAAGACAGTGCGTTTCTCACTGTTACATGCATTTGAATGGGGAACTCGACCGAAACAAAGTATAGGTTTTCATTATGTGAATAACTTGGAAATCTTAGCTCAAACAGCTGCAAAACCTGTTTTCCCAGCACGGAGACCTTGAGTTCTATAAGATAAAGCCATAAACATGTGTATCCGAGTCTTCTATCAAAAGTTACAGCTATTTCTATGAAGTTGTACAAAAACGCTTTCTTTCGCCAAGACAGTGCGTTTCTCACTGTTACATGCATTTTGAATGGGGAACTCGACCGAAACAAAGTATAGGTTTTCATTATGTGAATAACTTGGAAATCTTAGCTCAAACAGCTGCAAAACCTGTTTTCCCAGCACGTAGACCTTGAGTTCTATAAGATAAAGCCATAAACATGTTTGTCTGAGTCTTCTATCAAAAGTTACAGCTATTTATATGAAGTTGTACAAAAACGCTTTCTTTCGCCAAGACAGTGCGTTTCTCACTGTTACATGCATTTGAATGGGGAACTCGACCGAAACAAAGTATAGGTTTTCATTATGTGAATAACTTGGAAATCTTAGCTCAAACAGCTGCAAAACCTGTTTGCCCAGCACGGAGACCTTGAGTTCTATAAGATAAAGCCATAAACATGTTTGTCTGAGTCTTCTATCAAAAGTTACAGCTATTTATATGAAGTTGTACAAAAACGCTTTCTTTCGCCAAGACAGTGCGTTTCTCACTGTTACATGCATTTGAATGGGGAACTCGACCGAAACAAAGTATAGGTTTTCATTATGTGAATAACTTGGAAATCTTAGCTCAAACAGCTGCAAAACCTGTTTGCCCAGCACGGAGACCTTGAGTTCTATAAGATAAAGCCATAAACATGTGTATCCGAGTCTTCTATCAAAAGTTACAGCTATTTCTATGAAGTTGTACAAAAACGCTTTCTTTCGCCAAGACAGTGCGTTTCTCACTGTTACATGCATTTGAATGGGGAACTCGACCGAAACAAAGTATAAGTTTTCATTATGTGAATAACTTGGAAATCTTAGCTCAAACAGCTGCAAAACCTGTTTGCCCAGCACGGAGACCTTGAGTTCTATAAGATAAAGCCATAAACATGTGTATCCGAGTCTTCTATCAAAAGTTACAGCTATTTCTATGAAGTTGTACAAAAACGCTTTCTTTCGCCAAGACAGTGCGTTTCTCACTGTTACATGCATTTGAATGGGGAACTCGACCGAAACAAAGTATAAGTTTTCATTATGTGAATAACTTGGAAATCTTAGCTCAAACAGCTGCAAAACCTGTTTGCCCAGCACGGAGACCTTGAGTTCTATAAGATAAAGCCATAAACATGTGTATCCGAGTCTTCTATCAAAAGTTACAGCTATTTATATGAAGTTGTACAAAAACGCTTTCTTTCGCCAAGACAGTGCGTTTCTCACTGTTACATGCATTTGAATGGGGAACTCGACCGAAACAAAGTATAAGTTTTCATTATGTGAATAACTTGGAAATCTTAGCTCAAACAGCTGCAAAACCTGTTTTCCCAGCACGGAGACCTTGAGTTCTATAAGATAAAGCCATAAACATGTGTATCCGAGTCTTCTATCAAAAGTTACAGCTATTTCTATGAAGTTGTACAAAAACGCTTTCTTTCGCCAAGACAGTGCGTTTCTCACTGTTACATGCATTTTGAATGGGGAACTCGACCGAAACAAAGTATAGGTTTTCATTATGTGAATAACTTGGAAATCTTAGCTCAAACAGCTGCAAAACCTGTTTTCCCAGAACGTAGACCTAGAGTTCTATAAGATAAAGCCATAAACATGTTTGTCTGAGTCTTCTATCAAAAGTTACAGCTATTTATATGAAGTTGTACAAAAACGCTTTCTTTCGCCAAGACAGTGCGTTTCTCACTGTTACATGCATTTGAATGGGGAACTCGACCGAAACAAAGTATAGGTTTTCATTATGTGAATAACTTGGAAATCTTAGCTCAAACAGCTGCAAAACCTGTTTGCCCAGCACGGAGACCTTGAGTTCTATAAGATAAAGCCATAAACATGTGTATCCGAGTCTTCTATCAAAAGTTACAGCTATTTCTATGAAGTTGTACAAAATAGCTTTCTTTCGCCAAGACAGTGCGTTTCTCACTGTTACATGCATTTGAATGGGGAACTCGACCGAAACAAAGTATAGGTTTTCATTATGTGAATAACTTGGAAATCTTAGCTCAAACAGCTGCAAAACCTGTTTTCCCAGCACGGAGACCTTGAGTTCTATAAGATAAAGCCATAAACATGTGTATCCGAGTCTTCTATCAAAAGTTACAGCTATTTATATGAAGTTGTACAAAAACGCTTTCTTTCGCCAAGACAGTGCGTTTCTCACTGTTACATGCATTTGAATGGGGAACTCGACCGAAACAAAGTATAAGTTTTCATTATGTGAATAACTTGGAAATCTTAGCTCAAACAGCTGCAAAACCTGTTTTCCCAGCACGTAGACCTTGAGTTCTATAAGATAAAGCCATAAACATGTTTGTCTGAGTCTTCTATCAAAAGTTACAGCTATTTCTATGAAGTTGTACAAAAACGCTTTCTTTCGCCAAGACAGTGCGTTTCTCACTGTTACATGCATTTGAATGGGGAACTCGACCGAAACAAAGTATAGGTTTTCATTATGTGAATAACTTGGAAATCTTAGCTCAAACAGCTGCAAAACCTGTTTGCCCAGCACGGAGACCTTGAGTTCTATAAGATAAAGCCATAAACATGTTTGTCTGAGTCTTCTATCAAAAGTTACAGCTATTTATATGAAGTTGTACAAAAACGCTTTCTTTCGCCAAGACAGTGCGTTTCTCACTGTTACATGCATTTGAATGGGGAACTCGACCGAAACAAAGTATAGGTTTTCATTATGTGAATAACTTGGAAATCTTAGCTCAAACAGCTGCAAAACCTGTTTGCCCAGCACGGAGACCTTGAGTTCTATAAGATAAAGCCATAAACATGTGTATCCGAGTCTTCTATCAAAAGTTACAGCTATTTCTATGAAGTTGTACAAAAACGCTTTCTTTCGCCAAGACAGTGCGTTTCTCACTGTTACATGCATTTGAATGGGGAACTCGACCGAAACAAAGTATAAGTTTTCATTATGTGAATAACTTGGAAATCTTAGCTCAAACAGCTGCAAAACCTGTTTGCCCAGCACGGAGACCTTGAGTTCTATAAGATAAAGCCATAAACATGTGTATCCGAGTCTTCTATCAAAAGTTACAGCTATTTCTATGAAGTTGTACAAAAACGCTTTCTTTCGCCAAGACAGTGCGTTTCTCACTGTTACATGCATTTGAATGGGGAACTCGACCGAAACAAAGTATAAGTTTTCATTATGTGAATAACTTGGAAATCTTAGCTCAAACAGCTGCAAAACCTGTTTTCCCAGCACGGAGACCTTGAGTTCTATAAGATAAAGCCATAAACATGTGTATCCGAGTCTTCTATCAAAAGTTACAGCTATTTATATGAAGTTGTACAAAAACGCTTTCTTTCGCCAAGACAGTGCGTTTCTCACTGTTACATGCATTTTGAATGGGGAACTCGACCGAAACAAAGTATAGGTTTTCATTATGTGAATAACTTGTAAATCTTAGCTCAAACAGCTGCAAAACCTGTTTTCCCAGCACGTAGACCTTGAGTTCTATAAGATAAAGCCATAAACATGTTTGTCTGAGTCTTCTATCAAAAGTTACAGCTATTTATATGAAGTTGTACAAAAACGCTTTCTTTCGCCAAGACAGTGCGTTTCTCACTGTTACATGCATTTGAATGGGGAACTCGACCGAAACAAAGTATAGGTTTTCATTATGTGAATAACTTGGAAATCTTAGCTCAAACAGCTGCAAAACCTGTTTTCCCAGCACGGAGACCTTGAGTTCTATAAGATAAAGCCATAAACATGTGTATCCGAGTCTTCTATCAAAAGTTACAGCTATTTCTATGAAGTTGTACAAAAACGCTTTCTTTCGCCAAGACAGTGCGTTTCTCACTGTTACATGCATTTTGAATGGGGAACTCGACCGAAACAAAGTATAGGTTTTCATTATGTGAATAACTTGGAAATCTTAGCTCAAACAGCTGCAAAACCTGTTTTCCCAGCACGTAGACCTTGAGTTCTATAAGATAAAGCCATAAACATGTTTGTCTGAGTCTTCTATCAAAAGTTACAGCTATTTATATGAAGTTGTACAAAAACGCTTTCTTTCGCCAAGACAGTGCGTTTCTCACTGTTACATGCATTTGAATGGGGAACTCGACCGAAACAAAGTATAGGTTTTCATTATGTGAATAACTTGGAAATCTTAGCTCAAACAGCTGCAAAACCTGTTTGCCCAGCACGGAGACCTTGAGTTCTATAAGATAAAGCCATAAACATGTTTGTCTGAGTCTTCTATCAAAAGTTACAGCTATTTATATGAAGTTGTACAAAAACGCTTTCTTTCGCCAAGACAGTGCGTTTCTCACTGTTACATGCATTTGAATGGGGAACTCGACCGAAACAAAGTATAGGTTTTCATTATGTGAATAACTTGGAAATCTTAGCTCAAACAGCTGCAAAACCTGTTTGCCCAGCACGGAGACCTTGAGTTCTATAAGATAAAGCCATAAACATGTGTATCCGAGTCTTCTATCAAAAGTTACAGCTATTTCTATGAAGTTGTACAAAAACGCTTTCTTTCGCCAAGACAGTGCGTTTCTCACTGTTACATGCATTTGAATGGGGAACTCGACCGAAACAAAGTATAAGTTTTCATTATGTGAATAACTTGGAAATCTTAGCTCAAACAGCTGCAAAACCTGTTTGCCCAGCACGGAGACCTTGAGTTCTATAAGATAAAGCCATAAACATGTGTATCCGAGTCTTCTATCAAAAGTTACAGCTATTTCTATGAAGTTGTACAAAAACGCTTTCTTTCGCCAAGACAGTGCGTTTCTCACTGTTACATGCATTTGAATGGGGAACTCGACCGAAACAAAGTATAAGTTTTCATTATGTGAATAACTTGGAAATCTTAGCTCAAACAGCTGCAAAACCTGTTTGCCCAGCACGGAGACCTTGAGTTCTATAAGATAAAGCCATAAACATGTGTATCCGAGTCTTCTATCAAAAGTTACAGCTATTTATATGAAGTTGTACAAAAACGCTTTCTTTCGCCAAGACAGTGCGTTTCTCACTGTTACATGCATTTGAATGGGGAACTCGACCGAAACAAAGTATAAGTTTTCATTATGTGAATAACTTGGAAATCTTAGCTCAAACAGCTGCAAAACCTGTTTTCCCAGCACGGAGACCTTGAGTTCTATAAGATAAAGCCATAAACATGTGTATCCGAGTCTTCTATCAAAAGTTACAGCTATTTCTATGAAGTTGTACAAAAACGCTTTCTTTCGCCAAGACAGTGCGTTTCTCACTGTTACATGCATTTTGAATGGGGAACTCGACCGAAACAAAGTATAGGTTTTCATTATGTGAATAACTTGGAAATCTTAGCTCAAACAGCTGCAAAACCTGTTTTCCCAGAACGTAGACCTAGAGTTCTATAAGATAAAGCCATAAACATGTTTGTCTGAGTCTTCTATCAAAAGTTACAGCTATTTATATGAAGTTGTACAAAAACGCTTTCTTTCGCCAAGACAGTGCGTTTCTCACTGTTACATGCATTTGAATGGGGAACTCGACCGAAACAAAGTATAGGTTTTCATTATGTGAATAACTTGGAAATCTTAGCTCAAACAGCTGCAAAACCTGTTTGCCCAGCACGGAGACCTTGAGTTCTATAAGATAAAGCCATAAACATGTGTATCCGAGTCTTCTATCAAAAGTTACAGCTATTTCTATGAAGTTGTACAAAATAGCTTTCTTTCGCCAAGACAGTGCGTTTCTCACTGTTACATGCATTTGAATGGGGAACTCGACCGAAACAAAGTATAGGTTTTCATTATGTGAATAACTTGGAAATCTTAGCTCAAACAGCTGCAAAACCTGTTTTCCCAGCACGGAGACCTTGAGTTCTATAAGATAAAGCCATAAACATGTGTATCCGAGTCTTCTATCAAAAGTTACAGCTATTTATATGAAGTTGTACAAAAACGCTTTCTTTCGCCAAGACAGTGCGTTTCTCACTGTTACATGCATTTGAATGGGGAACTCGACCGAAACAAAGTATAAGTTTTCATTATGTGAATAACTTGGAAATCTTAGCTCAAACAGCTGCAAAACCTGTTTTCCCAGCACGTAGACCTTGAGTTCTATAAGATAAAGCCATAAACATGTTTGTCTGAGTCTTCTATCAAAAGTTACAGCTATTTCTATGAAGTTGTACAAAAACGCTTTCTTTCGCCAAGACAGTGCGTTTCTCACTGTTACATGCATTTGAATGGGGAACTCGACCGAAACAAAGTATAGGTTTTCATTATGTGAATAACTTGGAAATCTTAGCTCAAACAGCTGCAAAACCTGTTTGCCCAGCACGGAGACCTTGAGTTCTATAAGATAAAGCCATAAACATGTTTGTCTGAGTCTTCTATCAAAAGTTACAGCTATTTATATGAAGTTGTACAAAAACGCTTTCTTTCGCCAAGACAGTGCGTTTCTCACTGTTACATGCATTTGAATGGGGAACTCGACCGAAACAAAGTATAGGTTTTCATTATGTGAATAACTTGGAAATCTTAGCTCAAACAGCTGCAAAACCTGTTTGCCCAGCACGGAGACCTTGAGTTCTATAAGATAAAGCCATAAACATGTGTATCCGAGTCTTCTATCAAAAGTTACAGCTATTTCTATGAAGTTGTACAAAAACGCTTTCTTTCGCCAAGACAGTGCGTTTCTCACTGTTACATGCATTTGAATGGGGAACTCGACCGAAACAAAGTATAAGTTTTCATTATGTGAATAACTTGGAAATCTTAGCTCAAACAGCTGCAAAACCTGTTTGCCCAGCACGGAGACCTTGAGTTCTATAAGATAAAGCCATAAACATGTGTATCCGAGTCTTCTATCAAAAGTTACAGCTATTTCTATGAAGTTGTACAAAAACGCTTTCTTTCGCCAAGACAGTGCGTTTCTCACTGTTACATGCATTTGAATGGGGAACTCGACCGAAACAAAGTATAAGTTTTCATTATGTGAATAACTTGGAAATCTTAGCTCAAACAGCTGCAAAACCTGTTTTCCCAGCACGGAGACCTTGAGTTCTATAAGATAAAGCCATAAACATGTGTATCCGAGTGTTCTATCAAAAGTTACAGCTATTTCTATGAAGTTGTACAAAAACGCTTTCTTTCGCCAAGACAGTGCGTTTCTCACTGTTACATGCATTTGAATGGGGAACTCGACCGAAACAAAGTATAAGTTTTCATTATGTGAATAACTTGGAAATCTTAGCTCAAACAGCTGCAAAACCTGTTTTCCCAGCACGGAGACCTTGAGTTCTATAAGATAAAGCCATAAACATGTGTATCCGAGTCTTCTATCAAAAGTTACAGCTATTTCTATGAAGTTGTACAAAAACGCTTTCTTTCGCCAAGACAGTGCGTTTCTCACTGTTACATGCATTTTGAATGGGGAACTCGACCGAAACAAAGTATAGGTTTTCATTATGTGAATAACTTGGAAATCTTAGCTCAAACAGCTGCAAAACCTGTTTTCCCAGCACGTAGACCTTGAGTTCTATAAGATAAAGCCATAAACATGTTTGTCTGAGTCTTCTATCAAAAGTTACAGCTATTTATATGAAGTTGTACAAAAACGCTTTCTTTCGCCAAGACAGTGCGTTTCTCACTGTTACATGCATTTGAATGGGGAACTCGACCGAAACAAAGTATAAGTTTTCATTATGTGAATAACTTGGAAATCTTAGCTCAAACAGCTGCAAAACCTGGTTTCCCAGCACGGAGACCTTGAGTTCTATAAGATAAAGCCATAAACATGTTTGTCTGAGTCTTCTATCAAAAGTTACAGCTATTTATATGAAGTTGTACAAAATAGCTTTCTTTCGCCAAGACAGTGCGTTTCTCACTGTTACATGCATTTGAATGGGGAACTCGACCGAAACAAAGTATAGGTTTTCATTATGTGAATAACTTGGAAATCTTAGCTCAAACAGCTGCAAAACCTGTTTGCCCAGCACGGAGACCTTGAGTTCTATAAGATAAAGCCATAAACATGTGTATCCGAGTCTTCTATCAAAAGTTACAGCTATTTCTATGAAGTTGTACAAAAACGCTTTCTTTCGCCAAGACAGTGCGTTTCTCACTGTTACATGCATTTGAATGGGGAACTCGACCGAAACAAAGTATAAGTTTTCATTATGTGAATAACTTGGAAATCTTAGCTCAAACAGCTGCAAAACCTGTTTGCCCAGCACGGAGACCTTGAGTTCTATAAGATAAAGCCATAAACATGTGTATCCGAGTCTTCTATCAAAAGTTACAGCTATTTCTATGAAGTTGTACAAAAACGCTTTCTTTCGCCAAGACAGTGCGTTTCTCACTGTTACATGCATTTGAATGGGGAACTCGACCGAAACAAAGTATAAGTTTTCATTATGTGAATAACTTGGAAATCTTAGCTCAAACAGCTGCAAAACCTGTTTTCCCAGCACGGAGACCTTGAGTTCTATAAGATAAAGCCATAAACATGTGTATCCGAGTCTTCTATCAAAAGTTACAGCTATTTCTATGAAGTTGTACAAAAACGCTTTCTTTCGCCAAGACAGTGCGTTTCTCACTGTTACATGCATTTTGAATGGGGAACTCGACCGAAACAACGTATAGGTTTTCATTATGTGAATAACTTGGAAATCTTAGCTCAAACAGCTGCAAAACCTGTTTTCCCAGCACGTAGACCTTGAGTTCTATAAGATAAAGCCATAAACATGTTTGTCTGAGTCTTCTATCAAAAGTTACAGCTATTTATATGAAGTTGTACAAAAACGCTTTCTTTCGCCAAGACAGTGCGTTTCTCACTGTTACATGCATTTGAATGGGGAACTCGACCGAAACAAAGTATAGGTTTTCATTATGTGAATAACTTGGAAATCTTAGCTCAAACAGCTGCAAAACCTGTTTTCCCAGCACGTAGACCTTGAGTTCTATAATATAAGGCCATAAACATGTTTGTCTGAGTCTTCTATCAAAAGTTACAGCTATTTCTATGAAGTTGTACAAAAACGTTTTCTTTCGCCAAGACAGTGCGTTTCTCACTGTTACATGCATTTTGAATGGGGAACTCGACCGAAACAAAGTATAGGTTTTCATTATGTGAATAACTTGGAAATCTTAGCTCAAACAGCTGCAAAACCTGTTTTCCCAGCACGTAGACCTTGAGTTCTATAAGATAAAGCCATAAACATGTTTGTCTGAGTCTTCTATCAAAAGTTACAGCTATTTATATGAAGTTGTACAAAAACGCTTTCCTTCGCCAAGACAGTGCGTTTCTCACTGTTACATGCATTTGAATGGGGAACTCGACCGAAACAAAGTATAGGTTTTCATTATGTGAATAACTTGGAAATCTTAGCTCAAACAGCTGCAAAACCTGTTTGCCCAGCACGGAGACCTTGAGTTCTATAAGATAAAGCCATAAACATGTGTATCCGAGTCTTCTATCAAAAGTTACAGCTATTTATATGAAGTTGTACAAAAACGCTTTCTTTCGCCAAGACAGTGCGTTTCTCACTGTTACATGCATTTGAATGGGGAACTCGACCGAAACAAAGTATAAGTTTTCATTATGTGAATAACTTGGAAATCTTAGCTCAAACAGCTGCAAAACCTGTTTTCCCAGCACGTAGACCTTGAGTTCTATAAGATAAAGCCATAAACATGTTTGTCTGAGTCTTCTATCAAAAGTTACAGCTATTTCTATGAAGTTGTACAAAAACGCTTTCTTTCGCCAAGACAGTGCGTTTCTCACTGTTACATGCATTTGAATGGGGAACTCGACCGAAACAAAGTATAGGTTTTCATTATGTGAATAACTTGGAAATCTTAGCTCAAACAGCTGCAAAACCTGTTTGCCCAGCACGGAGACCTTGAGTTCTATAAGATAAAGCCATAAACATGTGTATCCGAGTCTTCTATCAAAAGTTACAGCTATTTCTATGAAGTTGTACAAAAACGCTTTCTTTCGCCAAGACAGTGCGTTTCTCACTGTTACATGCATTTGAATGGGGAACTCGACCGAAACAAAGTATAAGTTTTCATTATGTGAATAACTTGGAAATCTTAGCTCAAACAGCTGCAAAACCTGTTTGCCCAGCACGGAGACCTTGAGTTCTATAAGATAAAGCCATAAACATGTGTATCCGAGTGTTCTATCAAAAGTTACAGCTATTTCTATGAAGTTGTACAAAAACGCTTTCTTTCGCCAAGACAGTGCGTTTCTCACTGTTACATGCATTTGAATGGGGAACTCGACCGAAACAAAGTATAAGTTTTCATTATGTGAATAACTTGGAAATCTTAGCTCAAACAGCTGCAAAACCTGTTTTCCCAGCACGGAGACCTTGAGTTCTATAAGATAAAGCCATAAACATGTGTATCCGAGTCTTCTATCAAAAGTTACAGCTATTTCTATGAAGTTGTACAAAAACGCTTTCTTTCGCCAAGACAGTGCGTTTCTCACTGTTACATGCATTTTGAATGGGGAACTCGACCGAAACAAAGTATAGGTTTTCATTATGTGAATAACTTGGAAATCTTAGCTCAAACAGCTGCAAAACCTGTTTTCCCAGCACGTAGACCTTGAGTTCTATAAGATAAAGCCATAAACATGTTTGTCTGAGTCTTCTATCAAAAGTTACAGCTATTTATATGAAGTTGTACAAAAACGCTTTCTTTCGCCAAGACAGTGCGTTTCTCACTGTTACATGCATTTGAATGGGGAACTCGACCGAAACAAAGTATAGGTTTTCATTATGTGAATAACTTGGAAATCTTAGCTCAAACAGCTGCAAAACCTGTTTGCCCAGCACGGAGACCTTGAGTTCTATAAGATAAAGCCATAAACATGTGTATCCGAGTCTTCTATCAAAAGTTACAGCTATTTCTATGAAGTTGTACAAAATAGCTTTCTTTCGCCAAGACAGTGCGTTTCTCACTGTTACATGCATTTGAATGGGGAACTCGACCGAAACAAAGTATAGGTTTTCATTATGTGAATAACTTGGAAATCTTAGCTCAAACAGCTGCAAAACCTGTTTTCCCAGCACGGAGACCTTGAGTTCTATAAGATAAAGCCATAAACATGTGTATCCGAGTCTTCTATCAAAAGTTACAGCTATTTATATGAAGTTGTACAAAAACGCTTTCTTTCGCCAAGACAGTGCGTTTCTCACTGTTACATGCATTTGAATGGGGAACTCGACCGAAACAAAGTATAAGTTTTCATTATGTGAATAACTTGGAAATCTTAGCTCAAACAGCTGCAAAACCTGGTTTCCCAGCACGGAGACCTTGAGTTCTATAAGATAAAGCCATAAACATGTTTGTCTGAGTCTTCTATCAAAAGTTACAGCTATTTATATGAAGTTGTACAAAATAGCTTTCTTTCGCCAAGACAGTGCGTTTCTCACTGTTACATGCATTTGAATGGGGAACTCGACCGAAACAAAGTATAGGTTTTCATTATGTGAATAACTTGGAAATCTTAGCTCAAACAGCTGCAAAACCTGTTTGCCCAGCACGGAGACCTTGAGTTCTATAAGATAAAGCCATAAACATGTGTATCCGAGTCTTCTATCAAAAGTTACAGCTATTTCTATGAAGTTGTACAAAAACGCTTTCTTTCGCCAAGACAGTGCGTTTCTCACTGTTACATGCATTTGAATGGGGAACTCGACCGAAACAAAGTATAAGTTTTCATTATGTGAATAACTTGGAAATCTTAGCTCAAACAGCTGCAAAACCTGTTTGCCCAGCACGGAGACCTTGAGTTCTATAAGATAAAGCCATAAACATGTGTATCCGAGTCTTCTATCAAAAGTTACAGCTATTTCTACGAAGTTGTACAAAAACGCTTTCTTTCGCCAAGACAGTGCGTTTCTCACTGTTACATGCATTTGAATGGGGAACTCGACCGAAACAAAGTATAAGTTTTCATTATGTGAATAACTTGGAAATCTTAGCTCAAACAGCTGCAAAACCTGTTTTCCCAGCACGGAGACCTTGAGTTCTATAAGATAAAGCCATAAACATGTGTATCCGAGTCTTCTATCAAAAGTTACAGCTATTTCTATGAAGTTGTACAAAAACGCTTTCTTTCGCCAAGACAGTGCGTTTCTCACTGTTACATGCATTTTGAATGGGGAACTCGACCGAAACAAAGTATAGGTTTTCATTATGTGAATAACTTGGAAATCTTAGCTCAAACAGCTGCAAAACCTGTTTTCCCAGCACGTAGACCTTGAGTTCTATAAGATAAAGCCATAAACATGTTTGTCTGAGTCTTCTATCAAAAGTTACAGCTATTTATATGAAGTTGTACAAAAACGCTTTCTTTCGCCAAGACAGTGCGTTTCTCACTGTTACATGCATTTGAATGGGGAACTCGACCGAAACAAAGTATAGGTTTTCATTATGTGAATAACTTGGAAATCTTAGCTCAAACAGCTGCAAAACCTGTTTGCCCAGTACGGAGACCTTGAGTTCTATAAGATAAAGCCATAAACATGTGTATCCGAGTCTTCTATCAAAAGTTAAAGCTATTTCTATGAAGTTGTACAAAATAGCTTTCTTTCGCCAAGACAGTGCGTTTCTCACTGTTACATGCATTTGAATGGGGAACTCGACCGAAACAAAGTATAGGTTTTCATTATGTGAATAACTTGGAAATCTTAGCTCAAACAGCTGCAAAACCTGTTTTCCCAGCACGGGAACCTTGAGCTCTATAAGATAAAGCCATAAACACGTGTATCCGAGTCTTCTATCAAAAGTTACAGCTATTCATATGAAGTTGTACAAAAACGCTTTCTTTCGCCAAGACAGTGCGTTTCTCACTGTTACATGCATTTGAATGGGGAACTCCACCGAAACAAAGTATAGGTTTTCATTATGTGAATAACTTGGAAATCTTAGCTCAAACAGCTGCAAAACCTGTTTTCCCAGCACGTAGACCTTGAGTTCTATAATATAAGGCCATAAACATGTTTGTCTGAGTCTTCTATCAAAAGTTACAGCTATTTCTATGAAGTTGTACAAAAACGTTTTCTTTCGCCAAGACAGTGCGTTTCTCACTGTTACATGCATTTTGAATGGGGAACTCGACCGAAACAAAGTATAGGTTTTCATTATGTGAATAACTTGGAAATCTTAGCTCAAACAGCTGCAAAACCTGTTTTCCCAGCACGTAGACCTTGAGTTCTATAAGATAAAGCCATAAACATGTTTGTCTGAGTCTTCTATCAAAAGTTACAGCTATTTATATGAAGTTGTACAAAAACGCTTTCCTTCGCCAAGACAGTGCGTTTCTCACTGTTACATGCATTTGAATGGGGAACTCGACCGAAACAAAGTATAGGTTTTCATTATGTGAATAACTTGGAAATCTTAGCTCAAACAGCTGCAAAACCTGTTTGCCCAGCACGGAGACCTTGAGTTCTATAAGATAAAGCCATAAACATGTGTATCCGAGTCTTCTATCAAAAGTTACAGCTATTTATATGAAGTTGTACAAAAACGCTTTCTTTCGCCAAGACAGTGCGTTTCTCACTGTTACATGCATTTGAATGGGGAACTCGACCGAAACAAAGTATAAGTTTTCATTATGTGAATAACTTGGAAATCTTAGCTCAAACAGCTGCAAAACCTGTTTTCCCAGCACGGAGACCTTGAGTTCTATAAGATAAAGCCATAAACATGTTTGTCTGAGTCTTCTATCAAAAGTTACAGCTATTTATATGAAGTTGTACAAAAACGCTTTCTTTCGCCAAGACAGTGCGTTTCTCACTGTTACATGCATTTGAATGGGGAACTCGACCGAAACAAAGTATAGGTTTTCATTATGTGAATAACTTGGAAATCTTAGCTCAAACAGCTGCAAAACCTGTTTTCCCAGCACGGAGACCTTGAGTTCTATAAGATAAAGCCATAAACATGTGTATCCGAGTCTTCTATCAAAAGTTACAGCTATTTCTATGAAGTTGTACAAAAACGCTTTCTTTCGCCAAGACAGTGCGTTTCTCACTGTTACATGCATTTTGAATGGGGAACTCGACCGAAACAAAGTATAGGTTTTCATTATGTGAATAACTTGGAAATCTTAGCTCAAACAGCTGCAAAACCTGTTTTCCCAGCACGTAGACCTTGAGTTCTATAAGATAAAGCCATAAACATGTTTGTCTGAGTCTTCTATCAAAAGTTACAGCTATTTATATGAAGTTGTACAAAAACGCTTTCTTTCGCCAAGACAGTGCGTTTCTCACTGTTACATGCATTTGAATGGGGAACTCGACCGAAACAAAGTATAGGTTTTCATTATGTGAATAACTTGGAAATCTTAGCTCAAACAGCTGCAAAACCTGTTTGCCCAGTACGGAGACCTTGAGTTCTATAAGATAAAGCCATAAACATGTGTATCCGAGTCTTCTATCAAAAGTTAAAGCTATTTCTATGAAGTTGTACAAAATAGCTTTCTTTCGCCAAGACAGTGCGTTTCTCACTGTTACATGCATTTGAATGGGGAACTCGACCGAAACAAAGTATAGGTTTTCATTATGTGAATAACTTGGAAATCTTAGCTCAAACAGCTGCAAAACCTGTTTTCCCAGCACGGGAACCTTGAGCTCTATAAGATAAAGCCATAAACACGTGTATCCGAGTCTTCTATCAAAAGTTACAGCTATTCATATGAAGTTGTACAAAAACGCTTTCTTTCGCCAAGACAGTGCGTTTCTCACTGTTACATGCATTTGAATGGGGAACTCCACCGAAACAAAGTATAGGTTTTCATTATGTGAATAACTTGGAAATCTTAGCTCAAACAGCTGCAAAACCTGTTTTCCCAGCACGTAGACCTTGAGTTCTATAATATAAGGCCATAAACATGTTTGTCTGAGTCTTCTATCAAAAGTTACAGCTATTTCTATGAAGTTGTACAAAAACGTTTTCTTTCGCCAAGACAGTGCGTTTCTCACTGTTACATGCATTTTGAATGGGGAACTCGACCGAAACAAAGTATAGGTTTTCATTATGTGAATAACTTGGAAATCTTAGCTCAAACAGCTGCAAAACCTGTTTTCCCAGCACGTAGACCTTGAGTTCTATAAGATAAAGCCATAAACATGTTTGTCTGAGTCTTCTATCAAAAGTTACAGCTATTTATATGAAGTTGTACAAAAACGCTTTCCTTCGCCAAGACAGTGCGTTTCTCACTGTTACATGCATTTGAATGGGGAACTCGACCGAAACAAAGTATAGGTTTTCATTATGTGAATAACTTGGAAATCTTAGCTCAAACAGCTGCAAAACCTGTTTGCCCAGCACGGAGACCTTGAGTTCTATAAGATAAAGCCATAAACATGTGTATCCGAGTCTTCTATCAAAAGTTACAGCTATTTATATGAAGTTGTACAAAAACGCTTTCTTTCGCCAAGACAGTGCGTTTCTCACTGTTACATGCATTTGAATGGGGAACTCGACCGAAACAAAGTATAAGTTTTCATTATGTGAATAACTTGGAAATCTTAGCTCAAACAGCTGCAAAACCTGTTTTCCCAGCACGGAGACCTTGAGTTCTATAAGATAAAGCCATAAACATGTTTGTCTGAGTCTTCTATCAAAAGTTACAGCTATTTATATGAAGTTGTACAAAATAGCTTTCTTTCGCCAAGACAGTGCGTTTCTCACTGTTACATGCATTTTGAATGGGGAACTCGACCGAAACAAAGTATAGGTTTTCATTATGTGAATAACTTGGAAATCTTAGCTCAAACAGCTGCAAAACCTATTTTCCCAGCACGGAGACCTTGAGTTCTATAAGATAAAGCCATAAACATGTGTATCCGAGTCTTCTATCAAAAGTTACAGCTATTTATATGAAGTTGTACAAAAACGCTTTCTTTCGCCAAGACAGTGCGTTTCTCACTGTTACATGCATTTTGAATGGGGAACTCGACCGAAACAAAGTATAAGTTTTCATTATGTGAATAACTTGGAAATCTTAGCTCAAACAGCTGCAAAACCTGTTTTCCCAGCACGGAGACCTTGAGTTCTATAAGATAAAGCCATAAACATGTTTGTCTGAGTCTTCTATCAAAAGTTACAGCTATTTATATGAAGTTGTACAAAAACGCTTTCTTTCGCCAAGACAGTGCGTTTCTCACTGTTACATGCATTTGAATGGGGAACTCGACCGAAACAAAGTATAGGTTTTCATTATGTGAATAACTTGGAAATCTTAGCTCAAACAGCTGCAAAACCTGTTTGCCCAGCACGGAGACCTTGAGTTCTATAAGATAAAGCCATAAACATGTGTATCCGAGTCTTCTATCAAAAGTTACAGCTATTTCTATGAAGTTGTACAAAAACGCTTTCTTTCGCCAAGACAGTGCGTTTCTCACTGTTACATGCATTTTGAATGGGGAACTCGACCGAAACAAAGTATAGGTTTTCATTATGTGAATAACTTGGAAATCTTAGCTCAAACAGCTGCAAAACCTGTTTGCCCAGCACGGAGACCTTGAGTTCTATAAGATAAAGCCATAAACATGTTTGTCTGAGTCTTCTATCAAAAGTTACAGCTATTTATATGAAGTTGTACAAAAACGCTTTCTTTCGCCAAGACAGTGCGTTTCTCACTGTTACATGCATTTGAATGGGGAACTCGACCGAAACAAAGTATAGGTTTTCATTATGTGAATAACTTGGAAATCTTAGCTCAAACAGCTGCAAAACCTGTTTGCCCAGCACGGAGACCTTGAGTTCTATAAGATAAAGCCATAAACATGTGTATCCGAGTCTTCTATCAAAAGTTACAGCTATTTCTATGAAGTTGTACAAAATAGCTTTCTTTCGCCAAAACAGTGCGTTTCTCACTGTTACATGCATTTGAATGGGGAACTCGACCGAAACAAAGTATAGGTTTTCATTATGTGAATAACTTGGAAATCTTAGCTCAAACAGCTGCAAAACCTGTTTTCCCAGCACGGAGACCTTGAGTTCTATAAGATAAAGCCATAAACATGTGTATCCGAGTCTTCTATCAAAAGTTACAGCTATTTATATGAAGTTGTACAAAAACGCTTTCTTTCGCCAAGACAGTGCGTTTCTCACTGTTACATGCATTTGAATGGGGAACTCGACCGAAACAAAGTATAAGTTTTCATTATGTGAATAACTTGGAAATCTTAGCTCAAACAGCTGCAAAACCTGTTTTCCCAGCACGGAGACCTTGAGTTCTATAAGATAAAGCCATAAACATGTTTGTCTGAGTCTTCTATCAAAAGTTACAGCTATTTATATGAAGTTGTACAAAATAGCTTTCTTTCGCCAAGACAGTGCGTTTCTCACTGTTACATGCATTTGAATGGGGAACTCGACCGAAACAAAGTATAGGTTTTCATTATGTGAATAACTTGGAAATCTTAGCTCAAACAGCTGCAAAACCTGTTTTCCCAGCACGGGAACCTTGAGTTCTATAAGATAAAGCCATAAACATGTGTATCCGAGTCTTCTATCAAAAGTTACAGCTATTTATATGAAGTTGTACAAAAACGCTTTCTTTCGCCAAGACAGTGCGTTTCTCACTGTTACATGCATTTGAATGGGGAACTCGACCGAAACAAAGTATAAGTTTTCATTATGTGAATAACTTGGAAATCTTAGCTCAAACAGCTGCAAAACCTGGTTTCCCAGCACGGAGACCTTGAGTTCTATAAGATAAAGCCATAAACATGTTTGTCTGAGTCTTCTATCAAAAGTTACAGCTATTTATATGAAGTTGTACAAAATAGCTTTCTTTCGCCAAGACAGTGCGTTTCTCACTGTTACATGCATTTGAATGGGGAACTCGACCGAAACAAAGTATAGGTTTTCATTATGTGAATAACTTGGAAATCTTAGCTCAAACAGCTGCAAAACCTGTTTGCCCAGCACGGAGACCTTGAGTTCTATAAGATAAAGCCATAAACATGTGTATCCGAGTCTTCTATCAAAAGTTACAGCTATTTCTATGAAGTTGTACAAAAACGCTTTCTTTCGCCAAGACAGTGCGTTTCTCACTGTTACATGCATTTGAATGGGGAACTCGACCGAAACAAAGTATAGGTTTTCATTATGTGAATAACTTGGAAATCTTAGCTCAAACAGCTGCAAAACCTGGTTTCCCAGCACGGAGACCTTGAGTTCTATAAGATAAAGCCATAAACATGTTTGTCTGAGTCTTCTATCAAAAGTTACAGCTATTTATATGAAGTTGTACAAAAACGTTTTCTTTCGCCAAGACAGTGCGTTTCTCACTGTTACATGCATTTGAATGGGGAACTCGACCGAAACAAAGTATAGGTTTTCATTATGTGAATAACTTGGAAATCTTAGCTCAAACAGCTGCAAAACCTGTTTTCCCAGCACGGAGACCTTGAGTTCTATAAGATAAAGCCATAAACATGTGTATCCGAGTCTTCTATCAAAAGTTACAGCTATTTATATGAAGTTGTACAAAATAGCTTTCTTTCGCCGTAACAGTGCGTTTCTCACTGTTACATGCATTTGAATGGGGAACTCCACCGAAACAAAGTATAGGTTTTCATTATGTGAATAACTTGGAAATCTTAGCTCAAACAGCTGCAAAACCTGTTTGCCCAGCACGGAGACCTTGAGTTCTATAAGATAAAGCCATAAACATGTGTATCCGAGTCTTCTATCAAAAGTTACAGCTATTTAAATGAAGTTGTACAAAAACGCTTTCTTTCGCCAAGACAGTGCGTTTCTCACTGTTACATGCATTTGAATGGGGAACTCGACCGAAACAAAGTATAAGTTTTCATTATGTGAATAACTTGGAAATCTTAGCTCAAACAGCTGCAAAACCTGTTTTCCCAGCACGGAGACCTTGAGTTCTATAAGATAAAGCCATAAACATGTGTATCCGAGTCTTCTATCAAAAGTTACAGCTATTTATATGAAGTTGTACAAAATAGCTTTCTTTCGCCGTAACAGTGCGTTTCTCACTGTTACATGCATTTGAATGGGGAACTCCACCGAAACAAAGTATAGGTTTTCATTATGTGAATAACTTGGAAATCTTAGCTCAAACAGCTGCAAAACCTGTTTGCCCAGCACGGAGACCTTGAGTTCTATAAGATAAAGCCATAAACATGTGTATCCGAGTCTTCTATCAAAAGTTACAGCTATTTAAATGAAGTTGTACAAAAACGCTTTCTTTCGCCAAGACAGTGCGTTTCTCACTGTTACATGCATTTGAATGGGGAACTCGACCGAAACAAAGTATAGGTTTTCATTATGTGAATAACTTGGAAATCTTAGCTCAAACAGCTGCAAAACCTGTTTTCCCAGCACGGGAACCTTGAGCTCTATAAGATAAAGCCATAAACATGTGTATCCGAGTCTTCTATCAAAAGTTACAGCTATTCATATGAAGTTGTACAAAAACGCTTTCTTTCGCCAAGACAGTGCGTTTCTCACTGTTACATTCATTTGAATGGGGAACTCCACCGAAACAAAGTATAGGTTTTCATTATGTGAATAACTTGGAAATCTTAGCTCAAACAGCTGCAAAACCTGTTTTCCCAGCACGGGAACCTTGAGTTCTATAAGATAAAGCCATAAACATGTGTATCCGAGTCTTCTATCAAAAGTTACAGCTATTTCTATGAAGTTGTACAAAATAGCTTTCTTTCGCCAAGACAGTGCGTTTCTCACTGTTACATGCATTTGAATGGGGAACTCGACCGAAACAAAGTATAAGTTTTCATTATGTGAATAACTTGGAAATCTTAGCTCAAACAGCTGCAAAACCTGTTTTCCCAGCACGGAGACCTTGAGTTCTATAAGATAAAGCCATAAACATGTGTATCCGAGTCTTCTATCAAAAGTTACAGCTATTTATATGAAGTTGTACAAAATAGCTTTCTTTCGCCAAGACAGTGCGTTTCTCACTGTTACATGCATTTGAATGGGGAACTCGACCGAAACAAAGTATAGGTTTTCATTATGTGAATAACTTGGAAATCTTAGCTCAAACAGCTGCAAAACCTGTTTTCCCAGCACGGGAACCTTGAGCTCTATAAGATAAAGCCATAAACACGTGTATCCGAGTCTTCTATCAAAAGTTACAGCTATTCATATGAAGTTGTACAAAAACGCTTTCTTTCGCCAAGACAGTGCGTTTCTCACTGTTACATGCATTTGAATGGGGAACTCCACCGAAACAAAGTATAGGTTTTCATTATGTGAATAACTTGGAAATCTTAGCTCAAACAGCTGCAAAACCTGTTTTCCCAGCACGGAGACCTTGAGTTCTATAAGATAAAGCCATAAACATGTTTGTCTGAGTCTTCTATCAAAAGTTACAGCTATTTATATGAAGTTGTACAAAAACGCTTTCTTTCGCCAAGACAGTGCGTTTCTCACTGTTACATGCATTTGAATGGGGAACTCCACCGAAACAAAGTATAGGTTTTCATTATGTGAATAACTTGGAAATCTTAGCTCAAACAGCTGCAAAACCTGTTTTCCCAGCACGGGAACCTTGAGTTCTATAAGATAAAGCCATAAACATGTTTGTCTGAGTCTTCTATCAAAAGTTACAGCTATTTATATGAAGTTGTACAAAATAGCTTTCTTTCGCCAAGACAGTGCGTTTCTCACTGTTACATGCATTTGAATGGGGAACTCGACCGAAACAAAGTATAGGTTTTCATTATGTGAATAACTTGGAAATCTTAGCTCAAACAGCTGCAAAACCTGTTTTCCCAGCACGGGAACCTTGAGTTCTATAAGATAAAGCCATAAACATGTGTATCCGAGTCTTCTATCAAAAGTTACAGCTATTTATATGAAGTTGTACAAAATAGCTTTCTTTCGCCAAGACAGTGCGTTTCTCACTGTTACATGCATTTGAATGGGGAACTCGACCGAAACAAAGTATAGGTTTTCATTATGTGAATAACTTGGAAATCTTAGCTCAAACAGCTGCAAAACCTGTTTTCCCAGCACGGGAACCTTGAGCTCTATAAGATAAAGCCATAAACATGTGTATCCGAGTCTTCTATCAAAAGTTACAGCTATTCATATGAAGTTGTACAAAAACGCTTTCTTTCGCCAAGACAGTGCGTTTCTCACTGTTACATTCATTTGAATGGGGAACTCCACCGAAACAAAGTATAGGTTTTCATTATGTGAATAACTTGGAAATCTTAGCTCAAACAGCTGCAAAACCTGTTTTCCCAGCACGGAGACCTTGAGTTCTATAAGATAAAGCCATAAACATGTTTGTCTGAGTCTTCTATCAAAAGTTACAGCTATTTATATGAAGTTGTACAAAAACGCTTTCTTTCGCCAAGACAGTGCGTTTCTCACTGTTACATGCATTTGAATGGGGAACTCGACCGAAACAAAGTATAGGTTTTCATTATGTGAATAACTTGGAAATCTTAGCTCAAACAGCTGCAAAACCTGTTTTCCCAGCACGTAGACCTTGAGTTCTATAATATAAGGCCATAAACATGTTTGTCTGAGTCTTCTATCAAAAGTTACAGCTATTTCTATGAAGTTGTACAAAAACGTTTTCTTTCGCCAAGACAGTGCGTTTCTCACTGTTACATGCATTTTGAATGGGGAACTCGACCGAAACAAAGTATAGGTTTTCATTATGTGAATAACTTGGAAATCTTAGCTCAAACAGCTGCAAAACCTGTTTTCCCAGCACGTAGACCTTGAGTTCTATAAGATAAAGCCATAAACATGTTTGTCTGAGTCTTCTATCAAAAGTTACAGCTATTTATATGAAGTTGTACAAAAACGCTTTCCTTCGCCAAGACAGTGCGTTTCTCACTGTTACATGCATTTGAATGGGGAACTCGACCGAAACAAAGTATAGGTTTTCATTATGTGAATAACTTGGAAATCTTAGCTCAAACAGCTGCAAAACCTGTTTGCCCAGCACGGAGACCTTGAGTTCTATAAGATAAAGCCATAAACATGTGTATCCGAGTCTTCTATCAAAAGTTACAGCTATTTATATGAAGTTGTACAAAAACGCTTTCTTTCGCCAAGACAGTGCGTTTCTCACTGTTACATGCATTTGAATGGGGAACTCGACCGAAACAAAGTATAAGTTTTCATTATGTGAATAACTTGGAAATCTTAGCTCAAACAGCTGCAAAACCTGTTTTCCCAGCACGGAGACCTTGAGTTCTATAAGATAAAGCCATAAACATGTTTGTCTGAGTCTTCTATCAAAAGTTACAGCTATTTATATGAAGTTGTACAAAATAGCTTTCTTTCGCCAAGACAGTGCGTTTCTCACTGTTACATGCATTTTGAATGGGGAACTCGACCGAAACAAAGTATAGGTTTTCATTATGTGAATAACTTGGAAATCTTAGCTCAAACAGCTGCAAAACCTATTTTCCCAGCACGGAGACCTTGAGTTCTATAAGATAAAGCCATAAACATGTGTATCCGAGTCTTCTATCAAAAGTTACAGCTATTTATATGAAGTTGTACAAAAACGCTTTCTTTCGCCAAGACAGTGCGTTTCTCACTGTTACATGCATTTTGAATGGGGAACTCGACCGAAACAAAGTATAAGTTTTCATTATGTGAATAACTTGGAAATCTTAGCTCAAACAGCTGCAAAACCTGTTTTCCCAGCACGGAGACCTTGAGTTCTATAAGATAAAGCCATAAACATGTTTGTCTGAGTCTTCTATCAAAAGTTACAGCTATTTCTATGAAGTTGTACAAAAACGCTTTCTTTCGCCAAGACAGTGCGTTTCTCACTGTTACATGCATTTGAATGGGGAACTCGACCGAAACAAAGTATAGGTTTTCATTATGTGAATAACTTGGAAATCTTAGCTCAAACAGCTGCAAAACCTGTTTGCCCAGCACGGAGACCTTGAGTTCTATAAGATAAAGCCATAAACATGTGTATCCGAGTCTTCTATCAAAAGTTACAGCTATTTCTATGAAGTTGTACAAAAACGCTTTCTTTCGCCAAGACAGTGCGTTTCTCACTGTTACATGCATTTGAATGGGGAACTCGACCGAAACAAAGTATAGGTTTTCATTATGTGAATAACTTGGAAATCTTAGCTCAAACAGCTGCAAAACCTGTTTGCCCAGCACGGAGACCTTGAGTTCTATAAGATAAAGCCATAAACATGTGTATCCGAGTCTTCTATCAAAAGTTACAGCTATTTCTATGAAGTTGTACAAAATAGCTTTCTTTCGCCAAGACAGTGCGTTTCTCACTGTTACATGCATTTGAATGGGGAACTCGACCGAAACAAAGTATAGGTTTTCATTATGTGAATAACTTGGAAATCTTAGCTCAAACAGCTGCAAAACCTGTTTTCCCAGCACGGAGACCTTGAGTTCTATAAGATAAAGCCATAAACATGTGTATCCGAGTCTTCTATCAAAAGTTACAGCTATTTATATGAAGTTGTACAAAAACGCTTTCTTTCGCCAAGACAGTGCGTTTCTCACTGTTACATGCATTTGAATGGGGAACTCGACCGAAACAAAGTATAAGTTTTCATTATGTGAATAACTTGGAAATCTTAGCTCAAACAGCTGCAAAACCTGTTTTCCCAGCACGGAGACCTTGAGTTCTATAAGATAAAGCCATAAACATGTTTGTCTGAGTCTTCTATCAAAAGTTACAGCTATTTATATGAAGTTGTACAAAATAGCTTTCTTTCGCCAAGACAGTGCGTTTCTCACTGTTACATGCATTTGAATGGGGAACTCGACCGAAACAAAGTATAGGTTTTCATTATGTGAATAACTTGGAAATCTTAGCTCAAACAGCTGCAAAACCTGTTTTCCCAGCACGGGAACCTTGAGTTCTATAAGATAAAGCCATAAACATGTGTATCCGAGTCTTCTATCAAAAGTTACAGCTATTTATATGAAGTTGTACAAAAACGCTTTCTTTCGCCAAGACAGTGCGTTTCTCACTGTTACATGCATTTGAATGGGGAACTCCACCGAAACAAAGTATAGGTTTTCATTATGTGAATAACTTGGAAATCTTAGCTCAAACAGCTGCAAAACCTGTTTTCCCAGCACGGGAACCTTGAGTTCTATAAGATAAAGCCATAAACATGTTTGTCTGAGTCTTCTATCAAAAGTTACAGCTATTTATATGAAGTTGTACAAAAACGCTTTCTTTCGCCAAGACAGTGCGTTTCTCACTGTTACATGCATTTGAATGGGGAACTCGACCGAAACAAAGTATAGGTTTTCATTATGTGAATAACTTGGAAATCTTAGCTCAAACAGCTGCAAAACCTGTTTGCCCAGCACGGAGACCTTGAGTTCTATAAGATAAAGCCATAAACATGTGTATCCGAGTCTTCTATCAAAAGTTACAGCTATTTCTATGAAGTTGTACAAAATAGCTTTCTTTCGCCAAGACAGTGCGTTTCTCACTGTTACATGCATTTGAATGGGGAACTCGACCGAAACAAAGTATAGGTTTTCATTATGTGAATAACTTGGAAATCTTAGCTCAAACAGCTGCAAAACCTGTTTTCCCAGCACGGAGACCTTGAGTTCTATAAGATAAAGCCATAAACATGTGTATCCGAGTCTTCTATCAAAAGTTACAGCTATTTATATGAAGTTGTACAAAAACGCTTTCTTTCGCCAAGACAGTGCGTTTCTCACTGTTACATGCATTTGAATGGGGAACTCGACCGAAACAAAGTATAAGTTTTCATTATGTGAATAACTTGGAAATCTTAGCTCAAACAGCTGCAAAACCTGGTTTCCCAGCACGGAGACCTTGAGTTCTATAAGATAAAGCCATAAACATGTTTGTCTGAGTCTTCTATCAAAAGTTACAGCTATTTATATGAAGTTGTACAAAATAGCTTTCTTTCGCCAAGACAGTGCGTTTCTCACTGTTACATGCATTTGAATGGGGAACTCGACCGAAACAAAGTATAGGTTTTCATTATGTGAATAACTTGGAAATCTTAGCTCAAACAGCTGCAAAACCTGTTTGCCCAGCACGGAGACCTTGAGTTCTATAAGATAAAGCCATAAACATGTGTATCCGAGTCTTCTATCAAAAGTTACAGCTATTTCTATGAAGTTGTACAAAAACGCTTTCTTTCGCCAAGACAGTGCGTTTCTCACTGTTACATGCATTTGAATGGGGAACTCGACCGAAACAAAGTATAAGTTTTCATTATGTGAATAACTTGGAAATCTTAGCTCAAACAGCTGCAAAACCTGTTTGCCCAGCACGGAGACCTTGAGTTCTATAAGATAAAGCCATAAACATGTGTATCCGAGTCTTCTATCAAAAGTTACAGCTATTTCTATGAAGTTGTACAAAAACGCTTTCTTTCGCCAAGACAGTGCGTTTCTCACTGTTACATGCATTTGAATGGGGAACTCGACCGAAACAAAGTATAGGTTTTCATTATGTGAATAACTTGGAAATCTTAGCTCAAACAGCTGCAAAACCTGGTTTCCCAGCACGGAGACCTTGAGTTCTATAAGATAAAGCCATAAACATGTTTGTCTGAGTCTTCTATCAAAAGTTACAGCTATTTATATGAAGTTGTACAAAATAGCTTTCTTTCGCCAAGACAGTGCGTTTCTCACTGTTACATGCATTTGAATGGGGAACTCGACCGAAACAAAGTATAGGTTTTCATTATGTGAATAACTTGGAAATCTTAGCTCAAACAGCTGCAAAACCTGTTTGCCCAGCACGGAGACCTTGAGTTCTATAAGATAAAGCCATAAACATGTGTATCCGAGTCTTCTATCAAAAGTTACAGCTATTTCTATGAAGTTGTACAAAAACGCTTTCTTTCGCCAAGACAGTGCGTTTCTCACTGTTACATGCATTTGAATGGGGAACTCGACCGAAACAAAGTATAGGTTTTCATTATGTGAATAACTTGGAAATCTTAGCTCAAACAGCTGCAAAACCTGGTTTCCCAGCACGGAGACCTTGAGTTCTATAAGATAAAGCCATAAACATGTTTGTCTGAGTCTTCTATCAAAAGTTACAGCTATTTATATGAAGTTGTACAAAATAGCTTTCTTTCGCCAAGACAGTGCGTTTCTCACTGTTACATGCATTTGAATGGGGAACTCGACCGAAACAAAGTATAGGTTTTCATTATGTGAATAACTTGGAAATCTTAGCTCAAACAGCTGCAAAACCTGTTTGCCCAGCACGGAGACCTTGAGTTCTATAAGATAAAGCCATAAACATGTGTATCCGAGTCTTCTATCAAAAGTTACAGCTATTTCTATGAAGTTGTACAAAAACGCTTTCTTTCGCCAAGACAGTGCGTTTCTCACTGTTACATGCATTTGAATGGGGAACTCGACCGAAACAAAGTATAAGTTTTCATTATGTGAATAACTTGGAAATCTTAGCTCAAACAGCTGCAAAACCTGTTTGCCCAGCACGGAGACCTTGAGTTCTATAAGATAAAGCCATAAACATGTGTATCCGAGTCTTCTATCAAAAGTTACAGCTATTTCTATGAAGTTGTACAAAAACGCTTTCTTTCGCCAAGACAGTGCGTTTCTCACTGTTACATGCATTTGAATGGGGAACTCGACCGAAACAAAGTATAAGTTTTCATTATGTGAATAACTTGGAAATCTTAGCTCAAACAGCTGCAAAACCTGTTTTCCCAGCACGGAGACCTTGAGTTCTATAAGATAAAGCCATAAACATGTGTATCCGAGTCTTCTATCAAAAGTTACAGCTATTTCTATGAAGTTGTACAAAAACGCTTTCTTTCGCCAAGACAGTGCGTTTCTCACTGTTACATGCATTTTGAATGGGGAACTCGACCGAAACAAAGTATAGGTTTTCATTATGTGAATAACTTGGAAATCTTAGCTCAAACAGCTGCAAAACCTGTTTTCCCAGCACGTAGACCTTGAGTTCTATAAGATAAAGCCATAAACATGTTTGTCTGAGTCTTCTATCAAAAGTTACAGCTATTTATATGAAGTTGTACAAAAACGCTTTCTTTCGCCAAGACAGTGCGTTTCTCACTGTTACATGCATTTGAATGGGGAACTCGACCGAAACAAAGTATAGGTTTTCATTATGTGAATAACTTGGAAATCTTAGCTCAAACAGCTGCAAAACCTGTTTGCCCAGTACGGAGACCTTGAGTTCTATAAGATAAAGCCATAAACATGTGTATCCGAGTCTTCTATCAAAAGTTAAAGCTATTTCTATGAAGTTGTACAAAATAGCTTTCTTTCGCCAAGACAGTGCGTTTCTCACTGTTACATGCATTTGAATGGGGAACTCGACCGAAACAAAGTATAGGTTTTCATTATGTGAATAACTTGGAAATCTTAGCTCAAACAGCTGCAAAACCTGTTTTCCCAGCACGGAGACCTTGAGTTCTATAAGATAAAGCCATAAACATGTGTATCCGAGTGTTCTATCAAAAGTTACAGCTATTTATATGAAGTTGTACAAAAACGCTTTCTTTCGCCAAGACAGTGCGTTTCTCACTGTTACATGCATTTGAATGGGGAACTCGACCGAAACAAAGTATAAGTTTTCATTATGTGAATAACTTGGAAATCTTAGCTCAAACAGCTGCAAAACCTGTTTTCCCAGCACGGAGACCTTGAGTTCTATAAGATAAAGCCATAAACATGTTTGTCTGAGTCTTCTATCAAAAGTTACAGCTATTTATATGAAGTTGTACAAAATAGCTTTCTTTCGCCAAGACAGTGCGTTTCTCACTGTTACATGCATTTGAATGGGGAACTCGACCGAAACAAAGTATAGGTTTTCATTATGTGAATAACTTGGAAATCTTAGCTCAAACAGCTGCAAAACCTGTTTTCCCAGCACGGGAACCTTGAGTTCTATAAGATAAAGCCATAAACATGTGTATCCGAGTCTTCTATCAAAAGTTACAGCTATTTATATGAAGTTGTACAAAAACGCTTTCTTTCGCCAAGACAGTGCGTTTCTCACTGTTACATGCATTTGAATGGGGAACTCCACCGAAACAAAGTATAGGTTTTCATTATGTGAATAACTTGGAAATCTTAGCTCAAACAGCTGCAAAACCTGTTTTCCCAGCACGGGAACCTTGAGCTCTATAAGATAAAGCCATAAACATGTGTATCCGAGTCTTCTATCAAAAGTTACAGCTATTCATATGAAGTTGTACAAAAACGCTTTCTTTCGCCAAGACAGTGCGTTTCTCACTGTTACATGCATTTGAATGGGGAACTCCACCGAAACAAAGTATAGGTTTTCATTATGTGAATAACTTGGAAATCTTAGCTCAAACAGCTGCAAAACCTGTTTTCCCAGCACGGGAACCTTGAGCTCTATAAGATAAAGCCATAAACATGTGTATCCGAGTCTTCTATCAAAAGTTACAGCTATTCATATGAAGTTGTACAAAAACGCTTTCTTTCGCCAAGACAGTGCGTTTCTCACTGTTACATGCATTTGAATGGGGAACTCCACCGAAACAAAGTATAGGTTTTCATTATGTGAATAACTTGGAAATCTTAGCTCAAACAGCTGCAAAACCTGTTTTCCCAGCACGGAGACCTTGAGTTCTATAAGATAAAGCCATAAACATGTTTGTCTGAGTCTTCTATCAAAAGTTACAGCTATTTATATGAAGTTGTACAAAAACGTTTTCTTTCGCCAAGACAGTGCGTTTCTCACTGTTACATGCATTTGAATGGGGAACTCGACCGAAACAAAGTATAGGTTTTCATTATGTGAATAACTTGGAAATCTTAGCTCAAACAGCTGCAAAACCTGTTTTCCCAGCACGGAGACCTTGAGTTCTATAAGATAAAGCCATAAACATGTGTATCCGAGTCTTCTATCAAAAGTTACAGCTATTTATATGAAGTTGTACAAAATAGCTTTCTTTCGCCGTAACAGTGCGTTTCTCACTGTTACATGCATTTGAATGGGGAACTCCACCGAAACAAAGTATAGGTTTTCATTATGTGAATAACTTGGAAATCTTAGCTCAAACAGCTGCAAAACCTGTTTGCCCAGCACGGAGACCTTGAGTTCTATAAGATAAAGCCATAAACATGTGTATCCGAGTCTTCTATCAAAAGTTACAGCTATTTAAATGAAGTTGTACAAAAACGCTTTCTTTCGCCAAGACAGTGCGTTTCTCACTGTTACATGCATTTGAATGGGGAACTCGACCGAAACAAAGTATAAGTTTTCATTATGTGAATAACTTGGAAATCTTAGCTCAAACAGCTGCAAAACCTGTTTTCCCAGCACGGAGACCTTGAGTTCTATAAGATAAAGCCATAAACATGTTTGTCTGAGTCTTCTATCAAAAGTTACAGCTATTTATATGAAGTTGTACAAAATAGCTTTCTTTCGCCAAGACAGTGCGTTTCTCACTGTTACATGCATTTGAATGGGGAACTCGACCGAAACAAAGTATAGGTTTTCATTATGTGAATAACTTGGAAATCTTAGCTCAAACAGCTGCAAAACCTGTTTTCCCAGCACGGGAACCTTGAGTTCTATAAGATAAAGCCATAAACACGTGTATCCGAGTCTTCTATCAAAAGTTACAGCTATTTATATGAAGTTGTACAAAAACGCTTTCTTTCGCCAAGACAGTGCGTTTCTCACTGTTACATGCATTTGAATGGGGAACTCCACCGAAACAAAGTATAGGTTTTCATTATGTGAATAACTTGGAAATCTTAGCTCAAACAGCTGCAAAACCTGTTTTCCCAGCACGGGAACCTTGAGTTCTATAAGATAAAGCCATAAACATGTTTGTCTGAGTCTTCTATCAAAAGTTACAGCTATTTATATGAAGTTGTACAAAAACGCTTTCTTTCGCCAAGACAGTGCGTTTCTCACTGTTACATGCATTTGAATGGGGAACTCGACCGAAACAAAGTATAGGTTTTCATTATGTGAATAACTTGGAAATCTTAGCTCAAACAGCTGCAAAACCTGTTTTCCCAGCACGGGAACCTTGAGCTCTATAAGATAAAGCCATAAACATGTGTATCCGAGTCTTCTATCAAAAGTTACAGCTATTCATATGAAGTTGTACAAAAACGCTTTCTTTCGCCAAGACAGTGCGTTTCTCACTGTTACATGCATTTGAATGGGGAACTCCACCGAAACAAAGTATAGGTTTTCATTATGTGAATAACTTGGAAATCTTAGCTCAAACAGCTGCAAAACCTGTTTTCCCAGCACGGGAACCTTGAGTTCTATAAGATAAAGCCATAAACATGTTTGTCTGAGTCTTCTATCAAAAGTTACAGCTATTTATATGAAGTTGTACAAAAACGCTTTCTTTCGCCAAGACAGTGCGTTTCTCACTGTTACATGCATTTGAATGGGGAACTCGACCGAAACAAAGTATAGGTTTTCATTATGTGAATAACTTGGAAATCTTAGCTCAAACAGCTGCAAAACCTGTTTTCCCAGCACGGGAACCTTGAGCTCTATAAGATAAAGCCATAAACATGTGTATCCGAGTCTTCTATCAAAAGTTACAGCTATTCATATGAAGTTGTACAAAAACGCTTTCTTTCGCCAAGACAGTGCGTTTCTCACTGTTACATGCATTTGAATGGGGAACTCCACCGAAACAAAGTATAGGTTTTCATTATGTGAATAACTTGGAAATCTTAGCTCAAACAGCTGCAAAACCTGTTTTCCCAGCACGGAGACCTTGAGTTCTATAAGATAAAGCCATAAACATGTTTGTCTGAGTCTTCTATCAAAAGTTACAGCTATTTATATGAAGTTGTACAAAAACGCTTTCTTTCGCCAAGACAGTGCGTTTCTCACTGTTACATTCATTTGAATGGGGAACTCCACCGAAACAAAGTATAGGTTTTCATTATGTGAATAACTTGGAAATCTTAGCTCAAACAGCTGCAAAACCTGTTTTCCCAGCACGGGAACCTTGAGTTCTATAAGATAAAGCCATAAACATGTGTATCCGAGTCTTCTATCAAAAGTTACAGCTATTTCTATGAAGTTGTACAAAATAGCTTTCTTTCGCCAAGACAGTGCGTTTCTCACTGTTACATGCATTTGAATGGGGAACTCGACCGAAACAAAGTATAAGTTTTCATTATGTGAATAACTTGGAAATCTTAGCTCAAACAGCTGCAAAACCTGTTTTCCCAGCACGGAGACCTTGAGTTCTATAAGATAAAGCCATAAACATGTGTATCCGAGTCTTCTATCAAAAGTTACAGCTATTTATATGAAGTTGTACAAAATAGCTTTCTTTCGCCAAGACAGTGCGTTTCTCACTGTTACATGCATTTGAATGGGGAACTCGACCGAAACAAAGTATAGGTTTTCATTATGTGAATAACTTGGAAATCTTAGCTCAAACAGCTGCAAAACCTGTTTTCCCAGCACGGGAACCTTGAGCTCTATAAGATAAAGCCATAAACACGTGTATCCGAGTCTTCTATCAAAAGTTACAGCTATTCATATGAAGTTGTACAAAAACGCTTTCTTTCGCCAAGACAGTGCGTTTCTCACTGTTACATGCATTTGAATGGGGAACTCCACCGAAACAAAGTATAGGTTTTCATTATGTGAATAACTTGGAAATCTTAGCTCAAACAGCTGCAAAACCTGTTTTCCCAGCACGGAGACCTTGAGTTCTATAAGATAAAGCCATAAACATGTTTGTCTGAGTCTTCTATCAAAAGTTACAGCTATTTATATGAAGTTGTACAAAATAGCTTTCTTTCGCCAAGACAGTGCGTTTCTCACTGTTACATGCATTTGAATGGGGAACTCGACCGAAACAAAGTATAGGTTTTCATTATGTGAATAACTTGGAAATCTTAGCTCAAACAGCTGCAAAACCTGTTTTCCCAGCACGGGAACCTTGAGTTCTATAAGATAAAGCCATAAACATGTGTATCCGAGTCTTCTATCAAAAGTTACAGCTATTTATATGAAGTTGTACAAAATAGCTTTCTTTCGCCAAGACAGTGCGTTTCTCACTGTTACATGCATTTGAATGGGGAACTCGACCGAAACAAAGTATAGGTTTTCATTATGTGAATAACTTGGAAATCTTAGCTCAAACAGCTGCAAAACCTGTTTTCCCAGCACGGGAACCTTGAGCTCTATAAGATAAAGCCATAAACATGTGTATCCGAGTCTTCTATCAAAAGTTACAGCTATTCATATGAAGTTGTACAAAAACGCTTTCTTTCGCCAAGACAGTGCGTTTCTCACTGTTACATTCATTTGAATGGGGAACTCCACCGAAACAAAGTATAGGTTTTCATTATGTGAATAACTTGGAAATCTTAGCTCAAACAGCTGCAAAACCTGTTTTCCCAGCACGGAGACCTTGAGTTCTATAAGATAAAGCCATAAACATGTTTGTCTGAGTCTTCTATCAAAAGTTACAGCTATTTATATGAAGTTGTACAAAAACGCTTTCTTTCGCCAAGACAGTGCGTTTCTCACTGTTACATGCATTTGAATGGGGAACTCGACCGAAACAAAGTATAGGTTTTCATTATGTGAATAACTTGGAAATCTTAGCTCAAACAGCTGCAAAACCTGTTTTCCCAGCACGTAGACCTTGAGTTCTATAATATAAGGCCATAAACATGTTTGTCTGAGTCTTCTATCAAAAGTTACAGCTATTTCTATGAAGTTGTACAAAAACGTTTTCTTTCGCCAAGACAGTGCGTTTCTCACTGTTACATGCATTTTGAATGGGGAACTCGACCGAAACAAAGTATAGGTTTTCATTATGTGAATAACTTGGAAATCTTAGCTCAAACAGCTGCAAAACCTGTTTTCCCAGCACGTAGACCTTGAGTTCTATAAGATAAAGCCATAAACATGTTTGTCTGAGTCTTCTATCAAAAGTTACAGCTATTTATATGAAGTTGTACAAAAACGCTTTCCTTCGCCAAGACAGTGCGTTTCTCACTGTTACATGCATTTGAATGGGGAACTCGACCGAAACAAAGTATAGGTTTTCATTATGTGAATAACTTGGAAATCTTAGCTCAAACAGCTGCAAAACCTGTTTGCCCAGCACGGAGACCTTGAGTTCTATAAGATAAAGCCATAAACATGTTTGTCTGAGTCTTCTATCAAAAGTTACAGCTATTTATATGAAGTTGTACAAAATAGCTTTCTTTCGCCAAGACAGTGCGTTTCTCACTGTTACATGCATTTTGAATGGGGAACTCGACCGAAACAAAGTATAGGTTTTCATTATGTGAATAACTTGGAAATCTTAGCTCAAACAGCTGCAAAACCTATTTTCCCAGCACGGAGACCTTGAGTTCTATAAGATAAAGCCATAAACATGTGTATCCGAGTCTTCTATCAAAAGTTACAGCTATTTATATGAAGTTGTACAAAAACGCTTTCTTTCGCCAAGACAGTGCGTTTCTCACTGTTACATGCATTTTGAATGGGGAACTCGACCGAAACAAAGTATAAGTTTTCATTATGTGAATAACTTGGAAATCTTAGCTCAAACAGCTGCAAAACCTGTTTTCCCAGCACGGAGACCTTGAGTTCTATAAGATAAAGCCATAAACATGTTTGTCTGAGTCTTCTATCAAAAGTTACAGCTATTTCTATGAAGTTGTACAAAAACGCTTTCTTTCGCCAAGACAGTGCGTTTCTCACTGTTACATGCATTTGAATGGGGAACTCGACCGAAACAAAGTATAGGTTTTCATTATGTGAATAACTTGGAAATCTTAGCTCAAACAGCTGCAAAACCTGTTTGCCCAGCACGGAGACCTTGAGTTCTATAAGATAAAGCCATAAACATGTGTATCCGAGTCTTCTATCAAAAGTTACAGCTATTTCTATGAAGTTGTACAAAAACGCTTTCTTTCGCCAAGACAGTGTGTTTCTCACTGTTACATGCATTTGAATGGGGAACTCGACCGAAACAAAGTATAGGTTTTCATTATGTGAATAACTTGGAAATCTTAGCTCAAACAGCTGCAAAACCTGTTTGCCCAGCACGGAGACCTTGAGTTCTATAAGATAAAGCCATAAACATGTGTATCCGAGTCTTCTATCAAAAGTTACAGCTATTTCTATGAAGTTGTACAAAATAGCTTTCTTTCGCCAAGACAGTGCGTTTCTCACTGTTACATGCATTTGAATGGGGAACTCGACCGAAACAAAGTATAGGTTTTCATTATGTGAATAACTTGGAAATCTTAGCTCAAACAGCTGCAAAACCTGTTTTCCCAGCACGGAGACCTTGAGTTCTATAAGATAAAGCCATAAACATGTGTATCCGAGTCTTCTATCAAAAGTTACAGCTATTTATATGAAGTTGTACAAAAACGCTTTCTTTCGCCAAGACAGTGCGTTTCTCACTGTTACATGCATTTGAATGGGGAACTCGACCGAAACAAAGTATAAGTTTTCATTATGTGAATAACTTGGAAATCTTAGCTCAAACAGCTGCAAAACCTGTTTTCCCAGCACGGAGACCTTGAGTTCTATAAGATAAAGCCATAAACATGTTTGTCTGAGTCTTCTATCAAAAGTTACAGCTATTTATATGAAGTTGTACAAAAACGCTTTCTTTCGCCAAGACAGTGCGTTTCTCACTGTTACATGCATTTGAATGGGGAACTCGACCGAAACAAAGTATAGGTTTTCATTATGTGAATAACTTGGAAATCTTAGCTCAAACAGCTGCAAAACCTGTTTTCCCAGCACGGGAACCTTGAGTTCTATAAGATAAAGCCATAAACATGTGTATCCGAGTCTTCTATCAAAAGTTACAGCTATTTATATGAAGTTGTACAAAAACGCTTTCTTTCGCCAAGACAGTGCGTTTCTCACTGTTACATGCATTTGAATGGGGAACTCCACCGAAACAAAGTATAGGTTTTCATTATGTGAATAACTTGGAAATCTTAGCTCAAACAGCTGCAAAACCTGTTTTCCCAGCACGGGAACCTTGAGTTCTATAAGATAAAGCCATAAACATGTTTGTCTGAGTCTTCTATCAAAAGTTACAGCTATTTATATGAAGTTGTACAAAAACGCTTTCTTTCGCCAAGACAGTGCGTTTCTCACTGTTACATGCATTTGAATGGGGAACTCGACCGAAACAAAGTATAGGTTTTCATTATGTGAATAACTTGGAAATCTTAGCTCAAACAGCTGCAAAACCTGTTTTCCCAGCACGGGAACCTTGAGCTCTATAAGATAAAGCCATAAACATGTGTATCCGAGTCTTCTATCAAAAGTTACAGCTATTCATATGAAGTTGTACAAAAACGCTTTCTTTCGCCAAGACAGTGCGTTTCTCACTGTTACATGCATTTGAATGGGGAACTCCACCGAAACAAAGTATAGGTTTTCATTATGTGAATAACTTGGAAATCTTAGCTCAAACAGCTGCAAAACCTGTTTTCCCAGCACGGAGACCTTGAGTTCTATAAGATAAAGCCATAAACATGTTTGTCTGAGTCTTCTATCAAAAGTTACAGCTATTTATATGAAGTTGTACAAAAACGCTTTCTTTCGCCAAGACAGTGCGTTTCTCACTGTTACATTCATTTGAATGGGGAACTCCACCGAAACAAAGTATAGGTTTTCATTATGTGAATAACTTGGAAATCTTAGCTCAAACAGCTGCAAAACCTGTTTTCCCAGCACGGGAACCTTGAGTTCTATAAGATAAAGCCATAAACATGTGTATCCGAGTCTTCTATCAAAAGTTACAGCTATTTATATGAAGTTGTACAAAAACGTTTTCTTTCGCCAAGACAGTGCGTTTCTCACTGTTACATGCATTTGAATGGGGAACTCGACCGAAACAAAGTATAGGTTTTCATTATGTGAATAACTTGGAAATCTTAGCTCAAACAGCTGCAAAACCTGTTTTCCCAGCACGGAGACCTTGAGTTCTATAAGATAAAGCCATAAACATGTGTATCCGAGTCTTCTATCAAAAGTTACAGCTATTTATATGAAGTTGTACAAAATAGCTTTCTTTCGCCGTAACAGTGCGTTTCTCACTGTTACATGCATTTGAATGGGGAACTCCACCGAAACAAAGTATAGGTTTTCATTATGTGAATAACTTGGAAATCTTAGCTCAAACAGCTGCAAAACCTGTTTGCCCAGCACGGAGACCTTGAGTTCTATAAGATAAAGCCATAAACATGTGTATCCGAGTCTTCTATCAAAAGTTACAGCTATTTAAATGAAGTTGTACAAAAACGCTTTCTTTCGCCAAGACAGTGCGTTTCTCACTGTTACATGCATTTGAATGGGGAACTCGACCGAAACAAAGTATAAGTTTTCATTATGTGAATAACTTGGAAATCTTAGCTCAAACAGCTGCAAAACCTGTTTTCCCAGCACGGAGACCTTGAGTTCTATAAGATAAAGCCATAAACATGTTTGTCTGAGTCTTCTATCAAAAGTTACAGCTATTTATATGAAGTTGTACAAAAACGCTTTCTTTCGCCAAGACAGTGCGTTTCTCACTGTTACATGCATTTGAATGGGGAACTCGACCGAAACAAAGTATAGGTTTTCATTATGTGAATAACTTGGAAATCTTAGCTCAAACAGCTGCAAAACCTGTTTTCCCAGCACGGGAACCTTGAGTTCTATAAGATAAAGCCATAAACATGTGTATCCGAGTCTTCTATCAAAAGTTACAGCTATTCATATGAAGTTGTACAAAAACGCTTTCTTTCGCCAAGACAGTGCGTTTCTCACTGTTACATGCATTTGAATGGGGAACTCCACCGAAACAAAGTATAGGTTTTCATTATGTGAATAACTTGGAAATCTTAGCTCAAACAGCTGCAAAACCTGTTTTCCCAGCACGGGAACCTTGAGTTCTATAAGATAAAGCCATAAACATGTTTGTCTGAGTCTTCTATCAAAAGTTACAGCTATTTATATGAAGTTGTACAAAAACGCTTTCTTTCGCCAAGACAGTGCGTTTCTCACTGTTACATGCATTTGAATGGGGAACTCGACCGAAACAAAGTATAGGTTTTCATTATGTGAATAACTTGGAAATCTTAGCTCAAACAGCTGCAAAACCTGTTTTCCCAGCACGGGAACCTTGAGCTCTATAAGATAAAGCCATAAACATGTGTATCCGAGTCTTCTATCAAAAGTTACAGCTATTCATATGAAGTTGTACAAAAACGCTTTCTTTCGCCAAGACAGTGCGTTTCTCACTGTTACATGCATTTGAATGGGGAACTCCACCGAAACAAAGTATAGGTTTTCATTATGTGAATAACTTGGAAATCTTAGCTCAAACAGCTGCAAAACCTGTTTTCCCAGCACGGGAACCTTGAGTTCTATAAGATAAAGCCATAAACATGTTTGTCTGAGTCTTCTATCAAAAGTTACAGCTATTTATATGAAGTTGTACAAAAACGCTTTCTTTCGCCAAGACAGTGCGTTTCTCACTGTTACATGCATTTGAATGGGGAACTCGACCGAAACAAAGTATAGGTTTTCATTATGTGAATAACTTGGAAATCTTAGCTCAAACAGCTGCAAAACCTGTTTTCCCAGCACGGGAACCTTGAGCTCTATAAGATAAAGCCATAAACATGTGTATCCGAGTCTTCTATCAAAAGTTACAGCTATTCATATGAAGTTGTACAAAAACGCTTTCTTTCGCCAAGACAGTGTGTTTCTCACTGTTACATGCATTTGAATGGGGAACTCCACCGAAACAAAGTATAGGTTTTCATTATGTGAATAACTTGGAAATCTTAGCTCAAACAGCTGCAAAACCTGTTTTCCCAGCACGGAGACCTTGAGTTCTATAAGATAAAGCCATAAACATGTTTGTCTGAGTCTTCTATCAAAAGTTACAGCTATTTATATGAAGTTGTACAAAAACGTTTTCTTTCGCCAAGACAGTGCGTTTCTCACTGTTACATGCATTTGAATGGGGAACTCGACCGAAACAAAGTATAGGTTTTCATTATGTGAATAACTTGGAAATCTTAGCTCAAACAGCTGCAAAACCTGTTTTCCCAGCACGGAGACCTTGAGTTCTATAAGATAAAGCCATAAACATGTGTATCCGAGTCTTCTATCAAAAGTTACAGCTATTTATATGAAGTTGTACAAAATAGCTTTCTTTCGCCGTAACAGTGCGTTTCTCACTGTTACATGCATTTGAATGGGGAACTCGACCGAAACAAAGTATAGGTTTTCATTATGTGAATAACTTGGAAATCTTAGCTCAAACAGCTGCAAAACCTGTTTTCCCAGCACGGGAACCTTGAGCTCTATAAGATAAAGCCATAAACATGTGTATCCGAGTCTTCTATCAAAAGTTACAGCTATTCATATGAAGTTGTACAAAAACGCTTTCTTTCGCCAAGACAGTGCGTTTCTCACTGTTACATGCATTTGAATGGGGAACTCGACCGAAACAAAGTATAAGTTTTCATTATGTGAATAACTTGGAAATCTTAGCTCAAACAGCTGCAAAACCTGTTTTCCCAGCACGGAGACCTTGAGTTCTATAAGATAAAGCCATAAACATGTGTATCCGAGTCTTCTATCAAAAGTTACAGCTATTTATATGAAGTTGTACAAAATAGCTTTCTTTCGCCAAGACAGTGCGTTTCTCACTGTTACATGCATTTGAATGGGGAACTCGACCGAAACAAAGTATAGGTTTTCATTATGTGAATAACTTGGAAATCTTAGCTCAAACAGCTGCAAAACCTGTTTTCCCAGCACGGGAACCTTGAGCTCTATAAGATAAAGCCATAAACACGTGTATCCGAGTCTTCTATCAAAAGTTACAGCTATTCATATGAAGTTGTACAAAAACGCTTTCTTTCGCCAAGACAGTGCGTTTCTCACTGTTACATGCATTTGAATGGGGAACTCGACCGAAACAAAGTATAGGTTTTCATTATGTGAATAACTTGGAAATCTTAGCTCAAACAGCTGCAAAACCTGTTTGCCCAGCACGGAGACCTTGAGTTCTATAAGATAAAGCCATAAACATGTTTGTCTGAGTCTTCTATCAAAAGTTACAGCTATTTATATGAAGTTGTACAAAAACGCTTTCTTTCGCCAAGACAGTGCGTTTCTCACTGTTACATGCATTTGAATGGGGAACTCCACCGAAACAAAGTATAGGTTTTCATTATGTGAATAACTTGGAAATCTTAGCTCAAACAGCTGCAAAACCTGTTTTCCCAGCACGGGAACCTTGAGTTCTATAAGATAAAGCCATAAACATGTTTGTCTGAGTCTTCTATCAAAAGTTACAGCTATTTATATGAAGTTGTACAAAATAGCTTTCTTTCGCCAAGACAGTGCGTTTCTCACTGTTACATGCATTTGAATGGGGAACTCGACCGAAACAAAGTATAGGTTTTCATTATGTGAATAACTTGGAAATCTTAGCTCAAACAGCTGCAAAACCTGTTTTCCCAGCACGGGAACCTTGAGTTCTATAAGATAAAGCCATAAACATGTGTATCCGAGTCTTCTATCAAAAGTTACAGCTATTTATATGAAGTTGTACAAAAACGCTTTCTTTCGCCAAGACAGTGCGTTTCTCACTGTTACATGCATTTGAATGGGGAACTCGACCGAAACAAAGTATAGGTTTTCATTATGTGAATAACTTGGAAATCTTAGCTCAAACAGCTGCAAAACCTGTTTTCCCAGCACGGGAACCTTGAGCTCTATAAGATAAAGCCATAAACATGTGTATCCGAGTCTTCTATCAAAAGTTACAGCTATTCATATGAAGTTGTACAAAAACGCTTTCTTTCGCCAAGACAGTGCGTTTCTCACTGTTACATGCATTTGAATGGGGAACTCCACCGAAACAAAGTATAGGTTTTCATTATGTGAATAACTTGGAAATCTTAGCTCAAACAGCTGCAAAACCTGTTTTCCCAGCACGGAGACCTTGAGTTCTATAAGATAAAGCCATAAACATGTTTGTCTGAGTCTTCTATCAAAAGTTACAGCTATTTATATGAAGTTGTACAAAAACGCTTTCTTTCGCCAAGACAGTGCGTTTCTCACTGTTACATGCATTTGAATGGGGAACTCCACCGAAACAAAGTATAGGTTTTCATTATGTGAATAACTTGGAAATCTTAGCTCAAACAGCTGCAAAACCTGTTTTCCCAGCACGGGAACCTTGAGCTCTATAAGATAAAGCCATAAACATGTTTGTCTGAGTCTTCTATCAAAAGTTACAGCTATTTCTATGAAGTTGTACAAAATAGCTTTCTTTAGCCAAGACAGTGCGTTTCTCACTGTTACATGCATTTGAATGGGGAACTCGACCGAAACAAAGTATAGGTTTTCATTATGTGAATAACTTGGAAATCTTAGCTCAAACAGCTGCAAAACCTGTTTTCCCAGCACGGGAACCTTGAGCTCTATAAGATAAAGCCATAAACATGTGTATCCGAGTCTTCTATCAAAAGTTACAGCTATTCATATGAAGTTGTACAAAAACGCTTTCTTTCGCCAAGACAGTGCGTTTCTCACTGTTACATTCATTTGAATGGGGAACTCCACCGAAACAAAGTATAGGTTTTCATTATGTGAATAACTTGGAAATCTTAGCTCAAACAGCTGCAAAACCTGTTTTCCCAGCACGGGAACCTTGAGTTCTATAAGATAAAGCCATAAACATGTGTATCCGAGTCTTCTATCAAAAGTTACAGCTATTTATATGAAGTTGTACAAAATAGCTTTCTTTCGCCGTAACAGTGCGTTTCTCACTGTTACATGCATTTGAATGGGGAACTCCACCGAAACAAAGTATAGGTTTTCATTATGTGAATAACTTGGAAATCTTAGCTCAAACAGCTGCAAAACCTGTTTTCCCAGCACGGAGACCTTGAGTTCTATAAGATAAAGCCATAAACATGTTTGTCTGAGTCTTCTATCAAAAGTTACAGCTATTTATATGAAGTTGTACAAAAACGCTTTCTTTCGCCAAGACAGTGCGTTTCTCACTGTTACATGCATTTGAATGGGGAACTCCACCGAAACAAAGTATAGGTTTTCATTATGTGAATAACTTGGAAATCTTAGCTCAAACAGCTGCAAAACCTGTTTTCCCAGCACGGGAACCTTGAGCTCTATAAGATAAAGCCATAAACATGTTTGTCTGAGTCTTCTATCAAAAGTTACAGCTATTTATATGAAGTTGTACAAAATAGCTTTCTTTCGCCAAGACAGTGCGTTTCTCACTGTTACATGCATTTGAATGGGGAACTCGACCGAAACAAAGTATAGGTTTTCATTATGTGAATAACTTGGAAATCTTAGCTCAAACAGCTGCAAAACCTGTTTTCCCAGCACGGGAACCTTGAGCTCTATAAGATAAAGCCATAAACATGTGTATCCGAGTCTTCTATCAAAAGTTACAGCTATTCATATGAAGTTGTACAAAAACGCTTTCTTTCGCCAAGACAGTGCGTTTCTCACTGTTACATTCATTTGAATGGGGAACTCCACCGAAACAAAGTATAGGTTTTCATTATGTGAATAACTTGGAAATCTTAGCTCAAACAGCTGCAAAACCTGTTTTCCCAGCACGGGAACCTTGAGTTCTATAAGATAAAGCCATAAACATGTGTATCCGAGTCTTCTATCAAAAGTTACAGCTATTTATATGAAGTTGTACAAAAACGCTTTCTTTCGCCAAGACAGTGCGTTTCTCACTGTTACATGCATTTGAATGGGGAACTCCACCGAAACAAAGTATAGGTTTTCATTATGTGAATAACTTGGAAATCTTAGCTCAAACAGCTGCAAAACCTGTTTTCCCAGCACGGGAACCTTGAGCTCTATAAGATAAAGCCATAAACATGTGTATCCGAGTCTTCTATCAAAAGTTACAGCTATTCATATGAAGTTGTACAAAAACGCTTTCTTTCGCCAAGACAGTGCGTTTCTCACTGTTACATTCATTTGAATGGGGAACTCCACCGAAACAAAGTATAGGTTTTCATTATGTGAATAACTTGGAAATCTTAGCTCAAACAGCTGCAAAACCTGTTTGCCCAGTACGGAGACCTTGAGTTCTATAAGATAAAGCCATAAACATGTGTATCCGAGTCTTCTATCAAAAGTTAAAGCTATTTCTATGAAGTTGTACAAAATAGCTTTCTTTCGCCAAGACAGTGCGTTTCTCACTGTTACATGCATTTGAATGGGGAACTCGACCGAAACAAAGTATAGGTTTTCATTATGTGAATAACTTGGAAATCTTAGCTCAAACAGCTGCAAAACCTGTTTTCCCAGCACGTAGACCTTGAGTTCTATAATATAAGGCCATAAACATGTTTGTCTGAGTCTTCTATCAAAAGTTACAGCTATTTCTATGAAGTTGTACAAAAACGTTTTCTTTCGCCAAGACAGTGCGTTTCTCACTGTTACATGCATTTTGAATGGGGAACTCGACCGAAACAAAGTATAGGTTTTCATTATGTGAATAACTTGGAAATCTTAGCTCAAACAGCTGCAAAACCTGTTTTCCCAGCACGTAGACCTTGAGTTCTATAAGATAAAGCCATAAACATGTTTGTCTGAGTCTTCTATCAAAAGTTACAGCTATTTATATGAAGTTGTACAAAAACGCTTTCCTTCGCCAAGACAGTGCGTTTCTCACTGTTACATGCATTTGAATGGGGAACTCCACCGAAACAAAGTATAGGTTTTCATTATGTGAATAACTTGGAAATCTTAGCTCAAACAGCTGCAAAACCTGTTTGCCCAGCACGGAGACCTTGAGTTCTATAAGATAAAGCCATAAACATGTGTATCCGAGTCTTCTATCAAAAGTTACAGCTATTTATATGAAGTTGTACAAAAACGCTTTCTTTCGCCAAGACAGTGCGTTTCTCACTGTTACATGCATTTGAATGGGGAACTCGACCGAAACAAAGTATAAGTTTTCATTATGTGAATAACTTGGAAATCTTAGCTCAAACAGCTGCAAAACCTGTTTTCCCAGCACGGAGACCTTGAGTTCTATAAGATAAAGCCATAAACATGTTTGTCTGAGTCTTCTATCAAAAGTTACAGCTATTTATATGAAGTTGTACAAAATAGCTTTCTTTCGCCAAGACAGTGCGTTTCTCACTGTTACATGCATTTTGAATGGGGAACTCGACCGAAACAAAGTATAGGTTTTCATTATGTGAATAACTTGGAAATCTTAGCTCAAACAGCTGCAAAACCTATTTTCCCAGCACGGAGACCTTGAGTTCTATAAGATAAAGCCATAAACATGTGTATCCGAGTCTTCTATCAAAAGTTACAGCTATTTATATGAAGTTGTACAAAAACGCTTTCTTTCGCCAAGACAGTGCGTTTCTCACTGTTACATGCATTTTGAATGGGGAACTCGACCGAAACAAAGTATAAGTTTTCATTATGTGAATAACTTGGAAATCTTAGCTCAAACAGCTGCAAAACCTGTTTTCCCAGCACGGAGACCTTGAGTTCTATAAGATAAAGCCATAAACATGTTTGTCTGAGTCTTCTATCAAAAGTTACAGCTATTTATATGAAGTTGTACAAAAACGCTTTCTTTCGCCAAGACAGTGCGTTTCTCACTGTTACATGCATTTGAATGGGGAACTCGACCGAAACAAAGTATAGGTTTTCATTATGTGAATAACTTGGAAATCTTAGCTCAAACAGCTGCAAAACCTGTTTGCCCAGCACGGAGACCTTGAGTTCTATAAGATAAAGCCATAAACATGTGTATCCGAGTCTTCTATCAAAAGTTACAGCTATTTCTATGAAGTTGTACAAAAACGCTTTCTTTCGCCAAGACAGTGCGTTTCTCACTGTTACATGCATTTTGAATGGGGAACTCGACCGAAACAAAGTATAGGTTTTCATTATGTGAATAACTTGGAAATCTTAGCTCAAACAGCTGCAAAACCTGTTTGCCCAGCACGGAGACCTTGAGTTCTATAAGATAAAGCCATAAACATGTTTGTCTGAGTCTTCTATCAAAAGTTACAGCTATTTATATGAAGTTGTACAAAAACGCTTTCTTTCGCCAAGACAGTGCGTTTCTCACTGTTACATGCATTTGAATGGGGAACTCCACCGAAACAAAGTATAGGTTTTCATTATGTGAATAACTTGGAAATCTTAGCTCAAACAGCTGCAAAACCTGTTTGCCCAGCACGGAGACCTTGAGTTCTATAAGATAAAGCCATAAACATGTTTGTCTGAGTCTTCTATCAAAAGTTACAGCTATTTATATGAAGTTGTACAAAAACGCTTTCTTTCGCCAAGACAGTGCGTTTCTCACTGTTACATGCATTTGAATGGGGAACTCGACCGAAACAAAGTATAGGTTTTCATTATGTGAATAACTTGGAAATCTTAGCTCAAACAGCTGCAAAACCTGTTTGCCCAGCACGGAGACCTTGAGTTCTATAAGATAAAGCCATAAACATGTGTATCCGAGTCTTCTATCAAAAGTTACAGCTATTTCTATGAAGTTGTACAAAATAGCTTTCTTTCGCCAAGACAGTGCGTTTCTCACTGTTACATGCATTTGAATGGGGAACTCGACCGAAACAAAGTATAGGTTTTCATTATGTGAATAACTTGGAAATCTTAGCTCAAACAGCTGCAAAACCTGTTTTCCCAGCACGGAGACCTTGAGTTCTATAAGATAAAGCCATAAACATGTGTATCCGAGTCTTCTATCAAAAGTTACAGCTATTTATATGAAGTTGTACAAAAACGCTTTCTTTCGCCAAGACAGTGCGTTTCTCACTGTTACATGCATTTGAATGGGGAACTCGACCGAAACAAAGTATAAGTTTTCATTATGTGAATAACTTGGAAATCTTAGCTCAAACAGCTGCAAAACCTGTTTTCCCAGCACGGAGACCTTGAGTTCTATAAGATAAAGCCATAAACATGTTTGTCTGAGTCTTCTATCAAAAGTTACAGCTATTTATATGAAGTTGTACAAAATAGCTTTCTTTCGCCAAGACAGTGCGTTTCTCACTGTTACATGCATTTGAATGGGGAACTCGACCGAAACAAAGTATAGGTTTTCATTATGTGAATAACTTGGAAATCTTAGCTCAAACAGCTGCAAAACCTGTTTTCCCAGCACGGGAACCTTGAGTTCTATAAGATAAAGCCATAAACATGTGTATCCGAGTCTTCTATCAAAAGTTACAGCTATTTATATGAAGTTGTACAAAAACGCTTTCTTTCGCCAAGACAGTGCGTTTCTCACTGTTACATGCATTTGAATGGGGAACTCGACCGAAACAAAGTATAGGTTTTCATTATGTGAATAACTTGGAAATCTTAGCTCAAACAGCTGCAAAACCTGTTTTCCCAGCACGGGAACCTTGAGTTCTATAAGATAAAGCCATAAACATGTTTGTCTGAGTCTTCTATCAAAAGTTACAGCTATTTATATGAAGTTGTACAAAAACGCTTTCTTTCGCCAAGACAGTGCGTTTCTCACTGTTACATGCATTTGAATGGGGAACTCGACCGAAACAAAGTATAGGTTTTCATTATGTGAATAACTTGGAAATCTTAGCTCAAACAGCTGCAAAACCTGTTTTCCCAGCACGGGAACCTTGAGCTCTATAAGATAAAGCCATAAACATGTGTATCCGAGTCTTCTATCAAAAGTTACAGCTATTCATATGAAGTTGTACAAAAACGCTTTCTTTCGCCAAGACAGTGCGTTTCTCACTGTTACATGCATTTGAATGGGGAACTCGACCGAAACAAAGTATAGGTTTTCATTATGTGAATAACTTGGAAATCTTAGCTCAAACAGCTGCAAAACCTGTTTTCCCAGCACGGAGACCTTGAGTTCTATAAGATAAAGCCATAAACATGTTTGTCTGAGTCTTCTATCAAAAGTTACAGCTATTTATATGAAGTTGTACAAAAACGCTTTCTTTCGCCAAGACAGTGCGTTTCTCACTGTTACATTCATTTGAATGGGGAACTCCACCGAAACAAAGTATAGGTTTTCATTATGTGAATAACTTGGAAATCTTAGCTCAAACAGCTGCAAAACCTGTTTTCCCAGCACGGGAACCTTGAGTTCTATAAGATAAAGCCATAAACATGTGTATCCGAGTCTTCTATCAAAAGTTACAGCTATTTATATGAAGTTGTACAAAAACGTTTTCTTTCGCCAAGACAGTGCGTTTCTCACTGTTACATGCATTTGAATGGGGAACTCGACCGAAACAAAGTATAGGTTTTCATTATGTGAATAACTTGGAAATCTTAGCTCAAACAGCTGCAAAACCTGTTTTCCCAGCACGGAGACCTTGAGTTCTATAAGATAAAGCCATAAACATGTGTATCCGAGTCTTCTATCAAAAGTTACAGCTATTTATATGAAGTTGTACAAAATAGCTTTCTTTCGCCGTAACAGTGCGTTTCTCACTGTTACATGCATTTGAATGGGGAACTCCACCGAAACAAAGTATAGGTTTTCATTATGTGAATAACTTGGAAATCTTAGCTCAAACAGCTGCAAAACCTGTTTGCCCAGCACGGAGACCTTGAGTTCTATAAGATAAAGCCATAAACATGTGTATCCGAGTCTTCTATCAAAAGTTACAGCTATTTAAATGAAGTTGTACAAAAACGCTTTCTTTCGCCAAGACAGTGCGTTTCTCACTGTTACATGCATTTGAATGGGGAACTCGACCGAAACAAAGTATAAGTTTTCATTATGTGAATAACTTGGAAATCTTAGCTCAAACAGCTGCAAAACCTGTTTTCCCAGCACGGAGACCTTGAGTTCTATAAGATAAAGCCATAAACATGTTTGTCTGAGTCTTCTATCAAAAGTTACAGCTATTTATATGAAGTTGTACAAAAACGCTTTCTTTCGCCAAGACAGTGCGTTTCTCACTGTTACATGCATTTGAATGGGGAACTCGACCGAAACAAAGTATAGGTTTTCATTATGTGAATAACTTGGAAATCTTAGCTCAAACAGCTGCAAAACCTGTTTTCCCAGCACGGGAACCTTGAGTTCTATAAGATAAAGCCATAAACATGTGTATCCGAGTCTTCTATCAAAAGTTACAGCTATTCATATGAAGTTGTACAAAAACGCTTTCTTTCGCCAAGACAGTGCGTTTCTCACTGTTACATGCATTTGAATGGGGAACTCCACCGAAACAAAGTATAGGTTTTCATTATGTGAATAACTTGGAAATCTTAGCTCAAACAGCTGCAAAACCTGTTTTCCCAGCACGGGAACCTTGAGTTCTATAAGATAAAGCCATAAACATGTTTGTCTGAGTCTTCTATCAAAAGTTACAGCTATTTATATGAAGTTGTACAAAAACGCTTTCTTTCGCCAAGACAGTGCGTTTCTCACTGTTACATGCATTTGAATGGGGAACTCGACCGAAACAAAGTATAGGTTTTCATTATGTGAATAACTTGGAAATCTTAGCTCAAACAGCTGCAAAACCTGTTTTCCCAGCACGGGAACCTTGAGCTCTATAAGATAAAGCCATAAACATGTGTATCCGAGTCTTCTATCAAAAGTTACAGCTATTCATATGAAGTTGTACAAAAACGCTTTCTTTCGCCAAGACAGTGCGTTTCTCACTGTTACATGCATTTGAATGGGGAACTCCACCGAAACAAAGTATAGGTTTTCATTATGTGAATAACTTGGAAATCTTAGCTCAAACAGCTGCAAAACCTGTTTTCCCAGCACGGAGACCTTGAGTTCTATAAGATAAAGCCATAAACATGTTTGTCTGAGTCTTCTATCAAAAGTTACAGCTATTTATATGAAGTTGTACAAAAACGCTTTCTTTCGCCAAGACAGTGCGTTTCTCACTGTTACATTCATTTGAATGGGGAACTCCACCGAAACAAAGTATAGGTTTTCATTATGTGAATAACTTGGAAATCTTAGCTCAAACAGCTGCAAAACCTGTTTTCCCAGCACGGGAACCTTGAGTTCTATAAGATAAAGCCATAAACATGTTTGTCTGAGTCTTCTATCAAAAGTTACAGCTATTTATATGAAGTTGTACAAAAACGCTTTCTTTCGCCAAGACAGTGCGTTTCTCACTGTTACATGCATTTGAATGGGGAACTCCACCGAAACAAAGTATAGGTTTTCATTATGTGAATAACTTGGAAATCTTAGCTCAAACAGCTGCAAAACCTGTTTTCCCAGCACGGGAACCTTGAGTTCTATAAGATAAAGCCATAAACATGTTTGTCTGAGTCTTCTATCAAAAGTTACAGCTATTTATATGAAGTTGTACAAAAACGCTTTCTTTCGCCAAGACAGTGCGTTTCTCACTGTTACATGCATTTGAATGGGGAACTCGACCGAAACAAAGTATAGGTTTTCATTATGTGAATAACTTGGAAATCTTAGCTCAAACAGCTGCAAAACCTGTTTTCCCAGCACGGGAACCTTGAGCTCTATAAGATAAAGCCATAAACATGTGTATCCGAGTCTTCTATCAAAAGTTACAGCTATTCATATGAAGTTGTACAAAAACGCTTTCTTTCGCCAAGACAGTGTGTTTCTCACTGTTACATGCATTTGAATGGGGAACTCCACCAAAACAAAGTATAGGTTTTCATTATGTGAATAACTTGGAAATCTTAGCTCAAACAGCTGCAAAACCTGTTTTCCCAGCACGGAGACCTTGAGTTCTATAAGATAAAGCCATAAACATGTTTGTCTGAGTCTTCTATCAAAAGTTACAGCTATTTATATGAAGTTGTACAAAAACGCTTTCTTTCGCCAAGACAGTGCGTTTCTCACTGTTACATTCATTTGAATGGGGAACTCCACCGAAACAAAGTATAGGTTTTCATTATGTGAATAACTTGGAAATCTTAGCTCAAACAGCTGCAAAACCTGTTTTCCCAGCACGGGAACCTTGAGTTCTATAAGATAAAGCCATAAACATGTGTATCCGAGTCTTCTATCAAAAGTTACAGCTATTTATATGAAGTTGTACAAAAACGTTTTCTTTCGCCAAGACAGTGCGTTTCTCACTGTTACATGCATTTGAATGGGGAACTCGACCGAAACAAAGTATAGGTTTTCATTATGTGAATAACTTGGAAATCTTAGCTCAAACAGCTGCAAAACCTGTTTTCCCAGCACGGAGACCTTGAGTTCTATAAGATAAAGCCATAAACATGTGTATCCGAGTCTTCTATCAAAAGTTACAGCTATTTATATGAAGTTGTACAAAATAGCTTTCTTTCGCCGTAACAGTGCGTTTCTCACTGTTACATGCATTTGAATGGGGAACTCCACCGAAACAAAGTATAGGTTTTCATTATGTGAATAACTTGGAAATCTTAGCTCAAACAGCTGCAAAACCTGTTTGCCCAGCACGGGAACCTTGAGTTCTATAAGATAAAGCCATAAACATGTGTATCCGAGTCTTCTATCAAAAGTTACAGCTATTTAAATGAAGTTGTACAAAAACGCTTTCTTTCGCCAAGACAGTGCGTTTCTCACTGTTACATGCATTTGAATGGGGAACTCGACCGAAACAAAGTATAGGTTTTCATTATGTGAATAACTTGGAAATCTTAGCTCAAACAGCTGCAAAACCTGTTTTCCCAGCACGGGAACCTTGAGCTCTATAAGATAAAGCCATAAACATGTGTATCCGAGTCTTCTATCAAAAGTTACAGCTATTCATATGAAGTTGTACAAAAACGCTTTCTTTCGCCAAGACAGTGCGTTTCTCACTGTTACATGCATTTGAATGGGGAACTCGACCGAAACAAAGTATAAGTTTTCATTATGTGAATAACTTGGAAATCTTAGCTCAAACAGCTGCAAAACCTGTTTTCCCAGCACGGAGACCTTGAGTTCTATAAGATAAAGCCATAAACATGTGTATCCGAGTCTTCTATCAAAAGTTACAGCTATTTATATGAAGTTGTACAAAATAGCTTTCTTTCGCCAAGACAGTGCGTTTCTCACTGTTACATGCATTTGAATGGGGAACTCGACCGAAACAAAGTATAGGTTTTCATTATGTGAATAACTTGGAAATCTTAGCTCAAACAGCTGCAAAACCTGTTTTCCCAGCACGGGAACCTTGAGCTCTATAAGATAAAGCCATAAACACGTGTATCCGAGTCTTCTATCAAAAGTTACAGCTATTCATATGAAGTTGTACAAAAACGCTTTCTTTCGCCAAGACAGTGCGTTTCTCACTGTTACATGCATTTGAATGGGGAACTCCACCGAAACAAAGTATAGGTTTTCATTATGTGAATAACTTGGAAATCTTAGCTCAAACAGCTGCAAAACCTGTTTGCCCAGCACGGAGACCTTGAGTTCTATAAGATAAAGCCATAAACATGTTTGTCTGAGTCTTCTATCAAAAGTTACAGCTATTTATATGAAGTTGTACAAAAACGCTTTCTTACGCCAAGACAGTGCGTTTCTCACTGTTACATGCATTTGAATGGGGAACTCCACCGAAACAAAGTATAGGTTTTCATTATGTGAATAACTTGGAAATCTTAGCTCAAACAGCTGCAAAACCTGTTTTCCCAGCACGGGAACCTTGAGTTCTATAAGATAAAGCCATAAACATGTTTGTCTGAGTCTTCTATCAAAAGTTACAGCTATTTATATGAAGTTGTACAAAATAGCTTTCTTTCGCCAAGACAGTGCGTTTCTCACTGTTACATGCATTTGAATGGGGAACTCGACCAAAACAAAGTATAGGTTTTCATTATGTGAATAACTTGGAAATCTTAGCTCAAACAGCTGCAAAACCTGTTTTCCCAGCACGGGAACCTTGAGTTCTATAAGATAAAGCCATAAACATGTGTATCCGAGTCTTCTATCAAAAGTTACAGCTATTTATATGAAGTTGTACAAAATAGCTTTCTTTCGCCAAGACAGTGCGTTTCTCACTGTTACATGCATTTGAATGGGGAACTCGACCGAAACAAAGTATAGGTTTTCATTATGTGAATAACTTGGAAATCTTAGCTCAAACAGCTGCAAAACCTGTTTTCCCAGCACGGGAACCTTGAGCTCTATAAGATAAAGCCATAAACATGTGTATCCGAGTCTTCTATCAAAAGTTACAGCTATTCATATGAAGTTGTACAAAAACGCTTTCTTTCGCCAAGACAGTGCGTTTCTCACTGTTACATGCATTTGAATGGGGAACTCCACCGAAACAAAGTATAGGTTTTCATTATGTGAATAACTTGGAAATCTTAGCTCAAACAGCTGCAAAACCTGTTTTCCCAGCACGGAGACCTTGAGTTCTATAAGATAAAGCCATAAACATGTTTGTCTGAGTCTTCTATCAAAAGTTACAGCTATTTATATGAAGTTGTACAAAAACGCTTTCTTTCGCCAAGACAGTGCGTTTCTCACTGTTACATGCATTTGAATGGGGAACTCCACCGAAACAAAGTATAGGTTTTCATTATGTGAATAACTTGGAAATCTTAGCTCAAACAGCTGCAAAACCTGTTTTCCCAGCACGGGAACCTTGAGCTCTATAAGATAAAGCCATAAACATGTTTGTCTGAGTCTTCTATCAAAAGTTACAGCTATTTCTATGAAGTTGTACAAAATAGCTTTCTTTAGCCAAGACAGTGCGTTTCTCACTGTTACATGCATTTGAATGGGGAACTCGACCGAAACAAAGTATAGGTTTTCATTATGTGAATAACTTGGAAATCTTAGCTCAAACAGCTGCAAAACCTGTTTTCCCAGCACGGGAACCTTGAGCTCTATAAGATAAAGCCATAAACATGTGTATCCGAGTCTTCTATCAAAAGTTACAGCTATTCATATGAAGTTGTACAAAAACGCTTTCTTTCGCCAAGACAGTGCGTTTCTCACTGTTACATTCATTTGAATGGGGAACTCCACCGAAACAAAGTATAGGTTTTCATTATGTGAATAACTTGGAAATCTTAGCTCAAACAGCTGCAAAACCTGTTTTCCCAGCACGGGAACCTTGAGTTCTATAAGATAAAGCCATAAACATGTGTATCCGAGTCTTCTATCAAAAGTTACAGCTATTTATATGAAGTTGTACAAAAACGCTTTCTTTCGCCGTAACAGTGCGTTTCTCACTGTTACATGCATTTGAATGGGGAACTCCACCGAAACAAAGTATAGGTTTTCATTATGTGAATAACTTGGAAATCTTAGCTCAAACAGCTGCAAAACCTGTTTTCCCAGCACGGAGACCTTGAGTTCTATAAGATAAAGCCATAAACATGTTTGTCTGAGTCTTCTATCAAAAGTTACAGCTATTTATATGAAGTTGTACAAAAACGCTTTCTTTCGCCAAGACAGTGCGTTTCTCACTGTTACATGCATTTGAATGGGGAACTCCACCGAAACAAAGTATAGGTTTTCATTATGTGAATAACTTGGAAATCTTAGCTCAAACAGCTGCAAAACCTGTTTTCCCAGCACGGGAACCTTGAGCTCTATAAGATAAAGCCATAAACATGTTTGTCTGAGTCTTCTATCAAAAGTTACAGCTATTTATATGAAGTTGTACAAAATAGCTTTCTTTCGCCAAGACAGTGCGTTTCTCACTGTTACATGCATTTGAATGGGGAACTCGACCGAAACAAAGTATAGGTTTTCATTATGTGAATAACTTGGAAATCTTAGCTCAAACAGCTGCAAAACCTGTTTTCCCAGCACGGGAACCTTGAGCTCTATAAGATAAAGCCATAAACATGTGTATCCGAGTCTTCTATCAAAAGTTACAGCTATTCATATGAAGTTGTACAAAAACGCTTTCTTTCGCCAAGACAGTGCGTTTCTCACTGTTACATTCATTTGAATGGGGAACACAACCGAAACAAAGTATAGGTTTTCATTATGTGAATAACTTGGAAATCTTAGCTCAAACAGCTGCAAAACCTGTTTTCCCAGCACGGGAACCTTGAGTTCTATAAGATAAAGCCATAAACATGTGTATCCGAGTCTTCTATCAAAAGTTACAGCTATTTATATGAAGTTGTACAAAAACGCTTTCTTTCGCCAAGACAGTGCGTTTCTCACTGTTACATGCATTTGAATGGGGAACTCCACCGAAACAAAGTATAGGTTTTCATTATGTGAATAACTTGGAAATCTTAGCTCAAACAGCTGCAAAACCTGTTTTCCCAGCACGGAGACCTTGAGTTCTATAAGATAAAGCCATAAACATGTTTGTCTGAGTCTTCTATCAAAAGTTACAGCTATTTATATGAAGTTGTACAAAAACGCTTTCTTTCGCCAAGACAGTGCGTTTCTCACTGTTACATGCATTTGAATGGGGAACTCCACCGAAACAAAGTATAGGTTTTCATTATGTGAATAACTTGGAAATCTTAGCTCAAACAGCTGCAAAACCTGTTTTCCAGCACGGGAACCTTGAGTTCTATAAGATAAAGCCATAAACATGTTTGTCTGAGTCTTCTATCAAAAGTTACAGCTATTTATATGAAGTTGTACAAAATAGCTTTCTTTCGCCAAGACAGTGCGTTTCTCACTGTTACATGCATTTGAATGGGGAACTCGACCGAAACAAAGTATAGGTTTTCATTATGTGAATAACTTGGAAATCTTAGCTCAAACAGCTGCAAAACCTGTTTTCCCAGCACGGGAACCTTGAGTTCTATAAGATAAAGCCATAAACATGTGTATCCGAGTCTTCTATCAAAAGTTACAGCTATTTATATGAAGTTGTACAAAATAGCTTTCTTTCGCCAAGACATTGCGTTTCTCACTGTTACATGCATTTGAATGGGGAACTCGACCGAAACAAAGTATAGGTTTTCATTATGTGAATAACTTGGAAATCTTAGCTCAAACAGCTGCAAAACCTGTTTTCCCAGCACGGGAACCTTGAGTTCTATAAGATAAAGCCATAAACATGTGTATCCGAGTCTTCTATCAAAAGTTACAGCTATTTATATGAAGTTGTACAAAATAGCTTTCTTTCGCCAAGACAGTGCGTTTCTCACTGTTACATGCATTTGAATGGGGAACTCGACCGAAACAAAGTATAGGTTTTCATTATGTGAATAACTTGGAAATCTTAGCTCAAACAGCTGCAAAACCTGTTTTCCCAGCACGGGAACCTTGAGCTCTATAAGATAAAGCCATAAACATGTGTATCCGAGTCTTCTATCAAAAGTTACAGCTATTCATATGAAGTTGTACAAAAACGCTTTCTTTCGCCAAGACAGTGCGTTTCTCACTGTTACATTCATTTGAATGGGGAACTCCACCGAAACAAAGTATAGGTTTTCATTATGTGAATAACTTGGAAATCTTAGCTCAAACAGCTGCAAAACCTGTTTTCCCAGCACGGGAACCTTGAGCTCTATAAGATAAAGCCATAAACATGTTTGTCTGAGTCTTCTATCAAAAGTTACAGCTATTTATATGAAGTTGTACAAAATAGCTTTCTTTCGCCAAGACAGTGCGTTTCTCACTGTTACATGCATTTGAATGGGGAACTCGACCGAAACAAAGTATAGGTTTTCATTATGTGAATAACTTGGAAATCTTAGCTCAAACAGCTGCAAAACCTGTTTTCCCAGCACGGGAACCTTGAGTTCTATAAGATAAAGCCATAAACATGTGTATCCGAGTCTTCTATCAAAAGTTACAGCTATTTATATGAAGTTGTACAAAATAGCTTTCTTTCGCCAAGACAGTGCGTTTCTCACTGTTACATGCATTTGAATGGGGAACTCGACCGAAACAAAGTATAGGTTTTCATTATGTGAATAACTTGGAAATCTTAGCTCAAACAGCTGCAAAACCTGTTTTCCCAGCACGGGAACCTTGAGCTCTATAAGATAAAGCCATAAACATGTGTATCCGAGTCTTCTATCAAAAGTTACAGCTATTCATATGAAGTTGTACAAAAACGCTTTCTTTCGCCAAGACAGTGCGTTTCTCACTGTTACATTCATTTGAATGGGGAACTCCACCGAAACAAAGTATAGGTTTTCATTATGTGAATAACTTGGAAATCTTAGCTCAAACAGCTGCAAAACCTGTTTTCCCAGCACGGGAACCTTGAGCTCTATAAGATAAAGCCATAAACATGTTTGTCTGAGTCTTCTATCAAAAGTTACAGCTATTTCTATGAAGTTGTACAAAATAGCTTTCTTTCGCCAAGACAGTGCGTTTCTCACTGTTACATGCATTTGAATGGGGAACTCGACCGAAACAAAGTATAGGTTTTCATTATGTGAATAACTTGGAAATCTTAGCTCAAACAGCTGCAAAACCTGTTTGCCCAGCACGGAGACCTTGAGTTCTATAAGATAAAGCCATAAACATGTGTATCCGAGTCTTCTATCAAAAGTTACAGCTATTTAAATGAAGTTGTACAAAAACGCTTTCTTTCGCCAAGACAGTGCGTTTCTCACTGTTACATTCATTTGAATGGGGAACTCCACCGAAACAAAGTATAGGTTTTCATTATGTGAATAACTTGGAAATCTTAGCTCAAACAGCTGCAAAACCTGTTTTCCCAGCACGGGAACCTTGAGCTCTATAAGATAAAGCCATAAACATGTGTATCCGAGTCTTCTATCAAAAGTTACAGCTATTCATATGAAGTTGTACAAAAACGCTTTCTTTCGCCAAGACAGTGCGTTTCTCACTGTTACATTCATTTGAATGGGGAACTCCACCGAAACAAAGTATAGGTTTTCATTATGTGAATAACTTGGAAATCTTAGCTCAAACAGCTGCAAAACCTGTTTTCCCAGCACGGGAACCTTGAGTTCTATAAGATAAAGCCATAAACATGTGTATCCGAGTCTTCTATCAAAAGTTACAGCTATTTATATGAAGTTGTACAAAAACGTTTTCTTTCGCCAAGACAGTGCGTTTCTCACTGTTACATGCATTTGAATGGGGAACTCCACCGAAACAAAGTATAGGTTTTCATTATGTGAATAACTTGGAAATCTTAGCTCAAACAGCTGCAAAACCTGTTTTCCCAGCACGGAGACCTTGAGTTCTATAAGATAAAGCCATAAACATGTTTGTCTGAGTCTTCTATCAAAAGTTACAGCTATTTATATGAAGTTGTACAAAAACGCTTTCTTTCGCCAAGACAGTGCGTTTCTCACTGTTACATGCATTTGAATGGGGAACTCCACCGAAACAAAGTATAGGTTTTCATTATGTGAATAACTTGGAAATCTTAGCTCAAACAGCTGCAAAACCTGTTTTCCAGCACGGGAACCTTGAGTTCTATAAGATAAAGCCATAAACATGTTTGTCTGAGTCTTCTATCAAAAGTTACAGCTATTTATATGAAGTTGTACAAAATAGCTTTCTTTCGCCAAGACAGTGCGTTTCTCACTGTTACATGCATTTGAATGGGGAACTCGACCGAAACAAAGTATAGGTTTTCATTATGTGAATAACTTGGAAATCTTAGCTCAAACAGCTGCAAAACCTGTTTGCCCAGCACGGGAACCTTGAGTTCTATAAGATAAAGCCATAAACATGTGTATCCGAGTCTTCTATCAAAAGTTACAGCTATTTATATGAAGTTGTACAAAATAGCTTTCTTTCGCCAAGACATTGCGTTTCTCACTGTTACATGCATTTGAATGGGGAACTCGACCGAAACAAAGTATAGGTTTTCATTATGTGAATAACTTGGAAATCTTAGCTCAAACAGCTGCAAAACCTGTTTTCCCAGCACGGGAACCTTGAGTTCTATAAGATAAAGCCATAAACATGTGTATCCGAGTCTTCTATCAAAAGTTACAGCTATTTATATGAAGTTGTACAAAATAGCTTTCTTTCGCCAAGACAGTGCGTTTCTCACTGTTACATGCATTTGAATGGGGAACTCGACCGAAACAAAGTATAGGTTTTCATTATGTGAATAACTTGGAAATCTTAGCTCAAACAGCTGCAAAACCTGTTTTCCCAGCACGGGAACCTTGAGCTCTATAAGATAAAGCCATAAACATGTGTATCCGAGTCTTCTATCAAAAGTTACAGCTATTCATATGAAGTTGTACAAAAACGCTTTCTTTCGCCAAGACAGTGCGTTTCTCACTGTTACATGCATTTGAATGGGGAACTCGACCGAAACAAAGTATAGGTTTTCATTATGTGAATAACTTGGAAATCTTAGCTCAAACAGCTGCAAAACCTGTTTTCCCAGCACGGGAACCTTGAGTTCTATAAGATAAAGCCATAAACATGTTTGTCTGAGTCTTCTATCAAAAGTTACAGCTATTTATATGAAGTTGTACAAAAACGCTTTCTTTCGCCAAGACAGTGCGTTTCTCACTGTTACATGCATTTGAATGGGGAACTCCACCGAAACAAAGTATAGGTTTTCATTATGTGAATAACTTGGAAATCTTAGCTCAAACAGCTGCAAAACCTGTTTTCCCAGCACGGGAACCTTGAGCTCTATAAGATAAAGCCATAAACATGTGTATCCGAGTCTTCTATCAAAAGTTACAGCTATTCATATGAAGTTGTACAAAAACGCTTTCTTTCGCCAAGACAGTGCGTTTCTCACTGTTACATGCATTTGAATGGGGAACTCCACCGAAACAAAGTATAGGTTTTCATTATGTGAATAACTTGGAAATCTTAGCTCAAACAGCTGCAAAACCTGTTTTCCCAGCACGGAGACCTTGAGTTCTATAAGATAAAGCCATAAACATGTTTGTCTGAGTCTTCTATCAAAAGTTACAGCTATTTATATGAAGTTGTACAAAAACGCTTTCGTTCGCCGTAACAGCGCGTTTCTCACTGTTACATTCATTTGAATGGGGAACTCGACCGAAACAAAGTATAGGTTTTCATTATGTGAATAACTTGGAAATCTTAGCTCAAACAGCTGCAAAACCTGTTTGCCCAGCACGGAGACCTTGAGTTCTATAAGATAAAGCCATAAACATGTGTATCCGAGTCTTCTATCAAAAGTTACAGCTATTTAAATGAAGTTGTACAAAAACGCTTTCTTTCGCCAAGACAGTGCGTTTCTCACTGTTACATGCATTTGAATGGGGAACTCGACCGAAACAAAGTATAGGTTTTCATTATGTGAATAACTTGGAAATCTTAGCTCAAACAGCTGCAAAACCTGTTTTCCCAGCACGGGAACCTTGAGCTCTATAAGATAAAGCCATAAACATGTGTATCCGAGTCTTCTATCAAAAGTTACAGCTATTCATATGAAGTTGTACAAAAACGCTTTCTTTCGCCAAGACAGTGCGTTTCTCACTGTTACATTCATTTGAATGGGGAACTCCACCGAAACAAAGTATAGGTTTTCATTATGTGAATAACTTGGAAATCTTAGCTCAAACAGCTGCAAAACCTGTTTTCCCAGCACGGGAACCTTGAGCTCTATAAGATAAAGCCATAAACATGTGTATCCGAGTCTTCTATCAAAAGTTACAGCTATTTATATGAAGTTGTACAAAAACGTTTTCTTTCGCCAAGACAGTGCGTTTCTCACTGTTACATGCATTTGAATGGGGAACTCGACCGAAACAAAGTATAGGTTTTCATTATGTGAATAACTTGGAAATCTTAGCTCAAACAGCTGCAAAACCTGTTTTCCCAGCACGGAGACCTTGAGTTCTATAAGATAAAGCCATAAACATGTGTATCCGAGTCTTCTATCAAAAGTTACAGCTATTTATATGAAGTTGTACAAAATAGCTTTCTTTCGCCGTAACAGTGCGTTTCTCACTGTTACATGCATTTGAATGGGGAACTCGACCGAAACAAAGTATAGGTTTTCATTATGTGAATAACTTGGAAATCTTAGCTCAAACAGCTGCAAAACCTGTTTGCCCAGCACGGAGACCTTGAGTTCTATAAGATAAAGCCATAAACATGTGTATCCGAGTCTTCTATCAAAAGTTACAGCTATTTAAATGAAGTTGTACAAAAACGCTTTCTTTCGCCAAGACAGTGCGTTTCTCACTGTTACATGCATTTGAATGGGGAGCTCGACCGAAACAAAGTATAGGTTTTCATTATGTGAATAACTTGGAAATCTTAGCTCAAACAGCTGCAAAACCTGTTTTCCCAGCACGGGAACCTTGAGCTCTATAAGATAAAGCCATAAACATGTGTATCCGAGTCTTCTATCAAAAGTTACAGCTATTCATATGAAGTTGTACAAAAACGCTTTCTTTCGCCAAGACAGTGCGTTTCTCACTGTTACATTCATTTGAATGGGGAACTCCACCGAAACAAAGTATAGGTTTTCATTATGTGAATAACTTGGAAATCTTAGCTCAAACAGCTGCAAAACCTGTTTTCCCAGCACGGAGACCTTGAGTTCTATAAGATAAAGCCATAAACATGTGTATCCGAGTCTTCTATCAAAAGTTACAGCTATTTATATGAAGTTGTACAAAATAGCTTTCTTTCGCCAAGACAGTGCGTTTCTCACTGTTACATGCATTTGAATGGGGAACTCCACCGAAACAAAGTATAGGTTTTCATTATGTGAATAACTTGGAAATCTTAGCTCAAACAGCTGCAAAACCTGTTTTCCCAGCACGGGAACCTTGAGCTCTATAAGATAAAGCCATAAACATGTGTATCCGAGTCTTCTATCAAAAGTTACAGCTATTCATATGAAGTTGTACAAAACCGCTTTCTTTCGCCAAGACAGTGCGTTTCTCACTGTTACATGCATTTGAATGGGGAACTCCACCGAAACAAAGTATAGGTTTTCATTATGTGAATAACTTGGAAATCTTAGCTCAAACAGCTGCAAAACCTGTTTTCCCAGCACGGAGACCTTGAGTTCTATAAGATAAAGCCATAAACATGTGTATCCGAGTCTTCTATCAAAAGTTACAGCTATTCATATGAAGTTGTACAAAAACGCTTTCTTTCGCCAAGACAGTGCGTTTCTCACTGTTACATGCATTTGAATGGGGAACTCGACCGAAACAAAGTATAGGTTTTCATTATGTGAATAACTTGGAAATCTTAGCTCAAACAGCTGCAAAACCTGTTTTCCCAGCACGGGAACCTTGAGCTCTATAAGATAAAGCCATAAACATGTGTATCCGAGTCTTCTATCAAAAGTTACAGCTATTTATATGAAGTTGTACAAAAACGTTTTCTTTCGCCAAGACAGTGCGTTTCTCACTGTTACATGCATTTGAATGGGGAACTCGACCGAAACAAAGTATAGGTTTTCATTATGTGAATAACTTGGAAATCTTAGCTCAAACAGCTGCAAAACCTGTTTTCCCAGCACGGAGACCTTGAGTTCTATAAGATAAAGCCATAAACATGTGTATCCGAGTCTTCTATCAAAAGTTACAGCTATTTATATGAAGTTGTACAAAATAGCTTTCTTTCGCCGTAACAGTGCGTTTCTCACTGTTACATGCATTTGAATGGGGAACTCGACCGAAACAAAGTATAGGTTTTCATTATGTGAATAACTTGGAAATCTTAGCTCAAACAGCTGCAAAACCTGTTTGCCCAGCACGGAGACCTTGAGTTCTATAAGATAAAGCCATAAACATGTGTATCCGAGTCTTCTATCAAAAGTTACAGCTATTTAAATGAAGTTGTACAAAAACGCTTTCTTTCGCCAAGACAGTGCGTTTCTCACTGTTACATGCATTTGAATGGGGAGCTCGACCGAAACAAAGTATAGGTTTTCATTATGTGAATAACTTGGAAATCTTAGCTCAAACAGCTGCAAAACCTGTTTTCCCAGCACGGGAACCTTGAGCTCTATAAGATAAAGCCATAAACATGTGTATCCGAGTCTTCTATCAAAAGTTACAGCTATTCATATGAAGTTGTACAAAAACGCTTTCTTTCGCCAAGACAGTGCGTTTCTCACTGTTACATTCATTTGAATGGGGAACTCCACCGAAACAAAGTATAGGTTTTCATTATGTGAATAACTTGGAAATCTTAGCTCAAACAGCTGCAAAACCTGTTTTCCCAGCACGGAGACCTTGAGTTCTATAAGATAAAGCCATAAACATGTGTATCCGAGTCTTCTATCAAAAGTTACAGCTATTTATATGAAGTTGTACAAAATAGCTTTCTTTCGCCAAGACAGTGCGTTTCTCACTGTTACATGCATTTGAATGGGGAACTCCACCGAAACAAAGTATAGGTTTTCATTATGTGAATAACTTGGAAATCTTAGCTCAAACAGCTGCAAAACCTGTTTTCCCAGCACGGGAACCTTGAGCTCTATAAGATAAAGCCATAAACATGTGTATCCGAGTCTTCTATCAAAAGTTACAGCTATTCATATGAAGTTGTACAAAACCGCTTTCTTTCGCCAAGACAGTGCGTTTCTCACTGTTACATGCATTTGAATGGGGAACTCCACCGAAACAAAGTATAGGTTTTCATTATGTGAATAACTTGGAAATCTTAGCTCAAACAGCTGCAAAACCTGTTTTCCCAGCACGGAGACCTTGAGTTCTATAAGATAAAGCCATAAACATGTGTATCCGAGTCTTCTATCAAAAGTTACAGCTATTCATATGAAGTTGTACAAAAACGCTTTCTTTCGCCAAGACAGTGCGTTTCTCACTGTTACATGCATTTGAATGGGGAACTCCACCGAAACAAAGTATAGGTTTTCATTATGTGAATAACTTGGAAATCTTAGCTCAAACAGCTGCAAAACCTGTTTTCCCAGCACGGAGACCTTGAGTTCTATAAGATAAAGCCATAAACATGTGTATCCGAGTCTTCTATCAAAAGTTACAGCTATTTATATGAAGTTGTACAAAATAGCTTTCTTTCGCCGTAACAGTGCGTTTCTCACTGTTACATGCATTTGAATGGGGAACTCGACCGAAACAAAGTATAGGTTTTCATTATGTGAATAACTTGGAAATCTTAGCTCAAACAGCTGCAAAACCTGTTTGCCCAGCACGGAGACCTTGAGTTCTATAAGATAAAGCCATAAACATGTGTATCCGAGTCTTCTATCAAAAGTTACAGCTATTTAAATGAAGTTGTACAAAAACGCTTTCTTTCGCCAAGACAGTGCATTTCTCACTGTTACATGCATTTGAATGGGGAACTCGACCGAAACAAAGTATAGGTTTTCATTATGTGAATAACTTGGAAATCTTAGCTCAAACAGCTGCAAAACCTGTTTGCCCAGCACGGAGACCTTGAGTTCTATAAGATAAAGCCATAAACATGTGTATCCGAGTCTTCTATCAAAAGTTACAGCTATTTCTATGAAGTTGTACAAAAACGCTTTCTTTCGCCAAGACAGTGCGTTTCTCACTGTTACATTCATTTGAATGGGGAACTCCACCGAAACAAAGTATAGGTTTTCATTATGTGAATAACTTGGAAATCTTAGCTCAAACAGCTGCAAAACCTGTTTTCCCAGCACGGGAACCTTGAGTTCTATAAGATAAAGCCATAAACATGTTTGTCTGAGTCTTCTATCAAAAGTTACAGCTATTTATATGAAGTTGTACAAAAACGCTTTCTTTCGCCAAGACAGTGCGTTTCTCACTGTTACATGCATTTGAATGGGGAACTCCACCGAAACAAAGTATAGGTTTTCATTATGTGAATAACTTGGAAATCTTAGCTCAAACAGCTGCAAAACCTGTTTTCCCAGCACGGAGACCTTGAGTTCTATAAGATAAAGCCATAAACATGTGTATCCGAGTCTTCTATCAAAAGTTACAGCTATTTATATGAAGTTGTACAAAATAGCTTTCTTTCGCCGTAACAGTGCGTTTCTCACTGTTACATGCATTTGAATGGGGAACTCGACCGAAACAAAGTATAGGTTTTCATTATGTGAATAACTTGGAAATCTTAGCTCAAACAGCTGCAAAACCTGTTTGCCCAGCACGGAGACCTTGAGTTCTATAAGATAAAGCCATAAACATGTGTATCCGAGTCTTCTATCAAAAGTTACAGCTATTTAAATGAAGTTGTACAAAAACGCTTTCTTTCGCCAAGACAGTGCGTTTCTCACTGTTACATGCATTTGAATGGGGAACTCGACCGAAACAAAGTATAGGTTTTCATTATGTGAATAACTTGGAAATCTTAGCTCAAACAGCTGCAAAACCTGTTTTCCCAGCACGGGAACCTTGAGCTCTATAAGATAAAGCCATAAACATGTGTATACGAGTCTTCTATCAAAAGTTACAGCTATTCATATGAAGTTGTACAAAAACGCTTTCTTTCGCCAAGACAGTGCGTTTCTCACTGTTACATTCATTTGAATGGGGAACTCCACCGAAACAAAGTATAGGTTTTCATTATGTGAATAACTTGGAAATCTTAGCTCAAACAGCTGCAAAACCTGTTTTCCCAGCACGGAGACCTTGAGTTCTATAAGATAAAGCCATAAACATGTGTATCCGAGTCTTCTATCAAAAGTTACAGCTATTTATATGAAGTTGTACAAAATAGCTTTCTTTCGCCAAGACAGTGCGTTTCTCACTGTTACATGCATTTGAATGGGGAACTCGACCGAAACAAAGTATAGGTTTTCATTATGTGAATAACTTGGAAATCTTAGCTCAAACAGCTGCAAAACCTGTTTTCCCAGCACGGGAACCTTGAGCTCTATAAGATAAAGCCATAAACATGTGTATCCGAGTCTTCTATCAAAAGTTACAGCTATTTATATGAAGTTGTACAAAAACGCTTTCTTTCGCCAAGACAGTGCGTTTCTCACTGTTACATGCATTTGAATGGGGAACTCGACCGAAACAAAGTATAGGTTTTCATTATGTGAATAACTTGGAAATCTTAGCTCAAACAGCTGCAAAACCTGTTTTCCCAGCACGGGAACCTTGAGCTCTATAAGATAAAGCCATAAACATGTGTATCCGAGTCTTCTATCAAAAGTTACAGCTATTCATATGAAGTTGTACAAAAACGCTTTCTTTCGCCAAGACAGTGCGTTTCTCACTGTTACATTCATTTGAATGGGGAACTCCACCGAAACAAAGTATAGGTTTTCATTATGTGAATAACTTGGAAATCTTAGCTCAAACAGCTGCAAAACCTGTTTTCCCAGCACGGAGACCTTGAGTTCTATAAGATAAAGCCATAAACATGTGTATCCGAGTCTTCTATCAAAAGTTACAGCTATTTATATGAAGTTGTACAAAATAGCTTTCTTTCGCCAAGACAGTGCGTTTCTCACTGTTACATGCATTTGAATGGGGAACTCCACCGAAACAAAGTATAGGTTTTCATTATGTGAATAACTTGGAAATCTTAGCTCAAACAGCTGCAAAACCTGTTTTCCCAGCACGGGAACCTTGAGCGCTATAAGATAAAGCCATAAACATGTGTATCCGAGTCTTCTATCAAAAGTTACAGCTATTCATATGAAGTTGTACAAAAACGCTTTCTTTCGCCAAGACAGTGCGTTTCTCACTGTTACATGCATTTGAATGGGGAACTCCACCGAAACAAAGTATAGGTTTTCATTATGTGAATAACTTGGAAATCTTAGCTCAAACAGCTGCAAAACCTGTTTTCCCAGCACGGAGACCTTGAGTTCTATAAGATAAAGCCATAAACATGTGTATCCGAGTCTTCTATCAAAAGTTACAGCTATTCATATGAAGTTGTACAAAAACGCTTTCTTTCGCCAAGACAGTGCGTTTCTCACTGTTACATGCATTTGAATGGGGAACTCGACCGAAACAAAGTATAGGTTTTCATTATGTGAATAACTTGGAAATCTTAGCTCAAACAGCTGCAAAACCTGTTTGCCCAGCACGGAGACCTTGAGTTCTATAAGATAAAGCCATAAACATGTGTATCCGAGTCTTCTATCAAAAGTTACAGCTATTTATATGAAGTTGTACAAAAACGCTTTCTTTCGCCAAGACAGTGCGTTTCTCACTGTTACATTCATTTGAATGGGGAACTCCACCGAAACAAAGTATAGGTTTTCATTATGTGAATAACTTGGAAATCTTAGCTCAAACAGCTGCAAAACCTGTTTTCCCAGCACGGGAACCTTGAGTTCTATAAGATAAAGCCATAAACATGTGTATCCGAGTCTTCTATCAAAAGTTACAGCTATTTATATGAAGTTGTACAAAAACGCTTTCTTTCGCCAAGACAGTGCGTTTCTCACTGTTACATGCATTTGAATGGGGAACTCGACCGAAACAAAGTATAGGTTTTCATTATGTGAATAACTTGGAAATCTTAGCTCAAACAGCTGCAAAACCTGTTTTCCCAGCACGGAGACCTTGAGTTCTATAAGATAAAGCCATAAACATGTGTATCCGAGTCTTCTATCAAAAGTTACAGCTATTTATATGAAGTTGTACAAAATAGCTTTCTTTCGCCGTAACAGTGCGTTTCTCACTGTTACATGCATTTGAATGGGGAACTCGACCGAAACAAAGTATAGGTTTTCATTATGTGAATAACTTGGAAATCTTAGCTCAAACAGCTGCAAAACCTGTTTGCCCAGCACGGAGACCTTGAGTTCTATAAGATAAAGCCATAAACATGTGTATCCGAGTCTTCTATCAAAAGTTACAGCTATTTAAATGAAGTTGTACAAAAACGCTTTCTTTCGCCAAGACAGTGCGTTTCTCACTGTTACATGCATTTGAATGGGGAACTCCACCGAAACAAAGTATAGGTTTTCATTATGTGAATAACTTGGAAATCTTAGCTCAAACAGCTGCAAAACCTGTTTTCCCAGCACGGAGACCTTGAGTTCTATAAGATAAAGCCATAAACATGTGTATCCGAGTCTTCTATCAAAAGTTACAGCTATTTATATGAAGTTGTACAAAATAGCTTTCTTTCGCCAAGACAGTGCGTTTCTCACTGTTACATGCATTTGAATGGGGAACTCCACCGAAACAAAGTATAGGTTTTCATTATGTGAATAACTTGGAAATCTTAGCTCAAACAGCTGCAAAACCTGTTTTCCCAGCACGGGAACCTTGAGCTCTATAAGATAAAGCCATAAACATGTGTATCCGAGTCTTCTATCAAAAGTTACAGCTATTCATATGAAGTTGTACAAAAACGCTTTCTTTCGCCAAGACAGTGCGTTTCTCACTGTTACATGCATTTGAATGGGGAACTCCACCGAAACAAAGTATAGGTTTTCATTATGTGAATAACTTGGAAATCTTAGCTCAAACAGCTGCAAAACCTGTTTTCCCAGCACGGAGACCTTGAGTTCTATAAGATAAAGCCATAAACATGTGTATCCGAGTCTTCTATCAAAAGTTACAGCTATTCATATGAAGTTGTACAAAAACGCTTTCTTTCGCCAAGACAGTGCGTTTCTCACTGTTACATGCATTTGAATGGGGAACTCGACCGAAACAAAGTATAGGTTTTCATTATGTGAATAACTTGGAAATCTTAGCTCAAACAGCTGCAAAACCTGTTTGCCCAGCACGGAGACCTTGAGTTCTATAAGATAAAGCCATAAACATGTGTATCCGAGTCTTCTATCAAAAGTTACAGCTATTTCTATGAAGTTGTACAAAAACGCTTTCTTTCGCCAAGACAGTGCGTTTCTCACTGTTACATTCATTTGAATGGGGAACTCCACCGAAACAAAGTATAGGTTTTCATTATGTGAATAACTTGGAAATCTTAGCTCAAACAGCTGCAAAACCTGTTTTCCCAGCACGGGAACCTTGAGTTCTATAAGATAAAGCCATAAACATGTGTATCCGAGTCTTCTATCAAAAGTTACAGCTATTTATATGAAGTTGTACAAAAACGCTTTCTTTCGCCAAGACAGTGCGTTTCTCACTGTTACATGCATTTGAATGGGGAACTCGACCGAAACAAAGTATAGGTTTTCATTATGTGAATAACTTGGAAATCTTAGCTCAAACAGCTGCAAAACCTGTTTTCCCAGCACGGAGACCTTGAGTTCTATAAGATAAAGCCATAAACATGTGTATCCGAGTCTTCTATCAAAAGTTACAGCTATTTATATGAAGTTGTACAAAATAGCTTTCTTTCGCCGTAACAGTGCGTTTCTCACTGTTACATGCATTTGAATGGGGAACTCGACCGAAACAAAGTATAGGTTTTCATTATGTGAATAACTTGGAAATCTTAGCTCAAACAGCTGCAAAACCTGTTTGCCCAGCACGGAGACCTTGAGTTCTATAAGATAAAGCCATAAACATGTGTATCCGAGTCTTCTATCAAAAGTTACAGCTATTTAAATGAAGTTGTACAAAAACGCTTTCTTTCGCCAAGACAGTGCGTTTCTCACTGTTACATGCATTTGAATGGGGAACTCCACCGAAACAAAGTATAGGTTTTCATTATGTGAATAACTTGGAAATCTTAGCTCAAACAGCTGCAAAACCTGTTTTCCCAGCACGGGAACCTTGAGCTCTATAAGATAAAGCCATAAACATGTGTATCCGAGTCTTCTATCAAAAGTTACAGCTATTCATATGAAGTTGTACAAAAACGCTTTCTTTCGCCAAGACAGTGCGTTTCTCACTGTTACATTCATTTGAATGGGGAACTCGACCGAAACAAAGTATAGGTTTTCATTATGTGAATAACTTGGAAATCTTAGCTCAAACAGCTGCAAAACCTGTTTTCCCAGCACGGAGACCTTGAGTTCTATAAGATAAAGCCATAAACATGTGTATCCGAGTCTTCTATCAAAAGTTACAGCTATTTATATGAAGTTGTACAAAATAGCTTTCTTTCGCCAAGACAGTGCGTTTCTCACTGTTACATGCATTTGAATGGGGAACTCCACCGAAACAAAGTATAGGTTTTCATTATGTGAATAACTTGGAAATCTTAGCTCAAACAGCTGCAAAACCTGTTTTCCCAGCACGGGAACCTTGAGCTCTATAAGATAAAGCCATAAACATGTGTATCCGAGTCTTCTATCAAAAGTTACAGCTATTCATATGAAGTTGTACAAAAACGCTTTCTTTCGCCAAGACAGTGCGTTTCTCACTGTTACATGCATTTGAATGGGGAACTCCACCGAAACAAAGTATAGGTTTTCATTATGTGAATAACTTGGAAATCTTAGCTCAAACAGCTGCAAAACCTGTTTTCCCAGCACGGAGACCTTGAGTTCTATAAGATAAAGCCATAAACATGTGTATCCGAGTCTTCTATCAAAAGTTACAGCTATTTATATGAAGTTGTACAAAAACGCTTTCTTTCGCCAAGACAGTGCGTTTCTCACTGTTACATGCATTTGAATGGGGAACTCGACCGAAACAAAGTATAGGTTTTCATTATGTGAATAACTTGGAAATCTTAGCTCAAACAGCTGCAAAACCTGTTTGCCCAGCGCGGAGACCTTGAGTTCTATAAGATAAAGCCATAAACATGTGTATCCGAGTCTTCTATCAAAAGTTACAGCTATTTCTATGAAGTTGTACAAAAACGCTTTCTTTCGCCAAGACAGTGCGTTTCTCACTGTTACATTCATTTGAATGGGGAACTCCACCGAAACAAAGTATAGGTTTTCATTATGTGAATAACTTGGAAATCTTAGCTCAAACAGCTGCAAAACCTGTTTTCCCAGCACGGGAACCTTGAGTTCTATAAGATAAAGCCATAAACATGTGTATCCGAGTCTTCTATCAAAAGTTACAGCTATTTATATGAAGTTGTACAAAAACGCTTTCTTTCGCCAAGACAGTGCGTTTCTCACTGTTACATGCATTTGAATGGGGAACTCCACCGAAACAAAGTATAGGTTTTCATTATGTGAATAACTTGGAAATCTTAGCTCAAACAGCTGCAAAACCTGTTTTCCCAGCACGGGAACCTTGAGTTCTATAAGATAAAGCCATAAACATGTTTGTCTGAGTCTTCTATCAAAAGTTACAGCTATTTATATGAAGTTGTACAAAATAGCTTTCTTTCGCCAAGACAGTGCGTTTCTCACTGTTACATGCATTTGAATGGGGAACTCGACCGAAACAAAGTATAGGTTTTCATTATGTGAATAACTTGGAAATCTTAGCTCAAACAGCTGCAAAACCTGTTTTCCCAGCACGGGAACCTTGAGCTCTATAAGATAAAGCCATAAACATGTGTATCCGAGTCTTCTATCAAAAGTTACAGCTATTCATATGAAGTTGTACAAAAACGCTTTCTTTCGCCAAGACAGTGCGTTTCTCACTGTTACATGCATTTGAATGGGGAACTCGACCGAAACAAAGTATAGGTTTTCATTATGTGAATAACTTGGAAATCTTAGCTCAAACAGCTGCAAAACCTGTTTGCCCAGCACGGAGACCTTGAGTTCTATAAGATAAAGCCATAAACATGTGTATCCGAGTCTTCTATCAAAAGTTACAGCTATTTAAATGAAGTTGTACAAAAATGCTTTCTTTCGCCAAGACAGTGCGTTTCTCACTGTTACATGCATTTCAATTCAATTCAATTCAATTCAATTTTATTTATATAGCGCCAAATCACAACAAAAGTCGCCTCAAGGCGTTTCATAGATACAGAGAAAAACCCAACAATCATATGACCCCCTATGAGCAAGCACTTTGGCGACAGTGGGAAGGAAAAACTCCCTTTTAACAGGAAGAAACCTCCGGCAGAACCAGGCTCAGGGAGGGGCGGCCATCTGCTGCGACCGGTTGGGGTGAGAGAAGGAAGACAGGATAAAGACATGCTGTGGAAGAGAGACAGAGGTTAATAACAGATATGATTCAATGCAGAGAGGTCTATTAATACATAGTGAGTGAGAAAGGTGACTGGAAAGGAAAAACTCAATGCATCATGGGAATCCCCCGGCAGCCTACATCTATTGCAGCATAACAAAGGGAGGATTCAGGGTCACCTGGTCCAGCCCTAACTATATGCTTTAGAAAAAAGGAAAGTTTTAAGCCTAATCTTAAAAGTAGAGATAGTGTCTGTCTCCCGAATCCAAACTGGAAGCTGGTTCCACAGAAGAGGGGCCTGAAAACTGAAGGCTCTCCCTCCCATTCTACTTTTAAATACTCTAGGAACAACAAGTAGGCCTGCAGAGCGAGAGCGGAGCGCTCTAATAGGGTGATATGGTACTACAAGGTCATTAAGATAAGATGGGGCCTGATTATTTAAGACCTTGTATGTGAGGAGCAGGATTTTGAATTCAATTCTGGATTTAACAGGAAGCCAATGAAGGGAAGCCAAAACAGGAGAAATATGCTCTCTCTTTCTAGTCCCTGTCAGGACTCTTGCTGCAGCATTTTGGATTAGCTGAAGGCTTTTCAGTGAGTTTTTTGGACATCCTGATAATAATGAATTACAGTAGTCCAGCCTGGAAGTAATAAATGCATGAACTAGTTTTTCAGCGTCACTCTGAGACAGGATATTTCTAATTTTAGAGATGTTGCGCAAATGAATGGGGAACTCGACCGAAACAAAGTATAGGTTTTCATTATGTGAATAACTTGGAAATCTTAGCTCAAACAGCTGCAAAACCTGTTTTCCCAGCACGGGAACCTTGAGCTCTATAAGATAAAGCCATAAACATGTGTATCCGAGTCTTCTATCAAAAGTTACAGCTATTCATATGAAGTTGTACAAAAACGCTTTCTTTCGCCAAGACAGTGCGTTTCTCACTGTTACATGCATTTGAATGGGGAACTCGACCGAAACAAAGTATAGGTTTTCATTATGTGAATAACTTGGAAATCTTAGCTCAAACAGCTGCAAAACCTGTTTGCCCAGCACGGAGACCTTGAGTTCTATAAGATAAAGCCATAAACATGTGTATCCGAGTCTTCTATCAAAAGTTACAGCTATTTAAATGAAGTTGTACAAAAACGCTTTCTTTCGCCAAGACAGTGCGTTTCTCACTGTTACATGCATTTGAATGGGGAACTCGACCGAAACAAAGTATAGGTTTTCATTATGTGAATAACTTGGAAATCTTAGCTCAAACAGCTGCAAAACCTGTTTTCCCAGCACGGGAACCTTGAGTTCTATAAGATAAAGCCATAAACATGTGTATCCGAGTCTTCTATCAAAAGTTACAGCTATTTCTATGAAGTTGTACAAAAACGCTTTCTTTCGCCAAGACAGTGCGTTTCTCACTGTTACATTCATTTGAATGGGGAACTCCACCGAAACAAAGTATAGGTTTTCATTATGTGAATAACTTGGAAATCTTAGCTCAAACAGCTGCAAAACCTGTTTTCCCAGCACGGGAACCTTGAGTTCTATAAGATAAAGCCATAAACATGTGTATCCGAGTCTTCTATCAAAAGTTACAGCTATTTATATGAAGTTGTACAAAAACGCTTTCTTTCGCCAAGACAGTGCGTTTCTCACTGTTACATGCATTTGAATGGGGAACTCCACCGAAACAAAGTATAGGTTTTCATTATGTGAATAACTTGGAAATCTTAGCTCAAACAGCTGCAAAACCTGTTTTCCCAGCACGGGAACCTTGAGTTCTATAAGATAAAGCCATAAACATGTTTGTCTGAGTCTTCTATCAAAAGTTACAGCTATTTATATGAAGTTGTACAAAATAGCTTTCTTTCGCCAAGACAGTGCGTTTCTCACTGTTACATGCATTTGAATGGGGAACTCGACCGAAACAAAGTATAGGTTTTCATTATGTGAATAACTTGGAAATCTTAGCTCAAACAGCTGCAAAACCTGTTTTCCCAGCACGGGAACCTTGAGCTCTATAAGATAAAGCCATAAACATGTGTATCCGAGTCTTCTATCAAAAGTTACAGCTATTCATATGAAGTTGTACAAAAACGCTTTCTTTCGCCAAGACAGTGCGTTTCTCACTGTTACATGCATTTGAATGGGGAACTCGACCGAAACAAAGTATAGGTTTTCATTATGTGAATAACTTGGAAATCTTAGCTCAAACAGCTGCAAAACCTGTTTGCCCAGCACGGAGACCTTGAGTTCTATAAGATAAAGCCATAAACATGTGTATCCGAGTCTTCTATCAAAAGTTACAGCTATTTAAATGAAGTTGTACAAAAATGCTTTCTTTCGCCAAGACAGTGCGTTTCTCACTGTTACATGCATTTCAATTCAATTCAATTCAATTCAATTTTATTTATATAGCGCCAAATCACAACAAAAGTCGCCTCAAGGCGTTTCATAGATACAGAGAAAAACCCAACAATCATATGACCCCCTATGAGCAAGCACTTTGGCGACAGTGGGAAGGAAAAACTCCCTTTTAACAGGAAGAAACCTCCGGCAGAACCAGGCTCAGGGAGGGGCGGCCATCTGCTGCGACCGGTTGGGGTGAGAGAAGGAAGACAGGATAAAGACATGCTGTGGAAGAGAGACAGAGGTTAATAACAGATATGATTCAATGCAGAGAGGTCTATTAATACATAGTGAGTGAGAAAGGTGACTGGAAAGGAAAAACTCAATGCATCATGGGAATCCCCCGGCAGCCTACATCTATTGCAGCATAACAAAGGGAGGATTCAGGGTCACCTGGTCCAGCCCTAACTATATGCTTTAGAAAAAAGGAAAGTTTTAAGCCTAATCTTAAAAGTAGAGATAGTGTCTGTCTCCCGAATCCAAACTGGAAGCTGGTTCCACAGAAGAGGGGCCTGAAAACTGAAGGCTCTCCCTCCCATTCTACTTTTAAATACTCTAGGAACAACAAGTAGGCCTGCAGAGCGAGAGCGGAGCGCTCTAATAGGGTGATATGGTACTACAAGGTCATTAAGATAAGATGGGGCCTGATTATTTAAGACCTTGTATGTGAGGAGCAGGATTTTGAATTCAATTCTGGATTTAACAGGAAGCCAATGAAGGGAAGCCAAAACAGGAGAAATATGCTCTCTCTTTCTAGTCCCTGTCAGGACTCTTGCTGCAGCATTTTGGATTAGCTGAAGGCTTTTCAGTGAGTTTTTTGGACATCCTGATAATAATGAATTACAGTAGTCCAGCCTGGAAGTAATAAATGCATGAACTAGTTTTTCAGCGTCACTCTGAGACAGGATATTTCTAATTTTAGAGATGTTGCGCAAATGAATGGGGAACTCGACCGAAACAAAGTATAGGTTTTCATTATGTGAATAACTTGGAAATCTTAGCTCAAACAGCTGCAAAACCTGTTTTCCCAGCACGGGAACCTTGAGCTCTATAAGATAAAGCCATAAACATGTGTATCCGAGTCTTCTATCAAAAGTTACAGCTATTCATATGAAGTTGTACAAAAACGCTTTCTTTCGCCAAGACAGTGCGTTTCTCACTGTTACATGCATTTGAATGGGGAACTCGACCGAAACAAAGTATAGGTTTTCATTATGTGAATAACTTGGAAATCTTAGCTCAAACAGCTGCAAAACCTGTTTGCCCAGCACGGAGACCTTGAGTTCTATAAGATAAAGCCATAAACATGTGTATCCGAGTCTTCTATCAAAAGTTACAGCTATTTAAATGAAGTTGTACAAAAACGCTTTCTTTCGCCAAGACAGTGCGTTTCTCACTGTTACATGCATTTGAATGGGGAACTCGACCGAAACAAAGTATAGGTTTTCATTATGTGAATAACTTGGAAATCTTAGCTCAAACAGCTGCAAAACCTGTTTTCCCAGCACGGGAACCTTGAGTTCTATAAGATAAAGCCATAAACATGTTTGTCTGAGTCTTCTATCAAAAGTTACAGCTATTTATATGAAGTTGTACAAAAACGCTTTCTTTCGCCAAGACAGTGCGTTTCTCACTGTTACATGCATTTGAATGGGGAACTCCACCGAAACAAAGTATAGGTTTTCATTATGTGAATAACTTGGAAATCTTAGCTCAAACAGCTGCAAAACCTGTTTTCCCAGCACGGGAACCTTGAGCTCTATAAGATAAAGCCATAAACATGTGTATCCGAGTCTTCTATCAAAAGTTACAGCTATTCATATGAAGTTGTACAAAAACGCTTTCTTTCGCCAAGACAGTGCGTTTCTCACTGTTACATGCATTTGAATGGGGAACTCGACCGAAACAAAGTATAGGTTTTCATTATGTGAATAACTTGGAAATCTTAGCTCAAACAGCTGCAAAACCTGTTTTCCCAGCACGGGAACCTTGAGCTCTATAAGATAAAGCCATAAACATGTGTATCCAAGTCTTCTATCAAAAGTTACAGCTATTCATATGAAGTTGTACAAAAACGCTTTCTTTCGCCAAGACAGTGCGTTTCTTTCTGAAAGCACTGTAACTAAGTTTAAGAATATAATCCACCCACTGTTATCATCTCCAATGCCCTGTACCAACACAGAGCAAAGCAGCTATCTGAACGCTACCCCAACAGAGGTCGATTATCTTGTTAATAATTTCACCTCCTCACTACGTACGACTCTGGATACTGTAGCTCCTGTGAAAACTAAGGCCTCAAATCAGAAGTACCTGACTCCGTGGTATAATTCTGAAACACGTACCCTAAAGCAGATGACTCGTAATCTGGAGAGGAAATGGCGTGTCACAAATCTAGAGGATCATCATTTAGCCTGGAGAAATAGTTTGCTGCTTTATAAGAAATCCCTCCGCAAAGCCAGAACATCTTACTATTCATCACTGATTGAAGAAAATAAGAACAACCCTAGGTTTCTCTTCAGCACTGTAGCCAGGCTGACAAAAAGTCAGAGCTCTTTTGAGCCAACCATCCCTTTAACGTTAACTAGTAATAACTTCATGAACTTCTTCACAAATAAAATTTTTATCATTAGAGAAAAAATTACCAATAATCATCCCACAGATGTAATATATTTTCTACAGCTACTCTTAGTACCATTGATATTAAGTTAGACTCTTTTTCTCCAATTGATCTTTCTGAGTTAACTTCAATAATTACTTCCTCCAAACCATCAACGTGTCTTTTAGACCCCATTCCTACAAAACTGCTCAAAGAAGTCCTGCCATTAATTAATTCTTCGATCTTAAATATGATCAACCTATCTCTAATAATCGGCTATGTACCACAGGCCTTCAAGCTGGCTGTAGTTAAACCTTTACTCAAAAAGCCATCTCTAGACCCAGCAGTCTTAGCTAATTATAGGCCAATCTCCAACCTTCCTTTCATATCAAAAATCCTTGAAAGAGTAGTTGTCAAACAGCTAACAGATCATCTGCAGAGGAATGGTTTATTTGAAGAGTTTCAGTCAGGTTTCAGAGCTCAGCACAGCACAGAAACAGCTTTAGTGAAGGTTACAAATGATCTTCTTATGGCCTCTGACAGTGGACTCATCTCTGTGCTTGTCCTGCTAGACCTCAGTGCAGCGTTCGATACTGTTGATCATAATATCCTATTAGAGCAATTAGAACATGCTGTAGGTATTACAAGTACTGCGCTGCAGTGGTTTGTATCATATCTATCTAATAGACTCCAATTCGTGCATGTAAATGGAGAGTCCTCTTCACACACTGAGGTTAATTATGGAGTTCCACAGGGTTCAGTGCTAGGACCAATTCTGTTTACATTATACATGCTTCCCTTAGGCAGTATCATTAGAAGACATAGCATACATTTTCACTGCTATGCAGATGACACCCAGCTCTATCTGTCCATGAAGCCAGATAACACACACCAATTAGTTAAACTGCAGGAATGTCTTAAAGACATAAAGACCTGGATGGCCGCTAACTTTCTGCTTCTTAATTCAGATAAAACTGAGGTTATTGTACTCGGCCCTGAAAATCTTAGAAATATGGTATCTAATCAGATTCTTACTCTGGATGGCATTACCTTGGCCTCCAGTAACGCGGTGAGGAACCTTGGAGTCATTTTTGACCAGGACATGTCCTTCAACGCACATATTAAACAAATATGTAAGACTGCTTTCTTCCATTTGCGCAACATCTCTAAAATTAGAAATATCCTGTCTCAGAGTGACGCTGAAAAACTAGTTCATGCATTTATTACTTCCAGGCTGGACTACTGTAATTCATTATTATCAGGATGTCCAAAAAACTCACTGAAAAGCCTTCAGCTAATCCAAAATGCTGCAGCAAGAGTCCTGACAGGGACTAGAAAGAGAGAGCATATTTCTCCTGTTTTGGCTTCCCTTCATTGGCTTCCTGTTAAATCCAGAATTGAATTCAAAATCCTGCTCCTCACATACAAGGTCTTAAATAATCAGGCCCCATCTTATCTTAATGACCTTGTAGTACCATATCACCCTATTAGAGCGCTCCGCTCTAGCTCTGCAGGCCTACTTGTTGTTCCTAGAGTATTTAAAAGTAGAATGGGAGGGAGAGCCTTCAGTTTTCAGGCCCCTCTTCTGTGGAACCAGCTTCCAGTTTGGATTCGGGAGACAGACACTATCTCTACTTTTAAGATTAGGCTTAAAACTTTCCTTTTTTCTAAAGCATATAGTTAGGGCTGGACCAGGTGACCCTGAATCCTCCCTTTGTTATGCTGCAATAGATGTAGGCTGCCGGGGGATTCCCATGATGCATTGAGTTTTTCCTTTCCAGTCACCTTTCTCACTCACTATGTATTAATAGACCTCTCTGCATTGAATCATATCTGTTATTAACCTCTGTCTCTCTTCCACAGCATGTCTTTATCCTGTCTTCCTTCTCTCACCCCAACCGGTCGCAGCAGATGGCCGCCCCTCCCTGAGCCTGGTTCTGCCGGAGGTTTCTTCCTGTTAAAAGGGAGTTTTTCCTTCCCACTGTCGCCAAAGTGCTTGCTCATAGGGGGTCATATGATTGTTGGGTTTTTCTCTGTATCTATGAAGCGCCTTGAGGCGACTTTTGTTGTGATTTGGCGCTATATAAATAAAATTGAATTGAATTGAATTGAATTGAATTCTCACTGTTACATTCATTTGAATGGGGAACTCGACCGAAACAAAGTATAGGTTTTCATTATGTGAATAACTTGGAAATCTTAGCTCAAACAGCTGCAAAACCTGTTTTCCCAGCACGGGAACCTTGAGTTCTATAAGATAAAGCCATAAACATGTGTATCCGAGTCTTCTATCAAAAGTTACAGCTATTTATATGAAGTTGTACAAAAACGTTTTCTTTCGCCAAGACAGTGCGTTTCTCACTGTTACATGCATTTGAATGGGGAACTCGACCGAAACAAAGTATAGGTTTTCATTATGTGAATAACTTGGAAATCTTAGCTCAAACAGCTGCAAAACCTGTTTTCCCAGCACGGAGACCTTGAGTTCTATAAGATAAAGCCATAAACATGTGTATCCGAGTCTTCTATCAAAAGTTACAGCTATTTAAATGAAGTTGTACAAAAACGCTTTCTTTCGCCAAGACAGTGCGTTTCTCACTGTTACATGCATTTGAATGGGGAACTCGACCGAAACAAAGTATAGGTTTTCATTATGTGAATAACTTGGAAATCTTAGCTCAAACAGCTGCAAAACCTGTTTTCCCAGCACGGGAACCTTGAGCTCTATAAGATAAAGCCATAAACATGTGTATCCGAGTCTTCTATCAAAAGTTACAGCTATTCATATGAAGTTGTACAAAAACGCTTTCTTTCGCCAAGACAGTGCGTTTCTCACTGTTACATGCATTTGAATGGGGAACTCGACCGAAACAAACTATAGGTTTTCATTATGTGAATAACTTGGAAATCTTAGCTCAAACAGCTGCAAAACCTGTTTGCCCAGCACGGAGACCTTGAGTTCTATAAGATAAAGCCATAAACATGTGTATCCGAGTCTTCTATCAAAAGTTACAGCTATTTATATGAAGTTGTACAAAAACGCTTTCTTTCGCCAAGACAGTGCGTTTCTCACTGTTACATGCATTTGAATGGGGAACTCGACCGAAACAAAGTATAGGTTTTCATTATGTGAATAACTTGGAAATCTTAGCTCAAACAGCTGCAAAACCTGTTTTCCCAGCACGGGAACCTTGAGTTCTATAAGATAAAGCCATAAACATGTTTGTCTGAGTCTTCTATCAAAAGTTACAGCTATTTATATGAAGTTGTACAAAAACGTTTTCTTTCGCCAAGACAGTGCGTTTCTCACTGTTACATGCATTTGAATGGGGAACTCGACCGAAACAAAGTATAGGTTTTCATTATGTGAATAACTTGGAAATCTTAGCTCAAACAGCTGCAAAACCTGTTTTCCCAGCACGGGAACCTTGAGCTCTATAAGATAAAGCCATAAACATGTGTATCCGAGTCTTCTATCAAAAGTTACAGCTATTCATATGAAGTTGTACAAAAACGCTTTCTTTCGCCAAGACAGTGCGTTTCTCACTGTTACATGCATTTGAATGGGGAACTCGACCGAAACAAAGTATAGGTTTTCATTATGTGAATAACTTGGAAATCTTAGCTCAAACAGCTGCAAAACCTGTTTGCCCAGCACGGAGACCTTGAGTTCTATAAGATAAAGCCATAAACATGTGTATCCGAGTCTTCTATCAAAAGTTACAGCTATTTAAATGAAGTTGTACAAAAACGCTTTCTTTCGCCAAGACAGTGCGTTTCTCACTGTTACATGCATTTGAATGGGGAACTCGACCGAAACAAAGTATAGGTTTTCATTATGTGAATAACTTGGAAATCTTAGCTCAAACAGCTGCAAAACCTGTTTTCCCAGCACGGGAACCTTGAGTTCTATAAGATAAAGCCATAAACATGTTTGTCTGAGTCTTCTATCAAAAGTTACAGCTATTTATATGAAGTTGTACAAAAACGTTTTCTTTCGCCAAGACAGTGCGTTTCTCACTGTTACATGCATTTGAATGGGGAACTCCACCGAAACAAAGTATAGGTTTTCATTATGTGAATAACTTGGAAATCTTAGCTCAAACAGCTGCAAAACCTGTTTTCCCAGCACGGGAACCTTGAGCTCTATAAGATAAAGCCATAAACATGTGTATCTGAGTCTTCTATCAAAAGTTACAGCTATTCATATGAAGTTGTACAAAAACGCTTTCTTTCGCCAAGACAGTGCGTTTCTCACTGTTACATGCATTTGAATGGGGAACTCGACCGAAACAAAGTATAGGTTTTCATTATGTGAATAACTTGGAAATCTTAGCTCAAACAGCTGCAAAACCTGTTTTCCCAGCACGGAGACCTTGAGTTCTATAAGATAAAGCCATAAACATGTTTGTCTGAGTCTTCTATCAAAAGTTACAGCTATTTATATGAAGTTGTACAAAAACGCTTTCTTTCGCCAAGACAGTGCGTTTCTCACTGTTACATGCATTTGAATGGGGAACTCGACCGAAACAAAGTATAGGTTTTCATTATGTGAATAACTTGGAAATCTTAGCTCAAACAGCTGCAAAACCTGTTTTCCCAGCACGTAGACCTTGAGTTCTATAAGATAAAGCCATAAACATGTTTGTCTGAGTCTTCTATCAAAAGTTACAGCTATTTATATGAAGTTGTACAAAAACGCTTTCTTTCGCCAAGACAGTGCGTTTCTCACTGTTACATGCATTTGAATGGGGAACTCGACCGAAACAAAGTATAGGTTTTCATTATGTGAATAACTTGGAAATCTTAGCTCAAACAGCTGCAAAACCTGTTTTCCCAGAACGGAGACCTTGAGTTCTATAAGATAAAGCCATAAACATGTTTGTCTGAGTCTTCTATCAAAAGTTACAGCTATTTCTATGAAGTTGTACAAAAACGCTTTCTTTCGCCAAGACAGTGCGTTTCTCACTGTTACATGCATTTGAATGGGGAACTCGACCGAAACAAAGTATAAGTTTTCATTATGTGAATAACTTGGAAATCTTAGCTCAAACAGCTGCAAAACCTGTTTTCCCAGCACGTAGACCTTGAGTTCTATAAGATAAAGCCATAAACATGTTTGTCTGAGTCTTCTATCAAAAGTTACAGCTATTTATATGAAGTTGTACAAAAACGCTTTCTTTCGCCAAGACAGTGCGTTTCTCACTGTTACATGCATTTGAATGGGGAACTCGACCGAAACAAAGTATAAGTTTTCATTATGTGAATAACTTGGAAATCTTAGCTCAAACAGCTGCAAAACCTGTTTTCCCAGCACGGAGACCTTGAGTTCTATAAGATAAAGCCATAAACATGTGTATCCGAGTCTTCTATCAAAAGTTACAGCTATTTCTATGAAGTTGTACAAAAACGTTTTCTTTCGCCAAGACAGTGCGTTTCTCACTGTTACATGCATTTTGAATGGGGAACTCGACCGAAACAAAGTATAGGTTTTCATTATGTGAATAACTTGGAAATCTTAGCTCAAACAGCTGCAAAACCTGTTTTCCCAGCACGGAGACCTTGAGTTCTATAAGATAAAGCCATAAACATGTTTGTTTGAGTCTTCTATCAACAGTTACAGCTATTTATATGAAGTTGTACAAAAACGCTTTCTTTCACCAAGACAGTGCGTTTCTCACTGTTACATGCATTTGAATGGGGAACTCGACCGAAACAAAGTATAGGTTTTCATTATGTGAATAACTTGGAAATCTTAGCTCAAACAGCTGCAAAACCTGTTTGCCCAGCACGGAGACCTTGAGTTCTATAAGATAAAGCCATAAACATGTGTATCCGAGTCTTCTATCAAAAGTTACAGCTATTCATATGAAGTTGTACAAAAACGCTTTCTTTCGCCAAGACAGTGCGTTTCTCACTGTTACATGCATTTGAATGGGGAACTCGACCGAAACAAAGTATAAGTTTTCATTATGTGAATAACTTGGAAATCTTAGCTCAAACAGCTGCAAAACCTGTTTTCCCAGCACGGAGACCTTGAGTTCTATAATATAAGGCCATAAACATGTTTGTCTGAGTCTTCTATCAAAAGTTACAGCTATTTCTATGAAGTTGTACAAAATAGCTTTCTTTCGCCAAGACAGTGCGTTTCTCACTGTTACATGCATTTGAATGGGGAACTCGACCGAAACAAAGTATAGGTTTTCATTATGTGAATAACTTGGAAATCTTAGCTCAAACAGCTGCAAAACCTGTTTTCCCAGCACGGAGACCTTGAGTTCTATAAGATAAAGCCATAAACATGTGTATCCGAGTCTTCTATCAAAAGTTACAGCTATTTATATGAAGTTGTACAAAAACGCTTTCTTTCGTCAAGACAGTGCGTTTCTCACTGTTACATGCATTTGAATGGGGAACTCGACCGAAACAAAGTATAAGTTTTCATTATGTGAATAACTTGGAAATCTTAGCTCAAACAGCTGCAAAACCTGTTTTCCCAGCACGGAGACCTTGAGTTCTATAAGATAAAGCCATAAACATGTGTATCCGAGTCTTCTATCAAAAGTTACAGCTATTCATATGTAGTTGTACAAAAACGCTTTCTTTCGCCAAGACAGTGCGTTTCTCACTGTTACATGCATTTGAATGGGGAACTCGACCGAAACAAAGTATAGGTTTTCATTATGTGAATAACTTGGAAATCTTAGCTCAAACAGCTGCAAAACCTGTTTGCCCAGCACGTAGACCTTGAGTTCTATAAGATAAAGCCATAAACATGTGTATCCGAGTCTTCTATCAAAAGTTACAGCTATTTCTATGAAGTTGTACAAAAACGCTTTCTTTCGCCAAGACAGTGCGTTTCTCACTGTTACATGCATTTGAATGGGGAACTCGACCGAAACAAAGTATACGTTTTCATTATGTGAATAACTTGGAAATCTTAGCTCAAACAGCTGCAAAACCTGTTTTCCCAGCACGGAGACCTTGAGTTCTATAAGATAAAGCCATAAACATGTGTATCCGAGTCTTCTATCAAAAGTTACAGCTATTCATATGTAGTTGTACAAAAACGCTTTCTTTCGCCAAGACAGTGCGTTTCTCACTGTTACATGCATTTGAATGGGGAACTCAACCGAAACAAAGTATAAGTTTTCATTATGTGAATAACTTGGAAATCTTAGCTCAAACAGCTGCAAAACGTGTTTTCCCAGCACGGAGACCTTGAGTTCTATAAGATAAAGCCATAAACCTGTTTGTCTGAGTCTTCTATCAAAAGTTACAGCTATTTATATGAAGTTGTACAAAAACGCTTTCTTTCGCCAAGACAGTGCGTTTCTCACTGTTACATGCATTTGAATGGGGAACTCGACCGAAACAAAGTATAAGTTTTCATTATGTGAATAACTTGGAAATCTTAGCTCAAACAGCTGCAAAACGTGTTTTCCCAGCACGGAGACCTTGAGTTCTATGATATAAGGCCATAAACATGTTTGTCTGAGTCTTCTATCAAAAGTTACAGCTATTTCTATGAAGTTGTACAAAATAGCTTTCTTTCGCCAAGACAGTGCGTTTCTCACTGTTACATGCATTTGAATGGGGAACTCGACCGAAACAAAGTATAGGTTTTCATTATGTGAATAACTTGGAAATCTTAGCTCAAACAGCTGCAAAACCTATTTGCCCAGCACGGAGACCTTGAGTTCTATAAGATAAAGCCATAAACATGTGTATCCGAGTCTTCTATCAAAAGTTACAGCTATTCATATGAAGTTGTACAAAAACGCTTTCTTTCGCCAAGACAGTGCGTTTCTCACTGTTACATGCATTTGAATGGGGAACTCGACCGAAACAAAGTATAGGTTTTCATTATGTGAATAACTTGGAAATCTTAGCTCAAACAGCTGCAAAACCTGTTTGCCCAGCACGGAGACCTTGAGTTCTATAAGATAAAGCCATAAACATGTGTATCCGAGTCTTCTATCAAAAGTTACAGCTATTCATATGAAGTTGTACAAAAACGCTTTCTTTCGCCAAGACAGTGCGTTTCTCACTGTTACATGCATTTGAATGGGGAACTCGACCGAAACAAAGTATAAGTTTTCATTATGTGAATAACTTGGAAATCTTAGCTCAAACAGCTGCAAAACCTGTTTTCCCAGCACGGAGACCTTGAGTTCTATAATATAAGGCCATAAACATGTTTGTCTGAGTCTTCTATCAAAAGTTACAGCTATTTCTATGAAGTTGTACAAAATAGCTTTCTTTCGCCAAGACAGTGCGTTTCTCACTGTTACATGCATTTGAATGGGGAACTCGACCGAAACAAAGTATAGGTTTTCATTATGTGAATAACTTGGAAATCTTAGCTCAAACAGCTGCAAAACCTGTTTTCCCAGCACGGAGACCTTGAGTTCTATAAGATAAAGCCATAAACATGTGTATCCGAGTCTTCTATCAAAAGTTACAGCTATTTATATGAAGTTGTACAAAAACGCTTTCTTTCGTCAAGACAGTGCGTTTCTCACTGTTACATGCATTTGAATGGGGAACTCGACCGAAACAAAGTATAAGTTTTCATTATGTGAATAACTTGGAAATCTTAGCTCAAACAGCTGCAAAACCTGTTTTCCCAGCACGGAGACCTTGAGTTCTATAAGATAAAGCCATAAACATGTTTGTCTGAGTCTTCTATCAAAAGTTACAGCTATTTATATGAAGTTGTACAAAATAGCTTTCTTTCGCCAAGACAGTGCGTTTCTCACTGTTACATGCATTTGAATGGGGAACTCGACCGAAACAAAGTATAGGTTTTCATTATGTGAATAACTTGGAAATCTTAGCTCAAACAGCTGCAAAACCTGTTTGCCCAGCACGTAGACCTTGAGTTCTATAAGATAAAGCCATAAACATGTGTATCCGAGTCTTCTATCAAAAGTTACAGCTATTTCTATGAAGTTGTACAAAAACGCTTTCTTTCGCCAAGACAGTGCGTTTCTCACTGTTACATGCATTTGAATGGGGAACTCGACCGAAACAAAGTATACGTTTTCATTATGTGAATAACTTGGAAATCTTAGCTCAAACAGCTGCAAAACCTGTTTTCCCAGCACGGAGACCTTGAGTTCTATAAGATAAAGCCATAAACATGTGTATCCGAGTCTTCTATCAAAAGTTACAGCTATTCATATGTAGTTGTACAAAAACGCTTTCTTTCGCCAAGACAGTGCGTTTCTCACTGTTACATGCATTTGAATGGGGAACTCAACCGAAACAAAGTATAAGTTTTCATTATGTGAATAACTTGGAAATCTTAGCTCAAACAGCTGCAAAACGTGTTTTCCCAGCACGGAGACCTTGAGTTCTATAAGATAAAGCCATAAACCTGTTTGTCTGAGTCTTCTATCAAAAGTTACAGCTATTTATATGAAGTTGTACAAAAACGCTTTCTTTCGCCAAGACAGTGCGTTTCTCACTGTTACATGCATTTGAATGGGGAACTCGACCGAAACAAAGTATAAGTTTTCATTATGTGAATAACTTGGAAATCTTAGCTCAAACAGCTGCAAAACGTGTTTTCCCAGCACGGAGACCTTGAGTTCTATGATATAAGGCCATAAACATGTTTGTCTGAGTCTTCTATCAAAAGTTACAGCTATTTCTATGAAGTTGTACAAAATAGCTTTCTTTCGCCAAGACAGTGCGTTTCTCACTGTTACATGCATTTGAATGGGGAACTCGACCGAAACAAAGTATAGGTTTTCATTATGTGAATAACTTGGAAATCTTAGCTCAAACAGCTGCAAAACCTGTTTTCCCAGCACGGAGACCTTGAGTTCTATAAGATAAAGCCATAAACATGTGTATCCAAGTCTTCTATCAAAAGTTACAGCTATTTATATGAAGTTGTACAAAAACGCTTTCTTTCGCCAAGACAGTGCGTTTCTCACTGTTACATGCATTTGAATGGGGAACTCGACCGAAACAAAGTATAGGTTTTCATTATGTGAATAACTTGGAAATCTTAGCTCAAACAGCTGCAAAACCTGTTTGCCCAGCACGGAGACCTTGAGTTCTATAAGATAAAGCCATAAACATGTGTATCCGAGTCTTCTATCAAAAGTTACAGCTATTTCTATGAAGTTGTACAAAAACGCTTTCTTTCGCCAAGACAGTGCGTTTCTCACTGTTACATGCATTTGAATGGGGAACTCGACCGAAACAAAGTATACGTTTTCATTATGTGAATAACTTGGAAATCTTAGCTCAAACAGCTGCAAAACCTGTTTTCCCAGCACGGAGACCTTGAGTTCTATAAGATAAAGCCATAAACATGTGTATCCGAGTCTTCTATCAAAAGTTACAGCTATTCATATGAAGTTGTACAAAAACGCTTTCTTTCGCCAAGACAGTGCGTTTCTCACTGTTACATGCATTTGAATGGGGAACTCGACCGAAACAAAGTATAAGTTTTCATTATGTGAATAACTTGGAAATCTTAGCTCAAACAGCTGCAAAACCTGTTTTCCCAGCACGGAGACCTTGAGTTCTATAATATAAGGCCATAAACATGTTTGTCTGAGTCTTCTATCAAAAGTTACAGCTATTTCTATGAAGTTGTACAAAATAGCTTTCTTTCGCCAAGACAGTGCGTTTCTCACTGTTACATGCATTTGAATGGGGAACTCGACCGAAACAAAGTATAGGTTTTCATTATGTGAATAACTTGGAAATCTTAGCTCAAACAGCTGCAAAACCTGTTTTCCCAGCACGGAGACCTTGAGTTCTATAAGATAAAGCCATAAACATGTGTATCCGAGTCTTCTATCAAAAGTTACAGCTATTTCTATGAAGTTGTACAAAAACGCTTTCTTTCGCCAAGACAGTGCGTTTCTCACTGTTACATGCATTTGAATGGGGAACTCGACCGAAACAAAGTATACGTTTTCATTATGTGAATAACTTGGAAATCTTAGCTCAAACAGCTGCAAAACCTGTTTTCCCAGCACGGAGACCTTGAGTTCTATAAGATAAAGCCATAAACATGTGTATCCGAGTCTTCTATCAAAAGTTACAGCTATTCATATGAAGTTGTACAAAAACGCTTTCTTTCGCCAAGACAGTGCGTTTCTCACTGTTACATGCATTTGAATGGGGAACTCGACCGAAACAAAGTATAAGTTTTCATTATGTGAATAACTTGGAAATCTTAGCTCAAACAGCTGCAAAACGTGTTTTCCCAGCACGGAGACCTTGAGTTCTATAAGATAAAGCCATAAACATGTTTGTCTGAGTCTTCTATCAAAAGTTACAGCTATTTATATGAAGTTGTACAAAAACGCTTTCTTTCGCCAAGACAGTGCGTTTCTCACTGTTACATGCATTTGAATGGGGAACTCGACCGAAACAAAGTATAAGTTTTCATTATGTGAATAACTTGGAAATCTTAGCTCAAACAGCTGCAAAACCTGTTTTCCCAGCACGGAGACCTTGAGTTCTATAAGATAAAGCCATAAACATGTTTGTCTGAGTCTTCTATCAAAAGTTACAGCTATTTATATGAAGTTGTACAAAATAGCTTTCTTTCGCCAAGACAGTGCGTTTCTCACTGTTACATGCATTTGAATGGGGAACTCGACCGAAACAAAGTATAGGTTTTCATTATGTGAATAACTTGGAAATCTTAGCTCAAACAGCTGCAAAACCTATTTGCCCAGCACGGAGACCTTGAGTTCTATAAGATAAAGCCATAAACATGTGTATCCGAGTCTTCTATCAAAAGTTACAGCTATTCATATGAAGTTGTACAAAAACGCTTTCTTTCGCCAAGACAGTGCGTTTCTCACTGTTACATGCATTTGAATGGGGAACTCGACCGAAACAAAGTATAGGTTTTCATTATGTGAATAACTTGGAAATCTTAGCTCAAACAGCTGCAAAACCTATTTGCCCAGCACGGAGACCTTGAGTTCTATAAGATAAAGCCATAAACATGTGTATCCGAGTCTTCTATCAAAAGTTACAGCTATTTATATGAAGTTGTACAAAAACGCTTTCTTTCGCCAAGACAGTGCGTTTCTCACTGTTACATGCATTTGAATGGGGAACTCGACCGAAACAAAGTATAGGTTTTCATTATGTGAATAACTTTGAAATCTTAGCTCAAACAGCTGCAAAACCTATTTGCCCAGCAGGGAGACCTTGAGTTCTATAAGATAAAGCCATAAACATGTGTATCCGAGTCTTCTATCAAAAGTTACAGCTATTCATATGAAGTTGTACAAAAACGCTTTCTTTAGCCAAGACAGTGCGTTTCTCACTGTTACATGCATTTGAATGGGGAACTCGACCGAAACAAAGTATAAGTTTTCATTATGTGAATAACTTGGAAATCTTAGCTCAAACAGCTGCAAAACCTGTTTTCCCAGCACGGAGACCTTGAGTTCTATAAGATAAAGCCATAAACATGTTTGTCTGAGTCTTCTATCAAAAGTTACAGCTATTTATATGAAGTTGTACAAAATAGCTTTCTTTCGCCAAGACAGTGCGTTTCTCACTGTTACATGCATTTGAATGGGGAACTCGACCGAAACAAAGTATAGGTTTTCATTATGTGAATAACTTGGAAATCTTAGCTCAAACAGCTGCAAAACCTGTTTGCCCAGCACGTAGACCTTGAGTTCTATAAGATAAAGCCATAAACATGTGTATCCGAGTCTTCTATCAAAAGTTACAGCTATTTCTATGAAGTTGTACAAAAACGCTTTCTTTCGCCAAGACAGTGCGTTTCTCACTGTTACATGCATTTGAATGGGGAACTCGACCGAAACAAAGTATACGTTTTCATTATGTGAATAACTTGGAAATCTTAGCTCAAACAGCTGCAAAACCTGTTTTCCCAGCACGGAGACCTTGAGTTCTATAAGATAAAGCCATAAACATGTGTATCCGAGTCTTCTATCAAAAGTTACAGCTATTCATATGTAGTTGTACAAAAACGCTTTCTTTCGCCAAGACAGTGCGTTTCTCACTGTTACATGCATTTGAATGGGGAACTCAACCGAAACAAAGTATAAGTTTTCATTATGTGAATAACTTGGAAATCTTAGCTCAAACAGCTGCAAAACGTGTTTTCCCAGCACGGAGACCTTGAGTTCTATAAGATAAAGCCATAAACCTGTTTGTCTGAGTCTTCTATCAAAAGTTACAGCTATTTATATGAAGTTGTACAAAAACGCTTTCTTTCGCCAAGACAGTGCGTTTCTCACTGTTACATGCATTTGAATGGGGAACTCGACCGAAACAAAGTATAAGTTTTCATTATGTGAATAACTTGGAAATCTTAGCTCAAACAGCTGCAAAACGTGTTTTCCCAGCACGGAGACCTTGAGTTCTATGATATAAGGCCATAAACATGTTTGTCTGAGTCTTCTATCAAAAGTTACAGCTATTTCTATGAAGTTGTACAAAATAGCTTTCTTTCGCCAAGACAGTGCGTTTCTCACTGTTACATGCATTTGAATGGGGAACTCGACCGAAACAAAGTATAGGTTTTCATTATGTGAATAACTTGGAAATCTTAGCTCAAACAGCTGCAAAACCTATTTGCCCAGCACGGAGACCTTGAGTTCTATAAGATAAAGCCATAAACATGTGTATCCGAGTCTTCTATCAAAAGTTACAGCTATTCATATGAAGTTGTACAAAAACGCTTTCTTTCGCCAAGACAGTGCGTTTCTCACTGTTACATGCATTTGAATGGGGAACTCGACCGAAACAAAGTATAAGTTTTCATTATGTGAATAACTTGGAAATCTTAGCTCAAACAGCTGCAAAACCTGTTTTCCCAGCACGGAGACCTTGAGTTCTATAATATAAGGCCATAAACATGTTTGTCTGAGTCTTCTATCAAAAGTTACAGCTATTTCTATGAAGTTGTACAAAATAGCTTTCTTTCGCCAAGACAGTGCGTTTCTCACTGTTACATGCATTTGAATGGGGAACTCGACCGAAACAAAGTATAGGTTTTCATTATGTGAATAACTTGGAAATCTTAGCTCAAACAGCTGCAAAACCTGTTTTCCCAGCACGGAGACCTTGAGTTCTATAAGATAAAGCCATAAACATGTGTATCCGAGTCTTCTATCAAAAGTTACAGCTATTTATATGAAGTTGTACAAAAACGCTTTCTTTCGTCAAGACAGTGCGTTTCTCACTGTTACATGCATTTGAATGGGGAACTCGACCGAAACAAAGTATAAGTTTTCATTATGTGAATAACTTGGAAATCTTAGCTCAAACAGCTGCAAAACCTGTTTTCCCAGCACGGAGACCTTGAGTTCTATAAGATAAAGCCATAAACATGTTTGTCTGAGTCTTCTATCAAAAGTTACAGCTATTTATACGAAGTTGTACAAAATAGCTTTCTTTCGCCAAGACAGTGCGTTTCTCACTGTTACATGCATTTGAATGGGGAACTCGACCGAAACAAAGTATAGGTTTTCATTATGTGAATAACTTGGAAATCTTAGCTCAAACAGCTGCAAAACCTGTTTGCCCAGCACGTAGACCTTGAGTTCTATAAGATAAAGCCATAAACATGTGTATCCGAGTCTTCTATCAAAAGTTACAGCTATTTCTATGAAGTTGTACAAAAACGCTTTCTTTCGCCAAGACAGTGCGTTTCTCACTGTTACATGCATTTGAATGGGGAACTCGACCGAAACAAAGTATAGGTTTTCATTATGTGAATAACTTGGAAATCTTAGCTCAAACAGCTGCAAAACCTGTTTTCCCAGCACGGAGACCTTGAGTTCTATAAGATAAAGCCATAAACATGTGTATCCGAGTCTTCTATCAAAAGTTACAGCTATTTATATGAAGTTGTACAAAAACGCTTTCTTTCGTCAAGACAGTGCGTTTCTCACTGTTACATGCATTTGAATGGGGAACTCGACCGAAACAAAGTATAAGTTTTCATTATGTGAATAACTTGGAAATCTTAGCTCAAACAGCTGCAAAACCTGTTTTCCCAGCACGGAGACCTTGAGTTCTATAAGATAAAGCCATAAACATGTTTGTCTGAGTCTTCTATCAAAAGTTACAGCTATTTATACGAAGTTGTACAAAATAGCTTTCTTTCGCCAAGACAGTGCGTTTCTCACTGTTACATGCATTTGAATGGGGAACTCGACCGAAACAAAGTATAGGTTTTCATTATGTGAATAACTTGGAAATCTTAGCTCAAACAGCTGCAAAACCTGTTTGCCCAGCACGTAGACCTTGAGTTCTATAAGATAAAGCCATAAACATGTGTATCCGAGTCTTCTATCAAAAGTTACAGCTATTTCTATGAAGTTGTACAAAAACGCTTTCTTTCGCCAAGACAGTGCGTTTCTCACTGTTACATGCATTTGAATGGGGAACTCGACCGAAACAAAGTATACGTTTTCATTATGTGAATAACTTGGAAATCTTAGCTCAAACAGCTGCAAAACCTGTTTTCCCAGCACGGAGACCTTGAGTTCTATAAGATAAAGCCATAAACATGTGTATCCGAGTCTTCTATCAAAAGTTACAGCTATTCATATGTAGTTGTACAAAAACGCTTTCTTTCGCCAAGACAGTGCGTTTCTCACTGTTACATGCATTTGAATGGGGAACTCAACCGAAACAAAGTATAAGTTTTCATTATGTGAATAACTTGGAAATCTTAGCTCAAACAGCTGCAAAACGTGTTTTCCCAGCACGGAGACCTTGAGTTCTATAAGATAAAGCCATAAACCTGTTTGTCTGAGTCTTCTATCAAAAGTTACAGCTATTTATATGAAGTTGTACAAAAACGCTTTCTTTCGCCAAGACAGTGCGTTTCTCACTGTTACATGCATTTGAATGGGGAACTCGACCGAAACAAAGTATAAGTTTTCATTATGTGAATAACTTGGAAATCTTAGCTCAAACAGCTGCAAAACGTGTTTTCCCAGCACGGAGACCTTGAGTTCTATGATATAAGGCCATAAACATGTTTGTCTGAGTCTTCTATCAAAAGTTACAGCTATTTCTATGAAGTTGTACAAAATAGCTTTCTTTCGCCAAGACAGTGCGTTTCTCACTGTTACATGCATTTGAATGGGGAACTCGACCGAAACAAAGTATAGGTTTTCATTATGTGAATAACTTGGAAATCTTAGCTCAAACAGCTGCAAAACCTGTTTTCCCAGCACGGAGACCTTGAGTTCTATAAGATAAAGCCATAAACATGTGTATCCAAGTCTTCTATCAAAAGTTACAGCTATTTATATGAAGTTGTACAAAAACGCTTTCTTTCGCCAAGACAGTGCGTTTCTCACTGTTACATGCATTTGAATGGGGAACTCGACCGAAACAAAGTATAGGTTTTCATTATGTGAATAACTTGGAAATCTTAGCTCAAACAGCTGCAAAACCTGTTTGCCCAGCACGGAGACCTTGAGTTCTATAAGATAAAGCCATAAACATGTGTATCCGAGTCTTCTATCAAAAGTTACAGCTATTCATATGAAGTTGTACAAAAACGCTTTCTTTCGCCAAGACAGTGCGTTTCTCACTGTTACATGCATTTGAATGGGGAACTCGACCGAAACAAAGTATAAGTTTTCATTATGTGAATAACTTGGAAATCTTAGCTCAAACAGCTGCAAAACCTGTTTTCCCAGCACGGAGACCTTGAGTTCTATAATATAAGGCCATAAACATGTTTGTCTGAGTCTTCTATCAAAAGTTACAGCTATTTCTATGAAGTTGTACAAAATAGCTTTCTTTCGCCAAGACAGTGCGTTTCTCACTGTTACATGCATTTGAATGGGGAACTCGACCGAAACAAAGTATAGGTTTTCATTATGTGAATAACTTGGAAATCTTAGCTCAAACAGCTGCAAAACCTGTTTTCCCAGCACGGAGACCTTGAGTTCTATAAGATAAAGCCATAAACATGTGTATCCGAGTCTTCTATCAAAAGTTACAGCTATTTCTATGAAGTTGTACAAAAACGCTTTCTTTCGCCAAGACAGTGCGTTTCTCACTGTTACATGCATTTGAATGGGGAACTCGACCGAAACAAAGTATACGTTTTCATTATGTGAATAACTTGGAAATCTTAGCTCAAACAGCTGCAAAACCTGTTTTCCCAGCACGGAGACCTTGAGTTCTATAAGATAAAGCCATAAACATGTGTATCCGAGTCTTCTATCAAAAGTTACAGCTATTCATATGAAGTTGTACAAAAACGCTTTCTTTCGCCAAGACAGTGCGTTTCTCACTGTTACATGCATTTGAATGGGGAACTCGACCGAAACAAAGTATAAGTTTTCATTATGTGAATAACTTGGAAATCTTAGCTCAAACAGCTGCAAAACGTGTTTTCCCAGCACGGAGACCTTGAGTTCTATAAGATAAAGCCATAAACATGTTTGTCTGAGTCTTCTATCAAAAGTTACAGCTATTTATATGAAGTTGTACAAAAACGCTTTCTTTCGCCAAGACAGTGCGTTTCTCACTGTTACATGCATTTGAATGGGGAACTCGACCGAAACAAAGTATAAGTTTTCATTATGTGAATAACTTGGAAATCTTAGCTCAAACAGCTGCAAAACCTGTTTTCCCAGCACGGAGACCTTGAGTTCTATAAGATAAAGCCATAAACATGTTTGTCTGAGTCTTCTATCAAAAGTTACAGCTATTTATATGAAGTTGTACAAAATAGCTTTCTTTCGCCAAGACAGTGCGTTTCTCACTGTTACATGCATTTGAATGGGGAACTCGACCGAAACAAAGTATAGGTTTTCATTATGTGAATAACTTGGAAATCTTAGCTCAAACAGCTGCAAAACCTATTTGCCCAGCACGGAGACCTTGAGTTCTATAAGATAAAGCCATAAACATGTGTATCCGAGTCTTCTATCAAAAGTTACAGCTATTCATATGAAGTTGTACAAAAACGCTTTCTTTCGCCAAGACAGTGCGTTTCTCACTGTTACATGCATTTGAATGGGGAACTCGACCGAAACAAAGTATAGGTTTTCATTATGTGAATAACTTGGAAATCTTAGCTCAAACAGCTGCAAAACCTATTTGCCCAGCACGGAGACCTTGAGTTCTATAAGATAAAGCCATAAACATGTGTATCCGAGTCTTCTATCAAAAGTTACAGCTATTTATATGAAGTTGTACAAAAACGCTTTCTTTCGCCAAGACAGTGCGTTTCTCACTGTTACATGCATTTGAATGGGGAACTCGACCGAAACAAAGTATAGGTTTTCATTATGTGAATAACTTGGAAATCTTAGCTCAAACAGCTGCAAAACCTATTTGCCCAGCAGGGAGACCTTGAGTTCTATAAGATAAAGCCATAAACATGTGTATCCGAGTCTTCTATCAAAAGTTACAGCTATTCATATGAAGTTGTACAAAAACGCTTTCTTTAGCCAAGACAGTGCGTTTCTCACTGTTACATGCATTTGAATGGGGAACTCGACCGAAACAAAGTATAAGTTTTCATTATGTGAATAACTTGGAAATCTTAGCTCAAACAGCTGCAAAACCTGTTTTCCCAGCACGGAGACCTTGAGTTCTATAAGATAAAGCCATAAACATGTTTGTCTGAGTCTTCTATCAAAAGTTACAGCTATTTATATGAAGTTGTACAAAAACGCTTTCTTTCGCCAAGACAGTGCGTTTCTCACTGTTACATGCATTTGAATGGGGAACTCGACCGAAACAAAGTATAAGTTTTCATTATGTGAATAACTTGGAAATCTTAGCTCAAACAGCTGCAAAACCTGTTTTCCCAGCACGGAGACCTTGAGTTCTATAAGATAAAGCCATAAACATGTTTGTCTGAGTCTTCTATCAAAAGTTACAGCTATTTATATGAAGTTGTACAAAAACGCTTTCTTTCGCCAAGACAGTGCGTTTCTCACTGTTACATGCATTTGAATGGGGAACTCGACCGAAACAAAGTATAAGTTTTCATTATGTGAATAACTTGGAAATCTTAGCTCAAACAGCTGCAAAACCTGTTTTCCCAGCACGGAGACCTTGAGTTCTATAATATAAGGCCATAAACATGTGTATCCGAGTCTTCTATCAAAAGTTACAGCTATTTATATGAAGTTGTACAAAAACGCTTTCTTTCGCCAAGACAGTGCGTTTCTCACTGTTACATGCATTTTGAATGGGGAACTCGACCGAAACAAAGTATAAGTTTTCATTATGTGAATAACTTGGAAATCTTAGCTCAAACAGCTGCAAAACCTGTTTGCCCAGCACGGAGACCTTGAGTTCTATAAGATAAAGCCATAAACATGTTTGTCTGAGTCTTCTATCAAAAGTTACAGCTATTTATATGAAGTTGTACAAAAACGCTTTCTTTCGCCAAGACAGTGCGTTTCTCACTGTTACATGCATTTGAATGGGGAACTCGACCGAAACAAAGTATAGGTTTTCATTATGTGAATAACTTGGAAATCTTAGCTCAAACAGCTGCAAAACCTGTTTTCCCAGCACGGAGACCTTGAGTTCTATAAGATAAAGCCATAAACATGTGTATCCGAGTCTTCTATCAAAAGTTACAGCTATTTCTATGAAGTTGTACAAAAACGCTTTCTTTCGCCAAGACAGTGCGTTTCTCACTGTTACATGCATTTGAATGGGGAACTCGACCGAAACAAAGTATAGGTTTTCATTATGTGAATAACTTGGAAATCTTAGCTCAAACAGCTGCAAAACCTGTTTGCCCAGCACGGAGACCTTGAGTTCTATAAGATAAAGCCATAAACATGTGTATCCGAGTCTTCTATCAAAAGTTACAGCTATTCATATGAAGTTGTACAAAAACGCTTTCTTTCGCCAAGACAGTGCGTTTCTCACTGTTACATGCATTTGAATGGGGAACTCGACCGAAACAAAGTATAAGTTTTCATTATGTGAATAACTTGGAAATCTTAGCTCAAACAGCTGCAAAACCTGTTTTCCCAGCACGGAGACCTTGAGTTCTATAAGATAAAGCCATAAACATGTGTATCCGAGTCTTCTATCAAAAGTTACAGCTATTCATATGAAGTTGTACAAAAACGCTTTCTTTCGCCAAGACAGTGCGTTTCTCACTGTTACATGCATTTGAATGGGGAACTCGACCGAAACAAAGTATAAGTTTTCATTATGTGAATAACTTGGAAATCTTAGCTCAAACAGCTGCAAAACCTGTTTTCCCAGCACGGAGACCTTGAGTTCTATAATATAAGGCCATAAACATGTTTGTCTGAGTCTTCTATCAAAAGTTACAGCTATTTCTATGAAGTTGTACAAAATAGCTTTCTTTCGCCAAGACAGTGCGTTTCTCACTGTTACATGCATTTGAATGGGGAACTCGACCGAAACAAAGTATAGGTTTTCATTATGTGAATAACTTGGAAATCTTAGCTCAAACAGCTGCAAAACCTGTTTTCCCAGCACGGAGACCTTGAGTTCTATAAGATAAAGCCATAAACATGTGTATCCGAGTCTTCTATCAAAAGTTACAGCTATTTATATGAAGTTGTACAAAAACGCTTTCTTTCGTCAAGACAGTGCGTTTCTCACTGTTACATGCATTTGAATGGGGAACTCGACCGAAACAAAGTATAAGTTTTCATTATGTGAATAACTTGGAAATCTTAGCTCAAACAGCTGCAAAACCTGTTTTCCCAGCACGGAGACCTTGAGTTCTATAAGATAAAGCCATAAACATGTGTATCCGAGTCTTCTATCAAAAGTTACAGCTATTTCTATGAAGTTGTACAAAAACGCTTTCTTTCGCCAAGACAGTGCGTTTCTCACTGTTACATGCATTTGAATGGGGAACTCGACCGAAACAAAGTATACGTTTTCATTATGTGAATAACTTGGAAATCTTAGCTCAAACAGCTGCAAAACCTGTTTTCCCAGCACGGAGACCTTGAGTTCTATAAGATAAAGCCATAAACATGTGTATCCGAGTCTTCTATCAAAAGTTACAGCTATTTATATGAAGTTGTACAAAAACGCTTTCTTTCGCCAAGACAGTGCGTTTCTCACTGTTACATGCATTTGAATGGGGAACTCGACCGAAACAAAGTATAAGTTTTCATTATGTGAATAACTTGGAAATCTTAGCTCAAACAGCTGCAAAACGTGTTTTCCCAGCACGGAGACCTTGAGTTCTATAAGATAAAGCCATAAACATGTTTGTCTGAGTCTTCTATCAAAAGTTACAGCTATTTATATGAAGTTGTACAAAAACGCTTTCTTTCGCCAAGACAGTGCGTTTCTCACTGTTACATGCATTTGAATGGGGAACTCGACCGAAACAAAGTATAAGTTTTCATTATGTGAATAACTTGGAAATCTTAGCTCAAACAGCTGCAAAACCTGTTTTCCCAGCACGGAGACCTTGAGTTCTATAAGATAAAGCCATAAACATGTGTATCCGAGTCTTCTATCAAAAGTTACAGCTATTCATATGAAGTTGTACAAAAACGCTTTCTTTCGCCAAGACAGTGCGTTTCTCACTGTTACATGCATTTGAATGGGGAACTCCACCGAAACAAAGTATAGGTTTTCATTATGTGAATAACTTGGAAATCTTAGCTCAAACAGCTGCAAAACCTATTTGCCCAGCACGGAGACCTTGAGTTCTATAAGATAAAGCCATAAACATGTGTATCCGAGTCTTCTATCAAAAGTTACAGCTATTTATATGAAGTTGTACAAAAACGCTTTCTTTCACCAAGACAGTGCGTTTCTCACTGTTACATGCATTTTGAATGGGGAACTCGACCGAAACAAAGTATAAGTTTTCATTATGTGAATAACTTGGAAATCTTAGCTCAAACAGCTGCAAAACCTGTTTGCCCAGCACGGAGACCTTGAGTTCTATAAGATAAAGCCATAAACATGTGTATCCGAGTCTTCTATCAAAAGTTACAGCTATTTCTATGAAGTTGTACAAAAACGCTTTCTTTCGCCAAGACAGTGCGTTTCTCACTGTTACATGCATTTGAATGGGGAACTCGACCGAAACAAAGTATAAGTTTTCATTATGTGAATAACTTGGAAATCTTAGCTCAAACAGCTGCAAAACCTGTTTTCCCAGCACGGAGACCTTGAGTTCTATAAGATAAAGCCATAAACATGTTTGTCTGAGTCTTCTATCAAAAGTTACAGCTATTTATATGAAGTTGTACAAAAACGCTTTCTTTCGCCAAGACAGTGCGTTTCTCACTGTTACATGCATTTGAATGGGGAACTCGACCGAAACAAAGTATAAGTTTTCATTATGTGAATAACTTGGAAATCTTAGCTCAAACAGCTGCAAGACCTGTTTTCCCAGCACGGAGACCTTGAGTTCTATAATATAAGGCCATAAACATGTTTGTCTGAGTCTTCTATCAAAAGTTACAGCTATTTATATGAAGTTCTACAAAAACGCTTTCTTTCGCCAAGACAGTGCGTTTCTCACTGTTACATGCATTTGAATGGGGAACTCGACCGAAACAAAGTATAGGTTTTCATTATGTGAATAACTTGGAAATCTTAGCTCAAACAGCTGCAAAACCTATTTGCCCAGCACGGAGACCTTGAGTTCTATAAGATAAAGCCATAAACATGTTTGTCTGAGTCTTCTATCAAAAGTTACAGCTATTTCTATGAAGTTGTACAAAAACGCTTTCTTTCGCCAAGACAGTGCGTTTCTCACTGTTACATGCATTTGAATGGGGAACTCGACCGAAACAAAGTATAGGTTTTCATTATGTGAATAACTTGGAAATCTTAGCTCAAACAGCTGCAAAACCTATTTGCCCAGCACGGAGACCTTGAGTTCTATAAGATAAAGCCATAAACATGTGTATCCGAGTCTTCTATCAAAAGTTACAGCTATTCATATGAAGTTGTACAAAAACGCTTTCTTTCGCCAAGACAGTGCGTTTCTCACTGTTACATGCATTTGAATGGGGAACTCGACCGAAACAAAGTATAGGTTTTCATTATGTGAATAACTTGGAAATCTTAGCTCAAACAGCTGCAAAACCTATTTGCCCAGCACGGAGACCTTGAGTTCTATAAGATAAAGCCATAAACATGTGTATCCGAGTCTTCTATCAAAAGTTACAGCTATTCATATGAAGTTGTACAAAAACGCTTTCTTTCGCCAAGACAGTGCGTTTCTCACTGTTACATGCATTTGAATGGGGAACTCGACCGAAACAAAGTATAGGTTTTCATTATGTGAATAACTTGGAAATCTTAGCTCAAACAGCTGCAAAACCTATTTGCCCAGCACGGAGACCTTGAGTTCTATAAGATAAAGCCATAAACATGTGTATCCGAGTCTTCTATCAAAAGTTACAGCTATTCATATGAAGTTGTACAAAAACGCTTTCTTTCGCCAAGACAGTGCGTTTCTCACTGTTACATGCATTTGAATGGGGAACTCGACCGAAACAAAGTATAGGTTTTCATTATGTGAATAACTTGGAAATCTTAGCTCAAACAGCTGCAAAACCTATTTGCCCAGCACGGAGACCTTGAGTTCTATAAGATAAAGCCATAAACATGTGTATCCGAGTCTTCTATCAAAAGTTACAGCTATTCATATGAAGTTGTACAAAAACGCTTTCTTTCGCCAAGACAGTGCGTTTCTCACTGTTACATGCATTTGAATGGGGAACTCGACCGAAACAAAGTATAGGTTTTCATTATGTGAATAACTTGGAAATCTTAGCTCAAACAGCTGCAAAACCTATTTGCCCAGCACGGAGACCTTGAGTTCTATAAGATAAAGCCATAAACATGTGTATCCGAGTCTTCTATCAAAAGTTACAGCTATTTATATGAAGTTGTACAAAAACGCTTTCTTTCACCAAGACAGTGCGTTTCTCACTGTTACATGCATTTTGAATGGGGAACTCGACCGAAACAAAGTATAAGTTTTCATTATGTGAATAACTTGGAAATCTTAGCTCAAACAGCTGCAAAACCTGTTTTCCCAGCACGGAGACCTTGAGTTCTATAAGATAAAGCCATAAACATGTGTATCCGAGTCTTCTATCAAAAGTTACAGCTATTTCTATGAAGTTGTACAAAAACGCTTTCTTTCGCCAAGACAGTGCGTTTCTCACTGTTACATGCATTTGAATGGGGAACTCGACCGAAACAAAGTATAGGTTTTCATTATGTGAATAACTTGGAAATCTTAGCTCAAACAGCTGCAAAACCTATTTGCCCAGCACGGAGACCTTGAGTTCTATAAGATAAAGCCATAAACATGTTTGTCTGAGTCTTCTATCAAAAGTTACAGCTATTCATATGAAGTTGTACAAAAACGCTTTCTTTCGCCAAGACAGTGCGTTTCTCACTGTTACATGCATTTGAATGGGGAACTCGACCGAAACAAAGTATAGGTTTTCATTATGTGAATAACTTGGAAATCTTAGCTCAAACAGCTGCAAAACCTGTTTTCCCAGCACGGAGACCTTGAGTTCTATAAGATAAAGCCATAAACATGTTTGTCTGAGTCTTCTATCAAAAGTTACAGCTATTTATATGAAGTTGTACAAAAACGCTTTCTTTCGCCAAGACAGTGCGTTTCTCACTGTTACATGCATTTGAATGGGGAACTCGACTGAAACAAAGTATAGGTTTTCATTATGTGAATAACTTGGAAATCTTAGCTCAAACAGCTGCAAAACCTGTTTTCCCAGCACGGGAACCTTGAGCTCTATAAGATAAAGCCATAAACATGTGTATCCGAGTCTTCTATCAAAAGTTACAGCTATTCATATGAAGTTGTACAAAAACGCTTTCTTTCGCCAAGACAGTGCGTTTCTCACTGTTACATGCATTTGAATGGGGAACTCGACCGAAACAAAGTATAGGTTTTCATTATGTGAATAACTTGGAAATCTTAGCTCAAACAGCTGCAAAACCTGTTTTCCCAGCACGGGAACCTTGAGCTCTATAAGATAAAGCCATAAACATGTGTATCCGAGTCTTCTATCAAAAGTTACAGCTATTTATATGAAGTTGTACAAAAACGCTTTCTTTCGCCAATACAGTGCGTTTCTCACTGTTACATGCATTTGAATGGGGAACTCGACCGAAACAAAGTATAAGTTTTCATTATGTGAATAACTTGGAAATCTTAGCTCAAACAGCTGCAAAACCTGTTTTCCCAGCACGGAGACCTTGAGTTCTATAAGATAAAGCCATAAACATGTTTGTCTGAGTCTTCTATCAAAAGTTACAGCTATTTATATGAAGTTGTACAAAATAGCTTTCTTTCGCCAAGACAGTGCGTTTCTCACTGTTACATGCATTTGAATGGGGAACTCGACCGAAACAAAGTATAGGTTTTCATTATGTGAATAACTTGGAAATCTTAGCTCAAACAGCTGCAAAACCTATTTGCCCAGCACGGAGACCTTGAGTTCTATAAGATAAAGCCATAAACATGTGTATCCGAGTCTTCTATCAAAAGTTACAGCTATTTATATGAAGTTGTACAAAAACGCTTTCTTTCGCCAAGACAGTGCGTTTCTCACTGTTACATGCATTTTGAATGGGGAACTCGACCGAAACAAAGTATAAGTTTTCATTATGTGAATAACTTGGAAATCTTAGCTCAAACAGCTGCAAAACCTGTTTTCCCAGCACGGAGACCTTGAGTTCTATAAGATAAAGCTATAAACATGTTTGTCTGAGTCTTCTATCAAAAGTTACAGCTATTTATATGAAGTTGTACAAAAACGCTTTCTTTCGCCAAGACAGTGCGTTTCTCACTGTTACATGCATTTGAATGGGGAACTCGACCGAAACAAAGTATAAGTTTTCATTATGTGAATAACTTGGAAATCTTAGCTCAAACAGCTGCAAAACCTGTTTTCCCAGCACGGAGACCTTGAGTTCTATAAGATAAAGCCATAAACATGTGTATCCGAGTCTTCTATCAAAAGTTACAGCTATTTATATGAAGTTGTACAAAAACGCTTTCTTTCACCAAGACAGTGCGTTTCTCACTGTTACATGCATTTTGAATGGGGAACTCGACCGAAACAAAGTATAGGTTTTCATTATGTGAATAACTTGGAAATCTTAGCTCAAACAGCTGCAAAACCTATTTGCCCAGCACGGAGACCTTGAGTTCTATAAGATAAAGCCATAAACATGTGTATCCGAGTCTTCTATCAAAAGTTACAGCTATTTATATGAAGTTGTACAAAAACGCTTTCTTTCACCAAGACAGTGCGTTTCTCACTGTTACATGCATTTTGAATGGGGAACTCGACCGAAACAAAGTATAAGTTTTCATTATGTGAATAACTTGGAAATCTTAGCTCAAACAGCTGCAAAACCTGTTTTCCCAGCACGGAGACCTTGAGTTCTATAAGATAAAGCCATAAACATGTTTGTCTGAGTCTTCTATCAAAAGTTACAGCTATTTATATGAAGTTGTACAAAAACGCTTTCTTTCGCCAAGACAGTGCGTTTCTCACTGTTACATGCATTTGAATGGGGAACTCGACCGAAACAAAGTATAAGTTTTCATTATGTGAATAACTTGGAAATCTTAGCTCAAACAGCTGCAAAACCTGTTTTCCCAGCACGGAGACCTTGAGTTCTATAAGATAAAGCCATAAACATGTGTATCCGAGTCTTCTATCAAAAGTTACAGCTATTTCTATGAAGTTGTACAAAAACGCTTTCTTTCGCCAAGACAGTGCGTTTCTCACTGTTACATGCATTTTGAATGGGGAACTCGACCGAAACAAAGTATAGGTTTTCATTATGTGAATAACTTGGAAATCTTAGCTCAAACAGCTGCAAAACCTGTTTTCCCAGCACGGAGACCTTGAGTTCTATAAGATAAAGCCATAAACATGTTTGTCTGAGTCTTCTATCAAAAGTTACAGCTATTTATATGAAGTTGTACAAAAACGCTTTCTTTCGCCAAGACAGTGCGTTTCTCACTGTTACATGCATTTGAATGGGGAACTCGACCGAAACAAAGTATAGGTTTTCATTATGTGAATAACTTGGAAATCTTAGCTCAAACAGCTGCAAAACCTATTTGCCCAGCACGGAGACCTTGAGTTCTATAAGATAAAGCCATAAACATGTGTATCCGAGTCTTCTATCAAAAGTTACAGCTATTCATATGAAGTTGTACAAAAACGCTTTCTTTCGCCAAGACAGTGCGTTTCTCACTGTTACATGCATTTGAATGGGGAACTCGACCGAAACAAAGTATAAGTTTTCATTGTGTGAATAACTTGGAAATCTTAGCTCAAACAGCTGCAAAACCTGTTTTCCCAGCACGGAGACCTTGAGTTCTATAAGATAAAGCCATAAACACGTGTATCCGAGTCTTCTATCAAAAGTTACAGCTATTTCTATGAAGTTGTACAAAAACGCTTTCTTTCGCCAAGACAGTGCGTTTCTCACTGTTACATGCATTTGAATGGGGAACTCGACCGAAACAAAGTATAGGTTTTCATTATGTGAATAACTTGGAAATCTTAGCTCAAACAGCTGCAAAACCTATTTGCCCAGCACGGAGACCTTGAGTTCTATAAGATAAAGCCATAAACATGTGTATCCGAGTCTTCTATCAAAAGTTACAGCTATTCATATGAAGTTGTACAAAAACGCTTTCTTTCGCCAAGACAGTGCGTTTCTCACTGTTACATGCATTTGAATGGGGAACTCGACCGAAACAAAGTATAAGTTTTCATTATGTGAATAACTTGGAAATCTTAGCTCAAACAGCTGCAAAACCTGTTTTCCCAGCACGGAGACCTTGAGTTCTATAAGATAAAGCCATAAACATGTTTGTCTGAGTCTTCTATCAAAAGTTACAGCTATTTATATGAAGTTGTACAAAAACGCTTTCTTTCGCCAAGACAGTGCGTTTCTCACTGTTACATGCATTTGAATGGGGAACTCGACCGAAACAAAGTATAAGTTTTCATTATGTGAATAACTTGGAAATCTTAGCTCAAACAGCTGCAAAACCTGTTTTCCCAGCACGGAGACCTTGAGTTCTATAATATAAGGCCATAAACATGTTTGTCTGAGTCTTCTATCAAAAGTTACAGCTATTTCTATGAAGTTGTACAAAATAGCTTTCTTTCGCCAAGACAGTGCGTTTCTCACTGTTACATGCATTTGAATGGGGAACTCGACCGAAACAAAGTATAAGTTTTCATTATGTGAATAACTTGGAAATCTTAGCTCAAACAGCTGCAAAACCTGTTTTCCCAGCACGGAGACCTTGAGTTCTATAAGATAAAGCCATAAACATGTGTATCCGAGTCTTCTATCAAAAGTTACAGCTATTTATATGAAGTTGTACAAAAACGCTTTCTTTCGCCAAGACAGTGCGTTTCTCACTGTTACATGCATTTGAATGGGGAACTCGACCGAAACAAAGTATAGGTTTTCATTATGTGAATAACTTGGAAATCTTAGCTCAAACAGCTGCAAAACCTATTTGCCCAGCACGGAGACCTTGAGTTCTATAAGATAAAGCCATAAACATGTGTATCCGAGTCTTCTATCAAAAGTTACAGCTATTTATATGAAGTTGTACAAAAACGCTTTCTTTCGCCAAGACAGTGCGTTTCTCACTGTTACATGCATTTGAATGGGGAACTCGACCGAAACAAAGTATAGGTTTTCATTATGTGAATAACTTGGAAATCTTAGCTCAAACAGCTGCAAAACCTGTTTTCCCAGCACGGAGACCTTGAGTTCTATAAGATAAAGCCATAAACATGTGTATCCGAGTCTTCTATCAAAAGTTACAGCTATTCATATGAAGTTGTACAAAAACGCTTTCTTTCGCCAAGACAGTGCGTTTCTCACTGTTACATGCATTTGAATGGGGAACTCGACCGAAACAAAGTATAAGTTTTCATTGTGTGAATAACTTGGAAATCTTAGCTCAAACAGCTGCAAAACCTGTTTTCCCAGCACGGAGACCTTGAGTTCTATAAGATAAAGCCATAAACACGTGTATCCGAGTCTTCTATCAAAAGTTACAGCTATTTCTATGAAGTTGTACAAAAACGCTTTCTTTCGCCAAGACAGTGCGTTTCTCACTGTTACATGCATTTGAATGGGGAACTCGACCGAAACAAAGTATAGGTTTTCATTATGTGAATAACTTGGAAATCTTAGCTCAAACAGCTGCAAAACCTATTTGCCCAGCACGGAGACCTTGAGTTCTATAAGATAAAGCCATAAACATGTGTATCCGAGTCTTCTATCAAAAGTTACAGCTATTCATATGAAGTTGTACAAAAACGCTTTCTTTCGCCAAGACAGTGCGTTTCTCACTGTTACATGCATTTGAATGGGGAACTCGACCGAAACAAAGTATAAGTTTTCATTATGTGAATAACTTGGAAATCTTAGCTCAAACAGCTGCAAAACCTGTTTTCCCAGCACGGAGACCTTGAGTTCTATAAGATAAAGCCATAAACATGTTTGTCTGAGTCTTCTATCAAAAGTTACAGCTATTTATATGAAGTTGTACAAAAACGCTTTCTTTCGCCAAGACAGTGCGTTTCTCACTGTTACATGCATTTGAATGGGGAACTCGACCGAAACAAAGTATAAGTTTTCATTATGTGAATAACTTGGAAATCTTAGCTCAAACAGCTGCAAAACCTGTTTTCCCAGCACGGAGACCTTGAGTTCTATAATATAAGGCCATAAACATGTTTGTCTGAGTCTTCTATCAAAAGTTACAGCTATTTCTATGAAGTTGTACAAAATAGCTTTCTTTCGCCAAGACAGTGCGTTTCTCACTGTTACATGCATTTGAATGGGGAACTCGACCGAAACAAAGTATAAGTTTTCATTATGTGAATAACTTGGAAATCTTAGCTCAAACAGCTGCAAAACCTGTTTTCCCAGCACGGAGACCTTGAGTTCTATAAGATAAAGCCATAAACATGTGTATCCGAGTCTTCTATCAAAAGTTACAGCTATTTATATGAAGTTGTACAAAAACGCTTTCTTTCGCCAAGACAGTGCGTTTCTCACTGTTACATGCATTTGAATGGGGAACTCGACCGAAACAAAGTATAGGTTTTCATTATGTGAATAACTTGGAAATCTTAGCTCAAACAGCTGCAAAACCTGTTTTCCCAGCACGGGGACCTTGAGTTCTATAAGATAAAGCCATAAACATGTTTGTCTGAGTCTTCTATCAAAAGTTACAGCTATTTATATGAAGTTGTACAAAAATGCTTTCTTTCGCCAAGACAGTGCGTTTCTGACTGTTACATGCATTTGAATGGGGAACTCGACCGAAACAAAGTATAGGTTTTCATTATGTGAATAACTTTGAAATCTTAGCTCAAACAGCTGCAAAACCTGTTTTCCCAGCACGGGCACCTTGAGTTCTATAAGATAAAGCCATAAACATGTGTATCCGAGTCTTCTATCAAAAGTTACAGCTATTTATATGAAGTTGTACAAAAACGCTTTCTTTCGCCAAGACAGTGCGTTTCTCACTGTTACATGCATTTGAATGGGGAACTCGACCGAAACAAAGTATAGGTTTTCATTATGTGAATAACTTTGAAATCTTAGCTCAAACAGCTGCAAAACCTGTTTTCCCAGCACGGGGACCGTGAGTTCTATAAGATAAAGCCATAAACATGTGTATCCGAGTCTTCTATCAAAAGTTACAGCTATTTATATGAAGTTGTACAAAAACGCTTTCTTTCGCCAAGACAGTGCGTTTCTCACTGTTACATGCATTTGAATGGGGAACTCCACCGAAACAAAGTATAGGTTTTCATTATGTGAATAACTTTGAAATCTTAGCTCAAACAGCTGCAAAACCTGTTTTCCCAGCACGGGCACCTTGAGTTCTATAAGATAAAGCCATAAACATGTGTATCCGAGTCTTCTATCAAAAGTTACAGCTATTTATATGAAGTTGTACAAAAATGCTTTCTTTCGCCAAGACAGTGCGTTTCTCACTGTTACATGCATTTGAATGGGGAACTCGACCGAAACAAAGTATAGGTTTTCATTATGTGAATAACTTTGAAATCTTAGCTCAAACAGCTGCAAAACCTGTTTTCCCAGCACGGGGACCTTGAGTTCTATAAGATAAAGCCATAAACATGTGTATCCGAGTCTTCTATCAAAAGTTACAGCTATTTATATGAAGTTGTACAAAAACGCTTTCTTTCGCCAAGACAATGCGTTTCTCACTGTTACATGCATTTGAATGGGGAACTCGACCGAAACAAAGTATAGGTTTTCATTATGTGAATAACTTTGAAATCTTAGCTCAAACAGCTGCAAAACCTGTTTTCCCAGCACGGGCACCTTGAGTTCTATAAGATAAAACCATAAACATGTGTATCCGAGTCTTCTATCAAAAGTTACAGCTATTTATATGAAGTTGTACAAAAACGCTTTCTTTCGCCAAGACAGTGCGTTTCTCACTGTTACATGCATTTGAATGGGGAACTCGACCGAAACAAAGTATAGGTTTTCATTATGTGAATAACTTTGAAATCTTAGCTCAAACAGCTGCAAAACCTGTTTTCCCAGCACGGGCACCTTGAGTTCTATAAGATAAAGCCATAAACATGTGTATCCGAGTCTTCTATCAAAAGTTACAGCTATTTATATGAAGTTGTACAAAAACGCTTTCTTTCGCCAAGACATTGCGTTTCTCACTGTTACATGCATTTGAATGGGGAACTCGACCGAAACAAAGTATAGGTTTTCATTATGTGAATAACTTTGAAATCTTAGCTCAAACAGCTGCAAAAACCTGTTTTCCCAGCACGGGGACCTTGAGTTCTATAAGATAAAGCCATAAACATGTTTGTCTGAGTCTTCTATCAAAAGTTACAGCTATTTATATGAAGTTGTACAAAAACGCTTTCTTTCGCCAAGACAGTGCGTTTCTCACTGTTACATGCATTTGAATGGGGAACTCGACCGAAACAAAGTATAGGTTTTCATTATGTGAATAACTTTGAAATCTTAGCTCAAACAGCTGCAAAACCTGTTTTCCCAGCACGGGGACCTTGAGTTCTATAAGATAAAGCCATAAACATGTTTGTCTGAGTCTTCTATCAAAAGTTACAGCTATTTATATGATGTTGTACAAAAACGCTTTCTTTCGCCAAGACAGTGCGTTTCTCACTGTTACATGCATTTGAATGGGGAACTCGACCGAAACAAAGTATAGGTTTTCATTATGTGAATAACTTTGAAATCTTAGCTCAAACAGCTGCAAAACCTGTTTTCCCAGCACGGGCACCTTGAGTTCTATAAGATAAAGCCATAAACATGTGTATCCGAGTCTTCTATCAAAAGTTACAGCTATTTATATGAAGTTGTACAAAAACGCTTTCTTTCGCCAAGACAGTGCGTTTCTCACTGTTACATGCATTTGAATGGGGAACTCGACCGAAACAAAGTATAGGTTTTCATTATGTGAATAACTTTGAAATCTTAGCTCAAACAGCTGCAAAACCTGTTTTCCCAGCACGGGGACCTTGAGTTCTATAAGATAAAGCCATAAACATGTTTGTCTGAGTCTTCTATCAAAAGTTACAGCTATTTATATGAAGTTGTACAAAAATGCTTTCTTTCGCCAAGACAGTGCGTTTCTGACTGTTACATGCATTTGAATGGGGAACTCGACCGAAACAAAGTATAGGTTTTCATTATGTGAATAACTTTGAAATCTTAGCTCAAACAGCTGCAAAACCTGTTTTCCCAGCACGGGCACCTTGAGTTCTATAAGATAAAGCCATAAACATGTGTATCCGAGTCTTCTATCAAAAGTTACAGCTATTTATATGAAGTTGTACAAAAACGCTTTCTTTCGCCAAGACAGTGCGTTTCTCACTGTTACATGCATTTGAATGGGGAACTCGACCGAAACAAAGTATAGGTTTTCATTATGTGAATAACTTTGAAATCTTAGCTCAAACAGCTGCAAAACCTGTTTTCCCAGCACGGGGACCTTGAGTTCTATAAGATAAAGCCATAAACATGTGTATCCGAGTCTTCTATCAAAAGTTACAGCTATTTATATGAAGTTGTACAAAAATGCTTTCTTTCGCCAAGACAGTGCGTTTCTCACTGTTACATGCATTTGAATGGGGAACTCCACCGAAACAAAGTATAGGTTTTCATTATGTGAATAACTTTGAAATCTTAGCTCAAACAGCTGCAAAACCTGTTTTCCCAGCACGGGCACCTTGAGTTCTATAAGATAAAGCCATAAACATGTGTATCCGAGTCTTCTATCAAAAGTTACAGCTATTTATATGAAGTTGTACAAAAACGCTTTCTTTCGCCAAGACAGTGCGTTTCTCACGGTTACATGCATTTGAATGGGGAACTCGACCGAAACAAAGTATAGGTTTTCATTATGTGAATAACTTTGAAATCTTAGCTCAAACAGCTGCAAAACCTGTTTTCCCAGCACGGGGACCTTGAGTTCTATAAGATAAAGCCATAAACATGTGTATCCGAGTCTTCTATCAAAAGTTACAGCTATTTATATGAAGTTGTACAAAAACGCTTTCTTTCGCCAAGACAATGCGTTTCTCACTGTTACATGCATTTGAATGGGGAACTCGACCGAAACAAAGTATAGGTTTTCATTATGTGAATAACTTTGAAATCTTAGCTCAAACAGCTGCAAAACCTGTTTTCCCAGCACGGGCACCTTGAGTTCTATAAGATAAAACCATAAACATGTGTATCCGAGTCTTCTATCAAAAGTTACAGCTATTTATATGAAGTTGTACAAAAACGCTTTCTTTCGCCAAGACAGTGCGTTTCTCACTGTTACATGCATTTGAATGGGGAACTCGACCGAAACAAAGTATAGGTTTTCATTATGTGAATAACTTTGAAATCTTAGCTCAAACAGCTGCAAAACCTGTTTTCCCAGCACGGGGACCTTGAGTTCTATAAGATAAAGCCATAAACATGTTTGTCTGAGTCTTCTATCAAAAGTTACAGCTATTTATATGAAGTTGTACAAAAATGCTTTCTTTCGCCAAGACAGTGCGTTTCTGACTGTTACATGCATTTGAATGGGGAACTCGACCGAAACAAAGTATAGGTTTTCATTATGTGAATAACTTTGAAATCTTAGCTCAAACAGCTGCAAAACCTGTTTTCCCAGCACGGGCACCTTGAGTTCTATAAGATAAAGCCATAAACATGTGTATCCGAGTCTTCTATCAAAAGTTACAGCTATTTATATGAAGTTGTACAAAAACGCTTTCTTTCGCCAAGACAGTGCGTTTCTCACTGTTACATGCATTTGAATGGGGAACTCGACCGAAACAAAGTATAGGTTTTCATTATGTGAATAACTTTGAAATCTTAGCTCAAACAGCTGCAAAACCTGTTTTCCCAGCACGGGGACCGTGAGTTCTATAAGATAAAGCCATAAACATGTGTATCCGAGTCTTCTATCAAAAGTTACAGCTATTTATATGAAGTTGTACAAAAACGCTTTCTTTCGCCAAGACAGTGCGTTTCTCACTGTTACATGCATTTGAATGGGGAACTCGACCGAAACAAAGTATAGGTTTTCATTATGTGAATAACTTTGAAATCTTAGCTCAAACAGCTGCAAAACCTGTTTTCCCAGCACGGGCACCTTGAGTTCTATAAGATAAAACCATAAACATGTGTATCCGAGTCTTCTATCAAAAGTTACAGCTTTTTATATGAAGTTGTACAAAAACGCTTTCTTTCGCCAAGACAGTGCGTTTCTCACTGTTACATGCATTTGAATGGGGAACTCGACCGAAACAAAGTATAGGTTTTCATTATGTGAATAACTTTGAAATCTTAGCTCAAACAGCTGCAAAACCTGTTTTCCCAGCACGGGCACCTTGAGTTCTATAAGATAAAGCCATAAACATGTGTATCCGAGTCTTCTATCAAAAGTTACAGCTATTTATATGAAGTTGTACAAAAATGCTTTCTTTCGCCAAGACAATGCGTTTCTCACTGTTACATGCATTTGAATGGGGAACTCGACCGAAACAAAGTATAGGTTTTCATTATGTGAATAACTTTGAAATCTTAGCTCAAACAGCTGCAAAACCTGTTTTCCCAGCACGGGCACCTTGAGTTCTATAAGATAAAACCATAAACATGTGTATCCGAGTCTTCTATCAAAAGTTACAGCTATTTATATGAAGTTGTACAAAAACGCTTTCTTTCGCCAAGACAGTGCGTTTCTCACTGTTACATGCATTTGAATGGGGAACTCCACCGAAACAAAGTATAGGTTTTCATTATGTGAATAACTTTGAAATCTTAGCTCAAACAGCTGCAAAACCTGTTTTCCCAGCACGGGCACCTTGAGTTCTATAAGATAAAACCATAAACATGTGTATCCGAGTCTTCTATCAAAAGTTACAGCTATTTATATGAAGTTGTACAAAAACGCTTTCTTTCGCCAAGACAGTGCGTTTCTCACTGTTACATGCATTTGAATGGGGAACTCGACCGAAACAAAGTATAGGTTTTCATTATGTGAATAACTTTGAAATCTTAGCTCAAACAGCTGCAAAACCTGTTTTCCCAGCACGGGGACCTTGAGTTCTATAAGATAAAGCCATAAACATGTGTATCCGAGTCTTCTATCAAAAGTTACAGCTATTTATATGAAGTTGTACAAAAACGCTTTCTTTCGCCAAGACAGTGCGTTTCTCACTGTTACATGCATTTGAATGGGGAACTCGACCGAAACAAAGTATAGGTTTTCATTATGTGAATAACTTTGAAATCTTAGCTCAAACAGCTGCAAAACCTGTTTTCCCAGCACGGGCACCTTGAGTTCTATAAGATAAAACCATAAACATGTGTATCCGAGTCTTCTATCAAAAGTTACAGCTATTTATATGAAGTTGTACAAAAACGCTTTCTTTCGCCAAGACAGTGCGTTTCTCACTGTTACATGCATTTGAATGGGGAACTCGACCGAAACAAAGTATAGGTTTTCATTATGTGAATAACTTTGAAATCTTAGCTCAAACAGCTGCAAAACCTGTTTTCCCAGCACGGGGACCTTGAGTTCTATAAGATAAAGCCATAAACATGTGTATCCGAGTCTTCTATCAAAAGTTACAGCTATTTATATGAAGTTGTACAAAAACGCTTTCTTTCGCCAAGACAGTGCGTTTCTCACTGTTACATGCATTTGAATGGGGAACTCGACCGAAACAAAGTATAGGTTTTCATTATGTGAATAACTTTGAAATCTTAGCTCAAACAGCTGCAAAACCTGTTTTCCCAGCACGGGCACCTTGAGTTCTATAAGATAAAACCATAAACGTGTATCCGAGTCTTCTATCAAAAGTTACAGCTATTTATATGAAGTTGTACAAAAACGCTTTCTTTCGCCAAGACAGTGCGTTTCTCACTGTTACATGCATTTGAATGGGGAACTCCACCGAAACAAAGTATAGGTTTTCATTATGTGAATAACTTTGAAATCTTAGCTCAAACAGCTGCAAAACCTGTTTTCCCAGCACGGGCACCTTGAGTTCTATAAGATAAAACCATAAACATGTGTATCCGAGTCTTCTATCAAAAGTTACAGCTATTTATATGAAGTTGTACAAAAACGCTTTCTTTCGCCAAGACAGTGCGTTTCTCACTGTTACATGCATTTGAATGGGGAACTCGACCGAAAGAAAGTATAGGTTTTCATTATGTGAATAACTTTGAAATCTTAGCTCAAACAGCTGCAAAACCTGTTTTCCCAGCACGGGCACCTTGAGTTCTATAAGATAAAGCCATAAACATGTGTATCCGAGTCTTCTATCAAAAGTTACAGCTATTTATATGAAGTTGTACAAAAACGCTTTCTTTCGCCAAGACAGTGCGTTTCTCACTGTTACATGCATTTGAATGGGGAACTCGACCGAAACAAAGTATAGGTTTTCATTATGTGAATAACTTTGAAATCTTAGCTCAAACAGCTGCAAAAACCTGTTTTCCCAGCACGGGGACCTTGAGTTCTATAAGATAAAGCCATAAACATGTTTGTCTGAGTCTTCTATCAAAAGTTACAGCTATTTATATGAAGTTGTACAAAAACGCTTTCTTTCGCCAAGACAGTGCGTTTCTCACTGTTACATGCATTTGAATGGGGAACTCGACCGAAACAAAGTATAGGTTTTCATTATGTGAATAACTTTGAAATCTTAGCTCAAACAGCTGCAAAACCTGTTTTCCCAGCACGGGGACCTTGAGTTCTATAAGATAAAGCCATAAACATGTTTGTCTGAGTCTTCTATCAAAAGTTACAGCTATTTATATGAAGTTGTACAAAAACGCTTTCTTTCGCCAAGACAGTGCGTTTCTCACTGTTACATGCATTTGAATGGGGAACTCGACCGAAACAAAGTATAGGTTTTCATTATGTGAATAACTTTGAAATCTTAGCTCAAACAGCTGCAAAACCTGTTTTCCCAGCACGGGGACCTTGAGTTCTATAAGATAAAGCCATAAACATGTTTGTCTGAGTCTTCTATCAAAAGTTACAGCTATTTATATGATGTTGTACAAAAACGCTTTCTTTCGCCAAGACAGTGCGTTTCTCACTGTTACATGCATTTGAATGGGGAACTCGACCGAAACAAAGTATAGGTTTTCATTATGTGAATAACTTTGAAATCTTAGCTCAAACAGCTGCAAAACCTGTTTTCCCAGCACGGGCACCTTGAGTTCTATAAGATAAAGCCATAAACATGTGTATCCGAGTCTTCTATCAAAAGTTACAGCTATTTATATGAAGTTGTACAAAAACGCTTTCTTTCGCCAAGACAGTGCGTTTCTCACTGTTACATGCATTTGAATGGGGAACTCGACCGAAACAAAGTATAGGTTTTCATTATGTGAATAACTTTGAAATCTTAGCTCAAACAGCTGCAAAACCTGTTTTCCCAGCACGGGCACCTTGAGTTCTATAAGATAAAGCCATAAACATGTTTGTCTGAGTCTTCTATCAAAAGTTACAGCTATTTATATGAAGTTGTACAAAAACGCTTTCTTTCGCCAAGACAGTGCGTTTCTCACTGTTACATGCATTTGAATGGGGAACTCGACCGAAACAAAGTATAGGTTTTCATTATGTGAATAACTTTGAAATCTTAGCTCAAACAGCTGCAAAACCTGTTTTCCCAGCACGGGGACCTTGAGTTCTATAAGATAAAGCCATAAACATGTTTGTCTGAGTCTTCTATCAAAAGTTACAGCTATTTATATGATGTTGTACAAAAACGCTTTCTTTCGCCAAGACAGTGCGTTTCTCACTGTTACATGCATTTGAATGGGGAACTCGACCGAAACAAAGTATAGGTTTTCATTATGTGAATAACTTTGAAATCTTAGCTCAAACAGCTGCAAAACCTGTTTTCCCAGCACGGGCACCTTGAGTTCTATAAGATAAAGCCATAAACATGTGTATCCGAGTCTTCTATCAAAAGTTACAGCTATTTATATGAAGTTGTACAAAAACGCTTTCTTTCGCCAAGACAGTGCGTTTCTCACTGTTACATGCATTTGAATGGGGAACTCGACCGAAACAAAGTATAGGTTTTCATTATGTGAATAACTTTGAAATCTTAGCTCAAACAGCTGCAAAACCTGTTTTCCCAGCACGGGGACCTTGAGTTCTATAAGATAAAGCCATAAACATGTTTGTCTGAGTCTTCTATCAAAAGTTACAGCTATTTATATGAAGTTGTACAAAAATGCTTTCTTTCGCCAAGACAGTGCGTTTCTGACTGTTACATGCATTTGAATGGGGAACTCGACCGAAACAAAGTATAGGTTTTCATTATGTGAATAACTTTGAAATCTTAGCTCAAACAGCTGCAAAACCTGTTTTCCCAGCACGGGCACCTTGAGTTCTATAAGATAAAGCCATAAACATGTGTATCCGAGTCTTCTATCAAAAGTTACAGCTATTTATATGAAGTTGTACAAAAACGCTTTCTTTCGCCAAGACAGTGCGTTTCTCACTGTTACATGCATTTGAATGGGGAACTCGACCGAAACAAAGTATAGGTTTTCATTATGTGAATAACTTTGAAATCTTAGCTCAAACAGCTGCAAAACCTGTTTTCCCAGCACGGGGACCTTGAGTTCTATAAGATAAAGCCATAAACATGTGTATCCGAGTCTTCTATCAAAAGTTACAGCTATTTATATGAAGTTGTACAAAAATGCTTTCTTTCGCCAAGACAGTGCGTTTCTCACTGTTACATGCATTTGAATGGGGAACTCCACCGAAACAAAGTATAGGTTTTCATTATGTGAATAACTTTGAAATCTTAGCTCAAACAGCTGCAAAACCTGTTTTCCCAGCACGGGCACCTTGAGTTCTATAAGATAAAGCCATAAACATGTGTATCCGAGTCTTCTATCAAAAGTTACAGCTATTTATATGAAGTTGTACAAAAACGCTTTCTTTCGCCAAGACAGTGCGTTTCTCACTGTTACATGCATTTGAATGGGGAACTCGACCGAAACAAAGTATAGGTTTTCATTATGTGAATAACTTTGAAATCTTAGCTCAAACAGCTGCAAAACCTGTTTTCCCAGCACGGGGACCTTGAGTTCTATAAGATAAAGCCATAAACATGTGTATCCGAGTCTTCTATCAAAAGTTACAGCTATTTATATGAAGTTGTACAAAAACGCTTTCTTTCGCCAAGACAATGCGTTTCTCACTGTTACATGCATTTGAATGGGGAACTCGACCGAAACAAAGTATAGGTTTTCATTATGTGAATAACTTTGAAATCTTAGCTCAAACAGCTGCAAAACCTGTTTTCCCAGCACGGGCACCTTGAGTTCTATAAGATAAAACCATAAACATGTGTATCCGAGTCTTCTATCAAAAGTTACAGCTATTTATATGAAGTTGTACAAAAACGCTTTCTTTCGCCAAGACAGTGCGTTTCTCACTGTTACATGCATTTGAATGGGGAACTCGACCGAAACAAAGTATAGGTTTTCATTATGTGAATAACTTTGAAATCTTAGCTCAAACAGCTGCAAAACCTGTTTTCCCAGCACGGGGACCTTGAGTTCTATAAGATAAAGCCATAAACATGTTTGTCTGAGTCTTCTATCAAAAGTTACAGCTATTTATATGAAGTTGTACAAAAATGCTTTCTTTCGCCAAGACAGTGCGTTTCTGACTGTTACATGCATTTGAATGGGGAACTCGACCGAAACAAAGTATAGGTTTTCATTATGTGAATAACTTTGAAATCTTAGCTCAAACAGCTGCAAAACCTGTTTTCCCAGCACGGGCACCTTGAGTTCTATAAGATAAAGCCATAAACATGTGTATCCGAGTCTTCTATCAAAAGTTACAGCTATTTATATGAAGTTGTACAAAAACGCTTTCTTTCGCCAAGACAGTGCGTTTCTCACTGTTACATGCATTTGAATGGGGAACTCGACCGAAACAAAGTATAGGTTTTCATTATGTGAATAACTTTGAAATCTTAGCTCAAACAGCTGCAAAACCTGTTTTCCCAGCACGGGCACCTTGAGTTCTATAAGATAAAACCATAAACATGTGTATCCGAGTCTTCTATCAAAAGTTACAGCTATTTATATGAAGTTGTACAAAAACGCTTTCTTTCGCCAAGACAGTGCGTTTCTCACTGTTACATGCATTTGAATGGGGAACTCGACCGAAACAAAGTATAGGTTTTCATTATGTGAATAACTTTGAAATCTTAGCTCAAACAGCTGCAAAACCTGTTTTCCCAGCACGGGCACCTTGAGTTCTATAAGATAAAGCCATAAACATGTGTATCCGAGTCTTCTATCAAAAGTTACAGCTATTTATATGAAGTTGTACAAAAATGCTTTCTTTCGCCAAGACAATGCGTTTCTCACTGTTACATGCATTTGAATGGGGAACTCGACCGAAACAAAGTATAGGTTTTCATTATGTGAATAACTTTGAAATCTTAGCTCAAACAGCTGCAAAACCTGTTTTCCCAGCACGGGCACCTTGAGTTCTATAAGATAAAACCATAAACATGTGTATCCGAGTCTTCTATCAAAAGTTACAGCTATTTATATGAAGTTGTACAAAAACGCTTTCTTTCGCCAAGACAGTGCGTTTCTCACTGTTACATGCATTTGAATGGGGAACTCGACCGAAACAAAGTATAGGTTTTCATTATGTGAATAACTTTGAAATCTTAGCTCAAACAGCTGCAAAACCTGTTTTCCCAGCACGGGCACCTTGAGTTCTATAAGATAAAACCATAAACATGTGTATCCGAGTCTTCTATCAAAAGTTACAGCTATTTATATGAAGTTGTACAAAAACGCTTTCTTTCGCCAAGACAGTGCGTTTCTGACTGTTACATGCATTTGAATGGGGAACTCCACCGAAACAAAGTATAGGTTTTCATTATGTGAATAACTTTGAAATCTTAGCTCAAACAGCTGCAAAACCTGTTTTCCCAGCACGGGCATCTTGAGTTCTATAAGATAAAGCCATAAACATGTGTATCCGAGTCTTCTATCAAAAGTTACAGCTATTTATATGAAGTTGTACAAAAATGCTTTCTTTCGCCAAGACAGTGCGTTTCTGACTGTTACATGCATTTGAATGGGGAACTCCACCGAAACAAAGTATAGGTTTTCATTATGTGAATAACTTTGAAATCTTAGCTCAAACAGCTGCAAAACCTGTTTTCCCAGCACGGGCATCTTGAGTTCTATAAGATAAAGCCATAAACATGTGTATCCGAGTCTTCTATCAAAAGTTACAGCTATTTATATGAAGTTGTACAAAAATGCTTTCTTTCGCCAAGACAGTGCGTTTCTCACTGTTACATGCATTTGAATGGGGAACTCCACCGAAACAAAGTATAGGTTTTCATTATGTGAATAACTTTGAAATCTTAGCTCAAACAGCTGCAAAACCTGTTTTCCCAGCACGGGCACCTTGAGTTCTATAAGATAAAGCCATAAACATGTGTATCCGAGCCTTCTATCAAAAGTTACAGCTATTTATATGAAGTTGTACAAAAACGCTTTCTTTCGCCAAGACAGTGCGTTTCTCACTGTTACATGCATTTGAATGGGGAACTCGACCGAAACAAAGTATAGGTTTTCATTATGTGAATAACTTTGAAATCTTAGCTCAAACAGCTGCAAAACCTGTTTTCCCAGCACGGGGACCTTGAGTTCTATAAGATAAAGCCATAAACATGTTTGTCTGAGTCTTCTATCAAAAGTTACAGCTATTTATATGAAGTTGTACAAAAATGCTTTCTTTCGCCAAGACAGTGCGTTTCTCACTGTTACATGCATTTGAATGGGGAACTCGACCGAAACAAAGTATAGGTTTTCATTATGTGAATAACTTTGAAATCTTAGCTCAAACAGCTGCAAAACCTGTTTTCCCAGCACGGGCACCTTGAGTTCTATAAGATAAAGCCATAAACATGTGTATCCGAGTCTTCTATCAAAAGTTACAGCTATTTATATGAAGTTGTACAAAAACGCTTTCTTTCGCCAAGACAGTGCGTTTCTCACTGTTACATGCATTTGAATGGGGAACTCGACCGAAACAAAGTATAGGTTTTCATTATGTGAATAACTTTGAAATCTTAGCTCAAACAGCTGCAAAACCTGTTTTGCCAGCACGGGCACCTTGAGTTCTATAAGATAAAGCCATAAACATGTGTATCCGAGTCTTCTATCAAAAGTTACAGCTATTTATATGAAGTTGTACAAAAACGCTTTCTTTCGCCAAGACAGTGCGTTTCTCACTGTTACATGCATTTGAATGGGGAACTCGACCGAAACAAAGTATAGGTTTTCATTATGTGAATAACTTTGAAATCTTAGCTCAAACAGCTGCAAAACCTGTTTTCCCAGCACGGGGACCTTGAGTTCTATAAGATAAAGCCATAAACATGTTTGTCTGAGTCTTCTATCAAAAGTTACAGCTATTTATATGAAGTTGTACAAAAATGCTTTCTTTCGCCAAGACAGTGCGTTTCTGACTGTTACATGCATTTGAATGGGGAACTCGACCGAAACAAAGTATAGGTTTTCATTATGTGAATAACTTTGAAATCTTAGCTCAAACAGCTGCAAAACCTGTTTTCCCAGCACGGGCATCTTGAGTTCTATAAGATAAAGCCATAAACATGTGTATCCGAGTCTTCTATCAAAAGTTACAGCTATTTATATGAAGTTGTACAAAAATGCTTTCTTTCGCCAAGACAGTGCGTTTCTCACTGTTACATGCATTTGAATGGGGAACTCCACCGAAACAAAGTATAGGTTTTCATTATGTGAATAACTTTGAAATCTTAGCTCAAACAGCTGCAAAACCTGTTTTCCCAGCACGGGCACCTTGAGTTCTATAAGATAAAGCCATAAACATGTGTATCCGAGCCTTCTATCAAAAGTTACAGCTATTTATATGAAGTTGTACAAAAACGCTTTCTTTCGCCAAGACAGTGCGTTTCTCACTGTTACATGCATTTGAATGGGGAACTCGACCGAAACAAAGTATAGGTTTTCATTATGTGAATAACTTTGAAATCTTAGCTCAAACAGCTGCAAAACCTGTTTTCCCAGCACGGGGACCTTGAGTTCTATAAGATAAAGCCATAAACATGTTTGTCTGAGTCTTCTATCAAAAGTTACAGCTATTTATATGAAGTTGTACAAAAATGCTTTCTTTCGCCAAGACAGTGCGTTTCTCACTGTTACATGCATTTGAATGGGGAACTCGACCGAAACAAAGTATAGGTTTTCATTATGTGAATAACTTTGAAATCTTAGCTCAAACAGCTGCAAAACCTGTTTTCCCAGCACGGGCACCTTGAGTTCTATAAGATAAAGCCATAAACATGTGTATCCGAGTCTTCTATCAAAAGTTACAGCTATTTATATGAAGTTGTACAAAAACGCTTTCTTTCGCCAAGACAGTGCGTTTCTCACTGTTACATGCATTTGAATGGGGAACTCGACCGAAACAAAGTATAGGTTTTCATTATGTGAATAACTTTGAAATCTTAGCTCAAACAGCTGCAAAACCTGTTTTGCCAGCACGGGCACCTTGAGTTCTATAAGATAAAGCCATAAACATGTGTATCCGAGTCTTCTATCAAAAGTTACAGCTATTTATATGAAGTTGTACAAAAACGCTTTCTTTCGCCAAGACAGTGCGTTTCTCACTGTTACATGCATTTGAATGGGGAACTCGACCGAAACAAAGTATAGGTTTTCATTATGTGAATAACTTTGAAATCTTAGCTCAAACAGCTGCAAAACCTGTTTTCCCAGCACGGGCACCTTGAGTTCTATAAGATAAAGCCATAAACATGTTTGTCTGAGTCTTCTATCAAAAGTTACAGCTATTTATATGAAGTTGTACAAAAACGCTTTCTTTCGCCAAGACAGTGCGTTTCTCACTGTTACATGCATTTGAATGGGGAACTCGACCGAAACAAAGTATAGGTTTTCATTATGTGAATAACTTTGAAATCTTAGCTCAAACAGCTGCAAAACCTGTTTTCCCAGCACGGGGACCTTGAGTTCTATAAGATAAAGCCATAAACATGTTTGTCTGAGTCTTCTATCAAAAGTTACAGCTATTTATATGAAGTTGTACAAAAATGCTTTCTTTCGCCAAGACAGTGCGTTTCTGACTGTTACATGCATTTGAATGGGGAACTCGACCGAAACAAAGTATAGGTTTTCATTATGTGAATAACTTTGAAATCTTAGCTCAAACAGCTGCAAAACCTGTTTTCCCAGCACGGGCATCTTGAGTTCTATAAGATAAAGCCATAAACATGTGTATCCGAATCTTCTATCAAAAGTTACAGCTATTTATATGAAGTTGTACAAAAACGCTTTCTTTCGCCAAGACAGTGCGTTTCTCACTGTTACATGCATTTGAATGGGGAACTCGACCGAAACAAAGTATAGGTTTTCATTATGTGAATAACTTTGAAATCTTAGCTCAAACAGCTGCAAAACCTGTTTTCCCAGCACGGGCACCTTGAGTTCTATAAGATAAAACCATAAACATGTGTATCCGAGTCTTCTATCAAAAGTTACAGCTATTTATATGAAGTTGTACAAAAACGCTTTCTTTCGCCAAGACAGTGCGTTTCTCACTGTTACATGCATTTGAATGGGGAACTCGACCGAAACAAAGTATAGGTTTTCATTATGTGAATAACTTTGAAATCTTAGCTCAAACAGCTGCAAAACCTGTTTGCCCAGCACGGGCACCTTGAGTTCTATAAGATAAAGCCATAAACATGTGTATCCGAGTCTTCTATCAAAAGTTACAGCTATTTATATGAAGTTGTACAAAAACGCTTTCTTTCGCCAAGACAGTGCGTTTCTCACTGTTACATGCATTTGAATGGGGAACTCCACCGAAACAAAGTATAGGTTTTCATTATGTGAATAACTTTGAAATCTTAGCTCAAACAGCTGCAAAACCTGTTTTCCCAGCACGGGGACCTTGAGTTCTATAAGATAAAGCCATAAACATGTGTATCCGAGTCTTCTATCAAAAGTTACAGCTATTTATATGAAGTTGTACAAAAACGCTTTCTTTCGCCAAGACAGTGCGTTTCTCACTGTTACATGCATTTGAATGGGGAACTCGACCGAAACAAAGTATAGGTTTTCATTATGTGAATAACTTTGAAATCTTAGCTCAAACAGCTGCAAAACCTGTTTTCCCAGCACGGGCACCTTGAGTTCTATAAGATAAAGCCATAAACATGTGTATCCGAGTCTTCTATCAAAAGTTACAGCTATTTATATGAAGTTGTACAAAAACGCTTTCTTTCGCCAAGACAGTGCGTTTCTCACTGTTACATGCATTTGAATGGGGAACTCCACCGAAACAAAGTATAGGTTTTCATTATGTGAATAACTTTGAAATCTTAGCTCAAACAGCTGCAAAACCTGTTTGCCCAGCACGGGGACCTTGAGTTCTATAAGATAAAGCCATAAACATGTGTATCCGAGTCTTCTATCAAAAGTTACAGCTATTTATATGAAGTTGTACAAAAACGCTTTCTTTCGCCAAGACAGTGCGTTTCTCACTGTTACATGCATTTGAATGGGGAACTCGACCGAAACAAAGTATAGGTTTTCATTATGTGAATAACTTTGAAATCTTAGCTCAAACAGCTGCAAAACCTGTTTTCCCAGCACGGGGACCTTGAGTTCTATAAGATAAAGCCATAAACATGTTTGTCTGAGTCTTCTATCAAAAGTTACAGCTATTTATATGAAGTTGTACAAAAACGCTTTCTTTCGCCAAGACAGTGCGTTTCTCACTGTTACATGCATTTGAATGGGGAACTCCACCGAAACAAAGTATAGGTTTTCATTATGTGAATAACTTTGAAATCTTAGCTCAAACAGCTGCAAAACCTGTTTGCCCAGCACGGGGACCTTGAGTTCTATAAGATAAAGCCATAAACATGTGTATCCGAGTCTTCTATCAAAAGTTACAGCTATTTATATGAAGTTGTACAAAAACGCTTTCTTTCGCCAAGACAGTGCGTTTCTCACTGTTACATGCATTTGAATGGGGAACTCGACCGAAACAAAGTATAGGTTTTCATTATGTGAATAACTTTGAAATCTTAGCTCAAACAGCTGCAAAACCTGTTTTCCCAGCACGGGCACCTTGAGTTCTATAAGATAAAGCCATAAACATGTGTATCCGAGTCTTCTATCAAAAGTTACAGCTATTTATATGAAGTTGTACAAAAACGCTTTCTTTCGCCAAGACAGTGCGTTTCTCACTGTTACATGCATTTGAATGGGGAACTCGACCGAAACAAAGTATAGGTTTTCATTATGTGAATAACTTTGAAATCTTAGCTCAAACAGCTGCAAAACCTGTTTTCCCAGCACGGGCACCTTGAGTTCTATAAGATAAAGCCATAAACATGTGTATCCGAGTCTTCTATCAAAAGTTACAGCTATTTATATGAAGTTGTACAAAAACGCTTTCTTTCGCCAAGACAGTGCGTTTCTCACTGTTACATGCATTTGAATGGGGAACTCGACCGAAACAAAGTATAGGTTTTCATTATGTGAATAACTTTGAAATCTTAGCTCAAACAGCTGCAAAACCTGTTTTCCCAGCACGGGCACCTTGAGTTCTATAAGATAAAGCCATAAACATGTGTATCCGAGTCTTCTATCAAAAGTTACAGCTATTTATATGAAGTTGTACAAAAACGCTTTCTTTCGCCAAGACAGTGCGTTTCTCACTGTTACATGCATTTGAATGGGGAACTCCACCGAAACAAAGTATAGGTTTTCATTATGTGAATAACTTTGAAATCTTAGCTCAAACAGCTGCAAAACCTGTTTTCCCAGCACGGGCACCTTGAGTTCTATAAGATAAAGCCATAAACATGTGTATCCGAGTCTTCTATCAAAAGTTACAGCTATTTATATGAAGTTGTACAAAAACGCTTTCTTTCGCCAAGACAGTGCGTTTCTCACTGTTACATGCATTTGAATGGGGAACTCGACCGAAACAAAGTATAGGTTTTCATTATGTGAATAACTTTGAAATCTTAGCTCAAACAGCTGCAAAACCTGTTTTCCCAGCACGGGGACCTTGAGTTCTATAAGATAAAGCCATAAACATGTTTGTCTGAGTCTTCTATCAAAAGTTACAGCTATTTATATGAAGTTGTACAAAAACGCTTTCTTTCGCCAAGACAGTGCGTTTCTCACTGTTACATGCATTTGAATGGGGAACTCCACCGAAACAAAGTATAGGTTTTCATTATGTGAATAACTTTGAAATCTTAGCTCAAACAGCTGCAAAACCTGTTTGCCCAGCACGGGGACCTTGAGTTCTATAAGATAAAGCCATAAACATGTGTATCCGAGTCTTCTATCAAAAGTTACAGCTATTTATATGAAGTTGTACAAAAACGCTTTCTTTCGCCAAGACAGTGCGTTTCTCACTGTTACATGCATTTGAATGGGGAACTCGACCGAAACAAAGTATAGGTTTTCATTATGTGAATAACTTTGAAATCTTAGCTCAAACAGCTGCAAAACCTGTTTTCCCAGCACGGGCACCTTGAGTTCTATAAGATAAAGCCATAAACATGTGTATCCGAGTCTTCTATCAAAAGTTACAGCTATTTATATGAAGTTGTACAAAAACGCTTTCTTTCGCCAAGACAGTGCGTTTCTCACTGTTACATGCATTTGAATGGGGAACTCGACCGAAACAAAGTATAGGTTTTCATTATGTGAATAACTTTGAAATCTTAGCTCAAACAGCTGCAAAACCTGTTTTCCCAGCACGGGCACCTTGAGTTCTATAAGATAAAGCCATAAACATGTGTATCCGAGTCTTCTATCAAAAGTTACAGCTATTTATATGAAGTTGTACAAAAACGCTTTCTTTCGCCAAGACAGTGCGTTTCTCACTGTTACATGCATTTGAATGGGGAACTCGACCGAAACAAAGTATAGGTTTTCATTATGTGAATAACTTTGAAATCTTAGCTCAAACAGCTGCAAAACCTGTTTTCCCAGCACGGGCACCTTGAGTTCTATAAGATAAAGCCATAAACATGTGTATCCGAGTCTTCTATCAAAAGTTACAGCTATTTATATGAAGTTGTACAAAAACGCTTTCTTTCGCCAAGACAGTGCGTTTCTCACTGTTACATGCATTTGAATGGGGAACTCCACCGAAACAAAGTATAGGTTTTCATTATGTGAATAACTTTGAAATCTTAGCTCAAACAGCTGCAAAACCTGTTTGCCCAGCACGGGGACCTTGAGTTCTATAAGATAAAGCCATAAACATGTGTATCCGAGTCTTCTATCAAAAGTTACAGCTATTTATATGAAGTTGTACAAAAACGCTTTCTTTCGCCAAGACAGTGCGTTTCTCACTGTTACATGCATTTGAATGGGGAACTCCACCGAAACAAAGTATAGGTTTTCATTATGTGAATAACTTTGAAATCTTAGCTCAAACAGCTGCAAAACCTGTTTTCCCAGCACGGGCACCTTGAGTTCTATAAGATAAAGCCATAAACATGTGTATCCGAGTCTTCTATCAAAAGTTACAGCTATTTATATGAAGTTGTACAAAAACGCTTTCTTTCGCCAAGACAGTGCGTTTCTCACTGTTACATGCATTTGAATGGGGAACTAGACCGAAACAAAGTATAGGTTTTCATTATGTGAATAACTTTGAAATCTTAGCTCAAACAGCTGCAAAACCTGTTTGCCCAGCACGGGGACCTTGAGTTCTATAAGATAAAGCCATAAACATGTGTATCCGAGTCTTCTATCAAAAGTTACAGCTATTTATATGAAGTTGTACAAAAACGCTTTCTTTCGCCAAGACAGTGCGTTTCTCACTGTTACATGCATTTGAATGGGGAACTCCACCGAAACAAAGTATAGGTTTTCATTATGTGAATAACTTTGAAATCTTAGCTCAAACAGCTGCAAAACCTGTTTTCCCAGCACGGGCACCTTGAGTTCTATAAGATAAAGCCATAAACATGTGTATCCGAGTCTTCTATCAAAAGTTAGGGCTATTTATATGAAGTTGTACAAAAACGCTTTCTTTCGCCAAGACAGTGCGTTTCTCACTGTTACATGCATTTGAATGGGGAACTCCACCGAAACAAAGTATAGGTTTTCATTATGTGAATAACTTTGAAATCTTAGCTCAAACAGCTGCAAAACCTGTTTTCCCAGCACGGGCACCTTGAGTTCTATAAGATAAAGCCATAAACATGTGTATCCGAGTCTTCTATCAAAAGTTACAGCTATTTATATGAAGTTGTACAAAAACGCTTTCTTTCGCCAAGACAGTGCGTTTCTCACTGTTACATGCATTTGAATGGGGAACTCGACCGAAACAAAGTATAGGTTTTCATTATGTGAATAACTTTGAAATCTTAGCTCAAACAGCTGCAAAACCTGTTTTCCCAGCACGGGGACCTTGAGTTCTATAAGATAAAGCCATAAACATGTGTATCCGAGTCTTCTATCAAAAGTTACAGCTATTTATATGAAGTTGTACAAAAATGCTTTCTTTCGCCAAGACAATGCGTTTCTCACTGTTACATGCATTTGAATGGGGAACTCCACCGAAACAAAGTATAGGTTTTCATTATGTGAATAACTTTGAAATCTTAGCTCAAACAGCTGCAAAACCTGTTTTCCCAGCACGGGCACCTTGAGTTCTATAAGATAAAGCCATAAACATGTGTATCCGAGTCTTCTATCAAAAGTTACAGCTATTTATATGAAGTTGTACAAAAACGCTTTCTTTCGCCAAGACAGTGCGTTTCTCACTGTTACATGCATTTGAATGGGGAACTCGACCGAAACAAAGTATAGGTTTTCATTATGTGAATAACTTTGAAATCTTAGCTCAAACAGCTGCAAAACCTGTTTTCCCAGCACGGGCACCTTGAGTTCTATAAGATAAAGCCATAAACATGTGTATCCGAGTCTTCTATCAAAAGTTACAGCTATTTATATGAAGTTGTACAAAAACGCTTTCTTTCGCCAAGACAGTGCGTTTCTCACTGTTACATGCATTTGAATGGGGAACTCCACCGAAACAAAGTATAGGTTTTCATTATGTGAATAATTTTGAAATCTTAGCTCAAACAGCTGCAAAACCTGTTTTCCCAGCACGGGGACCTTGAGTTCTATAAGATAAAGCCATAAACATGTGTATCCGAGTCTTCTATCAAAAGTTACAGCTATTTATATGAAGTTGTACAAAAACGCTTTCTTTCGCCAAGACAGTGCGTTTCTCACTGTTACATGCATTTGAATGGGGAACTCCACCGAAACAAAGTATAGGTTTTCATTATGTGAATAACTTTGAAATCTTAGCTCAAACAGCTGCAAAACCTGTTTTCCCAGCACGGGCACCTTGAGTTCTATAAGATAAAGCCATAAACATGTGTATCCGAGTCTTCTATCAAAAGTTACAGCTATTTATATGAAGTTGTACAAAAACGCTTTCTTTCGCCAAGACAGTGCGTTTCTCACTGTTACATGCATTTGAATGGGGAACTCCACCGAAACAAAGTATAGGTTTTCATTATGTGAATAACTTTGAAATCTTAGCTCAAACAGCTGCAAAGCCTGTTTTCCCAGCACGGGCACCTTGAGTTCTATAAGATAAAGCCATAAACATGTGTATCCGAGTCTTCTATCAAAAGTTACAGCTATTTATATGAAGTTGTACAAAAATGCTTTCTTTCGCCAAGACAGTGCTTTTCTCACTGTTACATGCATTTGAATGGGGAACTCGACCGAAACAAAGTATAGGTTTTCATTATGTGAATAACTTTGAAATCTTAGCTCAAACAGCTGCAAAACCTGTTTTCCCAGCACGGGCACCTTGAGTTCTATAAGATAAAGCCATAAACATGTGTATCCTAGTCTTCTATCAAAAGTTACAGCTATTTATATGAAGTTGTACAAAAACGCTTTCTTTCGCCAAGACAGTGCGTTTCTCACTGTTACATGCATTTGAATGGGGAACTAGACCGAAACAAAGTATAGGTTTTCATTATGTGAATAACTTTGAAATCTTAGCTCAAACAGCTGCAAAACCTGTTTGCCCAGCACGGGGACCTTGAGTTCTATAAGATAAAGCCATAAACATGTGTATCCGAGTCTTCTATCAAAAGTTACAGCTATTTATATGAAGTTGTACAAAAACGCTTTCTTTCGCCAAGACAGTGCGTTTCTCACTGTTACATGCATTTGAATGGGGAACTCCACCGAAACAAAGTATAGGTTTTCATTATGTGAATAACTTTGAAATCTTAGCTCAAACAGCTGCAAAACCTGTTTTCCCAGCACGGGCACCTTGAGTTCTATAAGATAAAGCCATAAACATGTGTATCCGAGTCTTCTATCAAAAGTTACAGCTATTTATATGAAGTTGTACAAAAACGCTTTCTTTCGCCAAGACAGTGCGTTTCTCACTGTTACATGCATTTGAATGGGGAACTAGACCGAAACAAAGTATAGGTTTTCATTATGTGAATAACTTTGAAATCTTAGCTCAAACAGCTGCAAAACCTGTTTGCCCAGCACGGGGACCTTGAGTTCTATAAGATAAAGCCATAAACATGTGTATCCGAGTCTTCTATCAAAAGTTACAGCTATTTATATGAAGTTGTACAAAAACGCTTTCTTTCGCCAAGACAGTGCGTTTCTCACTGTTACATGCATTTGAATGGGGAACTCGACCGAAACAAAGTATAGGTTTTCATTATGTGAATAACTTTGAAATCTTAGCTCAAACAGCTGCAAAACCTGTTTTCCCAGCACGGGCACCTTGAGTTCTATAAGATAAAGCCATAAACATGTGTATCCGAGTCTTCTATCAAAAGTTACAGCTATTTATATGAAGTTGTACAAAAACGCTTTCTTTCGCCAAGACAGTGCGTTTCTCACTGTTACATGCATTTGAATGGGGAACTCCACCGAAACAAAGTATAGGTTTTCATTATGTGAATAACTTTGAAATCTTAGCTCAAACAGCTGCAAAACCTGTTTTCCCAGCACGGGCACCTTGAGTTCTATAAGATAAAGCCATAAACATGTGTATCCGAGTCTTCTATCAAAAGTTACAGCTATTTATATGAAGTTGTACAAAAACGCTTTCTTTCGCCAAGACAGTGCGTTTCTCACTGTTACATGCATTTGAATGGGGAACTCCACCGAAACAAAGTATAGGTTTTCATTATGTGAATAACTTTGAAATCTTAGCTCAAACAGCTGCAAAACCTGTTTTCCCAGCACGGGCACCTTGAGTTCTATAAGATAAAGCCATAAACATGTTTGTCTGAGTCTTCTATCAAAAGTTACAGCTATTTATATGAAGTTGTACAAAAACGCTTTCTTTCGCCAAGACAGTGCGTTTCTCACTGTTACATGCATTTGAATGGGGAACTCGACCGAAACAAAGTATAGGTTTTCATTATGTGAATAACTTTGAAATCTTAGCTCAAACAGCTGCAAAACCTGTTTTCCCAGCACGGGCACCTTGAGTTCTATAAGATAAAGCCATAAACATGTGTATCCGAGTCTTCTATCAAAAGTTACAGCTATTTATATGAAGTTGTACAAAAACGCTTTCTTTCGCCAAGACAGTGCGTTTCTCACTGTTACATGCATTTGAATGGGGAACTCGACCGAAACAAAGTATAGGTTTTCATTATGTGAATAACTTTGAAATCTTAGCTCAAACAGCTGCAAAACCTGTTTTCCCAGCACGGGGACCTTGAGTTCTATAAGATAAAGCCATAAACATGTGTATCCGAGTCTTCTATCAAAAGTTACAGCTATTTATATGAAGTTGTACAAAAATGCTTTCTTTCGCCAAGACAATGCGTTTCTCACTGTTACATGCATTTGAATGGGGAACTCGACCGAAACAAAGTATAGGTTTTCATTATGTGAATAACTTTGAAATCTTAGCTCAAACAGCTGCAAAACCTATTTGCCCAGCACGGAGACCTTGAGTTCTATAAGATAAAGCCATAAACATGTGTATCCGAGTCTTCTATCAAAAGTTACAGCTATTTATATGAAGTTGTACAAAAACGCTTTCTTTCACCAAGACAGTGCGTTTCTCACTGTTACATGCATTTTGAATGGGGAACTCGACCGAAACAAAGTATAAGTTTTCATTATGTGAATAACTTGGAAATCTTAGCTCAAACAGCTGCAAAACCTGTTTTCCCAGCACGGAGACCTTGAGTTCTATAAGATAAAGCCATAAACATGTGTATCCGAGTCTTCTATCAAAAGTTACAGCTATTTCTATGAAGTTGTACAAAAACGCTTTCTTTCGCCAAGACAGTGCGTTTCTCACTGTTACATGCATTTGAATGGGGAACTCGACCGAAACAAAGTATAAGTTTTCATTATGTGAATAACTTGGAAATCTTAGCTCAAACAGCTGCAAAACCTGTTTGCCCAGCACGGAGACCTTGAGTTCTATAAGATAAAGCCATAAACATGTTTGTCTGAGTCTTCTATCAAAAGTTACAGCTATTTATATGAAGTTGTACAAAAACGCTTTCTTTCGCCAAGACAGTGCGTTTCTCACTGTTACATGCATTTGAATGGGGAACTCGACCGAAACAAAGTATAGGTTTTCATTATGTGAATAACTTGGAAATCTTAGCTCAAACAGCTGCAAAACCTATTTGCCCAGCACGGAGACCTTGAGTTCTATAAGATAAAGCCATAAACATGTGTATCCGAGTCTTCTATCAAAAGTTACAGCTATTCATATGAAGTTGTACAAAAACGCTTTCTTTCGCCAAGACAGTGCGTTTCTCACTGTTACATGCATTTGAATGGGGAACTCGACCGAAACAAAGTATAGGTTTTCATTATGTGAATAACTTGGAAATCTTAGCTCAAACAGCTGCAAAACCTATTTGCCCAGCACGGAGACCTTGAGTTCTATAAGATAAAGCCATAAACATGTTTGTCTGAGTCTTCTATCAAAAGTTACAGCTATTTATATGAAGTTGTACAAAAACGTTTTCTTTCGCCAAGACAGTGCGTTTCTCACTGTTACATGCATTTGAATGGGGAACTCGACCGAAACAAAGTATAGGTTTTCATTATGTGAATAACTTGGAAATCTTAGCTCAAACAGCTGCAAAACCTGTTTTCCCAGCACGGGAACCTTGAGTTCTATAAGATAAAGCCATAAACATGTTTGTCTGAGTCTTCTATCAAAAGTTACAGCTATTCATATGAAGTTGTACAAAAACGCTTTCTTTCGCCAAAACAGTGCGTTTCTCACTGTTACATGCATTTGAATGGGGAACTCGACCGAAACAAAGTATAGGTTTTCATTATGTGAATAACTTGGAAATCTTAGCTCAAACAGCTGCAAAACCTGTTTTCCCAGCACGGAGACCTTGAGTTCTATAAGATAAAGCCATAAACATGTTTGTCTGAGTCTTCTATCAAAAGTTACAGCTATTTATATGAAGTTGTACAAAAACGCTTTCTTTCGCCAAGACAGTGCGTTTCTCACTGTTACATGCATTTGAATGGGGAACTCGACTGAAACAAAGTATAGGTTTTCATTATGTGAATAACTTGGAAATCTTAGCTCAAACAGCTGCAAAACCTGTTTTCCCAGCACGGGAACCTTGAGCTCTATAAGATAAAGCCATAAACATGTGTATCCGAGTCTTCTATCAAAAGTTACAGCTATTCATATGAAGTTGTACAAAAACGCTTTCTTTCGCCAAGACAGTGCGTTTCTCACTGTTACATGCATTTGAATGGGGAACTCGACCGAAACAAAGTATAGGTTTTCATTATGTGAATAACTTGGAAATCTTAGCTCAAACAGCTGCAAAACCTGTTTTCCCAGCACGGGAACCTTGAGCTCTATAAGATAAAGCCATAAACATGTGTATCCGAGTCTTCTATCAAAAGTTACAGCTATTCATATGAAGTTGTACAAAAACGCTTTCTTTCGCCAAGACAGTGCGTTTCTCACTGTTACATGCATTTGAATGGGGAACTCGACCGAAACAAAGTATAGGTTTTCATTATGTGAATAACTTGGAAATCTTAGCTCAAACAGCTGCAAAACCTGTTTTCCCAGCACGGGAACCTTGAGCTCTATAAGATAAAGCCATAAACATGTGTATCCGAGTCTTCTATCAAAAGTTACAGCTATTCATATGAAGTTGTACAAAAACGCTTTCTTTCGCCAAGACAGTGCGTTTCTCACTGTTACATGCATTTGAATGGGGAACTCAACCGAAACAAAGTATAGGTTTTCATTATGTGAATAACTTGGAAATCTTAGCTCAAACAGCTGCAAAACCTGTTTTCCCAGCACGGAGACCTTGAGTTCTATAAGATAAAGCCATAAACATGTGTATCCGAGTCTTCTATCAAAAGTTACAGCTATTTATATGAAGTTGTACAAAAACGCTTTCTTTCGCCAAGACAGTGCGTTTCTCACTGTTACATGCATTTGAATGGGGAACTCGACCGAAACAAAGTATAAGTTTTCATTATGTGAATAACTTGGAAATCTTAGCTCAAACAGCTGCAAAACCTGTTTTCCCAGCACGGAGACCTTGAGTTCTATAAGATAAAGCCATAAACATGTTTGTCTGAGTCTTCTATCAAAAGTTACAGCTATTTATATGAAGTTGTACAAAATAGCTTTCTTTCGCCAAGACAGTGCGTTTCTCACTGTTACATGCATTTGAATGGGGAACTCGACCGAAACAAAGTATAGGTTTTCATTATGTGAATAACTTGGAAATCTTAGCTCAAACAGCTGCAAAACCTATTTGCCCAGCACGGAGACCTTGAGTTCTATAAGATAAAGCCATAAACATGTGTATCCGAGTCTTCTATCAAAAGTTACAGCTATTTATATGAAGTTGTACAAAAACGCTTTCTTTCGCCAAGACAGTGTGTTTCTCACTGTTACATGCATTTTGAATGGGGAACTCGACCGAAACAAAGTATAAGTTTTCATTATGTGAATAACTTGGAAATCTTAGCTCAAACAGCTGCAAAACCTGTTTTCCCAGCACGGAGACCTTGAGTTCTATAAGATAAAGCTATAAACATGTTTGTCTGAGTCTTCTATCAAAAGTTACAGCTATTTATATGAAGTTGTACAAAAACGCTTTCTTTCGCCAAGACAGTGCGTTTCTCACTGTTACATGCATTTGAATGGGGAACTCGACCGAAACAAAGTATAAGTTTTCATTATGTGAATAACTTGGAAATCTTAGCTCAAACAGCTGCAAAACCTGTTTTCCCAGCACGGAGACCTTGAGTTCTATAAGATAAAGCCATAAACATGTGTATCCGAGTCTTCTATCAAAAGTTACAGCTATTTCTATGAAGTTGTACAAAAACGCTTTCTTTCGCCAAGACAGTGCGTTTCTCACTGTTACATGCATTTTGAATGGGGAACTCGACCGAAACAAAGTATAGGTTTTCATTATGTGAATAACTTGGAAATCTTAGCTCAAACAGCTGCAAAACCTGTTTTCCCAGCACGGAGACCTTGAGTTCTATAAGATAAAGCCATAAACATGTTTGTCTGAGTCTTCTATCAAAAGTTACAGCTATTTATATGAAGTTGTACAAAAACGCTTTCTTTCGCCAAGACAGTGCGTTTCTCACTGTTACATGCATTTGAATGGGGAACTCGACCGAAACAAAGTATAGGTTTTCATTATGTGAATAACTTGGAAATCTTAGCTCAAACAGCTGCAAAACCTATTTGCCCAGCACGGAGACCTTGAGTTCTATAAGATAAAGCCATAAACATGTGTATCCGAGTCTTCTATCAAAAGTTACAGCTATTCATATGAAGTTGTACAAAAACGCTTTCTTTCGCCAAGACAGTGCGTTTCTCACTGTTACATGCATTTGAATGGGGAACTCGACCGAAACAAAGTATAGGTTTTCATTATGTGAATAACTTGGAAATCTTAGCTCAAACAGCTGCAAAACCTATTTGCCCAGCACGGAGACCTTGAGTTCTATAAGATAAAGCCATAAACATGTGTATCCGAGTCTTCTATCAAAAGTTACAGCTATTTATATGAAGTTGTACAAAAACGCTTTCTTTCACCAAGACAGTGCGTTTCTCACTGTTACATGCATTTTGAATGGGGAACTCGACCGAAACAAAGTATAAGTTTTCATTATGTGAATAACTTGGAAATCTTAGCTCAAACAGCTGCAAAACCTGTTTTCCCAGCACGGAGACCTTGAGTTCTATAAGATAAAGCCATAAACACGTGTATCCGAGTCTTCTATCAAAAGTTACAGCTATTTCTATGAAGTTGTACAAAAACGCTTTCTTTCGCCAAGACAGTGCGTTTCTCACTGTTACATGCATTTGAATGGGGAACTCGACCGAAACAAAGTATAAGTTTTCATTATGTGAATAACTTGGAAATCTTAGCTCAAACAGATGCAAAACCTGTTTTCCCAGCACGGAGACCTTGAGTTCTATAAGATAAAGCCATAAACATGTTTGTCTGAGTCTTCTATCAAAAGTTACAGCTATTTATATGAAGTTGTACAAAATAGCTTTCTTTCGCCAAGACAGTGCGTTTCTCACTGTTACATGCATTTGAATGGGGAACTCGACCGAAACAAAGTATAGGTTTTCATTATGTGAATAACTTGGAAATCTTAGCTCAAACAGCTGCAAAACCTGTTTGCCCAGCACGGAGACCTTGAGTTCTATAAGATAAAGCCATAAACATGTGTATCCGAGTCTTCTATCAAAAGTTACAGCTATTCATATGAAGTTGTACAAAAACGCTTTCTTTCGCCAAGACAGTGCGTTTCTCACTGTTACATGCATTTGAATGGGGAACTCGACCGAAACAAAGTATAGGTTTTCATTATGTGAATAACTTGGAAATCTTAGCTCAAACAGCTGCAAAACCTGTTTTCCCAGCACGGAGACCTTGAGTTCTATAAGATAAAGCCATAAACATGTGTATCCGAGTCTTCTATCAAAAGTTACAGCTATTCATATGAAGTTGTACAAAAACGCTTTCTTTCGCCAAGACAGTGCGTTTCTCACTGTTACATGCATTTGAATGGGGAACTCGACCGAAACAAAGTATAGGTTTTCATTATGTGAATAACTTGGAAATCTTAGCTCAAACAGCTGCAAAACCTGTTTTCCCAGCACGGGAACCTTGAGCTCTATAAGATAAAGCCATAAACATGTTTGTCTGAGTCTTCTATCAAAAGTTACAGCTATTTATATGAAGTTGTACAAAATAGCTTTCTTTCGCCAAGACAGTGCGTTTCTCACTGTTACATGCATTTGAATGGGGAACTCGACCGAAACAAAGTATAGGTTTTCATTATGTGAATAACTTGGAAATCTTAGCTCAAACAGCTGCAAAACCTGTTTTCCCAGCACGGAGACCTTGAGTTCTATAAGATAAAGCCATAAACATGTGTATCCGAGTCTTCTATCAAAAGTTACAGCTATTTATATGAAGTTGTACAAAAACGCTTTCTTTCGCCAAGACAGTGCGTTTCTCACTGTTACATGCATTTGAATGGGGAACTCGACCGAAACAAAGTATAAGTTTTCATTATGTGAATAACTTGGAAATCTTAGCTCAAACAGATGCAAAACCTGTTTTCCCAGCACGGAGACCTTGAGTTCTATAAGATAAAGCCATAAACATGTTTGTCTGAGTCTTCTATCAAAAGTTACAGCTATTTATATGAAGTTGTACAAAAACGCTTTCTTTCGCCAAGACAGTGCGTTTCTCACTGTTACATGCATTTGAATGGGGAACTCGACCGAAACAAAGTATAGGTTTTCATTATGTGAATAACTTGGAAATCTTAGCTCAAACAGCTGCAAAACCTGTTTGCCCAGCACGGAGACCTTGAGTTCTATAAGATAAAGCCATAAACATATGTATCCGAGTCTTCTATCAAAAGTTACAGCTATTCATATGAAGTTGTACAAAAACGCTTTCTTTCGCCAAGACAGTGCGTTTCTCACTGTTACATGCATTTGAATGGGGAACTCGACCGAAACAAAGTATAGGTTTTCATTATGTGAATAACTTGGAAATCTTAGCTCAAACAGCTGCAAAACCTATTTGCCCAGCACGGAGACCTTGAGTTCTATAAGATAAAGCCATAAACATGTGTATCCGAGTCTTCTATCAAAAGTTACAGCTATTTATATGAAGTTGTACAAAAACGCTTTCTTTCACCAAGACAGTGCGTTTCTCACTGTTACATGCATTTTGAATGGGGAACTCGACCGAAACAAAGTATAAGTTTTCATTATGTGAATAACTTGGAAATCTTAGCTCAAACAGCTGCAAAACCTGTTTGCCCAGCACGGAGACCTTGAGTTCTATAAGATAAAGCCATAAACATGTTTGTCTGAGTCTTCTATCAAAAGTTACAGCTATTTATATGAAGTTGTACAAAAACGCTTTCTTTCGCCAAGACAGTGCGTTTCTCACTGTTACATGCATTTGAATGGGGAACTCGACCGAAACAAAGTATAGGTTTTCATTATGTGAATAACTTGGAAATCTTAGCTCAAACAGCTGCAAAACCTATTTGCCCAGCACGGAGACCTTGAGTTCTATAAGATAAAGCCATAAACATGTGTATCCGAGTCTTCTATCAAAAGTTACAGCTATTCATATGAAGTTGTACAAAAACGCTTTCTTTCGCCAAGACAGTGCGTTTCTCACTGTTACATGCATTTGAATGGGGAACTCGACCGAAACAAAGTATAGGTTTTCATTATGTGAATAACTTGGAAATCTTAGCTCAAACAGCTGCAAAACCTATTTGCCCAGCACGGAGACCTTGAGTTCTATAAGATAAAGCCATAAACATGTGTATCCGAGTCTTCTATCAAAAGTTACAGCTATTCATATGAAGTTGTACAAAAACGCTTTCTTTCGCCAAGACAGTGCGTTTCTCACTGTTACATGCATTTGAATGGGGAACTCGACCGAAACAAAGTATAGGTTTTCATTATGTGAATAACTTGGAAATCTTAGCTCAAACAGCTGCAAAACCTATTTGCCCAGCACGGAGACCTTGAGTTCTATAAGATAAAGCCATAAACATGTGTATCCGAGTCTTCTATCAAAAGTTACAGCTATTTCTATGAAGTTGTACAAAAACGCTTTCTTTCGCCAAGACAGTGCGTTTCTCACTGTTACATGCATTTGAATGGGGAACTCGACCGAAACAAAGTATAGGTTTTCATTATGTGAATAACTTGGAAATCTTAGCTCAAACAGCTGCAAAACCTATTTGCCCAGCACGGAGACCTTGAGTTCTATAAGATAAAGCCATAAACATGTTTGTCTGAGTCTTCTATCAAAAGTTACAGCTATTTATATGAAATTGTACAAAAACGTTTTCTTTCGCCAAGACAGTGTGTTTCTCACTGTTACATGCATTTGAATGGGGAACTCGACCGAAACAAAGTATAGGTTTTCATTATGTGAATAACTTGGAAATCTTAGCTCAAACAGCTGCAAAACCTGTTTTCCCAGCACGGGAACCTTGAGTTCTATAAGATAAAGCCATAAACATGTGTATCCGAGTCTTCTATCAAAAGTTACAGCTATTCATATGAAGTTGTACAAAAACGCTTTCTTTCGCCAAGACAGTGCGTTTCTCACTGTTACATGCATTTGAATGGGGAACTCGACCGAAACAAAGTATAGGTTTTCATTATGTGAATAACTTGGAAATCTTAGCTCAAACAGCTGCAAAACCTGTTTTCCCAGCACGGGAACCTTGAGCTCTATAAGATAAAGCCATAAACATGTGTATCCGAGTCTTCTATCAAAAGTTACAGCTATTCATATGAAGTTGTACAAAAACGCTTTCTTTCGCCAAGACAGTGCGTTTCTCACTGTTACATGCATTTGAATGGGGAACTCGACCGAAACAAAGTATAAGTTTTCATTATGTGAATAACTTGGAAATCTTAGCTCAAACAGCTGCAAAACCTGTTTTCCCAGCACGGAGACCTTGAGTTCTATAAGATAAAGCCATAAACATGTTTGTCTGAGTCTTCTATCAAAAGTTACAGCTATTTATATGAAGTTGTACAAAATAGCTTTCTTTCGCCAAGACAGTGCGTTTCTCACTGTTACATGCATTTGAATGGGGAACTCGACCGAAACAAAGTATAGGTTTTCATTATGTGAATAACTTGGAAATCTTAGCTCAAACAGCTGCAAAACCTATTTGCCCAGCACGGAGACCTTGAGTTCTATAAGATAAAGCCATAAACATGTGTATCCGAGTCTTCTATCAAAAGTTACAGCTATTTATATGAAGTTGTACAAAAACGCTTTCTTTCACCAAGACAGTGCGTTTCTCACTGTTACATGCATTTTGAATGGGGAACTCGACCGAAACAAAGTATAAGTTTTCATTATGTGAATAACTTGGAAATCTTAGCTCAAACAGCTGCAAAACCTGTTTTCCCAGCACGGAGACCTTGAGTTCTATAAGATAAAGCCATAAACATGTTTGTCTGAGTCTTCTATCAAAAGTTACAGCTATTTATATGAAGTTGTACAAAAACGCTTTCTTTCGCCAAGACAGTGCGTTTCTCACTGTTACATGCATTTGAATGGGGAACTCGACCGAAACAAAGTATAAGTTTTCATTATGTGAATAACTTGGAAATCTTAGCTCAAACAGCTGCAAAACCTGTTTGCCCAGCACGGAGACCTTGAGTTCTATAAGATAAAGCCATAAACATGTGTATCCGAGTCTTCTATCAAAAGTTACAGCTATTTATATGAAGTTGTACAAAAACGCTTTCTTTCGCCAAGACAGTGCGTTTCTCACTGTTACATGCATTTGAATGGGGAACTCGACCGAAACAAAGTATAAGTTTTCATTATGTGAATAACTTGGAAATCTTAGCTCAAACAGCTGCAAAACCTGTTTTCCCAGCACGGAGACCTTGAGTTCTATAAGATAAAGCCATAAACATGTTTGTCTGAGTCTTCTATCAAAAGTTACAGCTATTTCTATGAAGTTGTACAAAATAGCTTTCTTTCGCCAAGACAGTGCGTTTCTCACTGTTACATGCATTTGAATGGGGAACTCGACCGAAACAAAGTATAGGTTTTCATTATGTGAATAACTTGGAAATCTTAGCTCAAACAGCTGCAAAACCTATTTGCCCAGCACGGAGACCTTGAGTTCTATAAGATAAAGCCATAAACATGTGTATCCGAGTCTTCTATCAAAAGTTACAGCTATTTATATGAAGTTGTACAAAAACGCTTTCTTTCGCCAAGACAGTGCGTTTCTCACTGTTACATGCATTTTGAATGGGGAACTCGACCGAAACAAAGTATAAGTTTTCATTATGTGAATAACTTGGAAATCTTAGCTCAAACAGATGCAAAACCTGTTTTCCCAGCACGGAGACCTTGAGTTCTATAAGATAAAGCCATAAACATGTTTGTCTGAGTCTTCTATCAAAAGTTACAGCTATTTATATGAAGTTGTACAAAAACGCTTTCTTTCGCCAAGACAGTGCGTTTCTCACTGTTACATGCATTTGAATGGGGAACTCGACCGAAACAAAGTATAAGTTTTCATTATGTGAATAACTTGGAAATCTTAGCTCAAACAGCTGCAAAACCTGTTTTCCCAGCACGGAGACCTTGAGTTCTATAAGATAAAGCCATAAACATGTTTGTCTGAGTCTTCTATCAAAAGTTACAGCTATTTATATGAAGTTGTACAAAAACGCTTTCTTTCCCCAAGACAGTGCGTTTCTCACTGTTACATGCATTTGAATGGGGAACTCGACCGAAACAAAGTATAGGTTTTCATTATGTGAATAACTTGGAAATCTTAGCTCAAACAGCTGCAAAACCTGTTTGCCAAGCACGGAGACCTTGAGTTCTATAAGATAAAGCCATAAACATGTGTATCCGAGTCTTCTATCAAAAGTTACAGCTATTTATATGAAGTTGTACAAAAACGCTTTCTTTCGCCAAGACAGTGCGTTTCTCACTGTTACATGCATTTGAATGGGGAACTCGACCGAAACAAAGTATAGGTTTTCATTATGTGAATAACTTGGAAATCTTAGCTCAAACAGCTGCAAAACCTGTTTTCCCAGCACGGAGACCTTGAGTTCTATAAGATAAAGCCATAAACATGTTTGTCTGAGTCTTCTATCAAAAGTTACAGCTATTTATATGAAGTTGTACAAAATAGCTTTCTTTCGCCAAGACAGTGCGTTTCTCACTGTTACATGCATTTGAATGGGGAACTCGACCGAAACAAAGTATAGGTTTTCATTATGTGAATAACTTGGAAATCTTAGCTCAAACAGCTGCAAAACCTATTTGCCCAGCACGGAGACCTTGAGTTCTATAAGATAAAGCCATAAACATGTGTATCCGAGTCTTCTATCAAAAGTTACAGCTATTTATATGAAGTTGTACAAAAACGCTTTCTTTCGCCAAGACAGTGCGTTTCTCACTGTTACATGCATTTTGAATGGGGAACTCGACCGAAACAAAGTATAAGTTTTCATTATGTGAATAACTTGGAAATCTTAGCTCAAACAGCTGCAAAACCTGTTTTCCCAGCACGGAGACCTTGAGTTCTATAAGATAAAGCCATAAACATGTTTGTCTGAGTCTTCTATCAAAAGTTACAGCTATTTATATGAAGTTGTACAAAAACGCTTTCTTTCGCCAAGACAGTGCGTTTCTCACTGTTACATGCATTTGAATGGGGAACTCGACCGAAACAAAGTATAGGTTTTCATTATGTGAATAACTTGGAAATCTTAGCTCAAACAGCTGCAAAACCTATTTGCCCAGCACGGAGACCTTGAGTTCTATAAGATAAAGCCATAAACATGTGTATCCGAGTCTTCTATCAAAAGTTACAGCTATTTATATGAAGTTGTACAAAATAGCTTTCTTTCGCCAAGACAGTGCGTTTCTCACTGTTACATGCATTTTGAATGGGGAACTCGACCGAAACAAAGTATAAGTTTTCATTATGTGAATAACTTGGAAATCTTAGCTCAAACAGCTGCAAAACCTGTTTTCCCAGCACGGAGACCTTGAGTTCTATAAGATAAAGCCATAAACATGTTTGTCTGAGTCTTCTATCAAAAGTTACAGCTATTTATATGAAGTTGTACAAAAACGCTTTCTTTCGCCAAGACAGTGCGTTTCTCACTGTTACATGCATTTGAATGGGGAACTCGACCGAAACAAAGTATAGGTTTTCATTATGTGAATAACTTGGAAATCTTAGCTCAAACAGCTGCAAAACCTGTTTGCCCAGCACGGAGACCTTGAGTTCTATAAGATAAAGCCATAAACATGTGTATCCGAGTCTTCTATCAAAAGTTACAGCTATTTATATGAAGTTGTACAAAAACGCTTTCTTTCGCCAAGACAGTGCGTTTCTCACTGTTACATGCATTTGAATGGGGAACTCGACCGAAACAAAGTATAAGTTTTCATTATGTGAATAACTTGGAAATCTTAGCTCAAACAGCTGCAAAACCTGTTTTCCCAGCACGGAGACCTTGAGTTCTATAAGATAAAGCCATAAACATGTTTGTCTGAGTCTTCTATCAAAAGTTACAGCTATTTATATGAAGTTGTACAAAATAGCTTTCTTTCGCCAAGACAATGCGTTTCTCACTGTTACATGCATTTGAATGGGGAACTCCACCGAAACAAAGTATAAGTTTTCATTATGTGAATAACTTGGAAATCTTAGCTCAAACAGCTGCAAAACCTGTTTGCCCAGCACGGAGACCTTGAGTTCTATAAGATAAAGCCATAAACATGTGTATCCGAGTCTTCTATCAAAAGTTACAGCTATTTCTATGAAGTTGTACAAAAACGCTTTCTTTCGCCAAGACAGTGCGTTTCTCACTGTTACATGCATTTGAATGGGGAACTCGACCGAAACAAAGTATAGGTTTTCATTATGTGAATAACTTGGAAATCTTAGCTCAAACAGCTGCAAAACCTGTTTGCCCAGCGCGGAGACCTTGAGTTCTATAAGATAAAGCCATAAACATGTGTATCCGAGTCTTCTATCAAAAGTTACAGCTATTTATATGAAGTTGTACAAAAACGCTTTCTTTCGCCAAGACAGTGCGTTTCACACTGTTACATGTATTTGAATGGGGAACTCGACCGAAACAAAGTATAAGTTTTCATTATGTGAATAACTTGGAAATCTTAGCTCAAACAGCTGCAAAACCTGTTTTCCCAGCACGGAGACCTTGAGTTCTATAAGATAAAGCCATAAACATGTTTGTCTGAGTCTTCTATCAAAAGTTACAGCTATTTCTATGAAGTTGTACAAAATAGCTTTCTTTCGCCAAGACAGTGCGTTTCTCACTGTTACATGCATTTGAATGGGGAACTCGACCGAAACAAAGTATAGGTTTTCATTATGTGAATAACTTGGAAATCTTAGCTCAAACAGCTGCAAAACCTATTTGCTCAGCACGGAGACCTTGAGTTCTATAAGATAAAGCCATAAACATGTGTATCCGAGTCTTCTATCAAAAGTTACAGCTATTTATATGAAGTTGTACAAAAACGCTTTCTTTCGCCAAGACAGTGCGTTTCTCACTGTTACATGCATTTTGAATGGGGAACTCGACCGAAACAAAGTATAAGTTTTCATTATGTGAATAACTTGGAAATCTTAGCTCAAACAGCTGCAAAACCTGTTTTCCCAGCACGGAGACCTTGAGTTCTATAAGATAAAGCCATAAACATGTTTGTCTGAGTCTTCTATCAAAAGTTACAGCTATTTATATGAAGTTGTACAAAAACGCTTTCTTTCGCCAAGACAGTGCGTTTCTCACTGTTACATGCATTTGAATGGGGAACTCGACCGAAACAAAGTATAAGTTTTCATTATGTGAATAACTTGGAAATCTTAGCTCAAACAGCTGCAAAACCTGTTTTCCCAGCACGGAGACCTTGAGTTCTATAAGATAAAGCCATAAACATGTTTGTCTGAGTCTTCTATCAAAAGTTACAGCTATTTATATGAAGTTGTACAAAAACGCTTTCTTTCGCCAAGACAGTGCGTTTCTCACTGTTACATGCATTTGAATGGGGAACTCGACCGAAACAAAGTATAGGTTTTCATTATGTGAATAACTTGGAAATCTTAGCTCAAACAGCTGCAAAACCTGTTTGCCCAGCACGGAGACCTTGAGTTCTATAAGATAAAGCCATAAACATGTGTATCCGAGTCTTCTATCAAAAGTTACAGCTATTTATATGAAGTTGTACAAAAACGCTTTCTTTCGCCAAGACAGTGCGTTTCTCACTGTTACATGCATTTGAATGGGGAACTCGACCGAAACAAAGTATAGGTTTTCATTATGTGAATAACTTGGAAATCTTAGCTCAAACAGCTGCAAAACCTGTTTTCCCAGCACGGAGACCTTGAGTTCTATAAGATAAAGCCATAAACATGTTTGTCTGAGTCTTCTATCAAAAGTTACAGCTATTTATATGAAGTTGTACAAAATAGCTTTCTTTCGCCAAGACAGTGCGTTTCTCACTGTTACATGCATTTGAATGGGGAACTCGACCGAAACAAAGTATAAGTTTTCATTATGTGAATAACTTGGAAATCTTAGCTCAAACAGCTGCAAAACCTGTTTTCCCAGCACGGAGACCTTGAGTTCTATAAGATAAAGCCATAAACATGTGTATCCGAGTCTTCTATCAAAAGTTACAGCTATTTATATGAAGTTGTACAAAAACGCTTTCTTTCACCAAGACAGTGCGTTTCTCACTGTTACATGCATTTTGAATGGGGAACTCGACCGAAACAAAGTATAGGTTTTCATTATGTGAATAACTTGGAAATCTTAGCTCAAACAGCTGCAAAACCTATTTGCCCAGCACGGAGACCTTGAGTTCTATAAGATAAAGCCATAAACATGTGTATCCGAGTCTTCTATCAAAAGTTACAGCTATTTATATGAAGTTGTACAAAAACGCTTTCTTTCGCCAAGACAGTGCGTTTCTCACTGTTACATGCATTTGAATGGGGAACTCGACCGAAACAAAGTATAAGTTTTCATTATGTGAATAACTTGGAAATCTTAGCTCAAACAGCTGCAAAACCTGTTTTCCCAGCACGGAGACCTTGAGTTCTATAAGATAAAGCCATAAACATGTTTGTCTGAGTCTTCTATCAAAAGTTACACCTATTTATATGAAGTTGTACAAAAACGCTTTCTTTCGCCAAGACAGTGCGTTTCTCACTGTTACATGCATTTGAATGGGGAACTCGACCGAAACAAAGTATAGGTTTTCATTATGTGAATAACTTGGAAATCTTAGCTCAAACAGCTGCAAAACCTGTTTGCCCAGCACGGAGACCTTGAGTTCTATAAGATAAAGCCATAAACATGTGTATCCGAGTCTTCTATCAAAAGTTACAGCTATTTATATGAAGTTGTACAAAAACGCTTTCTTTCGCCAAGACAGTGCGTTTCTCACTGTTACATGCATTTGAATGGGGAACTCGACCGAAACAAAGTATAGGTTTTCATTATGTGAATAACTTGGAAATCTTAGCTCAAACAGCTGCAAAACCTGTTTTCCCAGCACGGAGACCTTGAGTTCTATAAGATAAAGCCATAAACATGTTTGTCTGAGTCTTCTATCAAAAGTTACAGCTATTTATATGAAGTTGTACAAAATAGCTTTCTTTCGCCAAGACAGTGCGTTTCTCACTGTTACATGCATTTGAATGGGGAACTCGACCGAAACAAAGTATAAGTTTTCATTATGTGAATAACTTGGAAATCTTAGCTCAAACAGCTGCAAAACCTGTTTTCCCAGCACGGAGACCTTGAGTTCTATAAGATAAAGCCATAAACATGTGTATCCGAGTCTTCTATCAAAAGTTACAGCTATTTATATGAAGTTGTACAAAAACGCTTTCTTTCACCAAGACAGTGCGTTTCTCACTGTTACATGCATTTTGAATGGGGAACTCGACCGAAACAAAGTATAGGTTTTCATTATGTGAATAACTTGGAAATCTTAGCTCAAACAGCTGCAAAACCTATTTGCCCAGCACGGAGACCTTGAGTTCTATAAGATAAAGCCATAAACATGTGTATCCGAGTCTTCTATCAAAAGTTACAGCTATTTATATGAAGTTGTACAAAAACGCTTTCTTTCGCCAAGACAGTGCGTTTCTCACTGTTACATGCATTTTGAATGGGGAACTCGACCGAAACAAAGTATAAGTTTTCATTATGTGAATAACTTGGCTTAGCTCAAACAGCTGCAAAACCTGTTTTCCCAGCACGGAGACCTTGAGTTCTATAAGATAAAGCCATAAACATGTTTGTCTGAGTCTTCTATCAAAAGTTACAGCTATTTATATGAAGTTGTACAAAAACGCTTTCTTTCGCCAAGACAGTGCGTTTCTCACTGTTACATGCATTTGAATGGGGAACTCGACCGAAACAAAGTATAGGTTTTCATTATGTGAATAACTTGGAAATCTTAGCTCAAACAGCTGCAAAACCTGTTTGCCCAGCACGGAGACCTTGAGTTCTATAAGATAAAGCCATAAACATGTGTATCCGAGTCTTCTATCAAAAGTTACAGCTATTTATATGAAGTTGTACAAAAACGCTTTCTTTCGCCAAGACAGTGCGTTTCTCACTGTTACATGCATTTGAATGGGGAACTCGACCGAAACAAAGTATAAGTTTTCATTATGTGAATAACTTGGAAATCTTAGCTCAAACAGCTGCAAAACCTGTTTTCCCAGCACGGAGACCTTGAGTTCTATAAGATAAAGCCATAAACATGTTTGTCTGAGTCTTCTATCAAAAGTTACAGCTATTTATATGAAGTTGTACAAAATAGCTTTCTTTCGCCAAGACAGTGCGTTTCTCACTGTTACATGCATTTGAATGGGGAACTCGACCGAAACAAAGTATAGGTTTTCATTATGTGAATAACTTGGAAATCTTAGCTCAAACAGCTGCAAAACCTATTTGCCCAGCACGGAGACCTTGAGTTCTATAAGATAAAGCCATAAACATGTGTATCCGAGTCTTCTATCAAAAGTTACAGCTATTTATATGAAGTTGTACAAAAACGCTTTCTTTCACCAAGACAGTGCGTTTCTCACTGTTACATGCATTTTGAATGGGGAACTCGACCGAAACAAAGTATAAGTTTTCATTATGTGAATAACTTGGAAATCTTAGCTCAAACAGCTGCAAAACCTGTTTGCCCAGCACGGAGACCTTGAGTTCTATAAGATAAAGCCATAAACATGTGTATCCGAGTCTTCTATCAAAAGTTACAGCTATTTCTATGAAGTTGTACAAAAACGCTTTCTTTCGCCAAGACAGTGCGTTTCTCACTGTTACATGCATTTGAATGGGGAACTCGACCGAAACAAAGTATAGGTTTTCATTATGTGAATAACTTGGAAATCTTAGCTCAAACAGCTGCAAAACCTGTTTGCCCAACACGGAGACCTTGAGTTCTATAAGATAAAGCCATAAACATGTGTATCCGAGTCTTCTATCAAAAGTTACAGCTATTTCTATGAAGTTGTACAAAAACGCTTTCTTTCGCCAAGACAGTGCGTTTCTCACTGTTACATGCATTTGAATGGGGAACTCGACCGAAACAAAGTATACGTTTTCATTATGTGAATAACTTGGAAATCTTAGCTCAAACAGCTGCAAAACCTGTTTTCCCAGCACGGAGACCTTGAGTTCTATAAGATAAAGCCATAAACATGTTTGTCTGAGTCTTCTATCAAAAGTTACAGCTATTTATATGAAGTTGTACAAAATAGCTTTCTTTCGCCAAGACAGTGCGTTTCTCACTGTTACATGCATTTGAATGGGGAACTCGACCGAAACAAAGTATAGGTTTTCATTATGTGAATAACTTGGAAATCTTAGCTCAAACAGCTGCAAAACCTATTTGCCCAGCACGGAGACCTTGAGTTCTATAAGATAAAGCCATAAACATGTGTATCCGAGTCTTCTATCAAAAGTTACAGCTATTTATATGAAGTTGTACAAAAACGCTTTCTTTCACCAAGACAGTGCGTTTCTCACTGTTACATGCATTTTGAATGGGGAACTCGACCGAAACAAAGTATAAGTTTTCATTATGTGAATAACTTGGAAATCTTAGCTCAAACAGCTGCAAAACCTGTTTGCCCAGCACGGAGACCTTGAGTTCTATAAGATAAAGCCATAAACATGTGTATCCGAGTCTTCTATCAAAAGTTACAGCTATTTCTATGAAGTTGTACAAAAACGCTTTCTTTCGCCAAGACAGTGCGTTTCTCACTGTTACATGCATTTGAATGGGGAACTCAACCGAAACAAAGTATAGGTTTTCATTATGTGAATAACTTGGAAATCTTAGCTCAAACAGCTGCAAAACCTATTTGCCCAGCACGGAGACCTTGAGTTCTATAAGATAAAGCCATAAACATGTGTATCCGAGTCTTCTATCAAAAGTTACAGCTATTTATATGAAGTTGTACAAAAACGCTTTCTTTCGCCAAGACAGTGCGTTTCTCACTGTTACATGCATTTGAATGGGGAACTCGACCGAAACAAAGTATAGGTTTTCATTATGTGAATAACTTGGAAATCTTAGCTCAAACAGCTGCAAAACCTGTTTGCCCAGCACGGAGACCTTGAGTTCTATAAGATAAAGCCATAAACATGTGTATCCGAGTCTTCTATCAAAAGTTACAGCTATTTATATGAAGTTGTACAAAAACGCTTTCTTTCGCCAAGACAGTGCGTTTCTCACTGTTACATGCATTTGAATGGGGAACTCGACCGAAACAAAGTATAAGTTTTCATTATGTGAATAACTTGGAAATCTTAGCTCAAACAGCTGCAAAACCTGTTTTCCCAGCACGGAGACCTTGAGTTCTATAATATAGGGCCATAAACATGTTTGTCTGAGTCTTCTATCAAAAGTTACAGCTATTTATATGAAGTTGTACAAAATAGCTTTCTTTCGCCAAGACAGTGCGTTTCTCACTGTTACATGCATTTGAATGGGGAACTCAACCGAAACAAAGTATAGGTTTTCATTATGTGAATAACTTGGAAATCTTAGCTCAAACAGCTGCAAAACCTGTTTGCCCAACACGGAGACCTTGAGTTCTATAAGATAAAGCCATAAACATGTGTATCCGAGTCTTCTATCAAAAGTTACAGCTATTTCTATGAAGTTGTACAAAAACGCTTTCTTTCACCAAGACAGTGCGTTTCTCACTGTTACATGCATTTTGAATGGGGAACTCGACCGAAACAAAGTATAGGTTTTCATTATGTGAATAACTTGGAAATCTTAGCTCAAACAGCTGCAAAACCTGTTTGCCCAGCACGGAGACCTTGAGTTCTATAAGATAAAGCCATAAACATGTGTATCCGAGTCTTCTATCAAAAGTTACAGCTATTTCTATGAAGTTGTACAAAAACGCTTTCTTTCGCCAAGACAGTGCGTTTCTCACTGTTACATGCATTTGAATGGGGAACTCGACCGAAACAAAGTATAAGTTTTCATTATGTGAATAACTTGGAAATCTTAGCTCAAACAGCTGCAAAACCTGTTTTCCCAGCACGGAGACCTTGAGTTCTATAAGATAAAGCCATAAACATGTTTGTCTGAGTCTTCTATCAAAAGTTACAGCTATTTATATGAAGTTGTACAAAAACGCTTTCTTTCGCCAAGACAGTGCGTTTCTCACTGTTACATGCATTTGAATGGGGAACTCGACCGAAACAAAGTATAAGTTTTCATTATGTGAATAACTTGGAAATCTTAGCTCAAACAGCTGCAAAACCTGTTTTCCCAGCACGGAGACCTTGAGTTCTATAATATAAGGCCATAAACACGTTTGTCTGAGTCTTCTATCAAAAGTTACAGCTATTTCTATGAAGTTGTACAAAATAGCTTTCTTTCGCCAAGACAGTGCGTTTCTCACTGTTACATGCATTTGAATGGGGAACTCGACCGAAACAAAGTATAGGTTTTCATTATGTGAATAACTTGGAAATCTTAGCTCAAACAGCTGCAAAACCTGTTTTCCCAGCACGGAGACCTTGAGTTCTATAAGATAAAGCCATAAACATGTTTGTCTGAGTCTTCTATCAAAAGTTACAGCTATTTATATGAAGTTGTACAAAAACGCTTTCTTTCGCCAAGACAGTGCGTTTCTCACTGTTACATGCATTTGAATGGGGAACTCGACCGAAACAAAGTATAAGTTTTCATTATGTGAATAACTTGGAAATCTTAGCTCAAACAGCTGCAAAACCTGTTTTCCCAGCACGGAGACCTTGAGTTCTATAATATAAGGCCATAAACATGTTTGTCTGAGTCTTCTATCAAAAGTTACAACTATTTCTATGAAGTTGTACAAAATAGCTTTCTTTCGCCAAGACAGTGCGTTTCTCACTGTTACATGCATTTGAATGGGGAACTCGACCGAAACAAAGTATAGGTTTTCATTATGTGAATAACTTGGAAATCTTAGCTCAAACAGCTGCAAAACCTGTTTTCCCAGCACGGAGACCTTGAGTTCTATAAGATAAAGCCATAAACATGTGTATCCGAGTCTTCTATCAAAAGTTACAGCTATTTATATGAAGTTGTACAAAAACGCTTTCTTTCACCAAGACAGTGCGTTTCTCACTGTTACATGCATTTTGAATGGGGAACTCGACCGAAACAAAGTATAGGTTTTCATTATGTGAATAACTTGGAAATCTTAGCTCAAACAGCTGCAAAACCTGTTTTCCCAGCACGGAGACCTTGAGTTCTATAAGATAAAGCCATAAACATGTGTATCCGAGTCTTCTATCAAAAGTTACAGCTATTTCTATGAAGTTGTACAAAAACGCTTTCTTTCGCCAAGACAGTGCGTTTCTCACTGTTACATGCATTTGAATGGGGAACTCGACCGAAACAAAGTATAAGTTTTCATTATGTGAATAACTTGGAAATCTTAGCTCAAACAGCTGCAAAACCTGTTTTCCCAGCACGGAGACCTTGAGTTCTATAATATAAGGCCATAAACATGTTTGTCTGAGTCTTCTATCAAAAGTTACAACTATTTCTATGAAGTTGTACAAAATAGCTTTCTTTCGCCAAGACAGTGCGTTTCTCACTGTTACATGCATTTGAATGGGGAACTCGACCGAAACAAAGTATAGGTTTTCATTATGTGAATAACTTGGAAATCTTAGCTCAAACAGCTGCAAAACCTGTTTTCCCAGCACGGAGACCTTGAGTTCTATAAGATAAAGCCATAAACATGTGTATCCGAGTCTTCTATCAAAAGTTACAGCTATTTATATGAAGTTGTACAAAAACGCTTTCTTTCACCAAGACAGTGCGTTTCTCACTGTTACATGCATTTTGAATGGGGAACTCGACCGAAACAAAGTATAGGTTTTCATTATGTGAATAACTTGGAAATCTTAGCTCAAACAGCTGCAAAACCTGTTTTCCCAGCACGGAGACCTTGAGTTCTATAAGATAAAGCCATAAACATGTGTATCCGAGTCTTCTATCAAAAGTTACAGCTATTTATATGAAGTTGTACAAAAACGCTTTCTTTCGCCAAGACAGTGCGTTTCTCACTGTTACATGCATTTGAATGGGGAACTCGACCGAAACAAAGTATAAGTTTTCATTATGTGAATAACTTGGAAATCTTAGCTCAAACAGCTGCAAAACCTTTTTTCCCAGCACGGAGACCTTGAGTTCTATAAGATAAAGCCATAAACATGTTTGTCTGAGTCTTCTATCAAAAGTTACAGCTATTTATATGAAGTTGTACAAAATAGCTTTCTTTCGCCAAGACAGTGCGTTTCTCACTGTTACATGCATTTGAATGGGGAACTCGACCGAAACAAAGTATAGGTTTTCATTATGTGAATAACTTGGAAATCTTAGCTCAAACAGCTGCAAAACCTATTTGCCCAGCACGGAGACCTTGAGTTCTATAAGATAAAGCCATAAACATGTGTATCCGAGTCTTCTATCAAAAGTTACAGCTATTTATATGAAGTTGTACAAAAACGCTTTCTTTCACCAAGACAGTGCGTTTCTCACTGTTACATGCATTTTGAATGGGGAACTCGACCGAAACAAAGTATAAGTTTTCATTATGTGAATAACTTGGAAATCTTAGCTCAAACATCTGCAAAACCTGTTTTCCCAGCACGGAGACCTTGAGTTCTATAATATAAGGCCATAAACATGTTTGTCTGAGTCTTCTATCAAAAGTTACAGCTATTTATATGAAGTTGTACAAAATAGCTTTCTTTCGCCAAGACAGTGCGTTTCTCACTGTTACATGCATTTGAATGGGGAACTCGACCGAAACAAATTATAGGTTTTCATTATGTGAATAACTTGGAAATCATAGCTCAAACAGCTGCAAAACCTGTTTTCCCAGCACGGAGACCTTGAGCTCTATAAGATAAAGCCATAAACATGTTTGTCTGAGTCTTCTATCAAAAGTTACAGCTATTTCTATGAAGTTGTACAAAATAGCTTTGTTTCGCCAAGACAGTGCGTTTCTCACTGTTACATGCATTTGAATGGGGAACTCGACCGAAACAAAGTATAAGTTTTCATTATGTGAATAACTTGGAAATCATAGCTCAAACAGCTGCAAAACCTGTTTTCCCAGCACGGAGACCTTGAGCTCTATAAGATAAAGCCATAAACATGTTTGTCTGAGTCTTCTATCAAAAGTTACAGCTATTTATATGAAGTTGTACAAAAACGCTTTCTTTCGCCAAGACAGTGCGTTTCTCACTGTTACATGCATTTGAATGGGGAACTCGACCGAAACAAAGTATAAGTTTTCATTATGTGAATAACTTGGAAATCTTAGCTCAAACAGCTGCAAAACCTGTTTTCCCAGCACGGAGACCTTGAGTTCTATAAGGCCATAAACATGTTTGTCTGAGTCTTCTATCAAAAGTTACAGCTATTTCTATGAAGTTGTACAAAATAGCTTTCTTTCGCCAAGACAGTGCGTTTCTCACTGTTACATGCATTTGAATGGGGAACTCCACCGAAACAAAGTATAGGTTTTCATTATGTGAATAACTTGGAAATCTTAGCTCAAACAGCTGCAAAACCTGTTTTCCCAGCACGGAGACCTTGAGTTCTATAAGATAAAGCCATAAACATGTGTATCCGAGTCTTCTATCAAAAGTTACAGCTATTTATATGAAGTTGTACAAAAACGCTTTCTTTCGCCAAGACAGTGCGTTTCTCACTGTTACATGCATTTTGAATGGGGAACTCGACCGAAACAAAGTATAGGTTTTCATTATGTGAATAACTTGGAAATCTTAGCTCAAACAGCTGCAAAACCTGTTTTCCCAGCACGTAGACCTTGAGTTCTATAAGATAAAGCCATAAACATGTTTGTCTGAGTCTTCTATCAAAAGTTACAGCTATTTATATGAAGTTGTACAAAAACGCTTTCTTTCGCCAAGACAGTGCGTTTCTCACTGTTACATGCATTTGAATGGGGAACTCGACCGAAACAAAGTATAGGTTTTCATTATGTGAATAACTTGGAAATCTTAGCTCAAACAGCTGCAAAACCTGTTTGCCCAGCACGGAGACCTTGAGTTCTATAAGATAAAGCCATAAACATGTGTATCCGAGTCTTCTATCAAAAGTTACAGCTATTTCTATGAAGTTGTACAAAAACGCTTTCTTTCGCCAAGACAGTGCGTTTCTCACTGTTACATGCATTTGAATGGGGAACTCGACCGAAACAAAGTATAGGTTTTCATTATGTGAATAACTTGGAAATCTTAGCTCAAACAGCTGCAAAACCTGTTTGCCCAGCACAGAGACCTTGAGTTCTATAAGATGAAGCCATAAACATGTGTATCCGAGTCTTCTATCAAAAGTTACAGCTATTTATATGAAGTTGTACAAAAACGCTTTCTTTCGCCAAGACAGTGCGTTTCTCACTGTTACATGCATTTTGAATGGGGAACTCGACCGAAACAAAGTATAAGTTTTCATTATGTGAATAACTTGGAAATCTTAGCTCAAACAGCTGCAAAACCTGTTTTCCCAGCACGGAGACCTTGAGTTCTATAAGATAAAGCCATAAACATGTTTGTCTGAGTCTTCTATCAAAAGTTACAGCTATTTATATGAAGTTGTACAAAATAGCTTTCTTTCGCCAAGACAGTGCGTTTCTCACTGTTACATGCATTTTGAATGGGGAACTCGACCGAAACAAAGTATAAGTTTTCATTATGTGAATAACTTGGAAATCTTAGCTCAAACAGCTGCAAAACCTGTTTTCCCAGCACGGAGACCTTGAGTTCTGTAAGATAAAGCCATAAACATGTTTGTCTGAGTCTTCTATCAAAAGTTACAGCTATTTATATGAAGTTGTACAAAAACGCTTTCTTTCGCCAAGACAGTGCGTTTCTCACTGTTACATGCATTTGAATGGGGAACTCGACCGAAACAAAGTATAGGTTTTCATTATGTGAATAACTTGGAAATCTTAGCTCAAACAGCTGCAAAACCTATTTGCCCAGCACGGAGACCTTGAGTTCTATAAGATAAAGCCATAAACATGTGTATCCGAGTCTTCTATCAAAAGTTACAGCTATTTATATGAAGTTGTACAAAAACGCTTTCTTTCGCCAAGACAGTGCGTTTCTCACTGTTACATGCATTTGAATGGGGAACTCGACCGAAACAAAGTATAAGTTTTCATTATGTGAATAACTTGGAAATCTTAGCTCAAACAGCTGCAAAACCTGTTTTCCCAGCACGGAGACCTTGAGTTCTATAAGATAAAGCCATAAACATGTTTGTCTGAGTCTTCTATCAAAAGTTACAGCTATTTATATGAAGTTGTACAAAATAGCTTTCTTTCGCCAAGACAGTGCGTTTCTCACTGTTACATGCATTTGAATGGGGAACTCGACCGAAACAAAGTATAGGTTTTCATTATGTGAATAACTTGGAAATCTTAGCTCAAACAGCTGCAAAACCTGTTTGCCCAGCACGGAGACCTTGAGTTCTATAAGATAAAGCCATAAACCTGTGTATCCGAGTCTTCTATCAAAAGTTACAGCTATTTCTATGAAGTTGTACAAAAACGCTTTCTTTCGCCAAGACAGTGCGTTTCTCACTGTTACATGCATTTGAATGGGGAACTCGACCGAAACAAAGTATAGGTTTTCATTATGTGAATAACTTGGAAATCTTAGCTCAAACAGCTGCAAAACCTGTTTGCCCTGCACGGAGACCTTGAGTTCTATAAGATAAAGCCATAAACATGTTTGTCTGAGTCTTCTATCAAAAGTTACAGCTATTTATATGAAGTTGTACAAAATAGCTTTCTTTCGCCAAGACAGTGCGTTTCTCACTGTTACATGCATTTGAATGGGGAACTCGACCGAAACAAAGTATAGGTTTTCATTATGTGAATAACTTGGAAATCTTAGCTCAAACAGCTGCAAAACCTATTTGCCCAGCACGGAGACCTTGAGTTCTATAAGATAAAGCCATAAACATGTGTATCCGAGTCTTCTATCAAAAGTTACAGCTATTCATATGAAGTTGTACAAAAACGCTTTCTTTAGCCAAGACAGTGCGTTTCTCACTGTTACATGCATTTGAATGGGGAACTCGACCGAAACAAAGTATAAGTTTTCATTATGTGAATAACTTGGAAATCTTAGCTCAAACCGCTGCAAAACCTGTTTTCCCAGCACGGAGACCTTGAGTTCTATAAGATAAAGCCATAAACATGTTTGTCTGAGTCTTCTATCAAAAGTTACAGCTATTTATATGAAGTTGTACAAAAACGCTTTCTTTCGCCAAGACAGTGCGTTTCTCACTGTTACATGCATTTGAATGGGGAACTCGACCGAAACAAAGTATAAGTTTTCATTATGTGAATAACTTGGAAATCTTAGCTCAAACAGCTGCAAAACCTGTTTTCCCAGCACGGAGACCTTGAGTTCTATAAGGCCATAAACATGTTTGTCTGAGTCTTCTATCAAAAGTTACAGCTATTTCTATGAAGTTGTACAAAATAGCTTTCTTTCGCCAAGACAGTGCGTTTCTCACTGTTACATGCATTTGAATGGGGAACTCCACCGAAACAAAGTATAGGTTTTCATTATGTGAATAACTTGGAAATCTTAGCTCAAACAGCTGCAAAACCTGTTTTCCCAGCACGGAGACCTTGAGTTCTATAAGATAAAGCCATAAACATGTGTATCCGAGTCTTCTATCAAAAGTTACAGCTATTTATATGAAGTTGTACAAAAACGCTTTCTTTCGCCAAGACAGTGCGTTTCTCACTGTTACATGCATTTTGAATGGGGAACTCGACCGAAACAAAGTATAGGTTTTCATTATGTGAATAACTTGGAAATCTTAGCTCAAACAGCTGCAAAACCTGTTTTCCCAGCACGTAGACCTTGAGTTCTATAAGATAAAGCCATAAACATGTTTGTCTGAGTCTTCTATCAAAAGTTACAGCTATTTATATGAAGTTGTACAAAAACGCTTTCTTTCGCCAAGACAGTGCGTTTCTCACTGTTACATGCATTTGAATGGGGAACTCGACCGAAACAAAGTATAGGTTTTCATTATGTGAATAACTTGGAAATCTTAGCTCAAACAGCTGCAAAACCTGTTTGCCCAGCACGGAGACCTTGAGTTCTATAAGATAAAGCCATAAACATGTGTATCCGAGTCTTCTATCAAAAGTTACAGCTATTTATATGAAGTTGTACAAAAACGCTTTCTTTCGCCAAGACAGTGCGTTTCTCACTGTTACATGCATTTGAATGGGGAACTCGACCGAAACAAAGTATAAGTTTTCATTATGTGAATAACTTGGAAATCTTAGCTCAAACAGCTGCAAAACCTGTTTTCCCAGCACGGAGACCTTGAGTTCTATAAGATAAAGCCATAAACATGTTTGTCTGAGTCTTCTATCAAAAGTTACAGGTATTTATATGAAGTTGTACAAAAACGCTTTCTTTCGCCAAGACAGTGCGTTTCTCACTGTTACATGCATTTGAATGGGGAACTCGACCGAAACAAAGTATAAGTTTTCATTATGTGAATAACTTGGAAATCTTAGCTCAAACAGCTGCAAAACCTGTTTTCCCAGCACGTAGACCTTGAGTTCTATAAGATAAAGCCATAAACATGTTTGTCTGAGTCTTCTATCAAAAGTTACAGCTATTTATATGAAGTTGTACAAAATAGCTTTCTTTCGCCAAGACAGTGCGTTTCTCACTGTTACATGCATTTGAATGGGGAACTCGACCGAAACAAAGTATAAGTTTTCATTATGTGAATAACTTGGAAATCTTAGCTCAAACAGCTGCAAAACCTGTTTGCCCAGCACGGAGACCTTGAGTTCTATAAGATAAAGCCATAAACCTGTGTATCCGAGTCTTCTATCAAAAGTTACACCTATTTATATGAAGTTGTACAAAAACGCTTTCTTTCGCCAAGACAGTGCGTTTCTCACTGTTACATGCATTTGAATGGGGAACTCGACCGAAACAAAGTATAAGTTTTCATTATGTGAATAACTTGGAAATCTTAGCTCAAACAGCTGCAAAACCTGTTTTCCCAGCACGGAGACCTTGAGTTCTATAAGATAAAGCCATAAACATGTTTGTCTGAGTCTTCTATCAAAAGTTACAGCTATTTATATGAAGTTGTACAAAAACGCTTTCTTTCGCCAAGACAGTGCGTTTCTCACTGTTACATGCATTTTAATGGGGAACTCGACCGAAACAAAGTATAAGTTTTCATTATGTGAATAACTTGGAAATCTTAGCTCAAACAGCTGCAAAACCTGTTTGCCCAGCACGGAGACCTTGAGTTCTATAAGATAAAGCCATAAACATGTGTATCCGAGTCTTCTATCAAAAGTTACAGCTATTTCTATGAAGTTGTACAAAAACGCTTTCTTTCGCCAAGACAGTGCGTTTCTCACTGTTACATGCATTTTAATGGGGAACTCGACCGAAACAAAGTATAAGTTTTCATTATGTGAATAACTTGGAAATCTTAGCTCAAACAGCTGCAAAACCTGTTTTCCCAGCACGTAGACCTTGAGTTCTATAAGATAAAGCCATAAACATGTTTGTCTGAGTCTTCTATCAAAAGTTACAGCTATTTATATGAAGTTGTACAAAAACGCTTTCTTTCGCCAAGACAGTGCGTTTCTCACTGTTACATGCATTTGAATGGGGAACTCGACCGAAACAAAGTATAGGTTTTCATTATGTGAATAACTTGGAAATCTTAGCTCAAACAGCTGCAAAACCTGTTTGCCCAGCACGGAGACCTTGAGTTCTATAAGATAAAGCCATAAACATGTGTATCCGAGTCTTCTATCAAAAGTTACAGCTATTTATATGAAGTTGTACAAAAACGCTTTCTTTCGCCAAGACAGTGCGTTTCTCACTGTTACATGCATTTGAATGGGGAACTCGACCGAAACAAAGTATAGGTTTTCATTATGTGAATAACTTGGAAATCTTAGCTCAAACAGCTGCAAAACCTGTTTGCCCTGCACGGAGACCTTGAGTTCTATAAGATAAAGCCATAAACATGTTTGTCTGAGTCTTCTATCAAAAGTTACAGCTATTTATATGAAGTTGTACAAAATAGCTTTCTTTCGCCAAGACAGTGCGTTTCTCACTGTTACATGCATTTGAATGGGGAACTCGACCGAAACAAAGTATAGGTTTTCATTATGTGAATAACTTGGAAATCTTAGCTCAAACAGCTGCAAAACCTGTTTGCCCAGCACGGAGACCTTGAGTTCTATAAGATAAAGCCATAAACCTGTGTATCCGAGTCTTCTATCAAAAGTTACACCTATTTATATGAAGTTGTACAAAAACGCTTTCTTTCGCCAAGACAGTGCGTTTCTCACTGTTACATGCATTTGAATGGGGAACTCGACCGAAACAAAGTATAGGTTTTCATTATGTGAATAACTTGGAAATCTTAGCTCAAACAGCTGCAAAACCTGTTTGCCCTGCACGGAGACCTTGAGTTCTATAAGATAAAGCCATAAACATGTTTGTCTGAGTCTTCTATCAAAAGTTACAGCTATTTATATGAAGTTGTACAAAATAGCTTTCTTTCGCCAAGACAGTGCGTTTCTCACTGTTACATGCATTTGAATGGGGAACTCGACCGAAACAAAGTATAGGTTTTCATTATGTGAATAACTTGGAAATCTTAGCTCAAACAGCTGCAAAACCTGTTTGCCCAGCACGGAGACCTTGAGTTCTATAAGATAAAGCCATAAACCTGTGTATCCGAGTCTTCTATCAAAAGTTACACCTATTTATATGAAGTTGTACAAAAACGCTTTCTTTCGCCAAGACAGTGCGTTTCTCACTGTTACATGCATTTGAATGGGGAACTCGACCGAAACAAAGTATAAGTTTTCATTATGTGAATAACTTGGAAATCTTAGCTCAAACAGCTGCAAAACCTGTTTTCCCAGCACGGAGACCTTGAGTTCTATAAGATAAAGCCATAAACATGTTTGTCTGAGTCTTCTATCAAAAGTTACAGCTATTTCTATGAAGTTGTACAAAATAGCTTTCTTTCGCCAAGACAGTGCGTTTCTCACTGTTACATGCATTTTGAATGGGGAACTCGACCGAAACAAAGTATAGGTTTTCATTATGTGAATAACTTGGAAATCTTAGCTCAAACAGCTGCAAAACCTGTTTTCCCAGCACGGAGACCTTGAGTTCTATAAGATAAAGCCATAAACATGTTTGTCTGAGTCTTCTATCAAAAGTTACAGCTATTTATATGAAGTTGTACAAAAACGCTTTCTTTCGCCAAGACAGTGCGTTTCTCACTGTTACATGCATTTTAATGGGGAACTCGACCGAAACAAAGTATAAGTTTTCATTATGTGAATAACTTGGAAATCTTAGCTCAAACAGCTGCAAAACCTGTTTGCCCAGCACGGAGACCTTGAGTTCTATAAGATAAAGCCATAAACATGTGTATCCGAGTCTTCTATCAAAAGTTACAGCTATTTCTATGAAGTTGTACAAAAACGCTTTCTTTCGCCAAGACAGTGCGTTTCTCACTGTTACATGCATTTGAATGGGGAACTCGACCGAAACAAAGTATAGGTTTTCATTATGTGAATAACTTGGAAATCTTAGCTCAAACAGCTGCAAAACCTGTTTGCCCAGCACGGAGACCTTGAGTTCTATAAGATAAAGCCATAAACATGTGTATCCGAGTCTTCTATCAAAAGTTACAGCTATTTATATGAAGTTGTACAAAAACGCTTTCTTTCGCCAAGACAGTGCGTTTCTCACTGTTACATGCATTTGAATGGGGAACTCGACCGAAACAAAGTATAGGTTTTCATTATGTGAATAACTTGGAAATCTTAGCTCAAACAGCTGCAAAACCTGTTTGCCCTGCACGGAGACCTTGAGTTCTATAAGATAAAACCATAAACATGTTTGTCTGAGTCTTCTATCAAAAGTTACAGCTATTTATATGAAGTTGTACAAAATAGCTTTCTTTCGCCAAGACAGTGCGTTTCTCACTGTTACATGCATTTGAATGGGGAACTCGACCGAAACAAAGTATAGGTTTTCATTATGTGAATAACTTGGAAATCTTAGCTCAAACAGCTGCAAAACCTGTTTGCCCAGCACGGAGACCTTGAGTTCTATAAGATAAAGCCATAAACCTGTGTATCCGTGTCTTCTATCAAAAGTTACACCTACTTATATGAAGTTGTACAAAAACGCTTTCTTTCGCCAAGACAGTGCGTTTCTCACTGTTACATGCATTTGAATGGGGAACTCGACCGAAACAAAGTATAGGTTTTCATTATGTGAATAACTTGGAAATCTTAGCTCAAACAGCTGCAAAACCTGTTTGCCCTGCACGGAGACCTTGAGTTCTATAAGATAAAGCCATAAACATGTTTGTCTGAGTCTTCTATCAAAAGTTACAGCTATTTATATGAAGTTGTACAAAATAGCTTTCTTTCGCCAAGACAGTGCGTTTCTCACTGTTACATGCATTTGAATGGGGAACTCGACCGAAACAAAGTATAGGTTTTCATTATGTGAATAACTTGGAAATCTTAGCTCAAACAGCTGCAAAACCTGTTTGCCCAGCACGGAGACCTTGAGTTCTATAAGATAAAGCCATAAACCTGTGTATCCGAGTCTTCTATCAAAAGTTACACCTATTTATATGAAGTTGTACAAAAACGCTTTCTTTCGCCAAGACAGTGCGTTTCTCACTGTTACATGCATTTGAATGGGGAACTCGACCGAAACAAAGTATAAGTTTTCATTATGTGAATAACTTGGAAATCTTAGCTCAAACAGCTGCAAAACCTGTTTTCCCAGCACGGAGACCTTGAGTTCTATAAGATAAAGCCATAAACATGTTTGTCTGAGTCTTCTATCAAAAGTTACAGCTATTTCTATGAAGTTGTACAAAATAGCTTTCTTTCGCCAAGACAGTGCGTTTCTCACTGTTACATGCATTTTGAATGGGGAACTCGACCGAAACAAAGTATAGGTTTTCATTATGTGAATAACTTGGAAATCTTAGCTCAAACAGCTGCAAAACCTGTTTTCCCAGCACGGAGACCTTGAGTTCTATAAGATAAAGCCATAAACATGTTTGTCTGAGTCTTCTATCAAAAGTTACAGCTATTTATATGAAGTTGTACAAAAACGCTTTCTTTCGCCAAGACAGTGCGTTTCTCACTGTTACATGCATTTGAATGGGGAACTCGACCGAAACAAAGTATAGGTTTTCATTATGTGAATAACTTGGAAATCTTAGCTCAAACAGCTGCAAAACCTATTTGCCCAGCACGGAGACCTTGAGTTCTATAAGATAAAGCCATAAACATGTTTGTCTGAGTCTTCTATCAAAAGTTACAGCTATTTATATGAAGTTGTACAAAAACGCTTTCTTTCGCCAAGACAGTGCGTTTCTCACTGTTACATGCATTTGAATGGGGAACTCGACCGAAACAAAGTATAAGTTTTCATTATGTGAATAACTTGGAAATCTTAGCTCAAACAGCTGCAAAACCTGTTTTCCCAGCACGGAGACCTTGAGTTCTATAAGATAAAGCCATAAACATGTTTGTCTGAGTCTTCTATCAAAAGTTACAGCTATTTATATGAAGTTGTACAAAATAGCTTTCTTTCGCCAAGACAGTGCGTTTCTCACTGTTACATGCATTTGAATGGGGAACTCGACCGAAACAAAGTATAGGTTTTCATTATGTGAATAACTTGGAAATCTTAGCTCAAACAGCTGCAAAACCTGTTTTCCCAGCACGGAGACCTTGAGTTCTATAAGATAAAGCCATAAACCTGTGTATCCGAGTCTTCTATCAAAAGTTACACCTATTTATATGAAGTTGTACAAAAACGCTTTCTTTCGCCAAGACAGTGCGTTTCTCACTGTTACATGCATTTGAATGGGGAACTCGACCGAAACAAAGTATAAGTTTTCATTATGTGAATAACTTGGAAATCTTAGCTCAAACAGCTGCAAAACCTGTTTGCCCAGCACGGAGACCTTGAGTTCTATAAGATAAAGCCATAAACCTGTGTATCCGAGTCTTCTATCAAAAGTTACACCTATTTATATGAAGTTGTACAAAAACGCTTTCTTTCGCCAAGACAGTGCGTTTCTCACTGTTACATGCATTTGAATGGGGAACTCGACCGAAACAAAGTATAAGTTTTCATTATGTGAATAACTTGGAAATCTTAGCTCAAACAGCTGCAAAACCTGTTTTCCCAGCACGGAGACCTTGAGTTCTATAAGATAAAGCCATAAACATGTTTGTCTGAGTCTTCTATCAAAAGTTACAGCTATTTATATGAAGTTGTACAAAAACGCTTTCTTTCGCCAAGACAGTGCGTTTCTCACTGTTACATGCATTTTAATGGGGAACTCGACCGAAACAAAGTATAAGTTTTCATTATGTGAATAACTTGGAAATCTTAGCTCAAACAGCTGCAAAACCTGTTTGCCCAGCACGGAGACCTTGAGTTCTATAAGATAAAGCCATAAACATGTGTATCCGAGTCTTCTATCAAAAGTTACAGCTATTTCTATGAAGTTGTACAAAAACGCTTTCTTTCGCCAAGACAGTGCGTTTCTCACTGTTACATGCATTTGAATGGGGAACTCGACCGAAACAAAGTATAGGTTTTCATTATGTGAATAACTTGGAAATCTTAGCTCAAACAGCTGCAAAACCTGTTTGCCCTGCACGGAGACCTTGAGTTCTATAAGATAAAGCCATAAACATGTTTGTCTGAGTCTTCTATCAAAAGTTACAGCTATTTATATGAAGTTGTACAAAATAGCTTTCTTTCGCCAAGACAGTGCGTTTCTCACTGTTACATGCATTTGAATGGGGAACTCGACCGAAACAAAGTATAGGTTTTCATTATGTGAATAACTTGGAAATCTTAGCTCAAACAGCTGCAAAACCTGTTTGCCCAGCACGGAGACCTTGAGTTCTATAAGATAAAGCCATAAACCTGTGTATCCGAGTCTTCTATCAAAAGTTACACCTATTTATATGAAGTTGTACAAAAACGCTTTCTTTCGCCAAGACAGTGCGTTTCTCACTGTTACATGCATTTGAATGGGGAACTCGACCGAAACAAAGTATAGGTTTCATTATGTGAATAACTTGGAAATCTTAGCTCAAACAGCTGCAAAACCTGTTTTCCCAGCACGGAGACCTTGAGTTCTATAAGATAAAGCCATAAACATGTTTGTCTGAGTCTTCTATCAAAAGTTACAGCTATTTCTATGAAGTTGTACAAAATAGCTTTCTTTCGCCAAGACAGTGCGTTTCTCACTGTTACATGCATTTGAATGGGGAACTCGACCGAAACAAAGTATAGGTTTTCATTATGTGAATAACTTGGAAATCTTAGCTCAAACAGCTGCAAAACCTGTTTGCCCAGCACGGAGACCTTGAGTTCTATAAGATAAAGCCATAAACATGTGTATCCGAGTCTTCTATCAAAAGTTACAGCTATTTATATGAAGTTGTACAAAAACGCTTTCTTTCGCCAAGACAGTGCGTTTCTCACTGTTACATGCATTTGAATGGGGAACTCGACCGAAACAAAGTATAAGTTTTCATTATGTGAATAACTTGGAAATCTTAGCTCAAACAGCTGCAAAACCTGTTTTCCCAGCACGGAGACCTTGAGTTCTATAAGATAAAGCCATAAACATGTTTGTCTGAGTCTTCTATCAAAAGTTACAGCTATTTCTATGAAGTTGTACAAAATAGCTTTCTTTCGCCAAGACAGTGCGTTTCTCACTGTTACATGCATTTTGAATGGGGAACTCGACCGAAACAAAGTATAGGTTTTCATTATGTGAATAACTTGGAAATCTTAGCTCAAACAGCTGCAAAACCTGTTTTCCCAGCACGGAGACCTTGAGTTCTATAAGATAAAGCCATAAACATGTTTGTCTGAGTCTTCTATCAAAAGTTACAGCTATTTATATGAAGTTGTACAAAAACGCTTTCTTTCGCCAAGACAGTGCGTTTCTCACTGTTACATGCATTTGAATGGGGAACTCGACCGAAACAAAGTATAGGTTTTCATTATGTGAATAACTTGGAAATCTTAGCTCAAACAGCTGCAAAACCTATTTGCCCAGCACGGAGACCTTGAGTTCTATAAGATAAAGCCATAAACATGTGTATCCGAGTCTTCTATCAAAAGTTACAGCTATTTATATGAAGTTGTACAAAAACGCTTTCTTTCACCAAGACAGTGCGTTTCTCACTGTTACATGCATTTGAATGGGGAACTCGACCGAAACAAAGTATAAGTTTTCATTATGTGAATAACTTGGAAATCTTAGCTCAAACAGCTGCAAAACCTGTTTTCCCAGCACGGAGACCTTGAGTTCTATAATATAAGGCCATAAACATGTTTGTCTGAGTCTTCTATCAAAAGTTACAGCTATTTCTATGAAGTTGTACAAAATAGCTTTCTTTCGCCAAGACAGTGCGTTTCTCACTGTTACATGCATTTGAATGGGGAACTCGACCGAAACAAAGTATAGGTTTTCATTATGTGAATAACTTGGAAATCTTAGCTCAAACAGCTGCAAAACCTGTTTGCCCAGCACGGGAACCTTGAGTTCTATAATATAAGGCCATAAACATGTGTATCCGAGTCTTCTATCAAAAGTTACACCTATTTATATGAAGTTGTACAAAAACGCTTTCTTTCGCCAAGACAGTGCGTTTCTCACTGTTACATGCATTTTGAATGGGGAACTCGACCGAAACAAAGTATAGGTTTTCATTATGTGAATAACTTGGAAATCTTAGCTCAAACAGCTGCAAAACCTGTTTTCCCAGCACGGAGACCTTGAGTTCTATAAGATAAAGCCATAAACATGTTTGTCTGAGTCTTCTATCAAAAGTTACAGCTATTTATATGAAGTTGTACAAAAACGCTTTCTTTCGCCAAGACAGTGCGTTTCTCACTGTTACATGCATTTGAATGGGGAACTCGACCGAAACAAAGTATAGGTTTTCATTATGTGAATAACTTGGAAATCTTAGCTCAAACAGCTGCAAAACCTGTTTGCCCAGCACGGAGACCTTGAGTTCTATAAGATAAAGCCATAAACATGTGTATCCGAGTCTTCTATCAAAAGTTACAGCTATTTATATGAAGTTGTACAAAAACGCTTTCTTTCGCCAAGACAGTGCGTTTCTCACTGTTACATGCATTTGAATGGGGAACTCGACCGAAACAAAGTATAAGTTTTCATTATGTGAATAACTTGGAAATCTTAGCTCAAACAGCTGCAAAACCTGTTTTCCCAGCACGGAGACCTTGAGTTCTATAATATAAGGCCATAAACATGTTTGTCTGAGTCTTCTATCAAAAGTTACAGCTATTTCTATGAAGTTGTACAAAATAGCTTTCTTTCGCCAAGACAGTGCGTTTCTCACTGTTACATGCATTTGAATGGGGAACTCGACCGAAACAAAGTATAGGTTTTCATTATGTGAATAACTTGGAAATCTTAGCTCAAACAGCTGCAAAACCTGTTTGCCCAGCACGGAGACCTTGAGTTCTATAAGATAAAGCCATAAACCTGTGTATCCGAGTCTTCTATCAAAAGTTACACCTATTTATATGAAGTTGTACAAAAACGCTTTCTTTCGCCAAGACAGTGCGTTTCTCACTGTTACATGCATTTGAATGGGGAACTCGACCGAAACAAAGTATAAGTTTTCATTATGTGAATAACTTGGAAATCTTAGCTCAAACAGCTGCAAAACCTGTTTTCCCAGCACGGAGACCTTGAGTTCTATAAGATAAAGCCATAAACATGTTTGTCTGAGTCTTCTATCAAAAGTTACAGCTATTTATATGAAGTTGTACAAAAACGCTTTCTTTCGCCAAGACAGTGCGTTTCTCGCTGTTACATGCATTTTAATGGGGAACTCGACCGAAACAAAGTATAAGTTTTCATTATGTGAATAACTTGGAAATCTTAGCTCAAACAGCTGCAAAACCTGTTTGCCCAGCACGGAGACCTTGAGTTCTATAAGATAAAGCCATAAACATGTGTATCCGAGTCTTCTATCAAAAGTTACAGCTATTTCTATGAAGTTGTACAAAAACGCTTTCTTTCGCCAAGACAGTGCGTTTCTCACTGTTACATGCATTTTAATGGGGAACTCGACCGAAACAAAGTATAAGTTTTCATTATGTGAATAACTTGGAAATCTTAGCTCAAACAGCTGCAAAACCTGTTTTCCCAGCACGTAGACCTTGAGTTCTATAAGATAAAGCCATAAACATGTTTGTCTGAGTCTTCTATCAAAAGTTACAGCTATTTATATGAAGTTGTACAAAAACGCTTTCTTTCGCCAAGACAGTGCGTTTCTCACTGTTACATGCATTTGAATGGGGAACTCGACCGAAACAAAGTATAGGTTTTCATTATGTGAATAACTTGGAAATCTTAGCTCAAACAGCTGCAAAACCTGTTTGCCCAGCACGGAGACCTTGAGTTCTATAAGATAAAGCCATAAACATGTGTATCCGAGTCTTCTATCAAAAGTTACAGCTATTTCTATGAAGTTGTACAAAAACGCTTTCTTTCGCCAAGACAGTGCGTTTCTCACTGTTACATGCATTTGAATGGGGAACTCGACCGAAACAAAGTATAGGTTTTCATTATGTGAATAACTTGGAAATCTTAGCTCAAACAGCTGCAAAACCTGTTTGCCCTGCACGGAGACCTTGAGTTCTATAAGATAAAGCCATAAACATGTTTGTCTGAGTCTTCTATCAAAAGTTACAGCTATTTATATGAAGTTGTACAAAATAGCTTTCTTTCGCCAAGACAGTGCGTTTCTCACTGTTACATGCATTTGAATGGGGAACTCGACCGAAACAAAGTATAGGTTTTCATTATGTGAATAACTTGGAAATCTTAGCTCAAACAGCTGCAAAACCTGTTTTCCCAGCACGGAGACCTTGAGTTCTATAAGATAAAGCCATAAACATGTGTATCCGAGTCTTCTATCAAAAGTTACAGCTATTTCTATGAAGTTGTACAAAAACGCTTTCTTTCGCCAAGACAGTGCGTTTCTCACTGTTACATGCATTTTAATGGGGAACTCGACCGAAACAAAGTATAAGTTTTCATTATGTGAATAACTTGGAAATCTTAGCTCAAACAGCTGCAAAACCTGTTTGCCCAGCACGGAGACCTTGAGTTCTATAAGATAAAGCCATAAACATGTGTATCCGAGTCTTCTATCAAAAGTTACAGCTATTCATATGAAGTTGTACAAAAACGCTTTCTTTCGCCAAGACAGTGCGTTTCTCACTGTTACATGCATTTTAATGGGGAACTCGACCGAAACAAAGTATAAGTTTTCATTATGTGAATAACTTGGAAATCTTAGCTCAAACAGCTGCAAAACCTGTTTTCCCAGCACGTAGACCTTGAGTTCTATAAGATAAAGCCATAAACATGTTTGTCTGAGTCTTCTATCAAAAGTTACAGCTATTTATATGAAGTTGTACAAAAACGCTTTCTTTCGCCAAGACAGTGCGTTTCTCACTGTTACATGCATTTGAATGGGGAACTCGACCGAAACAAAGTATAGGTTTTCATTATGTGAATAACTTGGAAATCTTAGCTCAAACAGCTGCAAAACCTGTTTGCCCAGCACGGAGACCTTGAGTTCTATAAGATAAAGCCATAAACATGTGTATCCGAGTCTTCTATCAAAAGTTACAGCTATTTCTATGAAGTTGTACAAAAACGCTTTCTTTCGCCAAGACAGTGCGTTTCTCACTGTTACATGCATTTGAATGGGGAACTCCACCAAAACAAAGTATAGGTTTTTATTATGTGAATAACTTGGAAATCTTAGCTCAAACAGCTGCAAAACCTGTTTGCCCAGCACGGAGACCTTGAGTTCTATAAGATAAAGCCATAAACATGTGTATCCGAGTCTTCTATCAAAAGTTACAGCTATTTCTATGAAGTTGTACAAAAACGCTTTCTTTCGCCAAGACAGTGCGTTTCTCACTGTTACATGCATTTGAATGGGGAACTCGACCGAAACAAAGTATAAGTTTTCATTATGTGAATAACTTGGAAATCTTAGCTCAAACAGCTGCAAAACCTGTTTTCCCAGCACGGAGACCTTGAGTTCTATAATATAAGGCCATAAACATGTTTGTCTGAGTCTTCTATCAACAGTTACAGCTATTTCTATGAAGTTGTACAAAATAGCTTTCTTTCGCCAAGACAGTGCGTTTCTCACTGTTACATGCATTTGAATGGGGAACTCGACCGAAACAAAGTATAGGTTTTCATTATGTGAATAACTTGGAAATCTTAGCTCAAACAGCTGCAAAACCTGTTTGCCCAGCACGGAGACCTTGAGTTCTATAAGATAAAGCCATAAACATGTGTATCCGAGTCTTCTATCAAAAGTTACAGCTATTTATATGAAGTTGTACAAAAACGCTTTCTTTCGCCAAGACAGTGCGTTTCTCACTGTTACATGCATTTGAATGGGGAACTCGACCGAAACAAAGTATAAGTTTTCATTATGTGAATAACTTGGAAATCTTAGCTCAAACAGCTGCAAAACCTGTTTTCCCAGCACGGAGACCTTGAGTTCTATAAGATAAAGCCATAAACATGTTTGTCTGAGTCTTCTATCAAAAGTTACAGCTATTTATATGAAGTTGTACAAAAACGCTTTCTTTCGCCAAGACAGTGCGTTTCTCACTGTTACATGCATTTGAATGGGGAACTCGACCGAAACAAAGTATAGGTTTTCATTATGTGAATAACTTGGAAATCTTAGCTCAAACAGCTGCAAAACCTATTTGCCCAGCACGGAGACCTTGAGTTCTATAAGATAAAGCCATAAACATGTGTATCCGAGTCTTCTATCAAAAGTTACAGCTATTTATATGAAGTTGTACAAAAACGCTTTCTTTCGCCAAGACAGTGCGTTTCTCACTGTTACATGCATTTGAATGGGGAACTCGACCGAAACAAAGTATAAGTTTTCATTATGTGAATAACTTGGAAATCTTAGCTCAAACAGCTGCAAAACCTGTTTGCCCAGCACGGAGACCTTGAGTTCTATAAGATAAAGCCATAAACCTGTGTATCCGAGTCTTCTATCAAAAGTTACACCTATTTATATGAAGTTGTACAAAAACGCTTTCTTTCGCCAAGACAGTGCGTTTCTCACTGTTACATGCATTTGAATGGGGAACTCGACCGAAACAAAGTATAAGTTTTCATTATGTGAATAACTTGGAAATCTTAGCTCAAACAGCTGCAAAACCTGTTTTCCCAGCACGGAGACCTTGAGTTCTATAAGATAAAGCCATAAACATGTTTGTCTGAGTCTTCTATCAAAAGTTACAGCTATTTATATGAAGTTGTACAAAAACGCTTTCTTTCGCCAAGACAGTGCGTTTCTCACTGTTACATGCATTTTAATGGGGAACTCGACCGAAACAAAGTATAAGTTTTCATTATGTGAATAACTTGGAAATCTTAGCTCAAACAGCTGCAAAACCTGTTTGCCCAGCACGGAGACCTTGAGTTCTATAAGATAAAGCCATAAACATGTGTATCCGAGTCTTCTATCAAAAGTTACAGCTATTTCTATGAAGTTGTACAAAAACGCTTTCTTTCGCCAAGACAGTGCGTTTCTCACTGTTACATGCATTTGAATGGGGAACTCGACCGAAACAAAGTATAGGTTTTCATTATGTGAATAACTTGGAAATCTTAGCTCAAACAGCTGCAAAACCTGTTTGCCCTGCACGGAGACCTTGAGTTCTATAAGATAAAGCCATAAACATGTTTGTCTGAGTCTTCTATCAAAAGTTACAGCTATTTATATGAAGTTGTACAAAATAGCTTTCTTTCGCCAAGACAGTGCGTTTCTCACTGTTACATGCATTTGAATGGGGAACTCGACCGAAACAAAGTATAGGTTTTCATTATGTGAATAACTTGGAAATCTTAGCTCAAACAGCTGCAAAACCTGTTTGCCCAGCACGGAGACCTTGAGTTCTATAAGATAAAGCCATAAACCTGTGTATCCGAGTCTTCTATCAAAAGTTACACCTATTTATATGAAGTTGTACAAAAACGCTTTCTTTCGCCAAGACAGTGCGTTTCTCACTGTTACATGCATTTGAATGGGGAACTCGACCGAAACAAAGTATAAGTTTTCATTATGTGAATAACTTGGAAATCTTAGCTCAAACAGCTGCAAAACCTGTTTTCCCAGCACGTAGACCTTGAGTTCTATAAGATAAAGCCATAAACATGTTTGTCTGAGTCTTCTATCAAAAGTTACAGCTATTTATATGAAGTTGTACAAAATAGCTTTCTTTCGCCAAGACAGTGCGTTTCTCACTGTTACATGCATTTGAATGGGGAACTCGACCGAAACAAAGTATAGGTTTTCATTATGTGAATAACTTGGAAATCTTAGCTCAAACAGCTGCAAAACCTGTTTGCCCAGCACGGAGACCTTGAGTTCTATAAGATAAAGCCATAAACATGTGTATCCGAGTCTTCTATCAAAAGTTACAGCTATTTATATGAAGTTGTACAAAAACGCTTTCTTTCGCCAAGACAGTGCGTTTCTCACTGTTACATGCATTTGAATGGGGAACTCGACCGAAACAAAGTATAAGTTTTCATTATGTGAATAACTTGGAAATCTTAGCTCAAACAGCTGCAAAACCTGTTTTCCCAGCACGGAGACCTTGAGTTCTATAAGATAAAGCCATAAACATGTTTGTCTGAGTCTTCTATCAAAAGTTACAGCTATTTCTATGAAGTTGTACAAAATAGCTTTCTTTCGCCAAGACAGTGCGTTTCTCACTGTTACATGCATTTTGAATGGGGAACTCGACCGAAACAAAGTATAGGTTTTCATTATGTGAATAACTTGGAAATCTTAGCTCAAACAGCTGCAAAACCTGTTTTCCCAGCACGGAGACCTTGAGTTCTATAAGATAAAGCCATAAACATGTTTGTCTGAGTCTTCTATCAAAAGTTACAGCTATTTATATGAAGTTGTACAAAAACGCTTTCTTTCGCCAAGACAGTGCGTTTCTCACTGTTACATGCATTTGAATGGGGAACTCGACCGAAACAAAGTATAGGTTTTCATTATGTGAATAACTTGGAAATCTTAGCTCAAACAGCTGCAAAACCTATTTGCCCAGCACGGAGACCTTGAGTTCTATAAGATAAAGCCATAAACATGTGTATCCGAGTCTTCTATCAAAAGTTACAGCTATTTATATGAAGTTGTACAAAAACGCTTTCTTTCGCCAAGACAGTGCGTTTCTCACTGTTACATGCATTTGAATGGGGAACTCGACCGAAACAAAGTATAAGTTTTCATTATGTGAATAACTTGGAAATCTTAGCTCAAACAGCTGCAAAACCTGTTTTCCCAGCACGGAGACCTTGAGTTCTATAATATAAGGCCATAAACATGTTTGTCTGAGTCTTCTATCAAAAGTTACAGCTATTTCTATGAAGTTGTACAAAATAGCTTTCTTTCGCCAAGACAGTGCGTTTCTCACCGTTACATGCATTTGAATGGGGAACTCGACCGAAACAAAGTATAGGTTTTCATTATGTGAATAACTTGGAAATCTTAGCTCAAACAGCTGCAAAACCTGTTTGCCCAGCACGGGAACCTTGAGTTCTATAATATAAGGCCATAAACATGTGTATCCGAGTCTTCTATCAAAAGTTACAGCTATTTATATGAAGTTGTACAAAAACGCTTTCTTTCGCCAAGACAGTGCGTTTCTCACTGTTACATGCATTTTGAATGGGGAACTCGACCGAAACAAAGTATAGGTTTTCATTATGTGAATAACTTGGAAATCTTAGCTCAAACAGCTGCAAAACCTGTTTTCCCAGCACGGAGACCTTGAGTTCTATAAGATAAAGCCATAAACATGTTTGTCTGAGTCTTCTATCAAAAGTTACAGCTATTTCTATGAAGTTGTACAAAAACGCTTTCTTTCGCCAAGACAGTGCGTTTCTCACTGTTACATGCATTTGAATGGGGAACTCGACCGAAACAAAGTATAGGTTTTCATTATGTGAATAACTTGGAAATCTTAGCTCAAACAGCTGCAAAACCTATTTGCCCAGCACGGAGACCTTGAGTTCTATAAGATAAAGCCATAAACATGTGTATCCGAGTCTTCTATCAAAAGTTACAGCTATTCATATGAAGTTGTACAAAAACGCTTTCTTTCGCCAAGACAGTGCGTTTCTCACTGTTACATGCATTTGAATGGGGAACTCGACCGAAACAAAGTATAGGTTTTCATTATGTGAATAACTTGGAAATCTTAGCTCAAACAGCTGCAAAACCTGTTTGCCCAGCACGGAGACCTTGAGTTCTATAAGATAAAGCCATGAACCTGTGTATCCGAGTCTTCTATCAAAAGTTACACCTATTTATATGAAGTTGTACAAAAACGCTTTCTTTCGCCAAGACAGTGCGTTTCTCACTGTTACATGCATTTGAATGGGGAACTCGACCGAAACAAAGTATAGGTTTTCATTATGTGAATAACTTGGAAATCTTAGCTCAAACAGCTGCAAAACCTGTTTTCCCAGCACGGAGACCTTGAGTTCTATAAGATAAAGCCATAAACATGTGTATCCGAGTCTTCTATCAAAAGTTACAGCTATTTCTATGAAGTTGTACAAAAACGCTTTCTTTCGCCAAGACAGTGCGTTTCTCACTGTTACATGCATTTTAATGGGGAACTCGACCGAAACAAAGTATAAGTTTTCATTATGTGAATAACTTGGAAATCTTAGCTCAAACAGCTGCAAAACCTGTTTGCCCAGCACGGAGACCTTGAGTTCTATAAGATAAAGCCATAAACATGTGTATCCGAGTCTTCTATCAAAAGTTACAGCTATTCATATGAAGTTGTACAAAAACGCTTTCTTTCGCCAAGACAGTGCGTTTCTCACTGTTACATGCATTTGAATGGGGAACTCCACCGAAACAAAGTATAAGTTTTCATTATGTGAATAACTTGGAAATCTTAGCTCAAACAGCTGCAAAACCTGTTTTCCCAGCACGGAGACCTTGAGTTCTATAATATAAGGCCATAAACATGTTTGTCTGAGTCTTCTATCAAAAGTTACAGCTATTTCTATGAAGTTGTACAAAATAGCTTTCTTTCGCCAAGACAGTGCGTTTCTCACCGTTACATGCATTTGAATGGGGAACTCGACCGAAACAAAGTATAAGTTTTCATTATGTGAATAACTTGGAAATCTTAGCTCAAACAGCTGCAAAACCTGTTTTCCCAGCACGTAGACCTTGAGTTCTATAAGATAAAGCCATAAACATGTTTGTCTGAGTCTTCTATCAAAAGTTACAGCTATTTATATGAAGTTGTACAAAAACGCTTTCTTTCGCCAAGACAGTGCGTTTCTCACTGTTACATGCATTTGAATGGGGAACTCGACCGAAACAAAGTATAGGTTTTCATTATGTGAATAACTTGGAAATCTTAGCTCAAACAGCTGCAAAACCTGTTTGCCCAGCACGGAGACCTTGAGTTCTATAAGATAAAGCCATAAACATGTGTATCCGAGTCTTCTATCAAAAGTTACAGCTATTTCTATGAAGTTGTACAAAAACGCTTTCTTTCGCCAAGACAGTGCGTTTCTCACTGTTACATGCATTTGAATGGGGAACTCCACCAAAACAAAGTATAGGTTTTTATTATGTGAATAACTTGGAAATCTTAGCTCAAACAGCTGCAAAACCTGTTTGCCCTGCACGGAGACCTTGAGTTCTATAAGATAAAGCCATAAACATGTTTGTCTGAGTCTTCTATCAAAAGTTACAGCTATTTATATGAAGTTGTACAAAATAGCTTTCTTTCGCCAAGACAGTGCGTTTCTCACTGTTACATGCATTTGAATGGGGAACTCGACCGAAACAAAGTATAGGTTTTCATTATGTGAATAACTTGGAAATCTTAGCTCAAACAGCTGCAAAACCTGTTTGCCCAGCACGGAGACCTTGAGTTCTATAAGATAAAGCCATAAACCTGTGTATCCGAGTCTTCTATCAAAAGTTACACCTATTTATATGAAGTTGTACAAAAACGCTTTCTTTCGCCAAGACAGTGCGTTTCTCACTGTTACATGCATTTGAATGGGGAACTCGACCGAAACAAAGTATAAGTTTTCATTATGTGAATAACTTGGAAATCTTAGCTCAAACAGCTGCAAAACCTGTTTTCCCAGCACGTAGACCTTGAGTTCTATAAGATAAAGCCATAAACATGTTTGTCTGAGTCTTCTATCAAAAGTTACAGCTATTTATATGAAGTTGTACAAAATAGCTTTCTTTCGCCAAGACAGTGCGTTTCTCACTGTTACATGCATTTGAATGGGGAACTCGACCGAAACAAAGTATAGGTTTTCATTATGTGAATAACTTGGAAATCTTAGCTCAAACAGCTGCAAAACCTGTTTGCCCAGCACGGAGACCTTGAGTTCTATAAGATAAAGCCATAAACATGTGTATCCGAGTCTTCTATCAAAAGTTACAGCTATTTATATGAAGTTGTACAAAAACGCTTTCTTTCGCCAAGACAGTGCGTTTCTCACTGTTACATGCATTTGAATGGGGAACTCGACCGAAACAAAGTATAAGTTTTCATTATGTGAATAACTTGGAAATCTTAGCTCAAACAGCTGCAAAACCTGTTTTCCCAGCACGGAGACCTTGAGTTCTATAAGATAAAGCCATAAACATGTTTGTCTGAGTCTTCTATCAAAAGTTACAGCTATTTCTATGAAGTTGTACAAAATAGCTTTCTTTCGCCAAGACAGTGCGTTTCTCACTGTTACATGCATTTTGAATGGGGAACTCGACCGAAACAAAGTATAGGTTTTCATTATGTGAATAACTTGGAAATCTTAGCTCAAACAGCTGCAAAACCTATTTGCCCAGCACGGAGACCTTGAGTTCTATAAGATAAAGCCATAAACATGTGTATCCGAGTCTTCTATCAAAAGTTACAGCTATTTATATGAAGTTGTACAAAAACGCTTTCTTTCGCCAAGACAGTGCGTTTCTCACTGTTACATGCATTTGAATGGGGAACTCGACCGAAACAAAGTATAAGTTTTCATTATGTGAATAACTTGGAAATCTTAGCTCAAACAGCTGCAAAACCTGTTTTCCCAGCACGGAGACCTTGAGTTCTATAATATAAGGCCATAAACATGTTTGTCTGAGTCTTCTATCAAAAGTTACAGCTATTTCTATGAAGTTGTACAAAATAGCTTTCTTTCGCCAAGACAGTGCGTTTCTCACCGTTACATGCATTTGAATGGGGAACTCGACCGAAACAAAGTATAGGTTTTCATTATGTGAATAACTTGGAAATCTTAGCTCAAACAGCTGCAAAACCTGTTTGCCCAGCACGGGAACCTTGAGTTCTATAATATAAGGCCATAAACATGTGTATCCGAGTCTTCTATCAAAAGTTACACCTATTTATATGAAGTTGTACAAAAACGCTTTCTTTCGCCAAGACAGTGCGTTTCTCACTGTTACATGCATTTTGAATGGGGAACTCGACCGAAACAAAGTATAGGTTTTCATTATGTGAATAACTTGGAAATCTTAGCTCAAACAGCTGCAAAACCTGTTTTCCCAGCACGGAGACCTTGAGTTCTATAAGATAAAGCCATAAACATGTTTGTCTGAGTCTTCTATCAAAAGTTACAGCTATTTATATGAAGTTGTACAAAAACGCTTTCTTTCGCCAAGACAGTGCGTTTCTCACTGTTACATGCATTTGAATGGGGAACTCGACCGAAACAAAGTATAGGTTTTCATTATGTGAATAACTTGGAAATCTTAGCTCAAACAGCTGCAAAACCTATTTGCCCAGCACGGAGACCTTGAGTTCTATAAGATAAAGCCATAAACATGTGTATCCGAGTCTTCTATCAAAAGTTACAGCTATTCATATGAAGTTGTACAAAAACGCTTTCTTTCGCCAAGACAGTGCGTTTCTCACTGTTACATGCATTTGAATGGGGAACTCGACCGAAACAAAGTATAGGTTTTCATTATGTGAATAACTTGGAAATCTTAGCTCAAACAGCTGCAAAACCTGTTTGCCCAGCACGGAGACCTTGAGTTCTATAAGATAAAGCCATGAACCTGTGTATCCGAGTCTTCTATCAAAAGTTACACCTATTTATATGAAGTTGTACAAAAACGCTTTCTTTCGCCAAGACAGTGCGTTTCTCACTGTTACATGCATTTGAATGGGGAACTCGACCGAAACAAAGTATAGGTTTTCATTATGTGAATAACTTGGAAATCTTAGCTCAAACAGCTGCAAAACCTGTTTTCCCAGCACGGAGACCTTGAGTTCTATAAGATAAAGCCATAAACATGTGTATCCGAGTCTTCTATCAAAAGTTACAGCTATTTCTATGAAGTTGTACAAAAACGCTTTCTTTCGCCAAGACAGTGCGTTTCTCACTGTTACATGCATTTTAATGGGGAACTCGACCGAAACAAAGTATAAGTTTTCATTATGTGAATAACTTGGAAATCTTAGCTCAAACAGCTGCAAAACCTGTTTGCCCAGCACGGAGACCTTGAGTTCTATAAGATAAAGCCATAAACATGTGTATCCGAGTCTTCTATCAAAAGTTACAGCTATTCATATGAAGTTGTACAAAAACGCTTTCTTTCGCCAAGACAGTGCGTTTCTCACTGTTACATGCATTTTAATGGGGAACTCGACCGAAACAAAGTATAAGTTTTCATTATGTGAATAACTTGGAAATCTTAGCTCAAACAGCTGCAAAACCTGTTTTCCCAGCACGTAGACCTTGAGTTCTATAAGATAAAGCCATAAACATGTTTGTCTGAGTCTTCTATCAAAAGTTACAGCTATTTATATGAAGTTGTACAAAAACGCTTTCTTTCGCCAAGACAGTGCGTTTCTCACTGTTACATGCATTTGAATGGGGAACTCGACCGAAACAAAGTATAGGTTTTCATTATGTGAATAACTTGGAAATCTTAGCTCAAACAGCTGCAAAACCTGTTTGCCCAGCACGGAGACCTTGAGTTCTATAAGATAAAGCCATAAACATGTGTATCCGAGTCTTCTATCAAAAGTTACAGCTATTTCTATGAAGTTGTACAAAAACGCTTTCTTTCGCCAAGACAGTGCGTTTCTCACTGTTACATGCATTTGAATGGGGAACTCCACCAAAACAAAGTATAGGTTTTTATTATGTGAATAACTTGGAAATCTTAGCTCAAACAGCTGCAAAACCTGTTTGCCCAGCACGGAGACCTTGAGTTCTATAAGATAAAGCCATAAACATGTGTATCCGAGTCTTCTATCAAAAGTTACAGCTATTTCTATGAAGTTGTACAAAAACGCTTTCTTTCGCCAAGACAGTGCGTTTCTCACTGTTACATGCATTTGAATGGGGAACTCGACCGAAACAAAGTATAAGTTTTCATTATGTGAATAACTTGGAAATCTTAGCTCAAACAGCTGCAAAACCTGTTTTCCCAGCACGGAGACCTTGAGTTCTATAATATAAGGCCATAAACATGTTTGTCTGAGTCTTCTATCAACAGTTACAGCTATTTCTATGAAGTTGTACAAAATAGCTTTCTTTCGCCAAGACAGTGCGTTTCTCACTGTTACATGCATTTGAATGGGGAACTCGACCGAAACAAAGTATAGGTTTTCATTATGTGAATAACTTGGAAATCTTAGCTCAAACAGCTGCAAAACCTGTTTGCCCTGCACGGAGACCTTGAGTTCTATAAGATAAAGCCATAAACATGTTTGTCTGAGTCTTCTATCAAAAGTTACAGCTATTTATATGAAGTTGTACAAAATAGCTTTCTTTCGCCAAGACAGTGCGTTTCTCACTGTTACATGCATTTGAATGGGGAACTCGACCGAAACAAAGTATAGGTTTTCATTATGTGAATAACTTGGAAATCTTAGCTCAAACAGCTGCAAAACCTGTTTGCCCAGCACGGGAACCTTGAGTTCTATAATATAAGGCCATAAACATGTGTATCCGAGTCTTCTATCAAAAGTTACAGCTATTTATATGAAGTTGTACAAAAACGCTTTCTTTCGCCAAGACAGTGCGTTTCTCACTGTTACATGCATTTGAATGGGGAACTCGACTGAAACAAAGTATAGGTTTTCATTATGTGAATAACTTGGAAATCTTAGCTCAAACAGCTGCAAAACCTGTTTTCCCAGCACGGAGACCTTGAGTTCTATAAGATAAAGCCATAAACATGTTTGTTTGAGTCTTTTATCAACAGTTACAGCTATTTATATGAAGTTGTACAAAAACGCTTTCTTTCGCCAAGACAGTGCGTTTCTCACTGTTACATGCATTTGAATGGGGAACTCGACCGAAACAAAGTATAAGTTTTCATTATGTGAATAACTTGGAAATCTTAGCTCAAACAGCTGCAAAACCTGTTTTCCCAGCACGGAGACCTTGAGTTCTATAATATAAGGCCATAAACATGTTTGTCTGAGTCTTCTATCAAAAGTTACAGCTATTTCTATGAAGTTGTACAAAAACGTTTTCTTTCGCCAAGACAGTGCGTTTCTCACTGTTACATGCATTTTGAATGGGGAACTCGACCGAAACAAAGTATAGGTTTTCATTATGTGAATAACTTGGAAATCTTAGCTCAAACAGCTGCAAAACCTGTTTTCCCAGCACGGAGACCTTGAGTTCTATAAGATAAAGCCATAAACATGTGTATCCGAGTCTTCTATCAAAAGTTACAGCTATTTCTATGAAGTTGTACAAAAACGCTTTCTTTCGCCAAGACAGTGCGTTTCTCACTGTTACATGCATTTTAATGGGGAACTCGACCGAAACAAAGTATAAGTTTTCATTATGTGAATAACTTGGAAATCTTAGCTCAAACAGCTGCAAAACCTGTTTGCCCAGCACGGAGACCTTGAGTTCTATAAGATAAAGCCATAAACATGTGTATCCGAGTCTTCTATCAAAAGTTACAGCTATTCATATGAAGTTGTACAAAAACGCTTTCTTTCGCCAAGACAGTGCGTTTCTCACTGTTACATGCATTTTAATGGGGAACTCGACCGAAACAAAGTATAAGTTTTCATTATGTGAATAACTTGGAAATCTTAGCTCAAACAGCTGCAAAACCTGTTTTCCCAGCACGTAGACCTTGAGTTCTATAAGATAAAGCCATAAACATGTTTGTCTGAGTCTTCTATCAAAAGTTACAGCTATTTATATGAAGTTGTACAAAAACGCTTTCTTTCGCCAAGACAGTGCGTTTCTCACTGTTACATGCATTTGAATGGGGAACTCGACCGAAACAAAGTATAGGTTTTCATTATGTGAATAACTTGGAAATCTTAGCTCAAACAGCTGCAAAACCTGTTTGCCCAGCACGGAGACCTTGAGTTCTATAAGATAAAGCCATAAACATGTGTATCCGAGTCTTCTATCAAAAGTTACAGCTATTTCTATGAAGTTGTACAAAAACGCTTTCTTTCGCCAAGACAGTGCGTTTCTCACTGTTACATGCATTTGAATGGGGAACTCCACCAAAACAAAGTATAGGTTTTTATTATGTGAATAACTTGGAAATCTTAGCTCAAACAGCTGCAAAACCTGTTTGCCCAGCACGGAGACCTTGAGTTCTATAAGATAAAGCCATAAACATGTGTATCCGAGTCTTCTATCAAAAGTTACAGCTATTTCTATGAAGTTGTACAAAAACGCTTTCTTTCGCCAAGACAGTGCGTTTCTCACTGTTACATGCATTTGAATGGGGAACTCGACCGAAACAAAGTATAAGTTTTCATTATGTGAATAACTTGGAAATCTTAGCTCAAACAGCTGCAAAACCTGTTTTCCCAGCACGGAGACCTTGAGTTCTATAATATAAGGCCATAAACATGTTTGTCTGAGTCTTCTATCAACAGTTACAGCTATTTCTATGAAGTTGTACAAAATAGCTTTCTTTCGCCAAGACAGTGCGTTTCTCACTGTTACATGCATTTGAATGGGGAACTCGACCGAAACAAAGTATAGGTTTTCATTATGTGAATAACTTGGAAATCTTAGCTCAAACAGCTGCAAAACCTGTTTGCCCTGCACGGAGACCTTGAGTTCTATAAGATAAAGCCATAAACATGTTTGTCTGAGTCTTCTATCAAAAGTTACAGCTATTTATATGAAGTTGTACAAAATAGCTTTCTTTCGCCAAGACAGTGCGTTTCTCACTGTTACATGCATTTGAATGGGGAACTCGACCGAAACAAAGTATAGGTTTTCATTATGTGAATAACTTGGAAATCTTAGCTCAAACAGCTGCAAAACCTGTTTGCCCAGCACGGGAACCTTGAGTTCTATAATATAAGGCCATAAACATGTGTATCCGAGTCTTCTATCAAAAGTTACAGCTATTTATATGAAGTTGTACAAAAACGCTTTCTTTCGCCAAGACAGTGCGTTTCTCACTGTTACATGCATTTGAATGGGGAACTCGACTGAAACAAAGTATAGGTTTTCATTATGTGAATAACTTGGAAATCTTAGCTCAAACAGCTGCAAAACCTGTTTTCCCAGCACGGAGACCTTGAGTTCTATAAGATAAAGCCATAAACATGTTTGTTTGAGTCTTTTATCAACAGTTACAGCTATTTATATGAAGTTGTACAAAAACGCTTTCTTTCGCCAAGACAGTGCGTTTCTCACTGTTACATGCATTTGAATGGGGAACTCGACCGAAACAAAGTATAAGTTTTCATTATGTGAATAACTTGGAAATCTTAGCTCAAACAGCTGCAAAACCTGTTTTCCCAGCACGGAGACCTTGAGTTCTATAATATAAGGCCATAAACATGTTTGTCTGAGTCTTCTATCAAAAGTTACAGCTATTTCTATGAAGTTGTACAAAAACGCTTTCTTTCGCCAAGACAGTGCGTTTCTCACTGTTACATGCATTTGAATGGGGAACTCGACCGAAACAAAGTATAGGTTTTCATTATGTGAATAACTTGGAAATCTTAGCTCAAACAGCTGCAAAACCTGTTTGCCCAGCACGGAGACCTTGAGTTCTATAAGATAAAGCCATAAACATGTGTATCCGAGTCTTCTATCAAAAGTTACAGCTATTTCTATGAAGTTGTACAAAAACGCTTTCTTTCGCCAAGACAGTGCGTTTCTCACTGTTACATGCATTTGAATGGGGAACTCCACCAAAACAAAGTATAGGTTTTTATTATGTGAATAACTTGGAAATCTTAGCTCAAACAGCTGCAAAACCTGTTTGCCCAGCACGGAGACCTTGAGTTCTATAAGATAAAGCCATAAACATGTGTATCCGAGTCTTCTATCAAAAGTTACAGCTATTTCTATGAAGTTGTACAAAAACGCTTTCTTTCGCCAAGACAGTGCGTTTCTCACTGTTACATGCATTTGAATGGGGAACTCGACCGAAACAAAGTATAAGTTTTCATTATGTGAATAACTTGGAAATCTTAGCTCAAACAGCTGCAAAACCTGTTTTCCCAGCACGGAGACCTTGAGTTCTATAATATAAGGCCATAAACATGTTTGTCTGAGTCTTCTATCAACAGTTACAGCTATTTCTATGAAGTTGTACAAAATAGCTTTCTTTCGCCAAGACAGTGCGTTTCTCACTGTTACATGCATTTGAATGGGGAACTCGACCGAAACAAAGTATAGGTTTTCATTATGTGAATAACTTGGAAATCTTAGCTCAAACAGCTGCAAAACCTGTTTGCCCTGCACGGAGACCTTGAGTTCTATAAGATAAAGCCATAAACATGTTTGTCTGAGTCTTCTATCAAAAGTTACAGCTATTTATATGAAGTTGTACAAAATAGCTTTCTTTCGCCAAGACAGTGCGTTTCTCACTGTTACATGCATTTGAATGGGGAACTCGACCGAAACAAAGTATAGGTTTTCATTATGTGAATAACTTGGAAATCTTAGCTCAAACAGCTGCAAAACCTGTTTGCCCAGCACGGGAACCTTGAGTTCTATAATATAAGGCCATAAACATGTGTATCCGAGTCTTCTATCAAAAGTTACAGCTATTTATATGAAGTTGTACAAAAACGCTTTCTTTCGCCAAGACAGTGCGTTTCTCACTGTTACATGCATTTGAATGGGGAACTCGACTGAAACAAAGTATAGGTTTTCATTATGTGAATAACTTGGAAATCTTAGCTCAAACAGCTGCAAAACCTGTTTTCCCAGCACGGAGACCTTGAGTTCTATAAGATAAAGCCATAAACATGTTTGTTTGAGTCTTTTATCAACAGTTACAGCTATTTATATGAAGTTGTACAAAAACGCTTTCTTTCGCCAAGACAGTGCGTTTCTCACTGTTACATGCATTTGAATGGGGAACTCGACCGAAACAAAGTATAAGTTTTCATTATGTGAATAACTTGGAAATCTTAGCTCAAACAGCTGCAAAACCTGTTTTCCCAGCACGGAGACCTTGAGTTCTATAATATAAGGCCATAAACATGTTTGTCTGAGTCTTCTATCAAAAGTTACAGCTATTTCTATGAAGTTGTACAAAAACGTTTTCTTTCGCCAAGACAGTGCGTTTCTCACTGTTACATGCATTTTGAATGGGGAACTCGACCGAAACAAAGTATAGGTTTTCATTATGTGAATAACTTGGAAATCTTAGCTCAAACAGCTGCAAAACCTGTTTGCCCAGCACGGAGACCTTGAGTTCTATAAGATAAAGCCATAAACATGTGTATCCGAGTCTTCTATCAAAAGTTACAGCTATTTATATGAAGTTGTACAAAAACGCTTTCTTTCGCCAAGACAGTGCGTTTCTCACTGTTACATGCATTTGAATGGGGAACTCGACCGAAACAAAGTATAGGTTTTCATTATGTGAATAACTTGGAAATCTTAGCTCAAACAGCTGCAAAACCTGTTTTCCCAGCACGTAGACCTTGAGTTCTATAAGATAAAGCCATAAACATGTTTGTCTGAGTCTTCTATCAAAAGTTACAGCTATTTATATGAAGTTGTACAAAAACGCTTTCTTTCGCCAAGACAGTGCGTTTCTCACTGTTACATGCATTTGAATGGGGAACTCCACCGAAACAAAGTATAAGTTTTCATTATGTGAATAACTTGGAAATCTTAGCTCAAACAGCTGCAAAACCTGTTTTCCCAGCACGGAGACCTTGAGTTCTATAAGATAAAGCCATAAACATGTTTGTTTGAGTCTTCTATCAACAGTTACAGCTTTTTATATGAAGTTGTACAAAAACGCTTTCTTTCGCCAAGACAGTGCGTTTCTCACTGTTACATGCATTTGAATGGGGAACTCGACCGAAACAAAGTATAGGTTTTCATTATGTGAATAACTTGGAAATCTTAGCTCAAACAGCTGCAAAACCTGTTTGCCCAGCATGGAGACCTTGAGTTCTATAAGATAAAGCCATAAACATGTGTATCCGAGTCTTCTATCAAAAGTTACAGCTATTTATATGAAGTTGTACAAAAACGCTTTCTTTCGCCAAGACAGTGCGTTTCTCACTGTTACATGCATTTGAATGGGGAACTCGACCGAAACAAAGTATAGGTTTTCATTATGTGAATAACTTGGAAATCTTAGCTCAAACAGCTGCAAAACCTGTTTTCCCAGCACGGAGACCTTGAGTTCTATAAGATAAAGCCATAAACATGTTTGTTTGAGTCTTTTATCAACAGTTACAGCTATTTATATGAAGTTGTACAAAAACGCTTTCTTTCACCAAGACAGTGCGTTTCTCACTGTTACATGCATTTGAATGGGGAACTCGACCGAAACAAAGTATAGGTTTTCATTATGTGAATAACTTGGAAATCTTAGCTCAAACAGCTGCAAAACCTGTTTGCCCTGCACGGAGACCTTGAGTTCTATAATATAGGGCCATAAACATGTTTGTCTGAGTCTTCTATCAAAAGTTACAGCTATTTCTATGAAGTTGTACAAAATAGCTTTCTTTCGCCAAGACAGTGCGTTTCTCACTGTTACATGCATTTGAATGGGGAACTCGACCGAAACAAAGTATAGGTTTTCATTATGTGAATAACTTGGAAATCTTAGCTCAAACAGCTGCAAAACCTGTTTGCCCTGCACGGAGACCTTGAGTTCTATAAGATAAAGCCATAAACATGTGTATCCGAGTCTTCTATCAAAAGTTACAGCTATTCATATGAAGTTGTACAAAAACGCTTTCTTTCGCCAAGACAGTGCGTTTCTCACTGTTACATGCATTTGAATGGGGAACTCGACCGAAACAAAGTATAAGTTTTCATTATGTGAATAACTTGGAAATCTTAGCTCAAACAGCTGCAAAACCTGTTTTCCCAGCACGGAGACCTTGAGTTCTATAAGATAAGGCCATAAACATGTTTGTCTGAGTCTTCTATTAAAAGTTACAGCTATTTATATGAAGTTGTTACAAAATAGCTTTCTTTCGCCAAGACAGTGCGTTTCTCACTGTTACATGCATTTGAATGGGGAACTCGACCGAAACAAAGTATAGGTTTTCATTATGTGAATAACTTGGAAATCTTAGCTCAAACAGCTGCAAAACCTGTTTGCCCTGCACGGAGACCTTGAGTTCTATAAGATAAAGCCATAAACATGTTTGTCTGAGTCTTCTATCAAAAGTTACAGCTATTTATATGAAGTTGTACAAAATAGCTTTCTTTCGCCAAGACAGTGCGTTTCTCACTGTTACATGCATTTGAATGGGGAACTCGACCGAAACAAAGTATAGGTTTTCATTATGTGAATAACTTGGAAATCTTAGCTCAAACAGCTGCAAAACCTGTTTGCCCAGCACGGGAACCTTGAGTTCTATAATATAAGGCCATAAACATGTATATCCGAGTCTTCTATCAAAAGTTACAGCTATTTATATGAAGTTGTACAAAAACGCTTTCTTTCGCCAAGACAGTGCGTTTCTCACTGTTACATGCATTTGAATGGGGAACTCGACCGAAACAAAGTATAGGTTTTCATTATGTGAATAACTTGGAAATCTTAGCTCAAACAGCTGCAAAACCTGTTTGCCCAGCACGGAGACCTTGAGTTCTATAAGATAAAGCCATAAACATGTGTATCCGAGTCTTCTATCAAAAGTTACAGCTATTTCTATGAAGTTGTACAAAAACGCTTTCTTTCGCCAAGACAGTGCGTTTCTCACTGTTACATGCATTTGAATGGGGAACTCGACCGAAACAAAGTATAAGTTTTCATTATGTGAATAACTTGGAAATCTTAGCTCAAACAGCTGCAAAACCTGTTTGCCCAGCACGGAGACCTTGAGTTCTATAAGATAAAGCCATAAACATGTGTATCCGAGTCTTCTATCAAAAGTTACAGCTATTTCTATGAAGTTGTACAAAAACGCTTTCTTTCGCCAAGACAGTGCGTTTCTCACTGTTACATGCATTTGAATGGGGAACTCGACCGAAACAAAGTATAAGTTTTCATTATGTGAATAACTTGGAAATCTTAGCTCAAACAGCTGCAAAACCTGTTTTCCCAGCACGGAGACCTTGAGTTCTATAAGATAAAGCCATAAACATGTTTGTTTGAGTCTTTTATCAACAGTTACAGCTATTTATATGAAGTTGTACAAAAACGCTTTCTTTCACCAAGACAGTGCGTTTCTCACTGTTACATGCATTTGAATGGGGAACTCGACCGAAACAAAGTATAGGTTTTCATTATGTGAATAACTTGGAAATCTTAGCTCAAACAGCTGCAAAACCTGTTTGCCCTGCACGGAGACCTTGAGTTCTATAATATAGGGCCATAAACATGTTTGTCTGAGTCTTCTATCAAAAGTTACAGCTATTTCTATGAAGTTGTACAAAATAGCTTTCTTTCGCCAAGACAGTGCGTTTCTCACTGTTACATGCATTTGAATGGGGAACTCGACCGAAACAAAGTATAGGTTTTCATTATGTGAATAACTTGGAAATCTTAGCTCAAACAGCTGCAAAACCTGTTTGCCCTGCACGGAGACCTTGAGTTCTATAAGATAAAGCCATAAACATGTGTATCCGAGTCTTCTATCAAAAGTTACAGCTATTCATATGAAGTTGTACAAAAACGCTTTCTTTCGCCAAGACAGTGCGTTTCTCACTGTTACATGCATTTGAATGGGGAACTCGACCGAAACAAAGTATAGGTTTTCATTATGTGAATAACTTGGAAATCTTAGCTCAAACAGCTGCAAAACCTGTTTGCCCTGCACGGAGACCTTGAGTTCTATAAGATAAAGCCATAAACATGTTTGTCTGAGTCTTCTATCAAAAGTTACAGCTATTTATATGAAATTGTACAAAATAGCTTTCTTTCGCCAAGACAGTGCGTTTCTCACTGTTACATGCATTTGAATGGGGAACTCGACCGAAACAAAGTATAGGTTTTCATTATGTGAATAACTTGGAAATCTTAGCTCAAACAGCTGCAAAACCTGTTTGCCCAGCACGGGAACCTTGAGTTCTATAATATAAGGCCATAAACATGTATATCCGAGTCTTCTATCAAAAGTTACAGCTATTTATATGAAGTTGTACAAAAACGCTTTCTTTCGCCAAGACAGTGCGTTTCTCACTGTTACATGCATTTGAATGGGGAACTCGACCGAAACAAAGTATAGGTTTTCATTATGTGAATAACTTGGAAATCTTAGCTCAAACAGCTGCAAAACCTGTTTGCCCAGCACGGAGACCTTGAGTTCTATAAGATAAAGCCATAAACATGTGTATCCGAGTCTTCTATCAAAAGTTACAGCTATTTATATGAAGTTGTACAAAAACGCTTTCTTTCGCCAAGACAGTGCGTTTCTCACTGTTACATGCATTTGAATGGGGAACTCGACCGAAACAAAGTATAAGTTTTCATTATGTGAATAACTTGGAAATCTTAGCTCAAACAGCTGCAAAACCTGTTTTCCCAGCACGGAGACCTTGAGTTCTATAAGATAAAGCCATAAACATGTTTGTTTGAGTCTTCTATCAACAGTTACAGCTATTTATATGAAGTTGTACAAAAACGCTTTCTTTCGCCAAGACAGTGCGTTTCTCACTGTTACATGCATTTGAATGGGGAACTCGACCGAAACAAAGTATAAGTTTTCATTATGTGAATAACTTGGAAATCTTAGCTCAAACAGCTGCAAAACCTGTTTGCCCAGCACGGAGACCTTGAGTTCTATAAGATAAAGCCATAAACATGTGTATCCGAGTCTTCTATCAAAAGTTACAGCTATTTATATGAAGTTGTACAAAAACGCTTTCTTTCGCCAAGACAGTGCATTTCTCACTGTTACATGCATTTGAATGGGGAACTCCACCGAAACAAAGTATAAGTTTTCATTATGTGAATAACTTGGAAATCTTAGCTCAAACAGCTGCAAAACCTGTTTTCCCAGCACAGAGACCTTGACTTCTATAAGACAAAGCCATAAACATGTTTGTTTGAGTCTTCTATCAACAGTTACAGCTATTTATATGAAGTTGTACAAAAACGCTTTCTTTCGCCAAGACAGTGCGTTTCTCACTGTTACATGCATTTGAATGGGGAACTCGTCCGAAACAAAGTATAGGTTTTCATTATGTGAATAACTTGGAAATCTTAGCTCAAACAGCTGCAAAACCTGTTTTCCCAGCACGGAGACCTTGAGTTCTATAAGATAAAGCCATAAACATGTTTGTCTGAGTCTTCTATCAAAAGTTACAGCTATTTATATGAAGTTGTACAAAATAGCTTTCTTTCGCCAAGACAGTGCGTTTCTCACTGTTACATGCATTTGAATGGGGAACTCGACCGAAACAAAGTATAGGTTTTCATTATGTGAATAACTTGGAAATCTTAGCTCAAACAGCTGCAAAACCTGTTTGCCCAGCACGGGAACCTTGAGTTCTATAATATAAGGCCATAAACATGTATATCCGAGTCTTCTATCAAAAGTTACAGCTATTTATATGAAGTTGTACAAAAACGCTTTCTTTCGCCAAGACAGTGCGTTTCTCACTGTTACATGCATTTGAATGGGGAACTCGACCGAAACAAAGTATAGGTTTTCATTATGTGAATAACTTGGAAATCTTAGCTCAAACAGCTGCAAAACCTGTTTGCCCTGCACGGAGACCTTGAGTTCTATAAGATAAAGCCATAAACATGTTTGTCTGAGTCTTCTATCAAAAGTTACAGCTATTTATATGAAGTTGTACAAAATAGCTTTCTTTCGCCAAGACAGTGCGTTTCTCACTGTTACATGCATTTGAATGGGGAACTCGACCGAAACAAAGTATAGGTTTTCATTATGTGAATAACTTGGAAATCTTAGCTCAAACAGCTGCAAAACCTGTTTGCCCAGCACGGGAACCTTGAGTTCTATAATATAAGGCCATAAACATGTATATCCGAGTCTTCTATCAAAAGTTACAGCTATTTATATGAAGTTGTACAAAAACGCTTTCTTTCGCCAAGACAGTGCGTTTCTCACTGTTACATGCATTTGAATGGGGAACTCGACCGAAACAAAGTATAGGTTTTCATTATGTGAATAACTTGGAAATCTTAGCTCAAACAGCTGCAAAACCTGTTTGCCCAGCACGGAGACCTTGAGTTCTATAAGATAAGGCCATAAACATGTTTGTCTGAGTCTTCTATCAAAAGTTACAGCTATTTCTATGAAGTTGTACAAAAACGTTTTCTTTCGCCAAGACAGTGCGTTTCTCACTGTTACATGCATTTTGAATGGGGAACTCGACCGAAACAAAGTATAGGTTTTCATTATGTGAATAACTTGGAAATCTTAGCTCAAACAGCTGCAAAACCTGTTTTCCCAGCACGGAGACCTTGAGTTCTATAAGATAAAGCCATAAACATGTTTGTCTGAGTCTTCTATCAAAAGTTACAGCTATTTATATGAAGTTGTACAAAATAGCTTTCTTTTGCCAAGACAGTGCGTTTCTCACTGTTACATGCATTTGAATGGGGAACTCGACCGAAACAAAGTATAGGTTTTCATTATGTGAATAACTTGGAAATCTTAGCTCAAACAGCTGCAAAACCTGTTTGCCCAGCACGGAGACCTTGAGTTCTATAAGATAAAGCCATAAACATGTGTATCCGAGTCTTCTATCAAAAGTTACAGCTATTTCCATGAAGTTGTACAAAAACGCTTTCTTTCGCCAAGACAGTGCGTTTCTCACTGTTACATGCATTTTGAATGGGGAACTCGACCGAAACAAAGTATAGGTTTTCATTATGTGAATAACTTGGAAATCTTAGCTCAAACAGCTGCAAAACCTGTTTTCCCAGCACGGAGACCTTGAGTTCTATAATATAAGGCCATAAACATGTTTGTCTGAGTCTTCTATCAAAAGTTACAGCTATTTCTATGAAGTTGTACAAAAACGTTTTCTTTCGCCAAGACAGTGCGTTTCTCACTGTTACATGCATTTTGAATGGGGAACTCGACCGAAACAAAGTATAGGTTTTCATTATGTGAATAACTTGGAAATCTTAGCTCAAACAGCTGCAAAACCTGTTTGCCCTGCACGGAGACCTTGAGTTCTATAAGATAAAGCCATAAACATGTTTGTCTGAGTCTTCTATCAAAAGTTACAGCTATTTATATGAAGTTGTACAAAATAGCTTTCTTTCGCCAAGACAGTGCGTTTCTCACTGTTACATGCATTTGAATGGGGAACTCGACCGAAACAAAGTATAGGTTTTCATTATGTGAATAACTTGGAAATCTTAGCTCAAACAGCTGCAAAACCTGTTTGCCCAGCACGGGAACCTTGAGTTCTATAATATAAGGCCATAAACATGTATATCCGAGTCTTCTATCAAAAGTTACAGCTATTTATATGAAGTTGTACAAAAACGCTTTCTTTCGCCAAGACAGTGCGTTTCTCACTGTTACATGCATTTGAATGGGGAACTCGACCGAAACAAAGTATAGGTTTTCATTATGTGAATAACTTGGAAATCTTAGCTCAAACAGCTGCAAAACCTGTTTTCCCAGCACGGAGACCTTGAGTTCTATAATATAAGGCCATAAACATGTTTGTCTGAGTCTTCTATCAAAAGTTACAGCTATTTCTATGAAGTTGTACAAAAACGTAATCTTTCGCCAAGACAGTGCGTTTCTCACTGTTACATGCATTTGAATGGGGAACTCGACCGAAACAAAGTATAGGTTTTCATTATGTGAATAACTTGGAAATCTTAGCTCAAACAGCTGCAAAACCTGTTTTCCCAGCACGGAGACCTTGAGTTCTATAAGATAAAGCCATAAACATGTTTGTCTGAGTCTTCTATCAAAAGTTACAGCTATTTATATGAAGTTGTACAAAATAGCTTTCTTTCGCCAAGACAGTGCGTTTCTCACTGTTACATGCATTTGAATGGGGAACTCGACCGAAACAAAGTATAGGTTTTCATTATGTGAATAACTTGGAAATCTTAGCTCAAACAGCTGCAAAACCTGTTTGCCCAGCACGGGAACCTTGAGTTCTATAATATAAGGCCATAAACATGTATATCCGAGTCTTCTATCAAAAGTTACAGCTATTTATATGAAGTTGTACAAAAACGCTTTCTTTCGCCAAGACAGTGCGTTTCTCACTGTTACATGCATTTGAATGGGGAACTCGACCGAAACAAAGTATAGGTTTTCATTATGTGAATAACTTGGAAATCTTAGCTCAAACAGCTGCAAAACCTGTTTGCCCTGCACGGAGACCTTGAGTTCTATAAGATAAAGCCATAAACATGTTTGTCTGAGTCTTCTATCAAAAGTTACAGCTATTTATATGAAGTTGTACAAAATAGCTTTCTTTCGCCAAGACAGTGCGTTTCTCACTGTTACATGCATTTGAATGGGGAACTCGACCGAAACAAAGTATAGGTTTTCATTATGTGAATAACTTGGAAATCTTAGCTCAAACAGCTGCAAAACCTGTTTGCCCAGCACGGGAACCTTGAGTTCTATAATATAAGGCCATAAACATGTATATCCGAGTCTTCTATCAAAAGTTACAGCTATTTATATGAAGTTGTACAAAAACGCTTTCTTTCGCCAAGACAGTGCGTTTCTCACTGTTACATGCATTTGAATGGGGAACTCGACCGAAACAAAGTATAGGTTTTCATTATGTGAATAACTTGGAAATCTTAGCTCAAACAGCTGCAAAACCTGTTTGCCCAGCACGGAGACCTTGAGTTCTATAAGATAAGGCCATAAACATGTTTGTCTGAGTCTTCTATCAAAAGTTACAGCTATTTCTATGAAGTTGTACAAAAACGTTTTCTTTCGCCAAGACAGTGCGTTTCTCACTGTTACATGCATTTTGAATGGGGAACTCGACCGAAACAAAGTATAGGTTTTCATTATGTGAATAACTTGGAAATCTTAGCTCAAACAGCTGCAAAACCTGTTTTCCCAGCACGGAGACCTTGAGTTCTATAAGATAAAGCCATAAACATGTTTGTCTGAGTCTTCTATCAAAAGTTACAGCTATTTATATGAAGTTGTACAAAATAGCTTTCTTTCGCCAAGACAGTGCGTTTCTCACTGTTACATGCATTTGAATGGGGAACTCGACCGAAACAAAGTATAGGTTTTCATTATGTGAATAACTTGGAAATCTTAGCTCAAACAGCTGCAAAACCTGTTTGCCCAGCACGGAGACCTTGAGTTCTATAAGATAAAGCCATAAACATGTGTATCCGAGTCTTCTATCAAAAGTTACAGCTATTTCCATGAAGTTGTACAAAAACGCTTTCTTTCGCCAAGACAGTGCGTTTCTCACTGTTACATGCATTTTGAATGGGGAACTCGACCGAAACAAAGTATAGGTTTTCATTATGTGAATAACTTGGAAATCTTAGCTCAAACAGCTGCAAAACCTGTTTTCCCAGCACGGAGACCTTGAGTTCTATAATATAAGGCCATAAACATGTTTGTCTGAGTCTTCTATCAAAAGTTACAGCTATTTCTATGAAGTTGTACAAAAACGTTTTCTTTCGCCAAGACAGTGCGTTTCTCACTGTTACATGCATTTTGAATGGGGAACTCGACCGAAACAAAGTATAGGTTTTCATTATGTGAATAACTTGGAAATCTTAGCTCAAACAGCTGCAAAACCTGTTTGCCCTGCACGGAGACCTTGAGTTCTATAAGATAAAGCCATAAACATGTTTGTCTGAGTCTTCTATCAAAAGTTACAGCTATTTATATGAAGTTGTACAAAATAGCTTTCTTTCGCCAAGACAGTGCGTTTCTCACTGTTACATGCATTTGAATGGGGAACTCGACCGAAACAAAGTATAGGTTTTCATTATGTGAATAACTTGGAAATCTTAGCTCAAACAGCTGCAAAACCTGTTTGCCCAGCACGGGAACCTTGAGTTCTATAATATAAGGCCATAAACATGTATATCCGAGTCTTCTATCAAAAGTTACAGCTATTTATATGAAGTTGTACAAAAACGCTTTCTTTCGCCAAGACAGTGCGTTTCTCACTGTTACATGCATTTGAATGGGGAACTCGACCGAAACAAAGTATAGGTTTTCATTATGTGAATAACTTGGAAATCTTAGCTCAAACAGCTGCAAAACCTGTTTTCCCAGCACGGAGACCTTGAGTTCTATAATATAAGGCCATAAACATGTTTGTCTGAGTCTTCTATCAAAAGTTACAGCTATTTCTATGAAGTTGTACAAAAACGTAATCTTTCGCCAAGACAGTGCGTTTCTCACTGTTACATGCATTTGAATGGGGAACTCGACCGAAACAAAGTATAGGTTTTCATTATGTGAATAACTTGGAAATCTTAGCTCAAACAGCTGCAAAACCTGTTTTCCCAGCACGGAGACCTTGAGTTCTATAAGATAAAGCCATAAACATGTTTGTCTGAGTCTTCTATCAAAAGTTACAGCTATTTCTATGAAGTTGTACAAAATAGCTTTCTTTCGCCAAGACAGTGCGTTTCTCACTGTTACATGCATTTGAATGGGGAACTCGACCGAAACAAAGTATAGGTTTTCATTATGTGAATAACTTGGAAATCTTAGCTCAAACAGCTGCAAAACCTGTTTGCCCTGCACGGAGACCTTGAGTTCTATAAGATAAAGCCATAAACATGTGTATCCGAATCTTCTATCAAAAGTTACAGCTATTCATATGAAGTTGTACAAAAACGCTTTCTTTCGCCAAGACAGTGCGTTTCTCACTGTTACATGCATTTGAATGGGGAACTCGACCGAAACAAAGTATAAGTTTTCATTATGTGAATAACTTGGAAATCTTAGCTCAAACAGCTGCAAAACCTGTTTTCCCAGCACGGAGACCTTGAGTTCTATAAGATAAAGCCATAAACATGTTTGTCTGAGTCTTCTATTAAAAGTTACAGCTATTTATATGAAGTTGTTACAAAATAGCTTTCTTTCGCCAAGACAGTGTGTTTCTCACTGTTACATGCATTTGAATGGGGAACTCGACCGAAACAAAGTATAGGTTTTCATTATGTGAATAACTTGGAAATCTTAGCTCAAACAGCTGCAAAACCTGTTTTCCCAGCACGGAGACCTTGAGTTCTATAAGATAAAGCCATAAACATGTTTGTCTGAGTCTTCTATCAAAAGTTACAGCTATTTATATGAAGTTGTACAAAAACGCTTTCTTTCGCCAAGACAGTGCGTTTCTCACTGTTACATGCATTTGAATGGGGAACTCGACCGAAACAAAGTATAGGTTTTCATTATGTGAATAACTTGGAAATCTTAGCTCAAACAGCTGCAAAACCTGTTTGCCCAGCACGGAGACCTTGAGTTCTATAAGATAAAGCCATAAACATGTGTATCCGAGTCTTCTATCAAAAGTTACAGCTATTTATATGAAGTTGTACAAAAACGCTTTCTTTCGCCAAGACAGTGCGTTTCTCACTGTTACATGCATTTGAATGGGGAACTCGACCGAAACAAAGTATAAGTTTTCATTATGTGAATAACTTGGAAATCTTAGCTCAAACAGCTGCAAAACCTGTTTTCCCAGCACGGAGACCTTGAGTTCTATAATATAAGGCCATAAACATGTTTGTCTGAGTCTTCTATCAAAAGTTACAGCTATTTATATGAAGTTGTACAAAAACGTTTTCTTTCGCCAAGACAGTGCGTTTCTCACTGTTACATGCATTTTGAATGGGGAACTCGACCGAAACAAAGTATAGGTTTTCATTATGTGAATAACTTGGAAATCTTAGCTCAAACAGCTGCAAAACCTGTTTTCCCAGCACGGAGACCTTGAGTTCTATAAGATAAAGCCATAAACATGTGTATCCGAGTCTTCTATCAAAAGTTACAGCTATTTATATGAAGTTGTACAAAAACGCTTTCTTTCGCCAAGACAGTGCGTTTCTCACTGTTACATGCATTTGAATGGGGAACTCGACCGAAACAAAGTATAGGTTTTCATTATGTGAATAACTTGGAAATCTTAGCTCAAACAGCTGCAAAACCTGTTTTCCCAGCACGTAGACCTTGAGTTCTATAAGATAAAGCCATAAACATGTTTGTCTGAGTCTTCTATCAAAAGTTACAGCTATTTATATGAAGTTGTACAAAAACGCTTTCTTTCGCCAAGACAGTGCGTTTCTCACTGTTACATGCATTTGAATGGGGAACTCCACCGAAACAAAGTATAAGTTTTCATTATGTGAATAACTTGGAAATCTTAGCTCAAACAGCTGCAAAACCTGTTTTCCCAGCACGGAGACCTTGAGTTCTATAAGATAAAGCCATAAACATGTTTGTTTGAGTCTTCTATCAACAGTTACAGCTTTTTATATGAAGTTGTACAAAAACGCTTTCTTTCGCCAAGACAGTGCGTTTCTCACTGTTACATGCATTTGAATGGGGAACTCGACCGAAACAAAGTATAAGTTTTCATTATGTGAATAACTTGGAAATCTTAGCTCAAACAGCTGCAAAACCTGTTTTCCCAGCACGGAGACCTTGAGTTCTATAATATAAGGCCATAAACATGTTTGTCTGAGTCTTCTATCAAAAGTTACAGCTATTTCTATGAAGTTGTACAAAAACGTTTTCTTTCGCCAAGACAGTGCGTTTCTCACTGTTACATGCATTTTGAATGGGGAACTCGACCGAAACAAAGTATAGGTTTTCATTATGTGAATAACTTGGAAATCTTAGCTCAAACAGCTGCAAAACCTGTTTTCCCAGCACGGAGACCTTGAGTTCTATAAGATAAAGCCATAAACATGTGTATCCGAGTCTTCTATCAAAAGTTACAGCTATTTATATGAAGTTGTACAAAAACGCTTTCTTTCGCCAAGACAGTGCGTTTCTCACTGTTACATGCATTTGAATGGGGAACTCCACCGAAACAAAGTATAAGTTTTCATTATGTGAATAACTTGGAAATCTTAGCTCAAACAGCTGCAAAACCTGTTTTCCCAGCACGGAGACCTTGAGTTCTATAAGATAAAGCCATAAACATGTTTGTTTGAGTCTTCTATCAACAGTTACAGCTATTTATATGAAGTTGTACAAAAACGCTTTCTTTCGCCAAGACAGTGCGTTTCTCACTGTTACATGCATTTGAATGGGGAACTCGACCGAAACAAAGTATAGGTTTTCATTATGTGAATAACTTGGAAATCTTAGCTCAAACAGCTGCAAAACCTGTTTGCCCTGCACGGAGACCTTGAGTTCTATAATATAGGGCCATAAACATGTTTGTCTGAGTCTTTTATCAAAAGTTACAGCTATTTCTATGAAGTTGTACAAAATAGCTTTCTTTCGCCAAGACAGTGCGTTTCTCACTGTTACATGCATTTGAATGGGGAACTCGACCGAAACAAAGTATAGGTTTTCATTATGTGAATAACTTGGAAATCTTAGCTCAAACAGCTGCAAAACCTGTTTTCCCAGCACGGAGACCTTGAGTTCTATAAGATAAAGCCATAAACATGTGTATCCGAGTCTTCTATCAAAAGTTACAGCTTTTTATATGAAGTTGTACAAAAACGCTTTCTTTCGCCAAGACAGTGCGTTTCTCACTGTTACATGCATTTGAATGGGGAACTCCACCGAAACAAAGTATAAGTTTTCATTATGTGAATAACTTGGAAATCTTAGCTCAAACAGCTGCAAAACCTGTTTTCCCAGCACGGAGACCTTGAGTTCTATAAGATAAAGCCATAAACATGTTTGTTTGAGTCTTCTATCAACAGTTACAGCTATTTATATGAAGTTGTACAAAAACGCTTTCTTTCGCCAAGACAGTGCGTTTCTCACTGTTACATGCATTTGAATGGGGAACTCGACCGAAACAAAGTATAGGTTTTCATTATGTGAATAACTTGGAAATCTTAGCTCAAACAGCTGCAAAACCTGTTTTCCCAGCACGTAGACCTTGAGTTCTATAAGATAAAGCCATAAACATGTTTGTCTGAGTCTTCTATCAAAAGTTACAGCTATTTATATGAAGTTGTACAAAAACGCTTTCTTTCGCCAAGACAGTGCGTTTCTCACTGTTACATGCATTTGAATGGGGAACTCCACCGAAACAAAGTATAAGTTTTCATTATGTGAATAACTTGGAAATCTTAGCTCAAACAGCTGCAAAACCTGTTTTCCCAGCACGGAGACCTTGAGTTCTATAAGATAAAGCCATAAACATGTTTGTTTGAGTCTTCTATCAACAGTTACAGCTTTTTATATGAAGTTGTACAAAAACGCTTTCTTTCGCCAAGACAGTGCGTTTCTCACTGTTACATGCATTTGAATGGGGAACTCGACCGAAACAAAGTATAAGTTTTCATTATGTGAATAACTTGGAAATCTTAGCTCAAACAGCTGCAAAACCTGTTTTCCCAGCACGGAGACCTTGAGTTCTATAATATAAGGCCATAAACATGTTTGTCTGAGTCTTCTATCAAAAGTTACAGCTATTTCTATGAAGTTGTACAAAAACGTTTTCTTTCGCCAAGACAGTGCGTTTCTCACTGTTACATGCATTTTGAATGGGGAACTCGACCGAAACAAAGTATAGGTTTTCATTATGTGAATAACTTGGAAATCTTAGCTCAAACAGCTGCAAAACCTGTTTTCCCAGCACGGAGACCTTGAGTTCTATAAGATAAAGCCATAAACATGTGTATCCGAGTCTTCTATCAAAAGTTACAGCTATTTATATGAAGTTGTACAAAAACGCTTTCTTTCGCCAAGACAGTGCGTTTCTCACTGTTACATGCATTTGAATGGGGAACTCCACCGAAACAAAGTATAAGTTTTCATTATGTGAATAACTTGGAAATCTTAGCTCAAACAGCTGCAAAACCTGTTTTCCCAGCACGGAGACCTTGAGTTCTATAAGATAAAGCCATAAACATGTTTGTTTGAGTCTTCTATCAACAGTTACAGCTTTTTATATGAAGTTGTACAAAAACGCTTTCTTTCGCCAAGACAGTGCGTTTCTCACTGTTACATGCATTTGAATGGGGAACTCGACCGAAACAAAGTATAAGTTTTCATTATGTGAATAACTTGGAAATCTTAGCTCAAACAGCTGCAAAACCTGTTTTCCCAGCACGGAGACCTTGAGTTCTATAATATAAGGCCATAAACATGTTTGTCTGAGTCTTCTATCAAAAGTTACAGCTATTTCTATGAAGTTGTACAAAAACGTTTTCTTTCGCCAAGACAGTGCGTTTCTCACTGTTACATGCATTTTGAATGGGGAACTCGACCGAAACAAAGTATAGGTTTTCATTATGTGAATAACTTGGAAATCTTAGCTCAAACAGCTGCAAAACCTGTTTTCCCAGCACGGAGACCTTGAGTTCTATAAGATAAAGCCATAAACATGTGTATCCGAGTCTTCTATCAAAAGTTACAGCTATTTATATGAAGTTGTACAAAAACGCTTTCTTTCGCCAAGACAGTGCGTTTCTCACTGTTACATGCATTTGAATGGGGAACTCCACCGAAACAAAGTATAAGTTTTCATTATGTGAATAACTTGGAAATCTTAGCTCAAACAGCTGCAAAACCTGTTTTCCCAGCACGGAGACCTTGAGTTCTATAAGATAAAGCCATAAACATGTTTGTTTGAGTCTTCTATCAACAGTTACAGCTATTTATATGAAGTTGTACAAAAACGCTTTCTTTCGCCAAGACAGTGCGTTTCTCACTGTTACATGCATTTGAATGGGGAACTCGACCGAAACAAAGTATAGGTTTTCATTATGTGAATAACTTGGAAATCTTAGCTCAAACAGCTGCAAAACCTGTTTGCCCTGCACGGAGACCTTGAGTTCTATAATATAGGGCCATAAACATGTTTGTCTGAGTCTTTTATCAAAAGTTACAGCTATTTCTATGAAGTTGTACAAAATAGCTTTCTTTCGCCAAGACAGTGCGTTTCTCACTGTTACATGCATTTGAATGGGGAACTCGACCGAAACAAAGTATAGGTTTTCATTATGTGAATAACTTGGAAATCTTAGCTCAAACAGCTGCAAAACCTGTTTTCCCAGCACGGAGACCTTGAGTTCTATAAGATAAAGCCATAAACATGTGTATCCGAGTCTTCTATCAAAAGTTACAGCTTTTTATATGAAGTTGTACAAAAACGCTTTCTTTCGCCAAGACAGTGCGTTTCTCACTGTTACATGCATTTGAATGGGGAACTCCACCGAAACAAAGTATAAGTTTTCATTATGTGAATAACTTGGAAATCTTAGCTCAAACAGCTGCAAAACCTGTTTTCCCAGCACGGAGACCTTGAGTTCTATAAGATAAAGCCATAAACATGTTTGTTTGAGTCTTCTATCAACAGTTACAGCTATTTATATGAAGTTGTACAAAAACGCTTTCTTTCGCCAAGACAGTGCGTTTCTCACTGTTACATGCATTTGAATGGGGAACTCGACCGAAACAAAGTATAGGTTTTCATTATGTGAATAACTTGGAAATCTTAGCTCAAACAGCTGCAAAACCTGTTTGCCCTGCACGGAGACCTTGAGTTCTATAAGATAAAGCCATAAACATGTGTATCCGAGTCTTCTATCAAAAGTTACAGCTATTTCTATGAAGTTGTACAAAAACGCTTTCTTTCGCCAAGACAGTGCGTTTCTCACTGTTACATGCATTTGAATGGGGAACTCGACCGAAACAAAGTATAAGTTTTCATTATGTGAATAACTTGGAAATCTTAGCTCAAACAGCTGCAAAACCTGTTTTCCCAGCACGGAGACCTTGAGTTCTATAATATAAGGCCATAAACATGTTTGTCTGAGTCTTCTATCAAAAGTTACAGCTATTTCTATGAAGTTGTACAAAAACGTTTTCTTTCGCCAAGACAGTGCGTTTCTCACTGTTACATGCATTTGAATGGGGAACTCGACCGAAACAAAGTATAGGTTTTCATTATGTGAATAACTTGGAAATCTTAGCTCAAACAGCTGCAAAACCTGTTTGCCCTGCACGGAGACCTTGAGTTCTATAAGATAAAGCCATAAACATGTTTGTCTGAGTCTTCTATCAAAAGTTACAGCTATTTATATGAAGTTGTACAAAATAGCTTTCTTTCGCCAAGACAGTGCGTTTCTCACTGTTACATGCATTTGAATGGGGAACTCGACCGAAACAAAGTATAGGTTTTCATTATGTGAATAACTTGGAAATCTTAGCTCAAACAGCTGCAAAACCTGTTTGCCCAGCACGGAGACCTTGAGTTCTATAAGATAAAGCCATAAACATGTGTATCCGAGTCTTCTATCAAAAGTTACAGCTATTTCTATGAAGATGTACAAAAACGCTTTCTTTCGCCAAGACAGTGCGTTTCTCACTGTTACATGCATTTTGAATGGGGAACTCGACCGAAACAAAGTATAGGTTTTCATTATGTGAATAACTTGGAAATCTTAGCTCAAACAGCTGCAAAACCTGTTTTCCCAGCACGGAGACCTTGAGTTCTATAAGATAAAGCCATAAACATGTGTATCCGAGTCTTCTATCAAAAGTTACAGCTATTTCTATGAAGTTGTACAAAAACGCTTTCTTTCGCCAAGACAGTGCGTTTCTCACTGTTACATGCATTTGAATGGGGAACTCGACCGAAACAAAGTATAAGTTTTCATTATGTGAATAACTTGGAAATCTTAGCTCAAACAGCTGCAAAACCTGTTTTCCCAGCACGGAGACCTTGAGTTCTATAATATAAGGCCATAAACATGTGTATCTGAGTCTTCTATCAAAAGTTACAGCTATTTATATGAAGTTGTACAAAAACGCTTTCTTTCGCCAAGACAGTGCGTTTCTCACTGTTACATGCATTTGAATGGGGAACTCCACCGAAACAAAGTATAAGTTTTCATTATGTGAATAACTTGGAAATCTTAGCTCAAACAGCTGCAAAACCTGTTTGGCCAGCATGGAGACCTTGAGTTCTATAAGATAAAGCCATAAACATGTGTATCCGAGTCTTCTATCAAAAGTTACAGCTATTTATATGAAGTTGTACAAAAACGCTTTCTTTCGCCAAGACAGTGCGTTTCTCACTGTTACATGCATTTTGAATTGGGAACTCGACCGAAACAAAGTATAAGTTTTCATTATGTGAATAACTTGGAAATCTTAGCTCAAACAGCTGCAAAACCTATTTGCCCAGCACGGAGACCTTGAGTTCTATAAGATAAAGCCATAAACATGTTTGTTTGAGTCTTTTATCAACAGTTACAGCTATTTATATGAAGTTGTACAAAAACGCTTTCTTTCGCCAAGACAGTGCGTTTCTCACTGTTACATGCATTTGAATGGGGAACTCGACCGAAACAAAGTATAGGTTTTCATTATGTGAATAACTTGGAAATCTTAGCTCAAACAGCTGCAAAACCTATTTGCCCAGCACGGAGACCTTGAGTTCTATAAGATAAAGCCATAAACATGTTTGTTTGAGTCTTTTATCAACAGTTACAGCTATTTATATGAAGTTGTACAAAAACGCTTTCTTTCGCCAAGACAGTGCGTTTCTCACTGTTACATGCATTTGAATGGGGAACTCGACCGAAACAAAGTATAGGTTTTCATTATGTGAATAACTTGGAAATCTTAGCTCAAACAGCTGCAAAACCTATTTGCCCAGCACGGAGACCTTGAGTTCTATAAGATAAAGCCATAAACATGTTTGTCCGAGTCTTCTATCAAAAGTTACAGCTATTTATATGAAGTTGTACAAAAACGCTTTCTTTCGCCAAGACAGTGCGTTTCTCACTGTTACATGCATTTTGAATGGGGAACTCGACCGAAACAAAGTATAGGTTTTCATTATGTGAATAACTTGGAAATCTTAGCTCAAACAGCTGCAAAACCTGTTTGCCCAGCACGGAGACCTTGAGTTCTATAAGATAAAGCCATAAACATGTGTATCCGAGTCTTCTATCAAAAGTTACAGCTATTTATATGAAGTTGTACAAAAACGCTTTCTTTCGCCAAGACAGTGCGTTTCTCACTGTTACATGCATTTGAATGGGGAACTCGACCGAAACAAAGTATAAGTTTTCATTATGTGAATAACTTGGAAATCTTAGCTCAAACAGCTGCAAAACCTGTTTTCCCAGCACGGAGACCTTGAGTTCTATAAGATGAAGCCATAAACATGTTTGTCTGAGTCTTCTATCAAAAGATACAGCTATTTCTATGAAGTTGTACAAAATAGCTTTCTTTCACCAAGACAGTGCGTTTCTCACTGTTACATGCATTTGAATGGGGAACTCGACCGAAACAAAGTATAGGTTTTCATTATGTGAATAACTTGGAAATCTTAGCTCAAACAGCTGCAAAACCTGTTTGCCCAGCACGGAGACCTTGAGTTCTATAAGATAAAGCCATAAACATGTGTATCCGAGTCTTCTATCAAAAGTTACAGCTATTTATATGAAGTTGTACAAAAACGCTTTCTTTCGCCAAGACAGTGCGTTTCTCACTGTTACATGCATTTGAATGGGGAACTCGACCGAAACAAAGTATAGGTTTTCATTATGTGAATAACTTGGAAATCTTAGCTCAAACAGCTGCAAAACCTGTTTTCCCAGCACGGAGACCTTGAGTTCTATAAGATAAAGCCATAAACATGTTTGTCTGAGTCTTCTATCAAAAGTTACAGCTATTCATAAGAAGTTGTACAAAAACGCTTTCTTTCGCCAAGACAGTGCGTTTCTCACTGTTACATGCATTTGAATGGGGAACTCGACCGAAACAAAGTATAAGTTTTCATTATGTGAATAACTTGGAAATCTTAGCTCAAACAGCTGCAAAACCTGTTTGCCCAGCACGGAGACCTTGAGTTCTATAAGATAAAGCCATAAACATGTGTATCCGAGTCTTCTATCAAAAGTTACAGCTATTTCTATGAAGTTGTACAAAAACGCTTTCTTTCGCCAAGATAGTGCGTTTCTCACTGTTACATGCATTTGAATGGGGAACTCGACCGAAACAAAGTATAGGTTTTCATTATGTGAATAACTTGGAAATCTTAGCTCAAACAGCTGCAAAACCTGTTTGCCCAGCACGGAGACCTTGAGTTCTATAAGATAAAGCCATAAACATGTGTATCCGAGTCTTCTATCAAAAGTTACAGCTATTTATATGAAGTTGTACAAAAACGCTTTCTTTCGCCAAGACAGTGCGTTTCTCACTGTTACATGCATTTGAATGGGGAACTCCACCGAAACAAAGTATAGGTTTTCATTATGTGAATAACTTGGAAATCTTAGCTCAAACAGCTGCAAAACCTGTTTTCCCAGCACGGAGACCTTGAGTTCTATAAGATAAAGCCATAAACATGTTTGTTTGAGTCCTTTATCAACAGTTACAGCTATTTCTATGAAGTTGTACAAAATAGCTTTCTTTCGCCAAGACAGTGCGTTTCTCACTGTTACATGCATTTGAATGGGGAACTCGACCGAAACAAAGTATAGGTTTTCATTATGTGAATAACTTGGAAATCTTAGCTCAAACAGCTGCAAAACCTGTTTGCCCAGCACGGAGACCTTGAGTTCTATAAGATAAAGCCATAAACATGTGTATCCGAGTCTTCTATCAAAAGTTACAGCTATTTATATGAAGTTGTACAAAAACGCTTTCTTTCGCCAAGACAGTGCGTTTCTCACTGTTACATGCATTTTGAATGGGGAACTCGACCGAAACAAAGTATAGGTTTTCATTATGTGAATAACTTGGAAATCTTAGCTCAAACAGCTGCAAAACCTGTTTGCCCAGCACGGAGACCTTGAGTTCTATAAGATAAAGCCATAAACATGTGTATCCGAGTCTTCTATCAAAAGTTACAGCTATTTATATGAAGTTGTACAAAAACGCTTTCTTTCGCCAAGACAGTGCGTTTCTCACTGTTACATGCATTTGAATGGGGAACTCGACCGAAACAAAGTATAGGTTTTCATTATGTGAATAACTTGGAAATCTTAGCTCAAACAGCTGCAAAACCTGTTTGCCCAGCACGGAGACCTTGAGTTCTATAAGATAAAGCCATAAACATGTTTGTCTGAGTCTTCTATCAAAAGTTACAGCTATTCATATGAAGTTGTACAAAAACGCTTTCTTTCGCCAAGACAGTGCGTTTCTCACTGTTACATGCATTTGAATGGGGAACTCCACCGAAACAAAGTATAAGTTTTCATTATGTGAATAACTTGGAAATCTTAGCTCAAACAGCTGCAAAACCTGTTTGCCCAGCACGGAGACCTTGAGTTCTATAAGATAAAGCCATAAACATGTGTATCCGAGTCTTCTATCAAAAGTTACAGCTATTTCTATGAAGTTGTACAAAAACGCTTTCTTTCGCCAAGACAGTGCGTTTCTCACTGTTACATGCATTTGAATGGGGAACTCGACCGAAACAAAGTATAAGTTTTCATTATGTGAATAACTTGGAAATCTTAGCTCAAACAGCTGCAAAACCTGTTTTCCCAGAACGGAGACCTTGAGTTCTATAATATAGGGCCATAAACATGTTTGTCCGAGTCTTCTATCAAAAGATACAGCTATTTCTATGAAGTTGTACAAAATAGCTTTCTTTCGCCAAGACAGTGCGTTTCTCACTGTTACATGCATTTGAATGGGGAACTCGACCGAAACAAAGTATAGGTTTTCATTATGTGAATAACTTGGAAATCTTAGCTCAAACAGCTGCAAAACCTGTTTGCCCAGCACGGAGACCTTGAGTTCTATAAGATAAAGCCATAAACATGTGTATCCGAGTCTTCTATCAAAAGTTACAGCTATTTATATGAAGTTGTACAAAAACGCTTTCTTTCGCCAAGACAGTGCGTTTCTCACTGTTACATGCATTTTGAATGGGGAACTCGACCGAAACAAAGTATAGGTTTTCATTATGTGAATAACTTGGAAATCTTAGCTCAAACAGCTGCAAAACCTGTTTTTCCTGCACGGAGACCTTGAGTTCTATAAGACAGGGCCATAAACATGTTTGTCTGAGTCTTCTATCAAAAGATACAGCTATTTCTATGAAGTTGTACAAAATAGCTTTCTTTCGCCAAGACAGTGCGTTTCTCACTGTTACATGCATTTGAATGGGGAACTCGACCGAAACAAAGTATAGGTTTTCATTATGTGAATAACTTGGAAATCTTAGCTCAAACAGCTGCAAAACCTGTTTGCCCAGCACGGAGACCTTGAGTTCTATAAGATAAAGCCATAAACATGTGTATCCGAGTCTTCTATCAAAAGTTACAGCTATTTATATGAAGTTGTACAAAAACGCTTTCTTTCGCCAAGACAGTGCGTTTCTCACTGTTACATGCATTTGAATGGGGAACTCGACCGAAACAAAGTATAAGTTTTCATTATGTGAATAACTTGGAAATCTTAGCTCAAACAGCTGCAAAACCTGTTTGCCCAGCACGGAGACCTTGAGTTCTATAAGATAAAGCCATAAACATGTGTATCCGAGTCTTCTATCAAAAGTTACAGCTATTTCTATGAAGTTGTACAAAAACGCTTTCTTTCGCCAAGACAGTGCGTTTCTCACTGTTACATGCATTTTGAATGGGGAACTCGACCGAAACAAAGTATAGGTTTTCATTATGTGAATAACTTGGAAATCTTAGCTCAAACAGCTGCAAAACCTGTTTTCCCAGCACGGAGACCTTGAGTTCTATAAGATAAAGCCATAAACATGTTTGTTTGAGTCTTTTATCAACAGTTACAGCTATTTATATGAAGTTGTACAAAAACGCTTTCTTTCGCCAAGACAGTGCGTTTCTCACTGTTACATGCATTTGAATGGGGAACTCGACCGAAACAAAGTATAGGTTTTCATTATGTGAATAACTTGGAAATCTTAGCTCAAACAGCTGCAAAACCTGTTTGCCCAGCACGGAGACCTTGAGTTCTATAAGATAAAGCCATAAACATGTGTATCCGAGTCTTCTATCAAAAGTTACAGCTATTTATATGAAGTTGTACAAAAACGCTTTCTTTCGCCAAGACAGTGCGTTTCTCACTGTTACATGCATTTGAATGGGGAACTCGACCGAAACAAAGTATAGGTTTTCATTATGTGAATAACTTGGAAATCTTAGCTCAAACAGCTGCAAAACCTGTTTGCCCAGCACGGAGACCTTGAGTTCTATAAGATAAAGCCATAAACATGTGTATCCGAGTCTTCTATCAAAAGTTACAGCTATTTATATGAAGTTGTACAAAAACGCTTTCTTTCGCCAAGACAGTGCGTTTCTCACTGTTACATGCATTTTGAATGGGGAACTCGACCGAAACAAAGTATAGGTTTTCATTATGTGAATAACTTGGAAATCTTAGCTCAAACAGCTGCAAAACCTGTTTTTCCTGCACGGAGACCTTGAGTTCTATAAGACAGGGCCATAAACATGTTTGTCTGAGTCTTCTATCAAAAGATACAGCTATTTCTATGAAGTTGTACAAAATAGCTTTCTTTCGCCAAGACAGTGCGTTTCTCACTGTTACATGCATTTGAATGGGGAACTCGACCGAAACAAAGTATAGGTTTTCATTATGTGAATAACTTGGAAATCTTAGCTCAAACAGCTGCAAAACCTGTTTGCCCAGCACGGAGACCTTGAGTTCTATAAGATAAAGCCATAAACATGTGTATCCGAGTCTTCTATCAAAAGTTACAGCTATTTATATGAAGTTGTACAAAAACGCTTTCTTTCGCCAAGACAGTGCGTTTCTCACTGTTACATGCATTTGAATGGGGAACTCGACCGAAACAAAGTATAAGTTTTCATTATGTGAATAACTTGGAAATCTTAGCTCAAACAGCTGCAAAACCTGTTTGCCCAGCACGGAGACCTTGAGTTCTATAAGATAAAGCCATAAACATGTGTATCCGAGTCTTCTATCAAAAGTTACAGCTATTTCTATGAAGTTGTACAAAAACGCTTTCTTTCGCCAAGACAGTGCGTTTCTCACTGTTACATGCATTTTGAATGGGGAACTCGACCGAAACAAAGTATAGGTTTTCATTATGTGAATAACTTGGAAATCTTAGCTCAAACAGCTGCAAAACCTGTTTTCCCAGCACGGAGACCTTGAGTTCTATAAGATAAAGCCATAAACATGTTTGTTTGAGTCTTTTATCAACAGTTACAGCTATTTATATGAAGTTGTACAAAAACGCTTTCTTTCGCCAAGACAGTGCGTTTCTCACTGTTACATGCATTTGAATGGGGAACTCGACCGAAACAAAGTATAGGTTTTCATTATGTGAATAACTTGGAAATCTTAGCTCAAACAGCTGCAAAACCTGTTTGCCCAGCACGGAGACCTTGAGTTCTATAAGATAAAGCCATAAACATGTGTATCCGAGTCTTCTATCAAAAGTTACAGCTATTTATATGAAGTTGTACAAAAACGCTTTCTTTCGCCAAGACAGTGCGTTTCTCACTGTTACATGCATTTGAATGGGGAACTCGACCGAAACAAAGTATAAGTTTTCATTATGTGAATAACTTGGAAATCTTAGCTCAAACAGCTGCACAACCTGTTTGCCCAGCACGGAGACCTTGAGTTCTATAAGATAAAGCCATAAACATGTGTATCCGAGTCTTCTATCAAAAGTTACAGCTATTTCTATGAAGTTGTACAAAAACGCTTTCTTTCGCCAAGACAGTGCGTTTCTCACTGTTACATGCATTTGAATGGGGAACTCGACCGAAACAAAGTATAGGTTTTCATTATGTGAATAACTTGGAAATCTTAGCTCAAACAGCTGCAAAACCTGTTTGCCCAGCACGGAGACCTTGAGTTCTATAAGATAAAGCCATAAACATGTGTATCCGAGTCTTCTATCAAAAGTTACAGCTATTTATATGAAGTTGTACAAAAATGCTTTCTTTCGCCAAGACAGTGCGTTTCTCACTGTTACATGCATTTTGAATGGGGAACTCGACCGAAACAAAGTATAGGTTTTCATTATGTGAATAACTTGGAAATCTTAGCTCAAACAGCTGCAAAACCTGTTTGCCCAGCACGGAGACCTTGAGTTCTATAAGATAAAGCCATAAACATGTTTGTTTGAGTCCTTTATCAACAGTTACAGCTATTTCTATGAAGTTGTACAAAATAGCTTTCTTTCGCCAAGACAGTGCGTTTCTCACTGTTACATGCATTTGAATGGGGAACTCGACCGAAACAAAGTATAGGTTTTCATTATGTGAATAACTTGGAAATCTTAGCTCAAACAGCTGCACAACCTGTTTGCCCAGCACGGAGACCTTGAGTTCTATAAGATAAAGCCATAAACATGTGTATCCGAGTCTTCTATCAAAAGTTACAGCTATTTATATGAAGTTGTACAAAAACGCTTTCTTTCGCCAAGACAGTGCGTTTCTCACTGTTACATGCATTTGAATGGGGAACTCGACCGAAACAAAGTATAAGTTTTCATTATGTGAATAACTTGGAAATCTTAGCTCAAACAGCTGCAAAACCTGTTTGCCCAGCACGGAGACCTTGAGTTCTATAAGATAAAGCCATAAACATGTGTATCCGAGTCTTCTATCAAAAGTTACAGCTATTTATATGAAGTTGTACAAAAACGCTTTCTTTCGCCAAGACAGTGCGTTTCTCACTGTTACATGCATTTTGAATGGGGAACTCGACCGAAACAAAGTATAGGTTTTCATTATGTGAATAACTTGGAAATCTTAGCTCAAACAGCTGCAAAACCTGTTTTCCCAGCACGGAGACCTTGAGTTCTATAAGATAAAGCCATAAACATGTTTGTTTGAGTCTTTTATCAACAGTTACAGCTATTTATATGAAGTTGTACAAAAACGCTTTCTTTCGCCAAGACAGTGCGTTTCTCACTGTTACATGCATTTGAATGGGGAACTCGACCGAAACAAAGTATAGGTTTTCATTATGTGAATAACTTGGAAATCTTAGCTCAAACAGCTGCAAAACCTGTTTTCCCAGCACGGAGACCTTGAGTTCTATAAGATAAAGCCATAAACATGTTTGTCTGAGTCTTCTATCAAAAGTTACAGCTATTCATAAGAAGTTGTACAAAAACGCTTTCTTTCGCCAAGACAGTGCGTTTCTCACTGTTACATGCATTTGAATGGGGAACTCGACCGAAACAAAGTATAAGTTTTCATTATGTGAATAACTTGGAAATCTTAGCTCAAACAGCTGCAAAACCTGTTTGCCCAGCACGGAGACCTTGAGTTCTATAAGATAAAGCCATAAACATGTGTATCCGAGTCTTCTATCAAAAGTTACAGCTATTTCTATGAAGTTGTACAAAAACGCTTTCTTTCGCCAAGACAGTGCGTTTCTCACTGTTACATGCATTTGAATGGGGAACTCGACCGAAACAAAGTATAGGTTTTCATTATGTGAATAACTTGGAAATCTTAGCTCAAACAGCTGCAAAACCTGTTTTCCCAGCACGGAGACCTTGAGTTCTATAAGATAAAGCCATAAACATGTTTGTTTGAGTCTTTTATCAACAGTTACAGCTATTTATATGAAGTTGTACAAAAACGCTTTCTTTCGCCAAGACAGTGCGTTTCTCACTGTTACATGCATTTGAATGGGGAACTCGACCGAAACAAAGTATAGGTTTTCATTATGTGAATAACTTGGAAATCTTAGCTCAAACAGCTGCAAAACCTGTTTTCCCAGCACGGAGACCTTGAGTTCTATAAGATAAAGCCATAAACATGTTTGTCTGAGTCTTCTATCAAAAGTTACAGCTATTCATAAGAAGTTGTACAAAAACGCTTTCTTTCGCCAAGACAGTGCGTTTCTCACTGTTACATGCATTTGAATGGGGAACTCGACCGAAACAAAGTATAAGTTTTCATTATGTGAATAACTTGGAAATCTTAGCTCAAACAGCTGCAAAACCTGTTTGCCCAGCACGGAGACCTTGAGTTCTATAAGATAAAGCCATAAACATGTGTATCCGAGTCTTCTATCAAAAGTTACAGCTATTTCTATGAAGTTGTACAAAAACGCTTTCTTTCGCCAAGACAGTGCGTTTCTCACTGTTACATGCATTTGAATGGGGAACTCGACCGAAACAAAGTATAGGTTTTCATTATGTGAATAACTTGGAAATCTTAGCTCAAACAGCTGCAAAACCTGTTTGCCCAGCACGGAGACCTTGAGTTCTATAAGATAAAGCCATAAACATGTGTATCCGAGTCTTCTATCAAAAGTTACAGCTATTTATATGAAGTTGTACAAAAACGCTTTCTTTCGCCAAGACAGTGCGTTTCTCACTGTTACATGCATTTGAATGGGGAACTCGACCGAAACAAAGTATAGGTTTTCATTATGTGAATAACTTGGAAATCTTAGCTCAAACAGCTGCAAAACCTGTTTTCCCAGCACGGAGACCTTGAGTTCTATAAGATAAAGCCATAAACATGTTTGTCTGAGTCTTCTATCAAAAGATACAGCTATTTATATGAAGTTGTACAAAAACGCTTTCTTTCGCCAAGACAGTGCGTTTCTCACTGTTACATGCATTTGAATGGGGAACTCGACCGAAACAAAGTATAAGTTTTCATTATGTGAATAACTTGGAAATCTTAGCTCAAACAGCTGCAAAACCTGTTTGCCCAGCACGGAGACCTTGAGTTCTATAAGATAAAGCCATAAACATGTTTGTTTGAGTCTTCTATCAAAAGTTACAGCTATTCATATGAAGTTGTACAAAAACGCTTTCTTTCGCCAAGACAGTGCGTTTCTCACTGTTACATGCATTTGAATGGGGAACTCCACCGAAACAAAGTATAAGTTTTCATTATGTGAATAACTTGGAAATCTTAGCTCAAACAGCTGCAAAACCTGTTTGCCCAGCACGGAGACCTTGAGTTCTATAAGATAAAGCCATAAACATGTTTGTTTGAGTCTTTTATCAACAGTTACAGCTATTTATATGAAGTTGTACAAAAACGCTTTCTTTCGCCAAGACAGTGCGTTTCTCACTGTTACATGCATTTGAATGGGGAACTCGACCGAAACAAAGTATAAGTTTTCATTATGTGAATAACTTGGAAATCTTAGCTCAAACAGCTGCAAAACCTGTTTGCCCAGCACGGAGACCTTGAGTTCTATAAGATAAAGCCATAAACATGTGTATCCGAGTCTTCTATCAAAAGTTACAGCTATTTCTATGAAGTTGTACAAAAACGCTTTCTTTCGCCAAGACAGTGCGTTTCTCACTGTTACATGCATTTGAATGGGGAACTCGACCGAAACAAAGTATAAGTTTTCATTATGTGAATAACTTGGAAATCTTAGCTCAAACAGCTGCAAAACCTGTTTTCCCAGCACGGAGACCTTGAGTTCTATAAGATAAAGCCATAAACATGTTTGTCTGAGTCTTCTATCAAAAGTTACAGCTATTTATATGAAGTTGTACAAAAACGCTTTCTTTCGCCAAGACAGTGCGTTTCTCACTGTTACATGCATTTGAATGGGGAACTCGACCGAAACAAAGTATAGGTTTTCATTATGTGAATAACTTGGAAATCTTAGCTCAAACAGCTGCAAAACCTGTTTGCCCAGCACGGGAACCTTGAGTTCTATAAGATAAAGCCATAAACATGTGTATCCGAGTCTTCTATCAAAAGTTACAGCTATTTATATGAAGTTGTACAAAAACGCTTTCTTTCGCCAAGACAGTGCGTTTCTCACTGTTACATGCATTTGAATGGGGAACTCGACCGAAACAAAGTATAGGTTTTCATTATGTGAATAACTTGGAAATCTTAGCTCAAACAGCTGCAAAACCTATTTGCCCAGCACGGAGACCTTGAGTTCTATAATATAAGGCCATAAACATGTTTGTCTGAGTCTTCTATCAAAAGTTACAGCTATTTCTATGAAGTTGTACAAAAACGCTTTCTTTCGCCAAGACAGTGCGTTTCTCACTGTTACATGCATTTGAATGGGGAACTCGACCGAAACAAAGTATAGGTTTTCATTATGTGAATAACTTGGAAATCTTAGCTCAAACAGCTGCACAACCTGTTTGCCCAGCACGGAGACCTTGAGTTCTATAAGATAAAGCCATAAACATGTGTATCCGAGTCTTCTATCAAAAGTTACAGCTATTTATATGAAGTTGTACAAAAACGCTTTCTTTCGCCAAGACAGTGCGTTTCTCACTGTTACATGCATTTGAATGGGGAACTCGACCGAAACAAAGTATAAGTTTTCATTATGTGAATAACTTGGAAATCTTAGCTCAAACAGCTGCAAAACCTGTTTGCCCAGCACGGAGACCTTGAGTTCTATAAGATAAAGCCATAAACATGTGTATCCGAGTCTTCTATCAAAAGTTACAGCTATTTCTATGAAGTTGTACAAAAACGCTTTCTTTCGCCAAGACAGTGCGTTTCTCACTGTTACATGCATTTGAATGGGGAACTCGACCGAAACAAAGTATAGGTTTTCATTATGTGAATAACTTGGAAATCTTAGCTCAAACAGCTGCAAAACCTGTTTTCCCAGCACGGAGACCTTGAGTTCTATAAGATAAAGCCATAAACATGTTTGTTTGAGTCTTTTATCAACAGTTACAGCTATTTATATGAAGTTGTACAAAAACGCTTTCTTTCGCCAAGACAGTGCGTTTCTCACTGTTACATGCATTTGAATGGGGAACTCGACCGAAACAAAGTATAGGTTTTCATTATGTGAATAACTTGGAAATCTTAGCTCAAACAGCTGCAAAACCTGTTTGCCCAGCACGGAGACCTTGAGTTCTATAAGATAAAGCCATAAACATGTGTATCCGAGTCTTCTATCAAAAGTTACAGCTATTTATATGAAGTTGTACAAAAACGCTTTCTTTCGCCAAGACAGTGCGTTTCTCACTGTTACATGCATTTGAATGGGGAACTCGACCGAAACAAAGTATAAGTTTTCATTATGTGAATAACTTGGAAATCTTAGCTCAAACAGCTGCACAACCTGTTTGCCCAGCACGGAGACCTTGAGTTCTATAAGATAAAGCCATAAACATGTGTATCCGAGTCTTCTATCAAAAGTTACAGCTATTTCTATGAAGTTGTACAAAAACGCTTTCTTTCGCCAAGACAGTGCGTTTCTCACTGTTACATGCATTTGAATGGGGAACTCGACCGAAACAAAGTATAAGTTTTCATTATGTGAATAACTTGGAAATCTTAGCTCAAACAGCTGCAAAACCTGTTTGCCCAGCACGGAGACCTTGAGTTCTATAAGATAAAGCCCTAAACATGTTTGTTTGAGTCTTTTATCAACAGTTACAGCTATTTATATGAAGTTGTACAAAAACGCTTTCTTTCGCCAAGACAGTGCGTTTCTCACTGTTACATGCATTTGAATGGGGAACTCGACCGAAACAAAGTATAGGTTTTCATTATGTGAATAACTTGGAAATCTTAGCTCAAACAGCTGCAAAACCTGTTTTCCCAGCACGGAGACCTTGAGTTCTATAAGATAAAGCCATAAACATGTTTGTCTGAGTCTTCTATCAAAAGTTACAGCTATTCATAAGAAGTTGTACAAAAACGCTTTCTTTCGCCAAGACAGTGCGTTTCTCACTGTTACATGCATTTGAATGGGGAACTCGACCGAAACAAAGTATAAGTTTTCATTATGTGAATAACTTGGAAATCTTAGCTCAAACAGCTGCAAAACCTGTTTGCCCAGCACGGAGACCTTGAGTTCTATAAGATAAAGCCATAAACATGTGTATCCGAGTCTTCTATCAAAAGTTACAGCTATTTCTATGAAGTTGTACAAAAACGCTTTCTTTCGCCAAGACAGTGCGTTTCTCACTGTTACATGCATTTGAATGGGGAACTCGACCGAAACAAAGTATAGGTTTTCATTATGTGAATAACTTGGAAATCTTAGCTCAAACAGCTGCAAAACCTGTTTTCCCAGCACGGAGACCTTGAGTTCTATAAGATAAAGCCATAAACATGTGTATCCGAGTCTTCTATCAAAAGTTACAGCTATTCATATGAAGTTGTACAAAAACGCTTTCTTTCGCCAAGACAGTGCGTTTCTCACTGTTACATGCATTTGAATGGGGAACTCGACCGAAACAAAGTATAGGTTTTCATTATGTGAATAACTTGGAAATCTTAGCTCAAACAGCTGCAAAACCTATTTGCCCAGCACGGAGACCTTGAGTTCTATAATATGAGGCCATAAACATGTTTGTCTGAGTCTTCTATCAAAAGTTACAGCTATTTCTATGAAGTTGTACAAAAACGTTTTCTTTCGCCAAGACAGTGCGTTTCTCACTGTTACATGTATTTTGAATGGGGAACTCGACCGAAACAAAGTATAGGTTTTCATTATGTGAATAACTTGGAAATCTTAGCTCAAACAGCTGCAAAACCTGTTTGCCCAGCACGGGAACCTTGAGTTCTATAAGATAAAGCCATAAACATGTGTATCCGAGTCTTCTATCAAAAGTTACAGCTATTCATATGAAGTTGTACAAAAACGCTTTCTTTCGCCAAGACAGTGCGTTTCTCACTGTTACATGCATTTGAATGGGGAACTCCACCGAAACAAAGTATAAGGTTTCATTATGTGAATAACTTGGAAATCTTAGCTCAAACAGCTGCAAAACCTGTTTGCCCAGCACGGAGACTTTGAGTTCTATAAGATAAAGCCATAAACATGTTTGTCTGAGTCTTCTATCAAAAGTTACAGCTATTTATATGAAGTTGTACAAAAACGCTTTCTTTCGCCAAGACAGTGCGTTTCTCACTGTTACATGCATTTGAATGGGGAACTCAACCGAAACAAAGTATAGGTTTTCATTATGTGAATAACTTGGAAATCTTAGCTCAAACAGCTGCAAAACCTGTTTGCCCAGCACGGAGACCTTGAGTTCTATAAGATAAAGCCATAAACATGTGTATCCGAGTCTTCTATCAAAAGTTACAGCTATTCATATGAAGTTGTACAAAAACGCTTTCTTTCGCCAAGACAGTGCGTTTCTCACTGTTACATGCATTTGAATGGGGAACTCCACTGAAACAAAGTATAAGTTTTCATTATGTGAATAACTTGGAAATCTTAGCTCAAACAGCTGCAAAACCTGTTTTCCCAGCACGGGAACCTTGAGTTCTATAAGATAAAGCCATAAACATGTGTATCCGAGTCTTCTATCAAAAGTTACAGCTATTTCTATGAAGTTGTACAAAAATGCTTTCTTTCGCCAAGACAGTGCGTTTCTCACTGTTACATGCATTTGAATGGGGAACTCGACCGAAACAAAGTATTGGTTTTCATTATGTGAATAACTTGGAAATCTTAGCTCAAACAGCTGCAAAACCTGTTTTCCCAGCACGGGAACCTTGAGTTCTATAAGATAAAGCCATAAACATGTGTATCCGAGTCTTCTATCAAAAGTTACAGCTATTTCTATGAAGTTGTACAAAAACGTTTTCTTTCGCCAAGACAGTGCGTTTCTCACTGTTACATGCATTTTGAATGGGGAACTCGACCGAAACAAAGTATAGGTTTTCATTATGTGAATAACTTGGAAATCTTAGCTCAAACAGCTGCAAAACCTGTTTTCCCAGCACGGGAACCTTGAGTTCTATAAGATAAAGCCATAAACATGTGTATCCGAGTCTTCTATCAAAAGTTACAGCTATTCATATGAAGTTGTACAAAAACGCTTTCTTTCGCCAAGACAGTGCGTTTCTCACTGTTACATGCATTTGAATGGGGAACTCGACCGAAACAAAGTATAGGTTTTCATTATGTGAATAACTTGGAAATCTTAGCTCAAACAGCTGCAAAACCTGTTTGCCCAGCACGGAGACCTTGAGTTCTATAAGATAAAGCCATAAACATGTGTATCCGAGTCTTCTATCAAAAGTTACAGCTATTTCTATGAAGTTGTACAAAAACGCTTTCTTTCGCCAAGACAGTGCGTTTCTCACTGTTACATGCATTTGAATGGGGAACTCGACCGAAACAAAGTATAGGTTTTCATTATGTGAATAACTTGGAAATCTTAGCTCAAACAGCTGCAAAACCTGTTTTCCCAGCACGGAGACTTTGAGTTCTATAAGATAAAGCCATAAACATGTTTGTCTGAGTCTTCTATCAAAAGTTACAGCTATTTATATGAAGTTGTACAAAAACGCTTTCTTTCGCCAAGACAGTGCGTTTCTCACTGTTACATGCATTTGAATGGGGAACTCAACCGAAACAAAGTATAGGTTTTCATTATGTGAATAACTTGGAAATCTTAGCTCAAACAGCTGCAAAACCTGTTTTCCCAGCACGGAGACCTTGAGTTCTATAATATAAGGCCATAAACATGTTTGTCTGAGTCTTCTATCAAAAGTTACAGCTATTTATATGAAGTTGTACAAAAACGTTTTCTTTCGCCAAGACAGTGCGTTTCTCACTGTTACATGCATTTTGAATGGGGAACTCGACCGAAACAAAGTATAGGTTTTCATTATGTGAATAACTTGGAAATCTTAGCTCAAACAGCTGCAAAACCTGTTTGCCCAGCACGGAGACTTTGAGTTCTATAAGATAAAGCCATAAACATTTTTGTCTGAGTCTTCTATCAAAAGTTACAGCTATTTATATGAAGTTGTACAAAAACGCTTTCTTTCGCCAAGACAGTGCGTTTCTCACTGTTACATGCATTTGAATGGGGAACTCAACCGAAACAAAGTATAGGTTTTCATTATGTGAATAACTTGGAAATCTTAGCTCAAACAGCTGCAAAACCTGTTTGCCCAGCACGGAGACCTTGAGTTCTATAAGATAAAGCCATAAACATGTGTATCCGAGTCTTCTATCAAAAGTTACAGCTATTCATATGAAGTTGTACAAAAACGCTTTCTTTCGCCAAGACAGTGCGTTTCTCACTGTTACATGCATTTGAATGGGGAACTCCACTGAAACAAAGTATAAGTTTTCATTATGTGAATAACTTGGAAATCTTAGCTCAAACAGCTGCAAAACCTGTTTTCCCAGCACGGGAACCTTGAGTTCTATAAGATAAAGCCATAAACATGTGTATCCGAGTCTTCTATCAAAAGTTACAGCTATTTCTATGAAGTTGTACAAAAATGCTTTCTTTCGCCAAGACAGTGCGTTTCTCACTGTTACATGCATTTGAATGGGGAACTCGACCGAAACAAAGTATTGGTTTTCATTATGTGAATAACTTGGAAATCTTAGCTCAAACAGCTGCAAAACCTGTTTTCCCAGCACGGGAACCTTGAGTTCTATAAGATAAAGCCATAAACATGTGTATCCGAGTCTTCTATCAAAAGTTACAGCTATTTCTATGAAGTTGTACAAAAATGCTTTCTTTCGCCAAGACAGTGCGTTTCTCACTGTTACATGCATTTGAATGGGGAACTCGACCGAAACAAAGTATTGGTTTTCATTATGTGAATAACTTGGAAATCTTAGCTCAAACAGCTGCAAAACCTGTTTTCCCAGCACGGGAACCTTGAGTTCTATAAGATAAAGCCATAAACATGTGTATCCGAGTCTTCTATCAAAAGTTACAGCTATTTCTATGAAGTTGTACAAAAACGTTTTCTTTCGCCAAGACAGTGCGTTTCTCACTGTTACATGCATTTTGAATGGGGAACTCGACCGAAACAAAGTATAAGTTTTCATTATGTGAATAACTTGGAAATCTTAGCTCAAACAGCTGCAAAACCTGTTTGCCCAGCACGGAGACCTTGAGTTCTATAATATAAGGCCATAAACATGTTTGTCTGAGTCTTCTATCAAAAGTTACAGCTATTTATATGAAGTTGTACAAAAATGCTTTCTTTCGCCAAGACAGTGCGTTTCTCACTGTTACATGCATTTGAATGGGGAACTCCACCGAAACAAAGTATAAGTTTTCATTATGTGAATAACTTGGAAATCTTAGCTCAAAAAGCTGCAAAACCTGTTTGCCCAGCACGGAGACCTTGAGTTCTATAAGATAAAGCCATAAACATGTGTATCCGAGTCTTCTATCAAAAGATACAGCTATTTATATGAAGTTGTACAAAAACGCTTTCTTTCGCCAAGACAGTGCGTTTCTCACTGTTACATGCATTTGAATGGGGAACTCGACCGAAACAAAGTATAAGTTTTCATTATGTGAATAACTTGGAAATCTTAGCTCAAACAGCTGCAAAACCTGTTTGCCCAGCACGGAGACCTTGAGTTCTATAAGATAAAGCCATAAACATGTTTGTTTGAGTCTTCTATCAAAAGTTACAGCTATTCATATGAAGTTGTACAAAAACGCTTTCTTTCGCCAAGACAGTGCGTTTCTCACTGTTACATGCATTTGAATGGGGAACTCGACCGAAACAAAGTATAAGTTTTCATTATGTGAATAACTTGGAAATCTTAGCTCAAACAGCTGCAAAACCTGTTTGCCCAGCACGGAGACCTTGAGTTCTATAAGATAAAGCCATAAACATGTTTGTTTGAGTCTTTTATCAACAGTTACAGCTATTTATATGAAGTTGTACAAAAACGCTTTCTTTCGCCAAGACAGTGCGTTTCTCACTGTTACATGCATTTGAATGGGGAACTCGACCGAAACAAAGTATAGGTTTTCATTATGTGAATAACTTGGAAATCTTAGCTCAAAAAGCTGCAAAACCTGTTTGCCCAGCACGGAGACCTTGAGTTCTATAAGATAAAGCCATAAACATGTGTATCCGAGTCTTCTATCAAAAGATACAGCTATTTATATGAAGTTGTACAAAAACGCTTTCTTTCGCCAAGACAGTGCGTTTCTCACTGTTACATGCATTTGAATGGGGAACTCGACCGAAACAAAGTATAAGTTTTCATTATGTGAATAACTTGGAAATCTTAGCTCAAACAGCTGCAAAACCTGTTTGCCCAGCACGGAGACCTTGAGTTCTATAAGATAAAGCCATAAACATGTTTGTTTGAGTCTTCTATCAAAAGTTACAGCTATTCATATGAAGTTGTACAAAAACGCTTTCTTTCGCCAAGACAGTGCGTTTCTCACTGTTACATGCATTTGAATGGGGAACTCGACCGAAACAAAGTATAAGTTTTCATTATGTGAATAACTTGGAAATCTTAGCTCAAACAGCTGCAAAACCTGTTTGCCCAGCACGGAGACCTTGAGTTCTATAAGATAAAGCCATAAACATGTTTGTTTGAGTCTTTTATCAACAGTTACAGCTATTTATATGAAGTTGTACAAAAACGCTTTCTTTCGCCAAGACAGTGCGTTTCTCACTGTTACATGCATTTGAATGGGGAACTCGACCGAAACAAAGTATAGGTTTTCATTATGTGAATAACTTGGAAATCTTAGCTCAAACAGCTGCAAAACCTGTTTTCCCAGCACGGAGACCTTGAGTTCTATAAGATAAAGCCATAAACATGTTTGTCTGAGTCTTCTATCAAAAGTTACAGCTATTCATAAGAAGTTGTACAAAAACGCTTTCTTTCGCCAAGACAGTGCGTTTCTCACTGTTACATGCATTTGAATGGGGAACTCGACCGAAACAAAGTATAAGTTTTCATTATGTGAATAACTTGGAATTCTTAGCTCAAACAGCTGCAAAACCTGTTTGCCCAGCACGGAGACCTTGAGTTCTATAAGATAAAGCCATAAACATGTGTATCCGAGTCTTCTATCAAAAGTTACAGCTATTTCTATGAAGTTGTACAAAAACGCTTTCTTTCGCCAAGACAGTGCGTTTCTCACTGTTACATGCATTTTGAATGGGGAACTCGACCGAAACAAAGTATAGGTTTTCATTATGTGAATAACTTGGAAATCTTAGCTCAAACAGCTGCACAACCTGTTTGCCCAGCACGGAGACCTTGAGTTCTATAAGATAAAGCCATAAACATGTGTATCCGAGTCTTCTATTAAAAGTTACAGCTATTTATATGAAGTTGTACAAAAACGCTTTCTTTCGCCAAGACAGTGCGTTTCTCACTGTTACATGCATTTGAATGGGGAACTCGACCGAAACAAAGTATAAGTTTTCATTATGTGAATAACTTGGAAATCTTAGCTCAAACAGCTGCAAAACCTGTTTGCCCAGCACGGAGACCTTGAGTTCTATAAGATAAAGCCATAAACATGTGTATCCGAGTCTTCTATCAAAAGTTACAGCTATTTATATGAAGTTGTACAAAAACGCTTTCTTTCGCCAAGACAGTGCGTTTCTCACTGTTACATGCATTTTAAATGGGGAACTCGACCGAAACAAAGTATAGGTTTTCATTATGTGAATAACTTGGAAATCTTAGCTCAAACAGCTGCAAAACCTGTTTTCCCAGCACGGAGACCTTGAGTTCTATAAGATAAAGCCATAAACATGTTTGTTTGAGTCTTTTATCAACAGTTACAGCTATTTATATGAAGTTGTACAAAAACGCTTTCTTTCGCCAAGACAGTGCGTTTCTCACTGTTACATGCATTTGAATGGGGAACTCGACCGAAACAAAGTATAAGTTTTCATTATGTGAATAACTTGGAAATCTTAGCTCAAACAGCTGCAAAACCTATTTTCCCAGAACGGAGACCTTGAGTTCTATAATATAGGGCCATAAACATGTTTGTCCGAGTCTTCTATCAAAAGATACAGCTATTTCTATGAAGTTGTACAAAATAGCTTTCTTTCGCCAAGACAGTGCGTTTCTCACTGTTACATGCATTTGAATGGGGAACTCGACCGAAACAAAGTATAGGTTTTCATTATGTGAATAACTTGGAAATCTTAGCTCAAACAGCTGCAAAACCTGTTTGCCCAGCACGGAGACCTTGAGTTCTATAAGATAAAGCCATAAACATGTGTATCCGAGTCTTCTATCAAAAGTTACAGCTATTTATATGAAGTTGTACAAAAACGCTTTCTTTCGCCAAGACAGTGCGTTTCTCACTGTTACATGCATTTTGAATGGGGAACTCGACCGAAACAAAGTATAGGTTTTCATTATGTGAATAACTTGGAAATCTTAGCTCAAACAGCTGCAAAACCTGTTTTTCCTGCATGGAGACCTTGAGTTCTATAAGATAGGGCCATAAACATGTTTGTCTGAGTCTTCTATCAAAAGATACAGCTATTTCTATGAAGTTGTACAAAATAGCTTTCTTTCGCCAAGACAGTGCGTTTCTCACTGTTACATGCATTTGAATAGGGAACTCGACCGAAACAAAGTATAGGTTTTCATTATGTGAATAACTTGGAAATCTTAGCTCAAACAGCTGCAAAACCTGTTTGCCCAGCACGGAGACCTTGAGTTCTATAAGATAAAGCCATAAACATGTGTATCCGAGTCTTCTATCAAAAGTTACAGCTATTTATATGAAGTTGTACAAAAACGCTTTCTTTCGCCAAGACAGTGCGTTTCTCACTGTTACATGCATTTGAATGGGGAACTCGACCGAAACAAAGTATAAGTTTTCATTATGTGAATAACTTGGAAATCTTAGCTCAAACAGCTGCAAAACCTGTTTGCCCAGCACGGAGACCTTGAGTTCTATAAGATAAAGCCATAAACATGTGTATCCGAGTCTTCTATCAAAAGTTACAGCTATTTATATGAAGTTGTACAAAAACGCTTTCTTTCGCCAAGACAGTGCGTTTCTCACTGTTACATGCATTTTGAATGGGGAACTCGACCGAAACAAAGTATAGGTTTTCATTATGTGAATAACTTGGAAATCTTAGCTCAAACAGCTGCAAAACCTGTTTTCCCAGCACGGAGACCTTGAGTTCTATAAGATAAAGCCATAAACATGTTTGTTTGAGTCTTTTATCAACAGTTACAGCTATTTATATGAAGTTGTACAAAAACGCTTTCTTTCGCCAAGACAGTGCGTTTCTCACTGTTACATGCATTTGAATGGGGAACTCGACCGAAACAAAGTATAGGTTTTCATTATGTGAATAACTTGGAAATCTTAGCTCAAACAGCTGCAAAACCTGTTTTCCCAGCACGGAGACCTTGAGTTCTATAAGATAAAGCCATAAACATGTTTGTCTGAGTCTTCTATCAAAAGTTACAGCTATTCATAAGAAGTTGTACAAAAACGCTTTCTTTCGCCAAGACAGTGTGTTTCTCACTGTTACATGCATTTGAATGGGGAACTCGACCGAAACAAAGTATAAGTTTTCATTATGTGAATAACTTGGAAATCTTAGCTCAAACAGCTGCAAAACCTGTTTGCCCAGCACGGAGACCTTGAGTTCTATAAGATAAAGCCATAAACATGTGTATCCGAGTCTTCTATCAAAAGTTACAGCTATTTCTATGAAGTTGTACAAAAACGCTTTCTTTCGCCAAGACAGTGCGTTTCTCACTGTTACATGCATTTGAATGGGGAACTCGACCGAAACAAAGTATAAGTTTTCATTATGTGAATAACTTGGAAATCTTAGCTCAAACAGCTGCAAAACCTGTTTGCCCAGCACGGAGACCTTGAGTTCTATAAGATAAAGCCATAAACATGTTTGTTTGAGTCTTTTATCAACAGTTACAGCTATTTATATGAAGTTGTACAAAAACGCTTTCTTTCGCCAAGACAGTGCGTTTCTCACTGTTACATGCATTTGAATGGGGAACTCGACCGAAACAAAGTATAGATTTTCATTATGTGAATAACTTGGAAATCTTAGCTCAAACAGCTGCAAAACCTGTTTTCCCAGCACGGAGACCTTGAGTTCTATAAGATAAAGCCATAAACATGTTTGTCTGAGTCTTCTATCAAAAGTTACAGCTATTCATAAGAAGTTGTACAAAAACGCTTTCTTTCGCCAAGACAGTGCGTTTCTCACTGTTACATGCATTTGAATGGGGAACTCGACCGAAACAAAGTATAAGTTTTCATTATGTGAATAACTTGGAAATCTTAGCTCAAACAGCTGCAAAACCTGTTTGCCCAGCACGGAGACCTTGAGTTCTATAAGATAAAGCCATAAACATGTGTATCCGAGTCTTCTATCAAAAGTTACAGCTATTTCTATGAAGTTGTACAAAAACGCTTTCTTTCGCCAAGACAGTGCGTTTCTCACTGTTACATGCATTTGAATGGGGAACTCGACCGAAACAAAGTATAAGTTTTCATTATGTGAATAACTTGGAAATCTTAGCTCAAACAGCTGCAAAACCTGTTTGCCCAGCACGGAGACCTTGAGTTCTATAAGATAAAGCCATAAACATGTGTATCCGAGTCTTCTATCAAAAGTTACAGCTATTTCTATGAAGTTGTACAAAAACGCTTTCTTTCGCCAAGACAGTGCGTTTCTCACTGTTACATGCATTTGAATGGGGAACTCGACCGAAACAAAGTATAAGTTTTCATTATGTGAATAACTTGGAAATCTTAGCTCAAACAGCTGCAAAACCTGTTTGCCCAGCACGGAGACCTTGAGTTCTATAAGATAAAGCCATAAACATGTTTGTTTGAGTCTTTTATCAACAGTTACAGCTATTTATATGAAGTTGTACAAAAACGCTTTCTTTCGCCAAGACAGTGCGTTTCTCACTGTTACATGCATTTGAATGGGGAACTCGACCGAAACAAAGTATAGATTTTCATTATGTGAATAACTTGGAAATCTTAGCTCAAACAGCTGCAAAACCTGTTTTCCCAGCACGGAGACCTTGAGTTCTATAAGATAAAGCCATAAACATGTTTGTCTGAGTCTTCTATCAAAAGTTACAGCTATTCATAAGAAGTTGTACAAAAACGCTTTCTTTCGCCAAGACAGTGCGTTTCTCACTGTTACATGCATTTGAATGGGGAACTCGACCGAAACAAAGTATAAGTTTTCATTATGTGAATAACTTGGAAATCTTAGCTCAAACAGCTGCAAAACCTGTTTGCCCAGCACGGAGACCTTGAGTTCTATAAGATAAAGCCATAAACATGTGTATCCGAGTCTTCTATCAAAAGTTACAGCTATTTCTATGAAGTTGTACAAAAACGCTTTCTTTCGCCAAGACAGTGCGTTTCTCACTGTTACATGCATTTGAATGGGGAACTCGACCGAAACAAAGTATAAGTTTTCATTATGTGAATAACTTGGAAATCTTAGCTCAAACAGCTGCAAAACCTGTTTGCCCAGCACGGAGACCTTGAGTTCTATAAGATAAAGCCATAAACATGTGTATCCGAGTCTTCTATCAAAAGTTACAGCTATTTCTATGAAGTTGTACAAAAACGCTTTCTTTCGCCAAGACAGTGCGTTTCTCACTGTTACATGCATTTGAATGGGGAACTCGACCGAAACAAAGTATAAGTTTTCATTATGTGAATAACTTGGAAATCTTAGCTCAAACAGCTGCAAAACCTGTTTGCCCAGCACGGAGACCTTGAGTTCTATAAGATAAAGCCATAAACATGTTTGTTTGAGTCTTTTATCAACAGTTACAGCTATTTATATGAAGTTGTACAAAAACGCTTTCTTTCGCCAAGACAGTGCGTTTCTCACTGTTACATGCATTTGAATGGGGAACTCGACCGAAACAAAGTATAGATTTTCATTATGTGAATAACTTGGAAATCTTAGCTCAAACAGCTGCAAAACCTGTTTTCCCAGCACGGAGACCTTGAGTTCTATAAGATAAAGCCATAAACATGTTTGTCTGAGTCTTCTATCAAAAGTTACAGCTATTCATAAGAAGTTGTACAAAAACGCTTTCTTTCGCCAAGACAGTGCGTTTCTCACTGTTACATGCATTTGAATGGGGAACTCGACCGAAACAAAGTATAAGTTTTCATTATGTGAATAACTTGGAAATCTTAGCTCAAACAGCTGCAAAACCTGTTTGCCCAGCACGGAGACCTTGAGTTCTATAAGATAAAGCCATAAACATGTGTATCCGAGTCTTCTATCAAAAGTTACAGCTATTTCTATGAAGTTGTACAAAAACGCTTTCTTTCGCCAAGACAGTGCGTTTCTCACTGTTACATGCATTTGAATGGGGAACTCGACCGAAACAAAGTATAGGTTTTCATTATGTGAATAACTTGGAAATCTTAGCTCAAACAGCTGCAAAACCTGTTTTCCCAGCACGGAGACCTTGAGTTCTATAAGATAAAGCCATAAACATGTTTGTTTGAGTCTTTTATCAACAGTTACAGCTATTTATATGAAGTTGTACAAAAACGCTTTCTTTCGCCAAGACAGTGCGTTTCTCACTGTTACATGCATTTGAATGGGGAACTCGACCGAAACAAAGTATAGGTTTTCATTATGTGAATAACTTGGAAATCTTAGCTCAAACAGCTGCAAAACCTGTTTTCCCAGCACGGAGACCTTGAGTTCTATAAGATAAAGCCATAAACATGTTTGTCTGAGTCTTCTATCAAAAGATACAGCTATTTATATGAAGTTGTACAAAAACGCTTTCTTTCGCCAAGACAGTGCGTTTCTCACTGTTACATGCATTTGAATGGGGAACTCGACCGAAACAAAGTATAAGTTTTCATTATGTGAATAACTTGGAAATCTTAGCTCAAACAGCTGCAAAACCTGTTTGCCCAGCACGGAGACCTTGAGTTCTATAAGATAAAGCCATAAACATGTTTGTTTGAGTCTTCTATCAAAAGTTACAGCTATTCATATGAAGTTGTACAAAAACGCTTTCTTTCGCCAAGACAGTGCGTTTCTCACTGTTACATGCATTTGAATGGGGAACTCGACCGAAACAAAGTATAAGTTTTCATTATGTGAATAACTTGGAAATCTTAGCTCAAACAGCTGCAAAACCTGTTTGCCCAGCACGGAGACCTTGAGTTCTATAAGATAAAGCCATAAACATGTTTGTTTGAGTCTTTTATCAACAGTTACAGCTATTTATATGAAGTTGTACAAAAACGCTTTCTTTCGCCAAGACAGTGCGTTTCTCACTGTTACATGCATTTGAATGGGGAACTCGACCGAAACAAAGTATAGGTTTTCATTATGTGAATAACTTGGAAATCTTAGCTCAAACAGCTGCAAAACCTGTTTTCCCAGCACGGAGACCTTGAGTTCTATAAGATAAAGCCATAAACATGTTTGTCTGAGTCTTCTATCAAAAGTTACAGCTATTCATAAGAAGTTGTACAAAAACGCTTTCTTTCGCCAAGACAGTGCGTTTCTCACTGTTACATGCATTTGAATGGGGAACTCGACCGAAACAAAGTATAAGTTTTCATTATGTGAATAACTTGGAATTCTTAGCTCAAACAGCTGCAAAACCTGTTTGCCCAGCACGGAGACCTTGAGTTCTATAAGATAAAGCCATAAACATGTGTATCCGAGTCTTCTATCAAAAGTTACAGCTATTTCTATGAAGTTGTACAAAAACGCTTTCTTTCGCCAAGACAGTGCGTTTCTCACTGTTACATGCATTTTGAATGGGGAACTCGACCGAAACAAAGTATAGGTTTTCATTATGTGAATAACTTGGAAATCTTAGCTCAAACAGCTGCACAACCTGTTTGCCCAGCACGGAGACCTTGAGTTCTATAAGATAAAGCCATAAACATGTGTATCCGAGTCTTCTATCAAAAGTTACAGCTATTTATATGAAGTTGTACAAAAACGCTTTCTTTCGCCAAGACAGTGCGTTTCTCACTGTTACATGCATTTGAATGGGGAACTCGACCGAAACAAAGTATAAGTTTTCATTATGTGAATAACTTGGAAATCTTAGCTCAAACAGCTGCAAAACCTGTTTGCCCAGCACGGAGACCTTGAGTTCTATAAGATAAAGCCATAAACATGTGTATCCGAGTCTTCTATCAAAAGTTACAGCTATTTATATGAAGTTGTACAAAAACGCTTTCTTTCGCCAAGACAGTGCGTTTCTCACTGTTACATGCATTTTAAATGGGGAACTCGACCGAAACAAAGTATAGGTTTTCATTATGTGAATAACTTGGAAATCTTAGCTCAAACAGCTGCAAAACCTGTTTTCCCAGCACGGAGACCTTGAGTTCTATAAGATAAAGCCATAAACATGTTTGTTTGAGTCTTTTATCAACAGTTACAGCTATTTATATGAAGTTGTACAAAAACGCTTTCTTTCGCCAAGACAGTGCGTTTCTCACTGTTACATGCATTTGAATGGGGAACTCGACCGAAACAAAGTATAGGTTTTCATTATGTGAATAACTTGGAAATCTTAGCTCAAACAGCTGCAAAACCTGTTTTCCCAGCACGGAGACCTTGAGTTCTATAAGATAAAGCCATAAACATGTTTGTCTGAGTCTTCTATCAAAAGTTACAGCTATTCATAAGAAGTTGTACAAAAACGCTTTCTTTCGCCAAGACAGTGCGTTTCTCACTGTTACATGCATTTGAATGGGGAACTCGACCGAAACAAAGTATAAGTTTTCATTATGTGAATAACTTGGAAATCTTAGCTCAAACAGCTGCAAAACCTGTTTGCCCAGCACGGAGACCTTGAGTTCTATAAGATAAAGCCATAAACATGTGTATCCGAGTCTTCTATCAAAAGTTACAGCTATTTCTATGAAGTTGTACAAAAACGCTTTCTTTCGCCAAGACAGTGCGTTTCTCACTGTTACATGCATTTGAATGGGGAACTCGACCGAAACAAAGTATAGGTTTTCATTATGTGAATAACTTGGAAATCTTAGCTCAAACAGCTGCAAAACCTGTTTTCCCAGCACGGAGACCTTGAGTTCTATAAGATAAAGCCATAAACATGTGTATCCGAGTCTTCTATCAAAAGTTACAGCTATTTATATGAAGTTGTACAAAAACGCTTTCTTTCGCCAAGACAGTGCGTTTCTCACTGTTACATGCATTTGAATGGGGAACTCGACCGAAACAAAGTATAAGTTTTCATTATGTGAATAACTTGGAAATCTTAGCTCAAACAGCTGCAAAACCTGTTTGCCCAGCACGGAGACCTTGAGTTCTATAAGATAAAGCCATAAACATGTGTATCCGAGTCTTCTATCAAAAGTTACAGCTATTTATATGAAGTTGTACAAAAACGCTTTCTTTCGCCAAGACAGTGCGTTTCTCACTGTTACATGCATTTTGAATGGGGAACTCGACCGAAACAAAGTATAGGTTTTCATTATGTGAATAACTTGGAAATCTTAGCTCAAACAGCTGCACAACCTGTTTGCCCAGCACGGAGACCTTGAGTTCTATAAGATAAAGCCATAAACATGTGTATCCGAGTCTTCTATCAAAAGTTACAGCTATTTATATGAAGTTGTACAAAAACGCTTTCTTTCGCCAAGACAGTGCGTTTCTCACTGTTACATGCATTTGAATGGGGAACTCGACCGAAACAAAGTATAAGTTTTCATTATGTGAATAACTTGGAAATCTTAGCTCAAACAGCTGCAAAACCTGTTTGCCCAGCACGGAGACCTTGAGTTCTATAAGATAAAGCCATAAACATGTGTATCCGAGTCTTCTATCAAAAGTTACAGCTATTTATATGAAGTTGTACAAAAACGCTTTCTTTCGCCAAGACAGTGCGTTTCTCACTGTTACATGCATTTTGAATGGGGAACTCGACCGAAACAAAGTATAGGTTTTCATTATGTGAATAACTTGGAAATCTTAGCTCAAACAGCTGCAAAACCTGTTTTCCCAGCACGGAGACCTTGAGTTCTATAAGATAAAGCCATAAACATGTTTGTTTAAGTCTTTTATCAACAGTTACAGCTATTTATATGAAGTTGTACAAAAACGCTTTCTTTCGCCAAGACAGTGCGTTTCTCACTGTTACATGCATTTGAATGGGGAACTCGACCGAAACAAAGTATAGGTTTTCATTATGTGAATAACTTGGAAATCTTAGCTCAAACAGCTGCAAAACCTGTTTTCCCAGCACGGAGACCTTGAGTTCTATAAGATAAAGCCATAAACATGTTTGTCTGAGTCTTCTATCAAAAGTTACAGCTATTCATAAGAAGTTGTACAAAAACGCTTTCTTTCGCCAAGACAGTGTGTTTCTCACTGTTACATGCATTTGAATGGGGAACTCGACCGAAACAAAGTATAGGTTTTCATTATGTGAATAACTTGGAAATCTTAGCTCAAACAGCTACAAAACCTGTTTTCCCAGCACGGAGACCTTGAGTTCTATAAGATAAAGCCATAAACATGTTTGTCTGAGTCTTCTATCAAAAGTTACAGCTATTCATAAGAAGTTGTACAAAAACGCTTTCTTTCGCCAAGACAGTGCGTTTCTCACTGTTACATGCATTTGAATGGGGAACTCGACCGAAACAAAGTATAGGTTTTCATTATGTGAATAACTTGGAAATCTTAGCTCAAACAGCTGCAAAACCTGTTTTCCCAGCACGGAGACCTTGAGTTCTATAAGATAAAGCCATAAACATGTTTGTCTGAGTCTTCTATCAAAAGATACAGCTATTTATATGAAGTTGTACAAAAACGCTTTCTTTCGCCAAGACAGTGCGTTTCTCACTGTTACATGCATTTGAATGGGGAACTCGACCGAAACAAAGTATAAGTTTTCATTATGTGAATAACTTGGAAATCTTAGCTCAAACAGCTGCAAAACCTGTTTGCCCAGCACGGAGACCTTGAGTTCTATAAGATAAAGCCATAAACATGTTTGTTTGAGTCTTCTATCAAAAGTTACAGCTATTCATATGAAGTTGTACAAAAACGCTTTCTTTCGCCAAGACAGTGCGTTTCTCACTGTTACATGCATTTGAATGGGGAACTCGACCGAAACAAAGTATAAGTTTTCATTATGTGAATAACTTGGAAATCTTAGCTCAAACAGCTGCAAAACCTGTTTGCCCAGCACGGAGACCTTGAGTTCTATAAGATAAAGCCATAAACATGTTTGTTTGAGTCTTTTATCAACAGTTACAGCTATTTATATGAAGTTGTACAAAAACGCTTTCTTTCGCCAAGACAGTGCGTTTCTCACTGTTACATGCATTTGAATGGGGAACTCGACCGAAACAAAGTATAGGTTTTCATTATGTGAATAACTTGGAAATCTTAGCTCAAACAGCTGCAAAACCTGTTTTCCCAGCACGGAGACCTTGAGTTCTATAAGATAAAGCCATAAACATGTTTGTCTGAGTCTTCTATCAAAAGTTACAGCTATTCATAAGAAGTTGTACAAAAACGCTTTCTTTCGCCAAGACAGTGCGTTTCTCACTGTTACATGCATTTGAATGGGGAACTCGACCGAAACAAAGTATAAGTTTTCATTATGTGAATAACTTGGAATTCTTAGCTCAAACAGCTGCAAAACCTGTTTGCCCAGCACGGAGACCTTGAGTTCTATAAGATAAAGCCATAAACATGTGTATCCGAGTCTTCTATCAAAAGTTACAGCTATTTCTATGAAGTTGTACAAAAACGCTTTCTTTCGCCAAGACAGTGCGTTTCTCACTGTTACATGCATTTTGAATGGGGAACTCGACCGAAACAAAGTATAGGTTTTCATTATGTGAATAACTTGGAAATCTTAGCTCAAACAGCTGCACAACCTGTTTGCCCAGCACGGAGACCTTGAGTTCTATAAGATAAAGCCATAAACATGTGTATCCGAGTCTTCTATCAAAAGTTACAGCTATTTATATGAAGTTGTACAAAAACGCTTTCTTTCGCCAAGACAGTGCGTTTCTCACTGTTACATGCATTTGAATGGGGAACTCGACCGAAACAAAGTATAAGTTTTCATTATGTGAATAACTTGGAAATCTTAGCTCAAACAGCTGCAAAACCTGTTTGCCCAGCACGGAGACCTTGAGTTCTATAAGATAAAGCCATAAACATGTGTATCCGAGTCTTCTATCAAAAGTTACAGCTATTTATATGAAGTTGTACAAAAACGCTTTCTTTCGCCAAGACAGTGCGTTTCTCACTGTTACATGCATTTTAAATGGGGAACTCGACCGAAACAAAGTATAGGTTTTCATTATGTGAATAACTTGGAAATCTTAGCTCAAACAGCTGCAAAACCTGTTTTCCCAGCACGGAGACCTTGAGTTCTATAAGATAAAGCCATAAACATGTTTGTTTGAGTCTTTTATCAACAGTTACAGCTATTTATATGAAGTTGTACAAAAACGCTTTCTTTCGCCAAGACAGTGCGTTTCTCACTGTTACATGCATTTGAATGGGGAACTCGACCGAAACAAAGTATAGGTTTTCATTATGTGAATAACTTGGAAATCTTAGCTCAAACAGCTGCAAAACCTGTTTTCCCAGCACGGAGACCTTGAGTTCTATAAGATAAAGCCATAAACATGTTTGTCTGAGTCTTCTATCAAAAGTTACAGCTATTCATAAGAAGTTGTACAAAAACGCTTTCTTTCGCCAAGACAGTGCGTTTCTCACTGTTACATGCATTTGAATGGGGAACTCGACCGAAACAAAGTATAAGTTTTCATTATGTGAATAACTTGGAAATCTTAGCTCAAACAGCTGCAAAACCTGTTTGCCCAGCACGGAGACCTTGAGTTCTATAAGATAAAGCCATAAACATGTGTATCCGAGTCTTCTATCAAAAGTTACAGCTATTTCTATGAAGTTGTACAAAAACGCTTTCTTTCGCCAAGACAGTGCGTTTCTCACTGTTACATGCATTTGAATGGGGAACTCGACCGAAACAAAGTATAGGTTTTCATTATGTGAATAACTTGGAAATCTTAGCTCAAACAGCTGCAAAACCTGTTTTCCCAGCACGGAGACCTTGAGTTCTATAAGATAAAGCCATAAACATGTGTATCCGAGTCTTCTATCAAAAGTTACAGCTATTTATATGAAGTTGTACAAAAACGCTTTCTTTCGCCAAGACAGTGCGTTTCTCACTGTTACATGCATTTGAATGGGGAACTCGACCGAAACAAAGTATAAGTTTTCATTATGTGAATAACTTGGAAATCTTAGCTCAAACAGCTGCAAAACCTGTTTGCCCAGCACGGAGACCTTGAGTTCTATAAGATAAAGCCATAAACATGTGTATCCGAGTCTTCTATCAAAAGTTACAGCTATTTATATGAAGTTGTACAAAAACGCTTTCTTTCGCCAAGACAGTGCGTTTCTCACTGTTACATGCATTTTGAATGGGGAACTCGACCGAAACAAAGTATAGGTTTTCATTATGTGAATAACTTGGAAATCTTAGCTCAAACAGCTGCACAACCTGTTTGCCCAGCACGGAGACCTTGAGTTCTATAAGATAAAGCCATAAACATGTGTATCCGAGTCTTCTATCAAAAGTTACAGCTATTTATATGAAGTTGTACAAAAACCCTTTCTTTCGCCAAGACAGTGCGTTTCTCACTGTTACATGCATTTGAATGGGGAACTCGACCGAAACAAAGTATAAGTTTTCATTATGTGAATAACTTGGAAATCTTAGCTCAAACAGCTGCAAAACCTGTTTGCCCAGCACGGAGACCTTGAGTTCTATAAGATAAAGCCATAAACATGTGTATCCGAGTCTTCTATCAAAAGTTACAGCTATTTATATGAAGTTGTACAAAAACGCTTTCTTTCGCCAAGACAGTGCGTTTCTCACTGTTACATGCATTTTGAATGGGGAACTCGACCGAAACAAAGTATAGGTTTTCATTATGTGAATAACTTGGAAATCTTAGCTCAAACAGCTGCAAAACCTGTTTTCCCAGCACGGAGACCTTGAGTTCTATAAGATAAAGCCATAAACATGTTTGTTTGAGTCTTTTATCAACAGTTACAGCTATTTATATGAAGTTGTACAAAAACGCTTTCTTTCGCCAAGACAGTGCGTTTCTCACTGTTACATGCATTTGAATGGGGAACTCGACCGAAACAAAGTATAGGTTTTCATTATGTGAATAACTTGGAAATCTTAGCTCAAACAGCTGCAAAACCTGTTTTCCCAGCACGGAGACCTTGAGTTCTATAAGATAAAGCCATAAACATGTTTGTCTGAGTCTTCTATCAAAAGTTACAGCTATTCATAAGAAGTTGTACAAAAACGCTTTCTTTCGCCAAGACAGTGTGTTTCTCACTGTTACATGCATTTGAATGGGGAACTCGACCGAAACAAAGTATAGGTTTTCATTATGTGAATAACTTGGAAATCTTAGCTCAAACAGCTACAAAACCTGTTTTCCCAGCACGGAGACCTTGAGTTCTATAAGATAAAGCCATAAACATGTTTGTCTGAGTCTTCTATCAAAAGTTACAGCTATTCATAAGAAGTTGTACAAAAACGCTTTCTTTCGCCAAGACAGTGCGTTTCTCACTGTTACATGCATTTGAATGGGGAACTCGACCGAAACAAAGTATAGGTTTTCATTATGTGAATAACTTGGAAATCTTAGCTCAAACAGCTGCAAAACCTGTTTTCCCAGCACGGAGACCTTGAGTTCTATAAGATAAAGCCATAAACATGTTTGTCTGAGTCTTCTATCAAAAGATACAGCTATTTATATGAAGTTGTACAAAAACGCTTTCTTTCGCCAAGACAGTGCGTTTCTCACTGTTACATGCATTTGAATGGGGAACTCGACCGAAACAAAGTATAAGTTTTCATTATGTGAATAACTTGGAAATCTTAGCTCAAACAGCTGCAAAACCTGTTTGCCCAGCACGGAGACCTTGAGTTCTATAAGATAAAGCCATAAACATGTTTGTTTGAGTCTTCTATCAAAAGTTACAGCTATTCATATGAAGTTGTACAAAAACGCTTTCTTTCGCCAAGACAGTGCGTTTCTCACTGTTACATGCATTTGAATGGGGAACTCGACCGAAACAAAGTATAAGTTTTCATTATGTGAATAACTTGGAAATCTTAGCTCAAACAGCTGCAAAACCTGTTTGCCCAGCACGGAGACCTTGAGTTCTATAAGATAAAGCCATAAACATGTTTGTTTGAGTCTTTTATCAACAGTTACAGCTATTTATATGAAGTTGTACAAAAACGCTTTCTTTCGCCAAGACAGTGCGTTTCTCACTGTTACATGCATTTGAATGGGGAACTCGACCGAAACAAAGTATAGGTTTTCATTATGTGAATAACTTGGAAATCTTAGCTCAAACAGCTGCAAAACCTGTTTTCCCAGCACGGAGACCTTGAGTTCTATAAGATAAAGCCATAAACATGTTTGTCTGAGTCTTCTATCAAAAGTTACAGCTATTCATAAGAAGTTGTACAAAAACGCTTTCTTTCGCCAAGACAGTGCGTTTCTCACTGTTACATGCATTTGAATGGGGAACTCGACCGAAACAAAGTATAAGTTTTCATTATGTGAATAACTTGGAATTCTTAGCTCAAACAGCTGCAAAACCTGTTTGCCCAGCACGGAGACCTTGAGTTCTATAAGATAAAGCCATAAACATGTGTATCCGAGTCTTCTATCAAAAGTTACAGCTATTTCTATGAAGTTGTACAAAAACGCTTTCTTTCGCCAAGACAGTGCGTTTCTCACTGTTACATGCATTTTGAATGGGGAACTCGACCGAAACAAAGTATAGGTTTTCATTATGTGAATAACTTGGAAATCTTAGCTCAAACAGCTGCACAACCTGTTTGCCCAGCACGGAGACCTTGAGTTCTATAAGATAAAGCCATAAACATGTGTATCCGAGTCTTCTATCAAAAGTTACAGCTATTTATATGAAGTTGTACAAAAACGCTTTCTTTCGCCAAGACAGTGCGTTTCTCACTGTTACATGCATTTGAATGGGGAACTCGACCGAAACAAAGTATAAGTTTTCATTATGTGAATAACTTGGAAATCTTAGCTCAAACAGCTGCAAAACCTGTTTGCCCAGCACGGAGACCTTGAGTTCTATAAGATAAAGCCATAAACATGTGTATCCGAGTCTTCTATCAAAAGTTACAGCTATTTATATGAAGTTGTACAAAAACGCTTTCTTTCGCCAAGACAGTGCGTTTCTCACTGTTACATGCATTTTAAATGGGGAACTCGACCGAAACAAAGTATAGGTTTTCATTATGTGAATAACTTGGAAATCTTAGCTCAAACAGCTGCAAAACCTGTTTTCCCAGCACGGAGACCTTGAGTTCTATAAGATAAAGCCATAAACATGTTTGTTTGAGTCTTTTATCAACAGTTACAGCTATTTATATGAAGTTGTACAAAAACGCTTTCTTTCGCCAAGACAGTGCGTTTCTCACTGTTACATGCATTTGAATGGGGAACTCGACCGAAACAAAGTATAGGTTTTCATTATGTGAATAACTTGGAAATCTTAGCTCAAACAGCTGCAAAACCTGTTTTCCCAGCACGGAGACCTTGAGTTCTATAAGATAAAGCCATAAACATGTTTGTCTGAGTCTTCTATCAAAAGTTACAGCTATTCATAAGAAGTTGTACAAAAACGCTTTCTTTCGCCAAGACAGTGCGTTTCTCACTGTTACATGCATTTGAATGGGGAACTCGACCGAAACAAAGTATAAGTTTTCATTATGTGAATAACTTGGAAATCTTAGCTCAAACAGCTGCAAAACCTGTTTGCCCAGCACGGAGACCTTGAGTTCTATAAGATAAAGCCATAAACATGTGTATCCGAGTCTTCTATCAAAAGTTACAGCTATTTCTATGAAGTTGTACAAAAACGCTTTCTTTCGCCAAGACAGTGCGTTTCTCACTGTTACATGCATTTGAATGGGGAACTCGACCGAAACAAAGTATAGGTTTTCATTATGTGAATAACTTGGAAATCTTAGCTCAAACAGCTGCAAAACCTGTTTTCCCAGCACGGAGACCTTGAGTTCTATAAGATAAAGCCATAAACATGTGTATCCGAGTCTTCTATCAAAAGTTACAGCTATTTATATGAAGTTGTACAAAAACGCTTTCTTTCGCCAAGACAGTGCGTTTCTCACTGTTACATGCATTTGAATGGGGAACTCGACCGAAACAAAGTATAAGTTTTCATTATGTGAATAACTTGGAAATCTTAGCTCAAACAGCTGCAAAACCTGTTTGCCCAGCACGGAGACCTTGAGTTCTATAAGATAAAGCCATAAACATGTGTATCCGAGTCTTCTATCAAAAGTTACAGCTATTTATATGAAGTTGTACAAAAACGCTTTCTTTCGCCAAGACAGTGCGTTTCTCACTGTTACATGCATTTTGAATGGGGAACTCGACCGAAACAAAGTATAGGTTTTCATTATGTGAATAACTTGGAAATCTTAGCTCAAACAGCTGCACAACCTGTTTGCCCAGCACGGAGACCTTGAGTTCTATAAGATAAAGCCATAAACATGTGTATCCGAGTCTTCTATCAAAAGTTACAGCTATTTATATGAAGTTGTACAAAAACGCTTTCTTTCGCCAAGACAGTGCGTTTCTCACTGTTACATGCATTTGAATGGGGAACTCGACCGAAACAAAGTATAAGTTTTCATTATGTGAATAACTTGGAAATCTTAGCTCAAACAGCTGCAAAACCTGTTTGCCCAGCACGGAGACCTTGAGTTCTATAAGATAAAGCCATAAACATGTGTATCCGAGTCTTCTATCAAAAGTTACAGCTATTTATATGAAGTTGTACAAAAACGCTTTCTTTCGCCAAGACAGTGCGTTTCTCACTGTTACATGCATTTTGAATGGGGAACTCGACCGAAACAAAGTATAGGTTTTCATTATGTGAATAACTTGGAAATCTTAGCTCAAACAGCTGCAAAACCTGTTTTCCCAGCACGGAGACCTTGAGTTCTATAAGATAAAGCCATAAACATGTTTGTTTGAGTCTTTTATCAACAGTTACAGCTATTTATATGAAGTTGTACAAAAACGCTTTCTTTCGCCAAGACAGTGCGTTTCTCACTGTTACATGCATTTGAATGGGGAACTCGACCGAAACAAAGTATAGGTTTTCATTATGTGAATAACTTGGAAATCTTAGCTCAAACAGCTGCAAAACCTGTTTTCCCAGCACGGAGACCTTGAGTTCTATAAGATAAAGCCATAAACATGTTTGTCTGAGTCTTCTATCAAAAGTTACAGCTATTCATAAGAAGTTGTACAAAAACGCTTTCTTTCGCCAAGACAGTGTGTTTCTCACTGTTACATGCATTTGAATGGGGAACTCGACCGAAACAAAGTATAAGTTTTCATTATGTGAATAACTTGGAAATCTTAGCTCAAACAGCTGCAAAACCTGTTTGCCCAGCACGGAGACCTTGAGTTCTATAAGATAAAGCCATAAACATGTTTGTTTGAGTCTTTTATCAACAGTTACAGCTATTTATATGAAGTTGTACAAAAACGCTTTCTTTCGCCAAGACAGTGCGTTTCTCACTGTTACATGCATTTGAATGGGGAACTCGACCGAAACAAAGTATAGATTTTCATTATGTGAATAACTTGGAAATCTTAGCTCAAACAGCTGCAAAACCTGTTTTCCCAGCACGGAGACCTTGAGTTCTATAAGATAAAGCCATAAACATGTTTGTCTGAGTCTTCTATCAAAAGTTACAGCTATTCATAAGAAGTTGTACAAAAACGCTTTCTTTCACCAAGACAGTGCGTTTCTCACTGTTACATGCATTTGAATGGGGAACTCGACCGAAACAAAGTATAAGTTTTCATTATGTGAATAACTTGGAAATCTTAGCTCAAACAGCTGCAAAACCTGTTTGCCCAGCACGGAGACCTTGAGTTCTATAAGATAAAGCCATAAACATGTGTATCCGAGTCTTCTATCAAAAGTTACAGCTATTTCTATGAAGTTGTACAAAAACGCTTTCTTTCGCCAAGACAGTGCGTTTCTCACTGTTACATGCATTTGAATGGGGAACTCGACCGAAACAAAGTATAGGTTTTCATTATGTGAATAACTTGGAAATCTTAGCTCAAACAGCTGCAAAACCTGTTTTCCCAGCACGGAGACCTTGAGTTCTATAAGATAAAGCCATAAACATGTTTGTTTGAGTCTTTTATCAACAGTTACAGCTATTTATATGAAGTTGTACAAAAACGCTTTCTTTCGCCAAGACAGTGCGTTTCTCACTGTTACATGCATTTGAATGGGGAACTCGACCGAAACAAAGTATAGGTTTTCATTATGTGAATAACTTGGAAATCTTAGCTCAAACAGCTGCAAAACCTGTTTTCCCAGCACGGAGACCTTGAGTTCTATAAGATAAAGCCATAAACATGTTTGTCTGAGTCTTCTATCAAAAGATACAGCTATTTATATGAAGTTGTACAAAAACGCTTTCTTTCGCCAAGACAGTGCGTTTCTCACTGTTACATGCATTTGAATGGGGAACTCGACCGAAACAAAGTATAAGTTTTCATTATGTGAATAACTTGGAAATCTTAGCTCAAACAGCTGCAAAACCTGTTTGCCCAGCACGGAGACCTTGAGTTCTATAAGATAAAGCCATAAACATGTTTGTTTGAGTCTTCTATCAAAAGTTACAGCTATTCATATGAAGTTGTACAAAAACGCTTTCTTTCGCCAAGACAGTGCGTTTCTCACTGTTACATGCATTTGAATGGGGAACTCGACCGAAACAAAGTATAGGTTTTCATTATGTGAATAACTTGGAAATCTTAGCTCAAACAGCTGCAAAACCTGTTTGCCCAGCACGGAGACCTTGAGTTCTATAAGATAAAGCCATAAACATGTGTATCCGAGTCTTCTATCAAAAGTTACAGCTATTTATATGAAGTTGTACAAAAACGCTTTCTTTCGCCAAGACAGTGCGTTTCTCACTGTTACATGCATTTGAATGGGGAACTCGACCGAAACAAAGTATAGATTTTCATTATGTGAATAACTTGGAAATCTTAGCTCAAACAGCTGCAAAACCTGTTTTCCCAGCACGGAGACCTTGAGTTCTATAAGATAAAGCCATAAACATGTTTGTCTGAGTCTTCTATCAAAAGTTACAGCTATTCATAAGAAGTTGTACAAAAACGCTTTCTTTCACCAAGACAGTGCGTTTCTCACTGTTACATGCATTTGAATGGGGAACTCGACCGAAACAAAGTATAAGTTTTCATTATGTGAATAACTTGGAAATCTTAGCTCAAACAGCTGCAAAACCTGTTTGCCCAGCACGGAGACCTTGAGTTCTATAAGATAAAGCCATAAACATGTGTATCCGAGTCTTCTATCAAAAGTTACAGCTATTTCTATGAAGTTGTACAAAAACGCTTTCTTTCGCCAAGACAGTGCGTTTCTCACTGTTACATGCATTTGAATGGGGAACTCGACCGAAACAAAGTATAGGTTTTCATTATGTGAATAACTTGGAAATCTTAGCTCAAACAGCTGCAAAACCTGTTTTCCCAGCACGGAGACCTTGAGTTCTATAAGATAAAGCCATAAACATGTTTGTTTGAGTCTTTTATCAACAGTTACAGCTATTTATATGAAGTTGTACAAAAACGCTTTCTTTCGCCAAGACAGTGCGTTTCTCACTGTTACATGCATTTGAATGGGGAACTCGACCGAAACAAAGTATAGGTTTTCATTATGTGAATAACTTGGAAATCTTAGCTCAAACAGCTGCAAAACCTGTTTTCCCAGCACGGAGACCTTGAGTTCTATAAGATAAAGCCATAAACATGTTTGTCTGAGTCTTCTATCAAAAGATACAGCTATTTATATGAAGTTGTACAAAAACGCTTTCTTTCGCCAAGACAGTGCGTTTCTCACTGTTACATGCATTTGAATGGGGAACTCGACCGAAACAAAGTATAAGTTTTCATTATGTGAATAACTTGGAAATCTTAGCTCAAACAGCTGCAAAACCTGTTTGCCCAGCACGGAGACCTTGAGTTCTATAAGATAAAGCCATAAACATGTTTGTTTGAGTCTTCTATCAAAAGTTACAGCTATTCATATGAAGTTGTACAAAAACGCTTTCTTTCGCCAAGACAGTGCGTTTCTCACTGTTACATGCATTTGAATGGGGAACTCGACCGAAACAAAGTATAGGTTTTCATTATGTGAATAACTTGGAAATCTTAGCTCAAACAGCTGCAAAACCTGTTTTCCCAGCACGGAGACCTTGAGTTCTATAAGATAAAGCCATAAACATGTTTGTCTGAGTCTTCTATCAAAAGTTACAGCTATTCATAAGAAGTTGTACAAAAACGCTTTCTTTCGCCAAGACAGTGCGTTTCTCACTGTTACATGCATTTGAATGGGGAACTCGACCGAAACAAAGTATAAGTTTTCATTATGTGAATAACTTGGAAATCTTAGCTCAAACAGCTGCAAAACCTGTTTGCCCAGCACGGAGACCTTGAGTTCTATAAGATAAAGCCATAAACATGTTTGTTTGAGTCTTCTATCAAAAGTTACAGCTATTCATATGAAGTTGTACAAAAACGCTTTCTTTCGCCAAGACAGTGCGTTTCTCACTGTTACATGCATTTGAATGGGGAACTCGACCGAAACAAAGTATAGGTTTTCATTATGTGAATAACTTGGAAATCTTAGCTCAAACAGCTGCAAAACCTGTTTTCCCAGCACGGAGACCTTGAGTTCTATAAGATAAAGCCATAAACATGTTTGTCTGAGTCTTCTATCAAAAGTTACAGCTATTCATAAGAAGTTGTACAAAAACGCTTTCTTTCGCCAAGACAGTGCGTTTCTCACTGTTACATGCATTTGAATGGGGAACTCGACCGAAACAAAGTATAAGTTTTCATTATGTGAATAACTTGGAAATCTTAGCTCAAACAGCTGCAAAACCTGTTTGCCCAGCACGGAGACCTTGAGTTCTATAAGATAAAGCCATAAACATGTGTATCCGAGTCTTCTATCAAAAGTTACAGCTATTTCTATGAAGTTGTACAAAAACGCTTTCTTTCGCCAAGACAGTGCGTTTCTCACTGTTACATGCATTTGAATGGGGAACTCGACCGAAACAAAGTATAGGTTTTCATTATGTGAATAACTTGGAAATCTTAGCTCAAACAGCTGCAAAACCTGTTTGCCCAGCACGGAGACCTTGAGTTCTATAAGATAAAGCCATAAACATGTGTATCCGAGTCTTCTATCAAAAGTTACAGCTATTTATATGAAGTTGTACAAAAACGCTTTCTTTCGCCAAGACAGTGCGTTTCTCACTGTTACATGCATTTTGAATGGGGAACTCGACCGAAACAAAGTATAGGTTTTCATTATGTGAATAACTTGGAAATCTTAGCTCAAACAGCTGCAAAACCTGTTTTCCCAGCACGGAGACCTTGAGTTCTATAAGATAAAGCCATAAACATGTTTGTTTGAGTCTTTTATCAACAGTTACAGCTATTTATATGAAGTTGTACAAAAACGCTTTCTTTCGCCAAGACAGTGCGTTTCTCACTGTTACATGCATTTTGAATGGGGAACTCGACCGAAACAAAGTATAGGTTTTCATTATGTGAATAACTTGGAAATCTTAGCTCAAACAGCTGCAAAACCTGTTTTCCCAGCACGGAGACCTTGAGTTCTATAATATAAGGCCATAAACATGTTTGTCTGAGTCTTCTATCAAAAGTTACAGCTATTTATATGAAGTTGTACAAAAACGTTTTCTTTCGCCAAGACAGTGCGTTTCTCACTGTTACATGCATTTTGAATGGGGAACTCGACCGAAACAAAGTATAGGTTTTCATTATGTGAATAACTTGGAAATCTTAGCTCAAACAGCTGCAAAACCTGTTTGCCCAGCACGGAGACTTTGAGTTCTATAAGATAAAGCCATAAACATGTGTATCCGAGTCTTCTATCAAAAGTTACAGCTATTTCTATGAAGTTGTACAAAAACGCTTTCTTTCGCCAAGACAGTGCGTTTCTCACTGTTACATGCATTTGAATGGGGAACTCGACCGAAACACAGTATAAGTTTTCATTATGTGAATAACTTGGAAATCTTAGCTCAAACAGCTGCAAAACCTATTTGCCCAGCACGGAGACCTTGAGTTCTATAAGATAAAGCCATAAACATGTGTATCCGAGTCTTCTATCAAAAGTTACAGCTATTTATATGAAGTTGTACAAAAACGCTTTCTTTCGCCAAGACAGTGCGTTTCTCACTGTTACATGCATTTGAATGGGGAACTCGACCGAAACAAAGTATAAGTATTCATTATGTGAATAACTTGGAAATCTTAGCTCAAACAGCTGCAAAACCTATTTGCCCAGCACGGAGACCTTGAGTTCTATAAGATAAAGCCATAAACATGTGTATCCGAGTCTTCTATCAAAAGTTACAGCTATTTATATGAAGTTGTACAAAAACGCTTTCTTTCGCCAAGACAGTGCGTTTCTCACTGTTACATGCATTTGAATGGGGAACTCGACCGAAACAAAGTATAAGTTTTCATTATGTGAATAACTTGGAAATCTTAGCTCAAACAGCTGCAAAACCTGTTTGCCCAGCACGGAGACTTTGAGTTCTATAAGATAAAGCCATAAACATGTTTGTCTGAGTCTTCTATCAAAAGTTACAGCTATTTATATGAAGTTGTACAAAAACGCTTTCTTTCGCCAAGACAGTGCGTTTCTCACTGTTACATGCATTTGAATGGGGAACTCGACCGAAACAAAGTATAGGTTTTCATTATGTGAATAACTTGGAAATCTTAGCTCAAACAGCTGCAAAACCTGTTTGCCCAGCACGGAGACCTTGAGTTCTATAAGTTAAAGCCATAAACATGTGTATCCGAGTCTTCTATCAAAAGTTACAGCTATTTCTATGAAGTTGTACAAAAACGCTTTCTTTCGCCAAGACAGTGCGTTTCTCACTGTTACATGCATTTGAATGGGGAACTCGACCGAAACAAATTATAAGGTTTCATTATGTGAATAACTTGGAAATCTTAGCTCAAACAGCTGCAAAACCTGTTTTCCCAGCACGGAGACCTTGAGTTCTATAATATAAGGCCATAAACATGTTTGTCTGAGTCTTCTATCAAAAGTTACAGCTATTTATATGAAGTTGTACAAAAACGCTTTCTTTCGCCAAGACAGTGCGTTTCTCACTGTTACATGCATTTTGAATGGGGAACTCGACCGAAACAAAGTATAGGTTTTCATTATGTGAATAACTTGGAAATCTTAGCTCAAACAGCTGCAAAACCTGTTTGCCCAGCACGGAGACTTTGAGTTCTATAAGATAAAGCCATAAACATGTGTATCCGAGTCTTCTATCAAAAGTTACAGCTATTTCTATGAAGTTGTACAAAAACGCTTTCTTTCGCCAAGACAGTGCGTTTCTCACTGTTACATGCATTTGAATGGGGAACTCGACCGAAACACAGTATAAGTTTTCATTATGTGAATAACTTGGAAATCTTAGCTCAAACAGCTGCAAAACCTATTTGCCCAGCACGGAGACCTTGAGTTCTATAAGATAAAGCCATAAACATGTGTATCCGAGTCATCTATCAAAAGTTACAGCTATTTATATGAAGTTGTACAAAAACGCTTTCTTTCGCCAAGACAGTGCGTTTCTCACTGTTACATGCATTTGAATGGGGAACTCGACCGAAACAAAGTATAGGTTTTCATTATGTGAATAACTTGGAAATCTTAGCTCAAACAGCTGCAAAACCTGTTTGCCCAGCACGGAGACCTTGAGTTCTATAAGATAAAGCCATAAACATGTGTATCCGAGTCTTCTATCAAAAGTTACAGCTATTTCTATGAAGTTGTACAAAAACGCTTTCTTTCGCCAAGACAGTGCGTTTCTCACTGTTACATGCATTTGAATGGGGAACTCGACCGAAACAAAGTATAGGTTTTCATTATGTGAATAACTTGGAAATCTTAGCTCAAACAGCTGCAAAACCTGTTTGCCCAGCACGGAGACTTTGAGTTCTATAAGATAAAGCCATAAACATGTGTATCCGAGTCTTCTATCAAAAGTTACAGCTATTTATATGAAGTTGTACAAAAACGCTTTCTTTCGCCAAGACAGTGCGTTTCTCACTGTTACATGCATTTGAATGGGGAACTCGACCGAAACAAAGTATAAGTTTTCATTATGTGAATAACTTGGAAATCTTAGCTCAAACAGCTGCAAAACCTGTTTTCCCAGCACGGAGACCTTGAGTTCTATAAGATAAAGCCATAAACATGTGTATCCGAGTCTTCTATCAAAAGTTACAGCTATTTCTATGAAGTTGTACAAAAACGCTTTCTTTCGCCAAGACAGTGCGTTTCTCACTGTTACATGCATTTTGAATGGGGAACTCGACCGAAACAAAGTATAGGTTTTCATTATGTGAATAACTTGGAAATCTTAGCTCAAACAGCTGCAAAACCTGTTTTCCCAGCACGGAGACCTTGAGTTCTATAAGATAAAGCCATAAACATGTGTATCCGAGTCTTCTATCAAAAGTTACAGCTATTTCTATGAAGTTGTACAAAAATGCTTTCTTTCGCCAAGACAGTGCGTTTCTCACTGTTACATGCATTTTGAATGGGGAACTCGACCGAAACAAAGTATAGGTTTTCATTATGTGAATAACTTGGAAATCTTAGCTCAAACAGCTGCAAAACCTGTTTGCCCAGCACGGAGACTTTGAGTTCTATAAGATAAAGCCATAAACATGTGTATCCGAGTCTTCTATCAAAAGTTACAGCTATTTCTATGAAGTTGTACAAAAACGCTTTCTTTCGCCAAGACAGTGCGTTTCTCACTGTTACATGCATTTGAATGGGGAACTCGACCGAAACACAGTATAAGTTTTCATTATGTGAATAACTTGGAAATCTTAGCTCAAACAGCTGCAAAACCTGTTTGCCCAGCACGGAGACCTTGAGTTCTATAAGATAAAGCCATAAACATGTGTATCCGAGTCTTCTATCAAAAGTTACAGCTATTTCTATGAAGTTGTACAAAAACGCTTTCTTTCGCCAAGACAGTGCGTTTCTCACTGTTACATGCATTTGAATGGGGAACTCGACCGAAACAAAGTATAGGTTTTCATTATGTGAATAACTTGGAAATCTTAGCTCAAACAGCTGCAAAACCTGTTTGCCCAGCACGGAGACCTTGAGTTCTATAAGATAAAGCCATAAACATGTGTATCCGAGTCTTCTATCAAAAGTTACAGCTATTTATATGAAGTTGTACAAAAACGCTTTCTTTCGCCAAGACAGTGCGTTTCTCACTGTTACATGCATTTTGAATGGGGAACTCGACCGAAACAAAGTATAGGTTTTCATTATGTGAATAACTTGGAAATCTTAGCTCAAACAGCTGCAAAACCTGTTTTCCCAGCACGGAGACTTTGAGTTCTATAAGATAAAGCCATAAACATGTTTGTCTGAGTCTTCTATCAAAAGTTACAGCTATTTATATGAAGTTGTACAAAAACGCTTTCTTTCGCCAAGACAGTGCGTTTCTCACTGTTACATGCATTTGAATGGGGAACTCGACCGAAACAAAGTATAAGTATTCATTATGTGAATAACTTGGAAATCTTAGCTCAAACAGCTGCAAAACCTGTTTTCCCAGCACGGAGACCTTGAGTTCTATAAGATAAAGCCATAAACATGTGTATCCGAGTCTTCTATCAAAAGTTACAGCTATTTCTATGAAGTTGTACAAAAACGCTTTCTTTCGCCAGGACAGTGCGTTTCTCACTGTTACATGCATTTTGAATGGGGAACTCGACCGAAACAAAGTATAGGTTTTCATTATGTGAATAACTTGGAAATCTTAGCTCAAACAGCTGCAAAACCTGTTTTCCCAGCACGGAGACCTTGAGTTCTATAAGATAAAGCCATAAACATGTGTATCCGAGTCTTCTATCAAAAGTTACAGCTATTTCTATGAAGTTGTACAAAAATGCTTTCTTTCGCCAAGACAGTGCGTTTCTCACTGTTACATGCATTTTGAATGGGGAACTCGACCGAAACAAAGTATAGGTTTTCATTATGTGAATAACTTGGAAATCTTAGCTCAAACAGCTGCAAAACCTGTTTGCCCAGCACGGAGACTTTGAGTTCTATAAGATAAAGCCATAAACATGTGTATCCGAGTCTTCTATCAAAAGTTACAGCTATTTCTATGAAGTTGTACAAAAACGCTTGCTTTCGCCAAGACAGTGCGTTTCTCACTGTTACATGCATTTGAATGGGGAACTCGACCGAAACACAGTATAAGTTTTCATTATGTGAATAACTTGGAAATCTTAGCTCAAACAGCTGCAAAACCTGTTTGCCCAGCACGGAGACCTTGAGTTCTATAAGATAAAGCCATAAACATGTGTATCCGAGTCTTCTATCAAAAGTTACAGCTATTTCTATGAAGTTGTACAAAAACGCTTTCTTTCGCCAAGACAGTGCGTTTCTCACTGTTACATGCATTTGAATGGGGAACTCGACCGAAACAAAGTATAGGTTTTCATTATGTGAATAACTTGGAAATCTTAGCTCAAACAGCTGCAAAACCTGTTTGCCCAGCACGGAGACCTTGAGTTCTATAAGATAAAGCCATAAACATGTTTGTCTGAGTCTTCTATCAAAAGTTACAGCTATTTATATGAAGTTGTACAAAAACGCTTTCTTTCGCCAAGACAGTGCGTTTCTCACTGTTACATGCATTTTGAATGGGGAACTCGACCGAAACAAAGTATAGGTTTTCATTATGTGAATAACTTGGAAATCTTAGCTCAAACAGCTGCAAAACCTGTTTTCCCAGCACGGAGACCTTGAGTTCTATAAGATAAAGCCATAAACATGTGTATCCGAGTCTTCTATCAAAAGTTACAGCTATTTCTATGAAGTTGTACAAAAACGCTTTCTTTCGCCAAGACAGTGCGTTTCTCACTGTTACATGCATTTGAATGGGGAACTCGACCGAAACACAGTATAAGTTTTCATTATGTGAATAACTTGGAAATCTTAGCTCAAACAGCTGCAAAACCTGTTTGCCCAGCACGGAGACCTTGAGTTCTATAAGATAAAGCCATAAACATGTGTATCCGAGTCTTCTATCAAAAGTTACAGCTATTTCTATGAAGTTGTACAAAAACGCTTTCTTTCGCCAAGACAGTGCGTTTCTCACTGTTACATGCATTTGAATGGGGAACTCGACCGAAACAAAGTATAGGTTTTCATTATGTGAATAACTTGGAAATCTTAGCTCAAACAGCTGCAAAACCTGTTTGCCCAGCACGGAGACCTTGAGTTCTATAAGATAAAGCCATAAACATGTTTGTCTGAGTCTTCTATCAAAAGTTACAGCTATTTATATGAAGTTGTACAAAAACGCTTTCTTTCGCCAAGACAGTGCGTTTCTCACTGTTACATGCATTTTGAATGGGGAACTCGACCGAAACAAAGTATAGGTTTTCATTATGTGAATAACTTGGAAATCTTAGCTCAAACAGCTGCAAAACCTGTTTTCCCAGCACGGAGACCTTGAGTTCTATAAGATAAAGCCATAAACATGTGTATCCGAGTCTTCTATCAAAAGTTACAGCTATTCATATGAAGTTGTACAAAAACGCTTTCTTTCGCCAAGACAGTGCGTTTCTCACTGTTACATGCATTTGAATGGGGAACTCGACCGAAACAAAGTATAAGTTTTCATTATGTGAATAACTTGGAAATCTTAGCTCAAACAGCTGCAAAACCTGTTTTCCCAGCACGGAGACCTTGAGTTCTATAAGATAAAGCCATAAACATGTGTATCCGAGTCTTCTATCAAAAGTTACAGCTATTTATATGAAGTTGTACAAAAATGCTTTCTTTCGCCAAGACAGTGCATTTCTCACTGTTACATTCATTTGAATGGGGAACTCCATTCCGGAACCTTGGTGCATTCCGGAACTCTGAACATTCCGGAATTCCGAACATTCCGGAACCTTGGTGCATTCCGGAACCTTGGTGCATTCCCGAACTCTGAACATTTCGGAATTCTGAACATTCCGGAACCTTGGTGCATTCCGGAACCTTGGTGCATTCCAGAATTCTGAACATTCCGGAACCTTGGTACATTCCGGAATTCCGAACATTCCGGAATTCCGAACATTCCGGAACCTTGGTGCATTCCGGAACTCTGAACATTCCGGAACTCTGAACATTCCGGAACTCTGAACATTCCGGAATTCCGAACATTCCGGAACCTTGGTGTATTCCGGAAAATTGGTGCATTCCAGAATTCTGAACATTCCGGAACCTTGGTGCATTCCGGAATTCCGAACATTCCGGAACCTTGGTGCATTCCGGAACTCTGAACATTCCGGAACTCTGAACATTCCGGAATTCCGAACATTCCGGAACCTTGGTGCATTCCGGAACTCTGAACACTCCGGAATTCCGAACATTCCGGAACCTTGGTGCATTCCGGAACTCTGAACATTCCGGAACTCTGAACATTCCGGAATTCCGAACATTCCGGAACCTTGGTGCATTCCGGAACTCTGAACATTCCGGAATTCCGAACATTCTGGAACCTTGGTGCATTCCGGAACCTTGGTGCTTTCCAGAATTCTGAACATTCCGGAACCTTGGTACATTCCGGAACCTTGGTGCATTCCGGAACTCTGAACATTCCGGAATTCCGAACATTCCGGAACCTTGGTGCATTCCGGAACCTTGGTGCATTCCGGAACTCTGAACATTCCGGAACTCTTAACATTCCGGAATTCCGAACATTCCGGAACCTTGGTGCATTCCGTAACTCTGAACATTCCGGAATTCCGAACATTCCGGAACCTTGGTGCATTCCGGAACCTTGGTGCATTCCGGAACTCTGAACATTCCGGAATTCCGAACATTCCGGAACTCTGAACATTCCGGAACCTTGGTGCATTCCGGAACTCTGAACATTCCGGAACTCTGAACATTCCGGAACTCTGAACATTCCGGAATTCCGAACATTCCGGAACCTTGGTGTATTCCGGAACCTTGGTGCATTCCGGAATTCCGAACATTCCGGAACCTTGGTGCATTCCGGAACATTGGTGCATTCCAGAATTCTGAACATTCCGGAATTCCGAACATTCCGGAACCTTGGTGCATTCCGGAACTCTGAACATTCCGGAATTCCGAACATTCCGGAACCTTGGTGTATTCCGGAACCTTGGTGCATTCCAGAATTCTGAACATTCCGGAACCTTGGTGCATTCCGGAATTCCGAACATTCCGGAACCTTGGTGCATTCCGGAACTCTGAACATTCCGGAACTCTGAACATTCCGGAATTCCGAACATTCCGGAACCTTGGTGCATTCCGGAACTCTGAACACTCCGGAATTCCGAACATTCCGGAACCTTGGTGCATTCCGGAACTCTGAACATTCCGGAACTCTGAACATTCCGGAATTCCGAACATTCCGGAACCTTGGTGCATTCCGGAACTCTGAACATTCCGGAATTCCGAACATTCCGGAACCTTGGTGCATTCCGGAACCTTGGTGCTTTCCAGAATTCTGAACATTCCGGAACCTTGGTACATTCCGGAACCTTGGTGCATTCCGGAACTCTGAACATTCCGGAATTCCGAACATTCCGGAACCTTGGTGCATTCTGGAACTCTGAACATTCCGGAACTCTGAACATTCCGGAACCTTGGTGCATTCCGCAAACTTGGTGCATTTCGGAACTCTGAACATTCCGGAATTCTGAACATTCAGGAACCTTGGTGCATTCCGGAACCTTGGTGCATTCCGGAACTCTGAACATTCCGGAACTCTGAACATTCCGGAATTCCGAACATTCCGGAACCTTGGTGCATTCCGGAACCTTGGTGCATTCCGGAATTCCGAACATTCCGGAACCTTGGTGCATTCCGGAACTCTGAACATTCCAGAATTCCGAACTTTCCGGAATTCCGAACATTCTGGAACCTTGGTGCATTCCGGAACTCTGAACATTCCGGAATTCCGAACATTCCGGAACCTTGGTGCATTCCGGAACCTTGGTGCATTCCGGAACTCTGAACATTCCGGAACCTTGGTGCATTCCGGAACCTTGGTGCATTCCGGAACTCTGAACATTCCGGAACCTTGGTGCATTCCGGAACCTTGGTGCATTCCAGAATTCTGAACATTCCGGAACCTTGGTACATTCCGGATTTCCGAACATTCCGGAATTCCGAACATTCCGGAACCTTGGTGCATTCCGGAACTCTGAACATTCCGGAATTCCGAACATTCCGGAATTCCGAACATTCCGGAACCTTGGTGCATTCCGGAACCTTGGTGCATTCCAGAATTCTGAACATTCCGGAACCTTGGTACATTCCGGAATTCCGAACATTCCGGAACCTTGGTGCATTCCGGAACCTTGGTGCATTCCAGAATTCTGAACATTCCGGAACCTTGGTACATTCCGGAACCTTGGTGCATTCCGGAACTCTGAACATTCCGGAACCTTGGTGCATTCCGGAACTCTGAACATTCCGGAATTCCGAACATTCCGGAACCTTGGTGCATTCCGGAACCTTGTTGCATTCCGGAACTCTGAACATTCCGGAACTCTGAACATTCCGGAATTCCGAACATTCCGGAACCTTGGTGCATTCCGGAACCTTGGTGCATTCCAGAATTCTGAACATTCCGGAACCTTGGTACATTCCGGAATTCCGAACATTCCGGAATTCCGAACATTCCGGAACCTTGGTGCATTCCGGAACTCTGAACATTCCGGAACTCTGAACATTCCGGAACCTTGGTGCATTCCGGAACTCTGAACATTCCGGAATTCCGAACATTCCGGAACCTTGGTGCATTCCGGAACTCTGAACATTCCGGAACTCTGAACATTCCGGAACTCTGAACATTCCGGAACTCTGAACATTCCGGAATTCCGAACATTCCGGAACCTTGGTGCATTCCGGAACTCTGAACATTCCGGAACTCTGAACATTCCGGAACTCTGAACATTCCGGAATTCCGAACATTCCGGAACCTTGGTGCATTCCGGAACCTTGGTGCATTCCAGAATTCTGAACATTCCGGAACCTTGGTACATTCCGGAATTCCGAACATTCCGGAACCTTGGTGCATTCCGGAACATTGGTGCATTCCAGAATTCTGAACATTCCGGAATTCCGAACATTCCGGAACCTTGGTGCATTCCGGAACTCTGAACATTCCGGAATTCCGAACATTCCGGAACCTTGGTGCATTCCGGAACCTTGGTGCATTCCGGAACTCTGAACATTCCGGAATTCCGAACATTCCGGAATTCCGAACATTCCGGAACCTTGGTGCATTCCGGAACCTTGGTGCATTCCAGAATTCTGAACATTCCGGAACCTTGGTACATTCCGGAATTCCGAACATTCCGGAACCTTGGTGCATTCCGGAACTCTGAACATTCCGGAACTCTGAACATTCCGGAATTCCGAACATTCCGGAACCTTGGTGCATTCCGGAACTCTGAACATTCCGGAATTCCGAACATTCCGGAACCTTGGTGCATTCCGGAACCTTGTTGCATTCCGGAACTCTGAACATTCCGGAACTCTGAACATTCCGGAATTCCGAACATTCCGGAACCTTGGTGCATTCCGGAATTCCGAACATTCCGGAACCTTGGTGCATTCCGGAACTCTGAACATTCCGGAACTCTGAACATTCCGGAATTCCGAACATTCCGGAACCTTGGTGCATTCCGGAACCTTGGTGCATTCCGGAACCTTGGTGCATTCCGGAACTCTGAACATTCCGGAATTCCGAACATTCCGGAATTCCGAACATTCCGGAACCTTGGTGCATTCCGGAACTCTGAACATTCCGGAATTCCGAACATTCCGGAATTCCGAACATTCCGGAACCTTGGCGCATTCCGGAACTCTGAACATTCCGGAATTCCGAACATTCCGGAACCTTGGTGCATTCCGGAACCTTGGTGCATTCCGGAACTCTGAACATTCCGGAACTCTGAACATTCCGGAATTCTGAACATTCCGGAACCTTGGTGCATTCCGGAACTCCGAACATTCCAGAATTCCGAACATTCCGGAATTCCGAACATTCCGGAACCTTGGTGCATTCCGGAACCTTGGTGTATTCCGGAACTCTGAACATTCCGGAACTCTGAACATTCCGGAATTCCGAACATTCCGGAACCTTGGTGCATTCCAGAATTCTGAACATTCCGGAACCTTGGTACATTCCGGAATTCCGAACATTCCGGAATTCCGAACATTCCGGAACCTTGGTGCATTGCGGAACCTTGGTGCATTCCGGAAGTCTGAACATTCCGGAATTCCGAACATTCCGGAACCTTGGTGCATTCCGGAACCTTGGTGCATTCCGGAACTCTGAACATTCCGGAACTCTGAACATTCCGGAATTCCGAACATTCCGGAACCTTGGTGCATTCCGGAACCTTGGTGCATTCCGGACCTCCGAACATTCCAGAATTCTGAACACTCCGGAATTCTGAACATTCCGGAACCTTGGTGCATTCCGGAACCTTGCTGCATTCCGGAACTCTGAACATTCCGGAATTCCGAACATTCCGGAACCTTGGTGCATTCCGGAACTCTGAACATTCCGGAACTCTGAACATTCCGGAATTCCGAACATTCCGGAACCTTGGTGCATTCTGGAACCTTGGTGCATTCCGGACCTCCGAACATTCCAGAATTCTGAACACTCCGGAATTCTGAACATTCCGGAACCTTGGTGCATTCCGGAACCTTGCTGCATTCCGGAACTCTGAACATTCCGGAATTCCGAACATTCCGGAACCTTGGTGCATTCCGGAACCTTGGTGCATTCCGGAACTCTGAACATTCCGGAATTCCGAACATTCCGGAATTCCGAACATTCCGGAACCTTGGTGCATTCCGGAACCTTGGTGCATTCCAGAATTCTGAACATTCCGGAACCTTGGTACATTCCGGAATTCCGAACATTCCGGAACCTTGGTGCATTCCGGAACCTTGGTGCATTCCAGAATTCTGAACATTCCGGAACCTTGGTACATTCCGGAACCTTGGTGCATTCCGGAACTCTGAACATTCCGGAACCTTGGTGCATTCCGGAACTCTGAACATTCCGGAATTCCGAACATTCCGGAACCTTGGTGCATTCCGGAACCTTGTTACATTCCGGAACTCTGAACATTCCGGAACTCTGAACATTCCGGAATTCCGAACATTCCGGAACCTTGGTGCATTCCGGAACCTTGGTGCATTCCAGAATTCTGAACATTCCGGAACCTTGGTACATTCCGGAATTCCGAACATTCCGGAATTCCGAACATTCCGGAACCTTGGTGCATTCCGGAACTCTGAACATTCCGGAACTCTGAACATTCCGGAACCTTGGTGCATTCCGGAACTCTGAACATTCCGGAAGTCCGAACATTCCGGAACCTTGGTGCATTACGGAACCTTGGTGCATTCCGGAACTCTGAACATTCCGGAATTCCGAACATTCCGGAACCTTGGTGCATTCCGGAACCTTGGTGCATTCCGGAACCTTGGTTCATTCCGGAATTCCGAACATTCCGGAACCTTGGTGCATTCCGGAACTCTGAACATTCCGGAATTCCGAACATTCCGGAACCTTGGTGCATTCCGGAACTCTGAACATTCCGGAATTCCGAACATTCCGGAACCTTGGTGCATTCCGGAACTCTGAACATTCCGGAATTCCGAACATTCCGGAACCTTGGTGCATTGCGGAACCTTGGTGCATTCCGGAACTCTGAACATTCCGGAATTCTGAACATTCCGGAACCTTGGTGCATTCCGGAACCTTGGTGCATTCCGGAACTCTGAACATTCCGGAACTCTGAACATTCCGGAATTCCGAACATTCCGGAACCTTGGTGCATTCCGGAACCTTGGTGCATTCCGGAACCTTGGTTCATTCCGGAATTCCGAACATTCCGGAACCTTGGTGCATTCCGGAACTCTGAACATTCCGGAATTCCGAACATTCCGGAACCTTGGTGCATTCCGGAACTCTGAACATTCCGGAATTCCGAACATTCCGGAACCTTGGTGCATTCCGGAACCTTGGTGCAATCCGGAACTCCGAACATTCCAGAATTCTGAAAACTCCGGATTTCTGAACATTCCGGAACCTTGGTGCATTCCGGAACCTTGGTGCATTCCGGAACCTTGCTGCATTCCGGAACTCTGAACATTCCGGAATGTTCAGAGTTCCGGAACCTTGCTGCATTCCGGAACCTTGGTGCAATCCGGAACTCCGAACATTCCAGAATTCTGAAAACTCCGGATTTCTGAACATTCCGGAACCTTGGTGCATTCCGGAACCTTGCTGCATTCCGGAACCTTGCTGCATTCCGGAACTCTGAACATTCCGGAATTCCGAACATTCCGGAACCTTGGTGCATTCCAGAATTCTGAACATTCCGGAACCTTGGTACATTCCGGAATTCCAAACATTCCGGAACCTTGGTGCATTCCGGAACCTTGGTGCATTCCAGAATTCTGAACATTCCGGAACCTTGGTGCATTCCGGAATTCCGAACATTCCGGAACCTTGGTGCATTCCGGAACTCTGAACATTCCGGAACTCTGAACATTCCGGAATTCCAAACATTCCGGAACCTTGGTGCATTCCGGAACTCTGAACATTCCGGAATTCCGAACATTCCGGAACCTTGGTGCATTCCGGAACCTTGTTGCATTCCGGAACTCTGAACATTCCGGAACTCTGAACATTCCGGAATTCCGAACATTCCGGAATTCCGAACATTCCGGAATTCCGAACATTCCGGAACCTTGGTGCATTCCGGAACCTTGGTGCATTCCGGAACTCTGAACATTCCGGAATTCCGAACATTCCGGAATTCCGAACATTCCGGAACCTTGGTGCATTCCGGAACCTTGGTGCATTCCGGAACTCTGAACATTCCGGAACTCTTAACATTCCGGAATTCCGAACATTCCGGAACCTTGGTGCATTCCGGAACTCTGAACATTCCGGAACTCTGAACATTCCGGAATTCCGAACATTCCGGAATTCCGAACATTCCGGAACCTTGGTGCATTCCGGAACTCTGAACATTCCGGAACCTTGGTGCATTCCGGAACTCTGAACATTCCGGAATTCCGAACATTTCAGAACCTTGGTGCATTCCGGAACCTTGGTGCATTCCAGAATTCTGAACACTCTGGAACCTTGGTGCATTCCGGAACTCTGAACATTCCGGAATTCCGAACATTCCGGAACCTTGGTGCATTCCGGAACCTTGGTGCATTCCGGAACTCTGAACATTCCGGAATTCCGAACATTCCGGAACCTTGGTGCATTCCGGAACCTTGGTGCATTCCGGAACTCTGAACATTCCGGAACTCTTAACATTCCGGAATTCCGAACATTCCGGAACCTTGGTGCATTCCGGAACTCTGAACATTCCGGAACCTTGGTGCATTCCGGAACTCTGAACATTCCGGAATTCCGAACATTTCAGAACCTTGGTGCATTCCGGAACCTTGGTGCATTCCAGAATTCTGAACACTCCGGAACCTTGGTGCATTCCGGAACTCTGAACATTCCGGAATTCCGAACATTCCGGAACCTTGGTGCATTCCGGAACCTTGCTGCATTCCGGAACTCTGAACATTCCGGAATTCCGAACATTCCGGAACCTTGGTGCATTCCGGAACCTTGGTGCATTCCGGAACTCTGAACATTCCAGAATTCCGAACATTCCGGAACCTTGGTGCATTCCGGAACCTTGATGCATTCCGGAACTCTGAACATTCCGGAACTCTGAACATTCCAGAATTCCGAACATTCCGGAACCTTGGTGCATTCCGGAACCTTGGTGCATTCCGGAACTCTGAACATTCCGGAACTCTGAACATTCCGGAATTCCGAACATTAAGGAACCTTGGTGCATTCCGGAACTCCGAACATTCCAGAATTCCGAACATTCCGGAATTCCGAACATTCCGGAACCTTGGTGCATTCCGGAACTCTGAACATTCCGGAATTCCGAACATTCCGGAACCTTGGTGCATTCCGGAACCTTGGTGCATTCCGGAACTCTGAACATTCCGGAACTCTGAACATTCCGGAATTCCGAACATTCCGGAACCTTGGTGCATTCCAGAATTCTGAACATTCCGGAACCTTGGTACATTCCGGAATTCCGAACATTCCGGAATTCCGAACATTCCGGAACCTTGGTGCATTCCGGAACTCATAACATTCCGGAACTCTGAACATTCCGGAACCTTGGTGCATTGCGGAACCTTGGTGCATTCCGGAACTCTGAACATTCCGGAATTCCGAACATTCCGGAACCTTGGTGCATTCCGGAACCTTGGTGCATTCCGGAACTCTGAACATTCCGGAATTCCGAACATTCCGGAACCTTGGTGCATTGCGGAACCTTGGTGCATTCCGGAACTATGAACATTCCGGAATTCCGAACATTCCGGAACCTTGGTGCATTCCGGAACCTTGGTGCATTCCGGAACTCTGAACATTCCGGAACTCTGAACATTCCGGAATTCCGAACATTCCGGAACCTTGGTGCATTCCGGAACCTTGGTGCATTCCGGAACTCCGAACATTCCAGAATTCTGAACACTCCGGAATTCTGAACATTCCGGAACCTTGGTGCATTCCGGAACCTTGCTGCATTCCGGAACTCTGAACATTCCGGAATTCCGAACATTCCGGAACCTTGGTGCATTCCGGAACTCTGAACATTCCGGAATTCCGAACATTCCGGAACCTTGGTGCATTGCGGAACCTTGGTGCATTCCGGAACTCTGAACATTCCGGAATTCCGAACATTCCGGAACCTTGGTGCATTCCGGAACCTTGGTGCATTCCGGAACTCTGAACATTCCGGAACTCTGAACATTCCGGAATTCCGAACATTCCGGAACCTTGGTGCATTCCGGAACTCTGAACATTCCGGAACTCTGAACATTCCGGAATTCCGAACATTAAGGAACCTTGGTGCATTCCGGAACTCCGAACATTCCGGAACTCTGAACATTCCGGAATTCCGAACATTAAGGAACCTTGGTGCATTCCGGAACTCCGAACATTCCAGAATTCCGAACATTCCGGAATTCCGAACATTCCGGAACCTTGGTGCATTCCGGAACTCTGAACATTCCGGAATTCCGAACATTCCGGAATTCCGAACATTCTGGAACCTTGGTGCATTCCGGAACTCTGAACATTCCGGAACCTTGGTGCATTCCGGAACCTTGGTGCATTCCGGAACTCTGAACATTCCGGAACTCTGAACATTCCGGAATTCCGAACATTCCGGAACCTTGGTGCATTCCGGAACTCTGAACATTCCGGAACTCTGAACATTCCGGAATTCCGAACATTAAGGAACCTTGGTGCATTCCGGAACTCCGAACATTCCAGAATTCCGAACATTCCGGAATTCCGAACATTCCGGAACCTTGGTGCATTCCGGAACTCTGAACATTCCGGAATTCCGAACATTCCGGAATTCCGAACATTCTGGAACCTTGGTGCATTCCGGAACTCTGAACATTCCGGAACCTTGGTGCATTCCGGAACTCTGAACATTCCGGAATTCCGAACATTTCAGAACCTTGGTGCATTCCGGAACCTTGGTGCATTCCAGAATTCTGAACACTCCGGAACCTTGGTACATTCCGGAACTCTGAACATTCCGGAACTCTGAACATTCCGGAATTCCGAACATTCCGGAACCTTGGTGCATTCCGGAACTCTGAACATTCCGGAATTCCGAACATTCCGGAACCTTGGTGCATTCCGGAACCTTGCTGCATTCCGGAACTCTGAACATTCCGGAATTCCGAACATTAAGGAACCTTGGTGCATTCCGGAACTCCGAACATTCCGGAACTCTGAACATTCCGGAATTCCGAACATTAAGGAACCTTGGTGCATTCCGGAACTCCGAACATTCCAGAATTCCGAACATTCCGGAATTCCGAACATTCCGGAACCTTGGTGCATTCCGGAACTCTGAACATTCCGGAATTCCGAACATTCCGGAATTCCGAACATTCTGGAACCTTGGTGCATTCCGGAACTCTGAACATTCCGGAACCTTGGTGCATTCCGGAACCTTGGTGCATTCCGGAACTCTGAACATTCCGGAACTCTGAACATTCCGGAATTCCGAACATTCCGGAACCTTGGTGCATTCCGGAACTCTGAACATTCCGGAACTCTGAACATTCCGGAATTCCGAACATTAAGGAACCTTGGTGCATTCCGGAACTCCGAACATTCCAGAATTCCGAACATTCCGGAATTCCGAACATTCCGGAACCTTGGTGCATTCCGGAACTCTGAACATTCCGGAATTCCGAACATTCCGGAATTCCGAACATTCTGGAACCTTGGTGCATTCCGGAACTCTGAACATTCCGGAACCTTGGTGCATTCCGGAACTCTGAACATTCCGGAATTCCGAACATTCCGGAATTCCGAACATTCTGGAACCTTGGTGCATTCCGGAACTCTGAACATTCCGGAACCTTGGTGCATTCCGGAACCTTGGTGCATTCCGGAACTCTGAACATTCCGGAACTCTGAACATTCCGGAATTCCGAACATTCCGGAACCTTGGTGCATTCCGGAACTCTGAACATTCCGGAACTCTGAACATTCCGGAATTCCGAACATTAAGGAACCTTGGTGCATTCCGGAACTCCGAACATTCCAGAATTCCGAACATTCCGGAATTCCGAACATTCCGGAACCTTGGTGCATTCCGGAACTCTGAACATTCCGGAATTCCGAACATTCCGGAATTCCGAACATTCTGGAACCTTGGTGCATTCCGGAACTCTGAACATTCCGGAACCTTGGTGCATTCCGGAACTCTGAACATTCCGGAATTCCGAACATTTCAGAACCTTGGTGCATTCCGGAACCTTGGTGCATTCCAGAATTCTGAACACTCCGGAACCTTGGTACATTCCGGAACTCTGAACATTCCGGAACTCTGAACATTCCGGAATTCCGAACATTCCGGAACCTTGGTGCATTCCGGAACTCTGAACATTCCGGAATTCCGAACATTCCGGAACCTTGGTGCATTCCGGAACCTTGCTGCATTCCGGAACTCTGAACATTCCGGAATTCCGAACATTCCGGAACCTTGGTGCATTCCGGAACCTTGGTGCATTCCGGAACTCTGAACATTCCAGAATTCCGAACATTCCGGAACCTTGGGGCATTCCGGAACCTTGATGCATTCCGGAACTCTGAACATTCCGGAACTCTGAACATTCCAGAATTCCGAACATTCCGGAACCTTGGTGCATTCCGGAACCTTGGTGCATTCCGGAACTCTGAACATTCCGGAACTCTGAACATTCCGGAATTCCGAACATTAAGGAACCTTGGTGCATTCCGGAACTCCGAACATTCCAGAATTCCGAACATTCCGGAATTCCGAACATTCCGGAACCTTGGTGCATTCCGGAACTCTGAACATTCCGGAATTCCGAACATTCCGGAACCTTGGTGCATTCCGGAACCTTGGTGCATTCCGGAACTCTGAACATTCCGGAATTCCGAACATTCCGGAACCTTGGTGCATTCCGGAACCTTGGTGCATTCCGGAACTCTGAACATTCCGGAACTCTGAACATTCCGGAATTCCGAACATTCCGGAACCTTGGTGCATTCCAGAATTCTGAACATTCCGGAACCTTGGTACATTCCGGAATTCCGAACATTCCGGAATTCCGAACATTCCGGAACCTTGGTGCATTCCGGAACTCATAACATTCCGGAACTCTGAACATTCCGGAACCTTGGTGCATTGCGGAACCTTGGTGCATTCCGGAACTCTGAACATTCCGGAATTCCGAACATTCCGGAACCTTGGTGCATTCCGGAACCTTGGTGCATTCCGGAACTCTGAACATTCCGGAACTCTGAACATTCCGGAATTCCGAACATTCCGGAACCTTGGTGCATTGCGGAACCTTGGTGCATTCCGGAACTCTGAACATTCCGGAATTCCGAACATTCCGGAACCTTGGTGCATTCCGGAACCTTGGTGCATTCCGGAACTCTGAACATTCCGGAACTCTGAACATTCTGGAATTCCGAACATTCCGGAACCTTGGTGCATTCCGGAACCTTGGTGCATTCCGGAACTCCGAACATTCCAGAATTCTGAACACTCCGGAATTCTGAACATTCCGGAACCTTGGTGCATTCCGGAACCTTGCTGCATTCCGGAACTCTGAACATTCCGGAATTCCGAACATTCCGGAACCTTGGTGCATTCCGGAACTCTGAACATTCCGGAATTCCGAACATTCCGGAACCTTGGTGCATTGCGGAACCTTGGTGCATTCCGGAACTCTGAACATTCCGGAATTCCGAACATTCCGGAACCTTGGTGCATTCCGGAACCTTGGTGCATTCCGGAACTCTGAACATTCCGGAATTCCGAACATTCCGGAACCTTGGTGCATTCCGGAACTCTGAACATTCCGGAACTCTGAACATTCCGGAATTCCGAACATTAAGGAACCTTGGTGCATTCCGGAACTCCGAACATTCCAGAATTCCGAACATTCCGGAATTCCGAACATTCCGGAACCTTGGTGCATTCCGGAACTCTGAACATTCCGGAATTCCGAACATTCCGGAACCTTGGTGCATTCCGGAACCTTGGTGCATTCCGGAACTCTGAACATTCCGGAACTCTGAACATTCCGGAATTCCGAACATTAAGGAACCTTGGTGCATTCCGGAACTCCGAACATTCCAGAATTCCGAACATTCCGGAATTCCGAACATTCCGGAACCTTGGTGCATTCCGGAACTCTGAACATTCCGGAATTCCGAACATTCCGGAACCTTGGTGCATTCCAGAATTCCGAACATTCCGGAACTTTGGTGCATTCCGGAACTCTGAACATTCCGGAATTCCGAACATTCCGGAACCTTGGTGCATTCCAGAATTCCGAACATTCCGGAACCTTGGTGCATTCCGGAACTCTGAACATTCCGGAACTCTGAACATTCCGGAACTCTGAACATTCCGGAATTCTGAACATTCCGGAACCTTGGTGCATTCCGGAACCTTGGTGCATTCCGGAACTCTGAACATTCCGGAATTCCGAACATTCCGGAACCTTGGTGCATTCCAGAATTCCGAACATTCCGGAACTTTGGTGCATTCCGGAACTCTGAACATTCCGGAATTCCGAACATTCCGGAACCTTGGTGCATTCCAGAATTCCGAACATTCCGGAACCTTGGTGCATTCCGGAACTCTGAACATTCCGGAACTCTGAACATTCCGGAACTCTGAACATTCCGGAATTCCGAACATTCCGGAACCTTGGTGCATTCCGGAACCTTGGTGCAATCCGGAACTCCGAACATTCCAGAATTCTGAACACTCCGGATTTCTGAACATTCCGGAACCTTGGTGCATTCCGGAACCTTGCCGCATTCCGGAACTCTGAACATTCCGGAACTCTGAACATTCCGGAATTCCGAACATTCCGGAACCTTGGTGCATTCCGGAACCTTGGTGCATTCCGGAACTCCGAACATTCCAGAATTCCGAACATTCCGGAATTCCGAACATTCCGGAACCTTGGTGCATTCCGGAACTGAACATTCCGGAACTCTGAACATTCCGGAACCTTGGTGCATTCCGGAACTCTGAACATTCCGGAACCTTGGTGCATTCCGGAACCTTGGTGCATTCCGGAACCTTGGTGCATTCCGGAACTCTGAACATTCCGGAACTCTGAACATTCCGGAATTCCGAACATTCCGGAACCTTGGTGCATTCCAGAATTCTGAACATTCCGGAACCTTGGTACATTCCGGAATTCCGAACATTCCGGAACTCTGAACATTCCGGAACCTTGGTGCATTCCGGAACTCTGAACATTCCGGAATTCCGAACATTCCGGAACCTTGGTGCATTGCGGAACCTTGGTGCATTCCGGAACTCTGAACATTCCGGAATTCCGAACATTCCGGAACCTTGGTGCATTCCGGAACCTTGGTGCATTCCGGAACTCTGAACATTCCGGAACTCTGAACATTCCGGAATTCCGAACATTCCGGAACCTTGGTGCATTCCGGAACTCTGAACATTCCGGAATTCCGAACATTCCGGAACCTTGGTGCATTCCAGAACCTTGGTGCATTCCGGAACTCCGAACATTCCAGAATTCCGAACATTCCGGAATTCCGAACATTCCGGAACCTTGGTGCATTCCGGAACCTTGGTGCATTCCAGAATTCCGAACATTCCGGAACCTTGGTGCATTCCGGAACTCTGAACATTCCGGAACTCTGAATATTTCCGGAACTCTGAACATTCCGGAACCTTGGTGCATTGCGGAACCTTGGTGCATTCCGGAACTCTGAACATTCCGGAACTCTGAACATTCCGGAATTCCGAACATTCCGGAACCTTGGTGCATTCCGGAACCTTGGTGCATTCCGGAACTCCGAACATTCCAGAATTCTGAACACTCCGGAATTCTGAACATTCCGGAACCTTGCTGCATTCCGGAACTCTGAACATTCCGGAATTCCGAACATTCCGGAACCTTGGTGCATTCCGGAACTCTGAACATTCCGGAACTCTGAACATTCCGGAACCTTGGTGCATTCCGGAACTCTGAACATTCCGGAATTCCGAACATTCCGGAACCTTGGTGCATTCCGGAACCTTGGTGCATTCCGGAACTCTGAACATTCCGGAACTCTGAACATTCCGGAATTCCGAACATTCCGGAACCTTGGTGCATTCCGGAACCTTGGTGCATTCCAGAATTCCGAACATTCCGGAACCTTGGTGCATTCCGGAACTCTGAACATTCCGGAACTCTGAACATTCCGGAACTCTGAACATTCCGGAACCTTGGTGCATTCCGGAACTCTGAACATTCCGGAATTCCGAACATTCCGGAACCTTGGTGCATTCCGGAACCTTGGTGCATTCCAGAACTCTGAACATTCCGGAATTCCGAACATTCCGGAACCTTGGTGCATTCCGGAACTCTGAACATTCCGGAACTCTGAACATTCCGGAATTCCGAACATTCCGGAACCTTGGTGCATTCCGGAACCTTGGTGCATTCCGGAACTCCGAACATTCCAGAATTCCGAACATTCCGGAATTCCGAACATTCCGGAACCTTGGTGCATTCCGGAACTCTGAACATTCCGGAATTCCGAACATTCCGGAACCTTGGTGCATTCCGGAACTGAACATTCCGGAACTCTGAACATTCCGGAACCTTGGTGCATTCCGGAACCTTGGTGCATTCCGGAACCTTGGTGCATTCCGGAACTCTGAACATTCCGGAACTCTGAACATTCCGGAATTCCGAACATTCCGGAATTCCGAACATTCCGGAACCTTGGTGCATTCCGGAATCTTGGTGCATTCCGGAACTCCGAACATTCCAGAATTCCGAACATTCCGGAATTCCGAACATTCCGGAACCTTGGTGCATTCCGGAACTGAACATTCCGGAACTCTGAACATTCCGGAACCTTGGTGCATTCCGGAACTCTGAACATTCCGGAACCTTGGTGCATTCCGGAACCTTGGTGCATTCCGGAACCTTGGTGCATTCCGGAACTCTGAACATTCCGGAACTCTGAACATTCCGGAATTCCGAACATTCCGGAACCTTGGTGCATTCCAGAATTCTGAACATTCCGGAACCTTGGTACATTCCGGAATTCCGAACATTCCGGAACTCTGAACATTCCGGAACCTTGGTGCATTCCGGAACTCTGAACATTCCGGAATTCCGAACATTCCGGAACCTTGGTGCATTGCGGAACCTTGGTGCATTCCGGAACTCTGAACATTCCGGAATTCCGAACATTCCGGAACCTTGGTGCATTCCGGAACCTTGGTGCATTCCGGAACTCTGAACATTCCGGAACTCTGAACATTCCGGAATTCCGAACATTCCGGAACCTTGGTGCATTCCGGAACTCTGAACATTCCGGAATTCCGAACATTCCGGAACCTTGGTGCATTCCAGAACCTTGGTGCATTCCGGAACTCCGAACATTCCAGAATTCCGAACATTCCGGAATTCCGAACATTCCGGAACCTTGGTGCATTCCGGAACCTTGGTGCATTCCAGAATTCCGAACATTCCGGAACCTTGGTGCATTCCGGAACTCTGAACATTCCGGAACTCTGAATATTTCCGGAACTCTGAACATTCCGGAACCTTGGTGCATTGCGGAACCTTGGTGCATTCCGGAACTCTGAACATTCCGGAACTCTGAACATTCCGGAATTCCGAACATTCCGGAACCTTGGTGCATTCCGGAACCTTGGTGCATTCCGGAACTCCGAACATTCCAGAATTCTGAACACTCCGGAATTCTGAACATTCCGGAACCTTGCTGCATTCCGGAACTCTGAACATTCCGGAATTCCGAACATTCCGGAACCTTGGTGCATTCCGGAACTCTGAACATTCCGGAACTCTGAACATTCCGGAACCTTGGTGCATTCCGGAACTCTGAACATTCCGGAATTCCGAACATTCCGGAACCTTGGTGCATTCCGGAACCTTGGTGCATTCCGGAACTCTGAACATTCCGGAACTCTGAACATTCCGGAATTCCGAACATTCCGGAACCTTGGTGCATTCCGGAACCTTGGTGCATTCCAGAATTCCGAACATTCCGGAACCTTGGTGCATTCCGGAACTCTGAACATTCCGGAACTCTGAACATTCCGGAACTCTGAACATTCCGGAACCTTGGTGCATTCCGGAACTCTGAACATTCCGGAATTCCGAACATTCCGGAACCTTGGTGCATTCCGGAACCTTGGTGCATTCCAGAACTCTGAACATTCCGGAATTCCGAACATTCCGGAACCTTGGTGCATTCCGGAACTCTGAACATTCCGGAACTCTGAACATTCCGGAATTCCGAACATTCCGGAACCTTGGTGCATTCCGGAACCTTGGTGCATTCCGGAACTCCGAACATTCCAGAATTCCGAACATTCCGGAATTCCGAACATTCCGGAACCTTGGTGCATTCCGGAACTCTGAACATTCCGGAATTCCGAACATTCCGGAACCTTGGTGCATTCCGGAACTGAACATTCCGGAACTCTGAACATTCCGGAACCTTGGTGCATTCCGGAACCTTGGTGCATTCCGGAACCTTGGTGCATTCCGGAACTCTGAACATTCCGGAACTCTGAACATTCCGGAATTCCGAACATTCCGGAATTCCGAACATTCCGGAACCTTGGTGCATTCCGGAATCTTGGTGCATTCCGGAACTCCGAACATTCCAGAATTCCGAACATTCCGGAATTCCGAACATTCCGGAACCTTGGTGCATTCCGGAACCTTGGTGCATTCCAGAATTCCGAACATTCCGGAACCTTGGTGCATTCCGGAACTCTGAACATTCCGGAACTCTGAATATTTCCGGAACTCTGAACATTCCGGAACCTTGGTGCATTGCGGAACCTTGGTGCATTCCGGAACTCTGAACATTCCGGATTCCGAACATTCCGGAACCTTGGTGCATTCCGGAACCTTGGTGCATTCCGGAACTCTGAACTATCCGGAATTCCGAACATTCCGGAACCTTGGTGCATTCCGGAACTCTGAACATTCCGGAACTCTGAACATTCCGGAACTCTGAACATTCCGGAATTCCGAACATTCCGGAACCTTGGTGCATTCCGGAACCTTGGTGCATTCCGGAACTCCGAACATTCCAGAATTCTGAACACTCCGGAATTCTGAACATTCCGGAACCTTGGTGCATTCCGGAACTCTGAACATTCCGGAATTCCGAACATTCCGGAACCTTGGTGCATTCCGGAACTGAACATTCCGGAACCTTGGTGCATTCCGGAACCTTGGTGCATTCCGGAACTCTGAACATTCCGGAACTCTTAACATTCCGGAACTCTGAACATTCCGGAATTCTGAACATTCCGGAACCTTGGTGCATTCCGGAACTCTGAACATTCCGGAATTCCGAACATTCCGGAACCTTGGTGCATTGCGGAACCTTGGTGCATTCCGGAACTCATAACATTCCGGAACTCTGAACATTCCGGAACCTTGGTGCATTCCGGAACTCTGAACATTCCGGAATTCCGAACATTCCGGAACCTTGGTGCATTGCGGAACCTTGGTGCATTCCGGAACTCTGAACATTCCGGAATTCCGAACATTCCGGAACCTTGGTGCATTCCGGAAACTTGGTGCATTCCGGAACTCTGAACATTCCGGAACTCTGAACATTCCGGAATTCCGAACATTCCGGAACCTTGGTGCATTCCGGAACTCTGAACATTCCGGAACTCTGAACATTCCGGAACCTTGGTGCATTCCGGAACCTTGGTGCATTCCGGAACTCCGAACATTCCAGAATTCTGAACACTCCGGAATTCTGAACATTCCGGAACCTTGCTGCATTCCGGAACTCTGAACATTCCGGAATTCCGAACATTCCGGAACCTTGGTGCATTCCGGAACTCTGAACATTCCGGAACTCTGAACATTCCGGAACCTTGGTGCATTCCGGAACTCTGAACATTCCGGAATTCCGAACATTCCGGAACCTTGGTGCATTCCGGAACCTTGGTGCATTCCGGAACTCTGAACATTCCGGAACTCTGAACATTCCGGAATTCCGAACATTCCGGAACCTTGGTGCATTCCGGAACTCTGAACATTCCGGAACTCTGAACATTCCGGAATTCCGAACATTCCGGAACCTTGGTGCATTCCGGAACCTTGGTGCATTCCGGAACTCCGAACATTCCAGAATTCTGAACACTCCGGAATTCTGAACATTCCGGAACCTTGCTGCATTCCGGAACTCTGAACATTCCGGAATTCCGAACATTCCGGAACCTTGGTGCATTCCGGAACTCTGAACATTCCGGAACTCTGAACATTCCGGAACCTTGGTGCATTCCGGAACTCTGAACATTCCGGAATTCCGAACATTCCGGAACCTTGGTGCATTCCGGAACTCTGAACATTCCGGAATTCCGAACATTCCGGAACCTTGGTGCATTCCGGAACCTTGGTGCATTCCAGAATTCCGAACATTCCGGAACCTTGGTGCATTCCGGAACTCTGAACATTCCGGAATTCCGAACATTCCGGAACCTTGGTGCATTCCGGAACCTTGGTGCATTCCGGAACTCTGAACATTCCGGAATTCCGAACATTCCGGAACCTTGGTGCATTCCGGAACTCTGAACATTCCGGAACTCTGAACATTCCGGAATTCCGAACATTCCGGAACCTTGGTGCATTCCGGAACCTTGGTGCATTCCGGAACTCCGAACATTCCAGAATTCCGAACATTCCGGAATTCCGAACATTCCGGAACCTTGGTGCATTCCGGAACTCTGAACATTCCGGAATTCCGAACATTCCGGAACCTTGGTGCATTCCGGAACTCTGAACATTCCGGAATTCCGAACATTCCGGAACCTTGGTGCATTCCGGAACTGAACATTCCGGAACTCTGAACATTCCGGAACCTTGGTGCATTCCGGAACCTTGGTGCATTCCGGAACCTTGGTGCATTCCGGAACTCTGAACATTCCGGAACTCTGAACATTCCGGAATTCCGAACATTCCGGAACCTTGGTGCATTCCAGAATTCTGAACATTCCGGAACCTTGGGGCATTCCGGAACCTTGGTGCATTGCGGAACCTTGGTGCATTCCGGAACTCTGAACATTCCGGAATTCCGAACATTCCGGAACCTTGGTGCATTCCAGAATTCCGAACATTCCGGAACCTTGGTGCATTCCGGAACCTTGGTGCATTGCGGAACCTTGGTGCATTCCGGAACTCTGAACATTCCGGAATTCCGAACATTCCGGAACCTTGGTGCATTCCAGAATTCCGAACATTCCGGAACCTTGGTGCATTCCGGAACTCTGAACATTCCGGAACTCTGAACATTCCGGAACTCTGAACATTCCGGAACCTTGGTGCATTCCGGAACTCTGAACATTCCGGAATTCCGAACATTCCGGAACCTTGGTGCATTGCGGAACCTTGGTGCATTCCGGAACTCTGAACATTCCGGAATTCCGAACATTCCGGAACCTTGGTGCATTCCGGAAAATTGGTGCATTCCGGAACTCTGAACATTCCGGAACTCTGAACATTCCGGAATTCCGAACATTCCGGAACCTTGGTGCATTCCGGAACTCTGAACATTCCGGAATTCCGAACATTCCGGAATTCCGAACATTCCGGAACCTTGGTGCATTCCGGAACCTTGGTGCATTCCGGAACTCCGAACATTCCAGAATTCTGAACACTCCGGAATTCTGAACATTCCGGAACCTTGCTGCATTCCGGAACTCTGAACATTCCGGAATTCCGAACATTCCGGAACCTTGGTGCATTCCGGAACTCTGAACATTCCGGAACTCTGAACATTCCGGAATTCCGAACATTCCGGAACCTTGGTGCATTCCAGAATTCCGAACATTCCGGAACCTTGGTGCATTCCGGAACTCTGAACATTCCGGAACTCTGAACATTCCGGAACTCTGAACATTCCGGAACCTTGGTGCATTCCGGAACTCTGAACATTCCGGAATTCCGAACATTCCGGAACCTTGGTGCATTCCGGAACCTTGGTGCATTCCAGAACTCTGAACATTCCGGAATTCCGAACATTCCGGAACCTTGGTGCATTCCGGAACTCTGAACATTCCGGAACTCTGAACATTCCGGAATTCCGAACATTCCGGAACCTTGGTGCATTCCGGAACCTTGGTGCATTCCGGAACTCCGAACATTCCAGAATTCCGAACATTCCGGAATTCCGAACATTCCGGAACCTTGGTGCATTCCGGAACTCTGAACATTCCGGAATTCCGAACATTCCGGAACCTTGGTGCATTCCGGAACTGAACATTCCGGAACTCTGAACATTCCGGAACCTTGGTGCATTCCGGAACCTTGGTGCATTCCGGAACCTTGGTGCATTCCGGAACTCTGAACATTCCGGAACTCTGAACATTCCGGAATTCCGAACATTCCGGAATTCCGAACATTCCGGAACCTTGGTGCATTCCGGAATCTTGGTGCATTCCGGAACTCCGAACATTCCAGAATTCCGAACATTCCGGAATTCCGAACATTCCGGAACCTTGGTGCATTCCGGAACCTTGGTGCATTCCAGAATTCCGAACATTCCGGAACCTTGGTGCATTCCGGAACTCTGAACATTCCGGAACTCTGAATATTTCCGGAACTCTGAACATTCCGGAACCTTGGTGCATTGCGGAACCTTGGTGCATTCCGGAACTCTGAACATTCCGGATTCCGAACATTCCGGAACCTTGGTGCATTCCGGAACCTTGGTGCATTCCGGAACTCTGAACTATCCGGAATTCCGAACATTCCGGAACCTTGGTGCATTCCGGAACTCTGAACATTCCGGAACTCTGAACATTCCGGAACTCTGAACATTCCGGAATTCCGAACATTCCGGAACCTTGGTGCATTCCGGAACCTTGGTGCATTCCGGAACTCCGAACATTCCAGAATTCTGAACACTCCGGAATTCTGAACATTCCGGAACCTTGGTGCATTCCGGAACTCTGAACATTCCGGAATTCCGAACATTCCGGAACCTTGGTGCATTCCGGAACTGAACATTCCGGAACTCTGAACATTCCGGAACCTTGGTGCATTCCGGAACTCTGAACATTCCGGAACCTTGGTGCATTCCGGAACCTTGGTGCATTCCGGAACTCTGAACATTCCGGAACTCTTAACATTCCGGAACTCTGAACATTCCGGAATTCCGAACATTCCGGAACCTTGGTGCATTCCGGAACTCTGAACATTCCGGAATTCCGAACATTCCGGAACCTTGGTGCATTGCGGAACCTTGGTGCATTCCGGAACTCATAACATTCCGGAACTCTGAACATTCCGGAACCTTGGTGCATTCCGGAACTCTGAACATTCCGGAATTCCGAACATTCCGGAACCTTGGTGCATTCCGGAAACTTGGTGCATTCCGGAACTCTGAACATTCCGGAACTCTGAACATTCCGGAATTCCGAACATTCCGGAACCTTGGTGCATTCCGGAACTCTGAACATTCCGGAACTCTGAACATTCCGGAATTCCGAACATTCCGGAACCTTGGTGCATTCCGGAACCTTGGTGCATTCCGGAACTCCGAACATTCCAGAATTCTGAACACTCCGGAATTCTGAACATTCCGGAACCTTGGTGCATTCCGGAACCTTGCTGCATTCCGGAACTCTGAACATTCCGGAATTCCGAACATTTCGGAACCTTGGTGCATTCCGGAACTCTGAACATTCCGGAACCTTGGTGCATTCCGGAACCTTGGTGCATTCCGGAACTCTGAACATTCCGGAACTCTGAACATTCCGGAATTCCGAACATTCCGGAACCTTGGTGCATTCCGGAACCTTGGTGCATTCCAGAATTCCGAACATTCCGGAACCTTGGTGCATTCCGGAACTCTGAACATTCCGGAACTCTGAACATTCCGGAACTCTGAACATTCCGGAACCTTGGTGCATTCCGGAACTCTGAACATTCCGGAATTCCGAACATTCCGGAACCTTGGTGCATTCCGGAATCTTGGTGCATTCCGGAACTCTGAACATTCCGGAATTCCGAACATTCCGGAACCTTGGTGCATTCCGGAACTCTGAACATTCCGGAACTCTGAACATTCCGGAATTCCGAACATTCCGGAACCTTGGTGCATTCCGGAACCTTGGTGCATTCCGGAACTCCGAACATTCCAGAATTCCGAACATTCCGGAATTCCGAACATTCCGGAACCTTGGTGCATTCCGGAACTCTGAACATTCCGGAATTCCGAACATTCCGGAACCTTGGTGCATTCCGGAACTGAACATTCCGGAACTCTGAACATTCCGGAACCTTGGTGCATTCCGGAACTCTGAACATTCCGGAACCTTGGTGCATTCCGGAACCTTGGTGCATTCCGGAACCTTGGTGCATTCCGGAACTCTGAACATTCCGGAACTCTTAACATTCCGGAACTCTGAACATTCCGGAATTCCGAACATTCCGGAACCTTGGTGCATTCCGGAATTCTGAACATTCCGGAACCTTGGTGCATTGCGGAACCTTGGTGCATTCCGGAACTCTGAACATTCCGGAATTCCGAACATTCCGGAACCTTGGTGCATTGCGGAACCTTGGTGCATTCCGGAACTCATAACATTCCGGAACTCTGAACATTCCGGAACCTTGGTGCATTCCGGAACTCTGAACATTCCGGAATTCCGAACATTCCGGAACCTTGGTGCATTGCGGAACCTTGGTGCATTCCGGAACTCTGAACATTCCGGAATTCCGAACATTCCGGAACCTTGGTGCATTCCGGAAACTTGGTGCATTCCGGAACTCTGAACATTCCGGAACTCTGAACATTCCGGAATTCCGAACATTCCGGAACCTTGGTGCATTCCGGAACTCTGAACATTCCGGAACTCTGAACATTCCGGAATTCCGAACATTCCGGAACCTTGGTGCATTCCGGAACCTTGGTGCATTCCGGAACTCCGAACATTCCAGAATTCCGAACATTCCGGAATTCCGAACATTCCGGAACCTTGGTGCATTCCGGAACTCTGAACATTCCGGAATTCCGAACATTCCGGAACCTTGGTGCATTCCGGAACTGAACATTCCGGAACTCTGAACATTCCGGAACCTTGGTGCATTCCGGAACTCTGAACATTCCGGAACCTTGGTGCATTCCGGAACCTTGGTGCATTCCGGAACCTTGGTGCATTCCGGAACTCTGAACATTCCGGAACTCTGAACATTCCGGAATTCCGAACATTCCGGAACCTTGGTGCATTCCAGAATTCTGAACATTCCGGAACCTTGGTACATTCCGGAATTCCGAACATTCCGGAATTCCGAACATTCCGGAACCTTGGTGCATTCTGGAACCTTGGTGCATTCCGGAACTCTGAACATTCCGGAACTCTGAACATTCCGGAATTCCGAACATTCCGGAACCTTGGTGCATTCCGGAACTCTGAACATTCCGGAACTCTGAACATTCCGGAATTCCGAACATTCCGGAACCTTGGTGCATTCCGGAACCTTGGTGCATTCCGGAACTCTGAACATTCCGGAATTCCGAACATTCCGGAACCTTGGTGCATTCCGGAACTCTGAACATTCCGGAACTCTGAACATTCCGGAATTCCGAACATTCCGGAACCTTGGTGCATTCCAGAATTCCGAACATTCCGGAACCTTGGTGCATTCCGGAACTCTGAACATTCCGGAATTCCGAACATTCCGGAACCTTGGTGCATTCCGGAACCTTGGTGCATTCCGGAACTCTGAACATTCCGGAATTCCGAACATTCCGGAACCTTGGTGCATTCCGGAACTCTGAACATTCCGGAACTCTGAACATTCCGGAATTCCGAACATTCCGGAACCTTGGTGCATTCCGGAACCTTGGTGCATTCCGGAACTCCGAACATTCCAGAATTCCGAACATTCCGGAATTCCGAACATTCCGGAACCTTGGTGCATTCCGGAACTCTGAACATTCCGGAATTCCGAACATTCCGGAACCTTGGTGCATTCCGGAACTGAACATTCCGGAACCTTGGTGCATTCCGGAACCTTGGTGCATTCCGGAACCTTGGTGCATTCCGGAACCTTGGTGCATTCCGGAACTCTGAACATTCCGGAACTCTGAACATTCTGGAATTCCGAACATTCCGGAACCTTGGTGCATTGCGGAACCTTGGTGCATTCCGGAACTCATAACATTCCGGAACTCTGAACATTCCAGAACCTTGGTGCATTCCGGAACTCTGAACATTCCGGAATTCCGAACATTCCGGAACCTTGGTGCATTGCGGAACCTTGGTGCATTCCGGAACTCTGAACATTCCGGAATTCCGAACATTCCGGAACCTTGGTGCATTCCGGAAACTTGGTGCATTCCGGAACTCTGAACATTCCGGAACTCTGAACATTCCGGAATTCCGAACATTCCGGAACCTTGGTGCATTCCGGAACTCTGAACATTCCGGAATTCCGAACATTCCGGAACCTTGGTGCATTCCGGAACTCTGAACATTCCGGAATTCCGAACATTCCGGAATTCCGAACATTCCGGAACCTTGGTGCATTCCGGAACTCTGAACATTCCGGAATTCCGAACATTCCGGAACCTTGGTGCATTCCGGAACCTTGGTGCATTCCGGAACTCTGAACATTCCGGAACTCTTAACATTCCGGAACTCTGAACATTCCGGAATTCCGAACATTCCGGAACCTTGGTGCATTCCGGAACCTTGGTGCATTCCGGAACTCTGAACATTCCGGAACTCTGAACATTCCGGAATTCCGAACATTCCGGAACCTTGGTGCATTCCAGAATTCTGAACATTCCGGAACCTTGGTGCATTGCGGAACCTTGGTGCATTCCGGAACTCTGAACATTCCGGATTCCGAACATTCCGGAACCTTGGTGCATTCCGGAACCTTGGTGCATTCCGGAACTCATAACATTCCGGAACTCTGAACATTCCGGAACCTTGGTGCATTCCGGAACTCTGAACATTCCGGAATTCCGAACATTCCGGAACCTTGGTGCATTGCGGAACCTTGGTGCATTCCGGAACTCTGAACATTCCGGAATTCCGAACATTCCGGAACCTTGGTGCATTCCGGAAACTTGGTGCATTCCGGAACTCTGAACATTCCGGAACTCTGAACATTCCGGAATTCCGAACATTCCGGAACCTTGGTGCATTCCGGAACTCTGAACATTCCGGAACTCTGAACATTCCGGAATTCCGAACATTCCGGAACCTTGGTGCATTCCGGAACCTTGGTGCATTCCGGAACTCCGAACATTCCAGAATTCCGAACATTCCGGAATTCCGAACATTCCGGAACCTTGGTGCATTCCGGAACTCTGAACATTCCGGAATTCCGAACATTCCGGAACCTTGGTGCATTCCGGAACTGAACATTCCGGAACTCTGAACATTCCGGAACCTTGGTGCATTCCGGAACTCTGAACATTCCGGAACCTTGGTGCATTCCGGAACCTTGGTGCATTCCGGAACCTTGGTGCATTCCGGAACTCTGAACATTCCGGAACTCTGAACATTCCGGAATTCCGAACATTCCGGAACCTTGGTGCATTCCAGAATTCTGAACATTCCGGAACCTTGGTACATTCCGGAATTCCGAACATTCCGGAATTCCGAACATTCCGGAACCTTGGTGCATTCCGGAACCTTGGTGCATTCCGGAACTCTGAACATTCCGGAACTCTGAACATTCCGGAATTCCGAACATTCCGGAACCTTGGTGCATTCCGGAACTCTGAACATTCCGGAACTCTGAACATTCCGGAATTCCGAACATTCCGGAACCTTGCTGCATTCCGGAACTCTGAACATTCCGGAATTCCGAACATTCCGGAACCTTGGTGCATTCCGGAACTCTGAACATTCCGGAACTCTGAACATTCCGGAACCTTGGTGCATTCCGGAACTCTGAACATTCCGGAATTCCGAACATTCCGGAACCTTGGTGCATTCCGGAACCTTGGTGCATTCCGGAACTCTGAACATTCCGGAACTCTGAACATTCTGGAATTCCGAACATTCCGGAACCTTGGTGCATTCCGGAACCTTGGTGCATTCCAGAATTCCGAACATTCCGGAACCTTGGTGCATTCCGGAACTCTGAACATTCCGGAATTCCGAACATTCCGGAACCTTGGTGCATTCCGGAACCTTGGTGCATTCCGGAACTCTGAACATTCCGGAATTCCGAACATTCCGGAACCTTGGTGCATTCCGGAACTCTGAACATTCCGGAACTCTGAACATTCCGGAATTCCGAACATTCCGGAACCTTGGTGCATTCCGGAACCTTGGTGCATTCCGGAACTCCGAACATTCCAGAATTCCGAACATTCCGGAATTCCGAACATTCCGGAACCTTGGTGCATTCCGGAACTCTGAACATTCCGGAATTCCGAACATTCCGGAACCTTGGTGCATTCCGGAACTGAACATTCCGGAACCTTGGTGCATTCCGGAACCTTGGTGCATTCCGGAACCTTGGTGCATTCCGGAACCTTGGTGCATTCCGGAACTCTGAACATTCCGGAACTCTGAACATTCTGGAATTCCGAACATTCCGGAACCTTGGTGCATTGCGGAACCTTGGTGCATTCCGGAACTCATAACATTCCGGAACTCTGAACATTCCAGAACCTTGGTGCATTCCGGAACTCTGAACATTCCGGAATTCCGAACATTCCGGAACCTTGGTGCATTGCGGAACCTTGGTGCATTCCGGAACTCTGAACATTCCGGAATTCCGAACATTCCGGAACCTTGGTGCATTCCGGAAACTTGGTGCATTCCGGAACTCTGAACATTCCGGAACTCTGAACATTCCGGAATTCCGAACATTCCGGAACCTTGGTGCATTCCGGAACTCTGAACATTCCGGAATTCCGAACATTCCGGAACCTTGGTGCATTCCGGAACTCTGAACATTCCGGAATTCCGAACATTCCGGAATTCCGAACATTCCGGAACCTTGGTGCATTCCGGAACTCTGAACATTCCGGAATTCCGAACATTCCGGAACCTTGGTGCATTCCGGAACCTTGGTGCATTCCGGAACTCTGAACATTCCGGAACTCTTAACATTCCGGAACTCTGAACATTCCGGAATTCCGAACATTCCGGAACCTTGGTGCATTCCGGAACCTTGGTGCATTCCGGAACTCTGAACATTCCGGAACTCTGAACATTCCGGAATTCCGAACATTCCGGAACCTTGGTGCATTCCAGAATTCTGAACATTCCGGAACCTTGGTGCATTGCGGAACCTTGGTGCATTCCGGAACTCTGAACATTCCGGATTCCGAACATTCCGGAACCTTGGTGCATTCCGGAACCTTGGTGCATTCCGGAACTCTGAACTATCCGGAATTCCGAACATTCCGGAACCTTGGTGCATTCCGGAACTCTGAACATTCCGGAACTCTGAACATTCCGGAACTCTGAACATTCCGGAATTCCGAACATTCCGGAACCTTGGTGCATTCCGGAACCTTGGTGCATTCCGGAACTCCGAACATTCCAGAATTCTGAACACTCCGGAACTCTGAACATTCCGGAATTCCGAACATTCCGGAACCTTGGTGCATTCCGGAACCTTGGTGCATTCCGGAACTCCGAACATTCCAGAATTCTGAACACTCCGGAATTCTGAACATTCCGGAACCTTGGTGCATTCCGGAACCTTGGTGCATTCCGGAACTCCGAACATTCCGGAACTCTGAACATTCCGGAACCTTGGTGCATTCCGGAACCTTGGTGCATTCCGGAACTCTGAACATTCCGGAACTCTTAACATTCCGGAACTCTGAACATTCCGGAATTCCGAACATTCCGGAACCTTGGTGCATTCCGGAATCTTGGTGCATTCCGGAACTCTGAACATTCCGGAACTCTGAACATTCCGGAATTCCGAACATTCCGGAACCTTGGTGCATTCCAGAATTCTGAACATTCCGGAACCTTGGTACATTCCGGAATTCCGAACATTCCGGAATTCCGAACATTCCGGAACCTTGGTGCATTCCGGAACTCTGAACATTCCGGAACTCTGAACATTCCGGAACTCTGAACATTCCGGAACCTTGGTGCATTCCGGAACTCTGAACATTCCGGAATTCCGAACATTCCGGAACCTTGGTGCATTGCGGAACCTTGGTGCATTCCGGAACTCATAACATTCCGGAACTCTGAACATTCCGGAACCTTGGTGCATTCCGGAACTCTGAACATTCCGGAATTCCGAACATTCCGGAACCTTGGTGCATTGCGGAACCTTGGTGCATTCCGGAACTCTGAACATTCCGGAATTCCGAACATTCCGGAACCTTGGTGCATTCCGGAACTCTGAACATTCCGGAACTCTGAACATTCCGGAATTCCGAACATTCCGGAACCTTGGTGCATTCCGGAACCTTGGTGCATTCCGGAACTCTGAACATTCCGGAACTCTGAACATTCCGGAATTCCGAACATTCCGGAACCTTGGTGCATTCCGGAACTCTGAACATTCCGGAACTCTGAACATTCCGGAATTCCGAACATTAAGGAACCTTGGTGCATTCCGGAACTGAACATTCCGGAATTCCGAACATTCCGGAACCTTGGTGCATTCCGGAACCTTGGTGCATTCCGGAACTCCGAACATTCCAGAATTCCGAACATTCCGGAATTCCGAACATTCCGGAACCTTGGTGCATTCCGGAAAATTGGTGCATTCCGGAACTCTGAACATTCCGGAACTCTGAACATTCCGGAATTCCGAACATTCCGGAACCTTGGTGCATTCCGGAACTCTGAACATTCCGGAATTCCGAACATTCCGGAATTCCGAACATTCCGGAACCTTGGTGCATTCCGGAACCTTGGTGCATTCCGGAACTCCGAACATTCCAGAATTCTGAACACTCCGGAATTCTGAACATTCCGGAACCTTGGTGCATTCCAGAATTCCGAACATTCCGGAACCTTGGTGCATTCCGGAACTCTGAACATTCCGGAACTCTGAACATTCCGGAACTCTGAACATTCCGGAACCTTGGTGCATTCCGGAACTCTGAACATTCCGGAATTCCGAACATTCCGGAACCTTGGTGCATTCCGGAACCTTGGTGCATTCCAGAACTCTGAACATTCCGGAATTCCGAACATTCCGGAACCTTGGTGCATTCCGGAACTCTGAACATTCCGGAACTCTGAACATTCCGGAATTCCGAACATTCCGGAACCTTGGTGCATTCCGGAACCTTGGTGCATTCCGGAACTCCGAACATTCCAGAATTCCGAACATTCCGGAATTCCGAACATTCCGGAACCTTGGTGCATTCCGGAACTCTGAACATTCCGGAATTCCGAACATTCCGGAACCTTGGTGCATTCCGGAACTGAACATTCCGGAACTCTGAACATTCCGGAACCTTGGTGCATTCCGGAACCTTGGTGCATTCCGGAACCTTGGTGCATTCCGGAACTCTGAACATTCCGGAACTCTGAACATTCCGGAATTCCGAACATTCCGGAATTCCGAACATTCCGGAACCTTGGTGCATTCCGGAATCTTGGTGCATTCCGGAACTCCGAACATTCCAGAATTCCGAACATTCCGGAATTCCGAACATTCCGGAACCTTGGTGCATTCCGGAACCTTGGTGCATTCCAGAATTCCGAACATTCCGGAACCTTGGTGCATTCCGGAACTCTGAACATTCCGGAACTCTGAATATTTCCGGAACTCTGAACATTCCGGAACCTTGGTGCATTGCGGAACCTTGGTGCATTCCGGAACTCTGAACATTCCGGATTCCGAACATTCCGGAACCTTGGTGCATTCCGGAACCTTGGTGCATTCCGGAACTCTGAACTATCCGGAATTCCGAACATTCCGGAACCTTGGTGCATTCCGGAACTCTGAACATTCCGGAACTCTGAACATTCCGGAACTCTGAACATTCCGGAATTCCGAACATTCCGGAACCTTGGTGCATTCCGGAACCTTGGTGCATTCCGGAACTCCGAACATTCCAGAATTCTGAACACTCCGGAATTCTGAACATTCCGGAACCTTGGTGCATTCCGGAACTCTGAACATTCCGGAATTCCGAACATTCCGGAACCTTGGTGCATTCCGGAACTGAACATTCCGGAACTCTGAACATTCCGGAACCTTGGTGCATTCCGGAACTCTGAACATTCCGGAACCTTGGTGCATTCCGGAACCTTGGTGCATTCCGGAACTCTGAACATTCCGGAACTCTTAACATTCCGGAACTCTGAACATTCCGGAATTCCGAACATTCCGGAACCTTGGTGCATTCCGGAACTCTGAACATTCCGGAATTCCGAACATTCCGGAACCTTGGTGCATTGCGGAACCTTGGTGCATTCCGGAACTCATAACATTCCGGAACTCTGAACATTCCGGAACCTTGGTGCATTCCGGAACTCTGAACATTCCGGAATTCCGAACATTCCGGAACCTTGGTGCATTCCGGAAACTTGGTGCATTCCGGAACTCTGAACATTCCGGAACTCTGAACATTCCGGAATTCCGAACATTCCGGAACCTTGGTGCATTCCGGAACTCTGAACATTCCGGAACTCTGAACATTCCGGAATTCCGAACATTCCGGAACCTTGGTGCATTCCGGAACCTTGGTGCATTCCGGAACTCCGAACATTCCAGAATTCTGAACACTCCGGAATTCTGAACATTCCGGAACCTTGGTGCATTCCGGAACCTTGCTGCATTCCGGAACTCTGAACATTCCGGAATTCCGAACATTTCGGAACCTTGGTGCATTCCGGAACTCTGAACATTCCGGAACCTTGGTGCATTCCGGAACCTTGGTGCATTCCGGAACTCTGAACATTCCGGAACTCTGAACATTCCGGAATTCCGAACATTCCGGAACCTTGGTGCATTCCGGAACCTTGGTGCATTCCAGAATTCCGAACATTCCGGAACCTTGGTGCATTCCGGAACTCTGAACATTCCGGAACTCTGAACATTCCGGAACTCTGAACATTCCGGAACCTTGGTGCATTCCGGAACTCTGAACATTCCGGAATTCCGAACATTCCGGAACCTTGGTGCATTCCGGAATCTTGGTGCATTCCGGAACTCTGAACATTCCGGAATTCCGAACATTCCGGAACCTTGGTGCATTCCGGAACTCTGAACATTCCGGAACTCTGAACATTCCGGAATTCCGAACATTCCGGAACCTTGGTGCATTCCGGAACCTTGGTGCATTCCGGAACTCCGAACATTCCAGAATTCCGAACATTCCGGAATTCCGAACATTCCGGAACCTTGGTGCATTCCGGAACTCTGAACATTCCGGAATTCCGAACATTCCGGAACCTTGGTGCATTCCGGAACTGAACATTCCGGAACTCTGAACATTCCGGAACCTTGGTGCATTCCGGAACTCTGAACATTCCGGAACCTTGGTGCATTCCGGAACCTTGGTGCATTCCGGAACCTTGGTGCATTCCGGAACTCTGAACATTCCGGAACTCTTAACATTCCGGAACTCTGAACATTCCGGAATTCCGAACATTCCGGAACCTTGGTGCATTCCGGAATTCTGAACATTCCGGAACCTTGGTGCATTGCGGAACCTTGGTGCATTCCGGAACTCTGAACATTCCGGAATTCCGAACATTCCGGAACCTTGGTGCATTGCGGAACCTTGGTGCATTCCGGAACTCATAACATTCCGGAACTCTGAACATTCCGGAACCTTGGTGCATTCCGGAACTCTGAACATTCCGGAATTCCGAACATTCCGGAACCTTGGTGCATTGCGGAACCTTGGTGCATTCCGGAACTCTGAACATTCCGGAATTCCGAACATTCCGGAACCTTGGTGCATTCCGGAAACTTGGTGCATTCCGGAACTCTGAACATTCCGGAACTCTGAACATTCCGGAATTCCGAACATTCCGGAACCTTGGTGCATTCCGGAACTCTGAACATTCCGGAACTCTGAACATTCCGGAATTCCGAACATTCCGGAACCTTGGTGCATTCCGGAACCTTGGTGCATTCCGGAACTCCGAACATTCCAGAATTCCGAACATTCCGGAATTCCGAACATTCCGGAACCTTGGTGCATTCCGGAACTCTGAACATTCCGGAATTCCGAACATTCCGGAACCTTGGTGCATTCCGGAACTGAACATTCCGGAACTCTGAACATTCCGGAACCTTGGTGCATTCCGGAACTCTGAACATTCCGGAACCTTGGTGCATTCCGGAACCTTGGTGCATTCCGGAACCTTGGTGCATTCCGGAACTCTGAACATTCCGGAACTCTGAACATTCCGGAATTCCGAACATTCCGGAACCTTGGTGCATTCCAGAATTCTGAACATTCCGGAACCTTGGTACATTCCGGAATTCCGAACATTCCGGAATTCCGAACATTCCGGAACCTTGGTGCATTCCGGAACCTTGGTGCATTCCGGAACTCTGAACATTCCGGAACTCTGAACATTCCGGAATTCCGAACATTCCGGAACCTTGGTGCATTCCGGAACTCTGAACATTCCGGAACTCTGAACATTCCGGAATTCCGAACATTCCGGAACCTTGCTGCATTCCGGAACTCTGAACATTCCGGAATTCCGAACATTCCGGAACCTTGGTGCATTCCGGAACTCTGAACATTCCGGAACTCTGAACATTCCGGAACTCTGAACATTCCGGAACCTTGGTGCATTCCGGAACTCTGAACATTCCGGAATTCCGAACATTCCGGAACCTTGGTGCATTCCGGAATCTTGGTGCATTCCGGAACTCTGAACATTCCGGAACTCTGAACATTCCGGAATTCCGAACATTCCGGAACCTTGGTGCATTCCGGAACTCTGAACATTCCGGAACTCTGAACATTCCGGAATTCCGAACATTCCGGAACCTTGGTGCATTCCGGAACCTTGGTGCATTCCGGAACTCCGAACATTCCAGAATTCCGAACATTCCGGAATTCCGAACATTCCGGAACCTTGGTGCATTCCGGAACTCTGAACATTCCGGAATTCCGAACATTCCGGAACCTTGGTGCATTCCGGAACTGAACATTCCGGAACTCTGAACATTCCGGAACCTTGGTGCATTCCGGAACTCTGAACATTCCGGAACCTTGGTGCATTCCGGAACCTTGGTGCATTCCGGAACCTTGGTGCATTCCGGAACTCTGAACATTCCGGAACTCTGAACATTCCGGAATTCCGAACATTCCGGAACCTTGGTGCATTCCAGAATTCTGAACATTCCGGAACCTTGGTACATTCCGGAATTCCGAACATTCCGGAATTCCAAACATTCCGGAACCTTGGTGCATTCCGGAACCTTGGTGCATTCCGGAACTCTGAACATTCCGGAACTCTGAACATTCCGGAATTCCGAACATTCCGGAACCTTGGTGCATTCCGGAACTCTGAACATTCCGGAACTCTGAACATTCCGGAATTCCGAACATTCCGGAACCTTGCTGCATTCCGGAACTCTGAACATTCCGGAATTCCGAACATTCCGGAACCTTGGTGCATTCCGGAACTCTGAACATTCCGGAACTCTGAACATTCCGGAACCTTGGTGCATTCCGGAACTCTGAACATTCCGGAATTCCGAACATTCCGGAACCTTGGTGCATTCCGGAACCTTGGTGCATTCCGGAACTCTGAACATTCCGGAACTCTGAACATTCTGGAATTCCGAACATTCCGGAACCTTGGTGCATTCCGGAACCTTGGTGCATTCCAGAATTCCGAACATTCCGGAACCTTGGTGCATTCCGGAACTCTGAACATTCCGGAATTCCGAACATTCCGGAACCTTGGTGCATTCCGGAACCTTGGTGCATTCCGGAACTCTGAACATTCCGGAATTCCGAACATTCCGGAACCTTGGTGCATTCCGGAACTCTGAACATTCCGGAACTCTGAACATTCCGGAATTCCGAACATTCCGGAACCTTGGTGCATTCCGGAACCTTGGTGCATTCCGGAACTCCGAACATTCCAGAATTCCGAACATTCCGGAATTCCGAACATTCCGGAACCTTGGTGCATTCCGGAACTCTGAACATTCCGGAATTCCGAACATTCCGGAACCTTGGTGCATTCCGGAACTGAACATTCCGGAACCTTGGTGCATTCCGGAACCTTGGTGCATTCCGGAACCTTGGTGCATTCCGGAACCTTGGTGCATTCCGGAACTCTGAACATTCCGGAACTCTGAACATTCTGGAATTCCGAACATTCCGGAACCTTGGTGCATTGCGGAACCTTGGTGCATTCCGGAACTCATAACATTCCGAAACTCTGAACATTCCAGAACCTTGGTGCATTCCGGAACTCTGAACATTCCGGAATTCCGAACATTCCGGAACCTTGGTGCATTGCGGAACCTTGGTGCATTCCGGAACTCTGAACATTCCGGAATTCCGAACATTCCGGAACCTTGGTGCATTCCGGAAACTTGGTGCATTCCGGAACTCTGAACATTCCGGAACTCTGAACATTCCGGAATTCCGAACATTCCGGAACCTTGGTGCATTCCGGAACTCTGAACATTCCGGAATTCCGAACATTCCGGAACCTTGGTGCATTCCGGAACTCTGAACATTCCGGAATTCCGAACATTCCGGAATTCCGAACATTCCGGAACCTTGGTGCATTCCGGAACTCTGAACATTCCGGAATTCCGAACATTCCGGAACCTTGGTGCATTCCGGAACCTTGGTGCATTCCGGAACTCTGAACATTCCGGAACTCTTAACATTCCGGAACTCTGAACATTCCGGAATTCCGAACATTCCGGAACCTTGGTGCATTCCGGAACCTTGGTGCATTCCGGAACTCTGAACATTCCGGAACTCTGAACATTCCGGAATTCCGAACATTCCGGAACCTTGGTGCATTCCAGAATTCTGAACATTCCGGAACCTTGGTGCATTGCGGAACCTTGGTGCATTCCGGAACTCTGAACATTCCGGATTCCGAACATTCCGGAACCTTGGTGCATTCCGGAACCTTGGTGCATTCCGGAACTCATAACATTCCGGAACTCTGAACATTCCGGAACCTTGGTGCATTCCGGAACTCTGAACATTCCGGAATTCCGAACATTCCGGAACCTTGGTGCATTGCGGAACCTTGGTGCATTCCGGAACTCTGAACATTCCGGAATTCCGAACATTCCGGAACCTTGGTGCATTCCGGAAACTTGGTGCATTCCGGAACTCTGAACATTCCGGAACTCTGAACATTCCGGAATTCCGAACATTCCGGAACCTTGGTGCATTCCGGAACTCTGAACATTCCGGAACTCTGAACATTCCGGAATTCCGAACATTCCGGAACCTTGGTGCATTCCGGAACCTTGGTGCATTCCGGAACTCCGAACATTCCAGAATTCCGAACATTCCGGAATTCCGAACATTCCGGAACCTTGGTGCATTCCGGAACTCTGAACATTCCGGAATTCCGAACATTCCGGAACCTTGGTGCATTCCGGAACTGAACATTCCGGAACTCTGAACATTCCGGAACCTTGGTGCATTCCGGAACTCTGAACATTCCGGAACCTTGGTGCATTCCGGAACCTTGGTGCATTCCGGAACCTTGGTGCATTCCGGAACTCTGAACATTCCGGAACTCTGAACATTCCGGAATTCCGAACATTCCGGAACCTTGGTGCATTCCAGAATTCTGAACATTCCGGAACCTTGGTACATTCCGGAATTCCGAACATTCCGGAATTCCGAACATTCCGGAACCTTGGTGCATTCCGGAACCTTGGTGCATTCCGGAACTCTGAACATTCCGGAACTCTGAACATTCCGGAATTCCGAACATTCCGGAACCTTGGTGCATTCCGGAACTCTGAACATTCCGGAACTCTGAACATTCCGGAATTCCGAACATTCCGGAACCTTGCTGCATTCCGGAACTCTGAACATTCCGGAATTCCGAACATTCCGGAACCTTGGTGCATTCCGGAACTCTGAACATTCCGGAACTCTGAACATTCCGGAACCTTGGTGCATTCCGGAACTCTGAACATTCCGGAATTCCGAACATTCCGGAACCTTGGTGCATTCCGGAACCTTGGTGCATTCCGGAACTCTGAACATTCCGGAACTCTGAACATTCTGGAATTCCGAACATTCCGGAACCTTGGTGCATTCCGGAACCTTGGTGCATTCCAGAATTCCGAACATTCCGGAACCTTGGTGCATTCCGGAACTCTGAACATTCCGGAATTCCGAACATTCCGGAACCTTGGTGCATTCCGGAACCTTGGTGCATTCCGGAACTCTGAACATTCCGGAATTCCGAACATTCCGGAACCTTGGTGCATTCCGGAACTCTGAACATTCCGGAACTCTGAACATTCCGGAATTCCGAACATTCCGGAACCTTGGTGCATTCCGGAACCTTGGTGCATTCCGGAACTCCGAACATTCCAGAATTCCGAACATTCCGGAATTCCGAACATTCCGGAACCTTGGTGCATTCCGGAACTCTGAACATTCCGGAATTCCGAACATTCCGGAACCTTGGTGCATTCCGGAACTGAACATTCCGGAACCTTGGTGCATTCCGGAACCTTGGTGCATTCCGGAACCTTGGTGCATTCCGGAACTCATAACATTCCGGAACTCTGAACATTCCAGAACCTTGGTGCATTCCGGAACTCTGAACATTCCGGAATTCCGAACATTCCGGAACCTTGGTGCATTGCGGAACCTTGGTGCATTCCGGAACTCTGAACATTCCGGAATTCCGAACATTCCGGAACCTTGGTGCATTCCGGAAACTTGGTGCATTCCGGAACTCTGAACATTCCGGAACTCTGAACATTCCGGAATTCCGAACATTCCGGAACCTTGGTGCATTCCGGAACTCTGAACATTCCGGAATTCCGAACATTCCGGAACCTTGGTGCATTCCGGAACTCTGAACATTCCGGAATTCCGAACATTCCGGAATTCCGAACATTCCGGAACCTTGGTGCATTCCGGAACTCTGAACATTCCGGAATTCCGAACATTCCGGAACCTTGGTGCATTCCGGAACCTTGGTGCATTCCGGAACTCTGAACATTCCGGAACTCTTAACATTCCGGAACTCTGAACATTCCGGAATTCCGAACATTCCGGAACCTTGGTGCATTCCGGAACCTTGGTGCATTCCGGAACTCTGAACATTCCGGAATTCCGAACATTCCGGAACCTTGGTGCATTCCAGAATTCTGAACATTCCGGAACCTTGGTGCATTGCGGAACCTTGGTGCATTCCGGAACTCTGAACATTCCGGATTCCGAACATTCCGGAACCTTGGTGCATTCCGGAACCTTGGTGCATTCCGGAACTCTGAACTATCCGGAATTCCGAACATTCCGGAACCTTGGTGCATTCCGGAACTCTGAACATTCCGGAACTCTGAACATTCCGGAACTCTGAACATTCCGGAATTCCGAACATTCCGGAACCTTGGTGCATTCCGGAACCTTGGTGCATTCCGGAACTCCGAACATTCCAGAATTCTGAACACTCCGGAACTCTGAACATTCCGGAATTCCGAACATTCCGGAACCTTGGTGCATTCCGGAACCTTGGTGCATTCCGGAACTCCGAACATTCCAGAATTCTGAACACTCCGGAATTCTGAACATTCCGGAACCTTGGTGCATTCCGGAACCTTGGTGCATTCCGGAACTCCGAACATTCCGGAACTCTGAACATTCCGGAACCTTGGTGCATTCCGGAACCTTGGTGCATTCCGGAACTCTGAACATTCCGGAACTCTTAACATTCCGGAACTCTGAACATTCCGGAATTCCGAACATTCCGGAACCTTGGTGCATTCCGGAATCTTGGTGCATTCCGGAACTCTGAACATTCCGGAACTCTGAACATTCCGGAATTCCGAACATTCCGGAACCTTGGTGCATTCCAGAATTCTGAACATTCCGGAACCTTGGTACATTCCGGAATTCCGAACATTCCGGAATTCCGAACATTCCGGAACCTTGGTGCATTCCGGAACTCTGAACATTCCGGAACTCTGAACATTCCGGAACTCTGAACATTCCGGAACCTTGGTGCATTCCGGAACTCTGAACATTCCGGAATTCCGAACATTCCGGAACCTTGGTGCATTGCGGAACCTTGGTGCATTCCGGAACTCATAACATTCCGGAACTCTGAACATTCCGGAACCTTGGTGCATTCCGGAACTCTGAACATTCCGGAATTCCGAACATTCCGGAACCTTGGTGCATTGCGGAACCTTGGTGCATTCCGGAACTCTGAACATTCCGGAATTCCGAACATTCCGGAACCTTGGTGCATTCCGGAACTCTGAACATTCCGGAACTCTGAACATTCCGGAATTCCGAACATTCCGGAACCTTGGTGCATTCCGGAACCTTGGTGCATTCCGGAACTCTGAACATTCCGGAACTCTGAACATTCCGGAATTCCGAACATTCCGGAACCTTGGTGCATTCCGGAACTCTGAACATTCCGGAACTCTGAACATTCCGGAATTCCGAACATTAAGGAACCTTGGTGCATTCCGGAACTGAACATTCCGGAATTCCGAACATTCCGGAACCTTGGTGCATTCCGGAACCTTGGTGCATTCCGGAACTCCGAACATTCCAGAATTCCGAACATTCCGGAATTCCGAACATTCCGGAACCTTGGTGCATTCCGGAAAATTGGTGCATTCCGGAACTCTGAACATTCCGGAACTCTGAACATTCCGGAATTCCGAACATTCCGGAACCTTGGTGCATTCCGGAACTCTGAACATTCCGGAATTCCGAACATTCCGGAATTCCGAACATTCCGGAACCTTGGTGCATTCCGGAACCTTGGTGCATTCCGGAACTCCGAACATTCCAGAATTCTGAACACTCCGGAATTCTGAACATTCCGGAACCTTGCTGCATTCCGGAACTCTGAACATTCCGGAATTCCGAACATTCCGGAACCTTGGTGCATTCCGGAACTCTGAACATTCCGGAACTCTGAACATTCCGGAATTCCGAACATTCCGGAACCTTGGTGCATTCCAGAATTCCGAACATTCCGGAACCTTGGTGCATTCCGGAACTCTGAACATTCCGGAACTCTGAACATTCCGGAACTCTGAACATTCCGGAACCTTGGTGCATTCCGGAACTCTGAACATTCCGGAATTCCGAACATTCCGGAACCTTGGTGCATTCCGGAACCTTGGTGCATTCCAGAACTCTGAACATTCCGGAATTCCGAACATTCCGGAACCTTGGTGCATTCCGGAACTCTGAACATTCCGGAACTCTGAACATTCCGGAATTCCGAACATTCCGGAACCTTGGTGCATTCCGGAACCTTGGTGCATTCCGGAACTCCGAACATTCCAGAATTCCGAACATTCCGGAATTCCGAACATTCCGGAACCTTGGTGCATTCCGGAACTCTGAACATTCCGGAATTCCGAACATTCCGGAACCTTGGTGCATTCCGGAACTGAACATTCCGGAACTCTGAACATTCCGGAACCTTGGTGCATTCCGGAACCTTGGTGCATTCCGGAACCTTGGTGCATTCCGGAACTCTGAACATTCCGGAACTCTGAACATTCCGGAATTCCGAACATTCCGGAATTCCGAACATTCCGGAACCTTGGTGCATTCCGGAATCTTGGTGCATTCCGGAACTCCGAACATTCCAGAATTCCGAACATTCCGGAATTCCGAACATTCCGGAACCTTGGTGCATTCCGGAACCTTGGTGCATTCCAGAATTCCGAACATTCCGGAACCTTGGTGCATTCCGGAACTCTGAACATTCCGGAACTCTGAATATTTCCGGAACTCTGAACATTCCGGAACCTTGGTGCATTGCGGAACCTTGGTGCATTCCGGAACTCTGAACATTCCGGATTCCGAACATTCCGGAACCTTGGTGCATTCCGGAACCTTGGTGCATTCCGGAACTCTGAACTATCCGGAATTCCGAACATTCCGGAACCTTGGTGCATTCCGGAACTCTGAACATTCCGGAACTCTGAACATTCCGGAACTCTGAACATTCCGGAATTCCGAACATTCCGGAACCTTGGTGCATTCCGGAACCTTGGTGCATTCCGGAACTCCGAACATTCCAGAATTCTGAACACTCCGGAATTCTGAACATTCCGGAACCTTGGTGCATTCCGGAACTCTGAACATTCCGGAATTCCGAACATTCCGGAACCTTGGTGCATTCCGGAACTGAACATTCCGGAACTCTGAACATTCCGGAACCTTGGTGCATTCCGGAACTCTGAACATTCCGGAACCTTGGTGCATTCCGGAACCTTGGTGCATTCCGGAACTCTGAACATTCCGGAACTCTTAACATTCCGGAACTCTGAACATTCCGGAATTCCGAACATTCCGGAACCTTGGTGCATTCCGGAACTCTGAACATTCCGGAATTCCGAACATTCCGGAACCTTGGTGCATTGCGGAACCTTGGTGCATTCCGGAACTCATAACATTCCGGAACTCTGAACATTCCGGAACCTTGGTGCATTCCGGAACTCTGAACATTCCGGAATTCCGAACATTCCGGAACCTTGGTGCATTCCGGAAACTTGGTGCATTCCGGAACTCTGAACATTCCGGAACTCTGAACATTCCGGAATTCCGAACATTCCGGAACCTTGGTGCATTCCGGAACTCTGAACATTCCGGAACTCTGAACATTCCGGAATTCCGAACATTCCGGAACCTTGGTGCATTCCGGAACCTTGGTGCATTCCGGAACTCCGAACATTCCAGAATTCTGAACACTCCGGAATTCTGAACATTCCGGAACCTTGGTGCATTCCGGAACCTTGCTGCATTCCGGAACTCTGAACATTCCGGAATTCCGAACATTTCGGAACCTTGGTGCATTCCGGAACTCTGAACATTCCGGAACCTTGGTGCATTCCGGAACCTTGGTGCATTCCGGAACTCTGAACATTCCGGAACTCTGAACATTCCGGAATTCCGAACATTCCGGAACCTTGGTGCATTCCGGAACCTTGGTGCATTCCAGAATTCCGAACATTCCGGAACCTTGGTGCATTCCGGAACTCTGAACATTCCGGAACTCTGAACATTCCGGAACTCTGAACATTCCGGAACCTTGGTGCATTCCGGAACTCTGAACATTCCGGAATTCCGAACATTCCGGAACCTTGGTGCATTCCGGAATCTTGGTGCATTCCGGAACTCTGAACATTCCGGAATTCCGAACATTCCGGAACCTTGGTGCATTCCGGAACTCTGAACATTCCGGAACTCTGAACATTCCGGAATTCCGAACATTCCGGAACCTTGGTGCATTCCGGAACCTTGGTGCATTCCGGAACTCCGAACATTCCAGAATTCCGAACATTCCGGAATTCCGAACATTCCGGAACCTTGGTGCATTCCGGAACTCTGAACATTCCGGAATTCCGAACATTCCGGAACCTTGGTGCATTCCGGAACTGAACATTCCGGAACTCTGAACATTCCGGAACCTTGGTGCATTCCGGAACTCTGAACATTCCGGAACCTTGGTGCATTCCGGAACCTTGGTGCATTCCGGAACCTTGGTGCATTCCGGAACTCTGAACATTCCGGAACTCTTAACATTCCGGAACTCTGAACATTCCGGAATTCCGAACATTCCGGAACCTTGGTGCATTCCGGAATTCTGAACATTCCGGAACCTTGGTGCATTGCGGAACCTTGGTGCATTCCGGAACTCTGAACATTCCGGAATTCCGAACATTCCGGAACCTTGGTGCATTGCGGAACCTTGGTGCATTCCGGAACTCATAACATTCCGGAACTCTGAACATTCCGGAACCTTGGTGCATTCCGGAACTCTGAACATTCCGGAATTCCGAACATTCCGGAACCTTGGTGCATTGCGGAACCTTGGTGCATTCCGGAACTCTGAACATTCCGGAATTCCGAACATTCCGGAACCTTGGTGCATTCCGGAAACTTGGTGCATTCCGGAACTCTGAACATTCCGGAACTCTGAACATTCCGGAATTCCGAACATTCCGGAACCTTGGTGCATTCCGGAACTCTGAACATTCCGGAACTCTGAACATTCCGGAATTCCGAACATTCCGGAACCTTGGTGCATTCCGGAACCTTGGTGCATTCCGGAACTCCGAACATTCCAGAATTCCGAACATTCCGGAATTCCGAACATTCCGGAACCTTGGTGCATTCCGGAACTCTGAACATTCCGGAATTCCGAACATTCCGGAACCTTGGTGCATTCCGGAACTGAACATTCCGGAACTCTGAACATTCCGGAACCTTGGTGCATTCCGGAACTCTGAACATTCCGGAACCTTGGTGCATTCCGGAACCTTGGTGCATTCCGGAACCTTGGTGCATTCCGGAACTCTGAACATTCCGGAACTCTGAACATTCCGGAATTCCGAACATTCCGGAACCTTGGTGCATTCCAGAATTCTGAACATTCCGGAACCTTGGTACATTCCGGAATTCCGAACATTCCGGAATTCCGAACATTCCGGAACCTTGGTGCATTCCGGAACCTTGGTGCATTCCGGAACTCTGAACATTCCGGAACTCTGAACATTCCGGAATTCCGAACATTCCGGAACCTTGGTGCATTCCGGAACTCTGAACATTCCGGAACTCTGAACATTCCGGAATTCCGAACATTCCGGAACCTTGCTGCATTCCGGAACTCTGAACATTCCGGAATTCCGAACATTCCGGAACCTTGGTGCATTCCGGAACTCTGAACATTCCGGAACTCTGAACATTCCGGAACCTTGGTGCATTCCGGAACTCTGAACATTCCGGAATTCCGAACATTCCGGAACCTTGGTGCATTCCGGAACCTTGGTGCATTCCGGAACTCTGAACATTCCGGAACTCTGAACATTCTGGAATTCCGAACATTCCGGAACCTTGGTGCATTCCGGAACCTTGGTGCATTCCAGAATTCCGAACATTCCGGAACCTTGGTGCATTCCGGAACTCTGAACATTCCGGAATTCCGAACATTCCGGAACCTTGGTGCATTCCGGAACCTTGGTGCATTCCGGAACTCTGAACATTCCGGAATTCCGAACATTCCGGAACCTTGGTGCATTCCGGAACTCTGAACATTCCGGAACTCTGAACATTCCGGAATTCCGAACATTCCGGAACCTTGGTGCATTCCGGAACCTTGGTGCATTCCGGAACTCCGAACATTCCAGAATTCCGAACATTCCGGAATTCCGAACATTCCGGAACCTTGGTGCATTCCGGAACTCTGAACATTCCGGAATTCCGAACATTCCGGAACCTTGGTGCATTCCGGAACTGAACATTCCGGAACCTTGGTGCATTCCGGAACCTTGGTGCATTCCGGAACCTTGGTGCATTCCGGAACCTTGGTGCATTCCGGAACTCTGAACATTCCGGAACTCTGAACATTCTGGAATTCCGAACATTCCGGAACCTTGGTGCATTGCGGAACCTTGGTGCATTCCGGAACTCATAACATTCCGGAACTCTGAACATTCCAGAACCTTGGTGCATTCCGGAACTCTGAACATTCCGGAATTCCGAACATTCCGGAACCTTGGTGCATTGCGGAACCTTGGTGCATTCCGGAACTCTGAACATTCCGGAATTCCGAACATTCCGGAACCTTGGTGCATTCCGGAAACTTGGTGCATTCCGGAACTCTGAACATTCCGGAACTCTGAACATTCCGGAATTCCGAACATTCCGGAACCTTGGTGCATTCCGGAACTCTGAACATTCCGGAATTCCGAACATTCCGGAACCTTGGTGCATTCCGGAACTCTGAACATTCCGGAATTCCGAACATTCCGGAATTCCGAACATTCCGGAACCTTGGTGCATTCCGGAACTCTGAACATTCCGGAATTCCGAACATTCCGGAACCTTGGTGCATTCCGGAACCTTGGTGCATTCCGGAACTCTGAACATTCCGGAACTCTTAACATTCCGGAACTCTGAACATTCCGGAATTCCGAACATTCCGGAACCTTGGTGCATTCCGGAACCTTGGTGCATTCCGGAACTCTGAACATTCCGGAACCTTGGTGCATTCCGGAACTCTGAACATTCCGGAATTCCGAACATTCCGGAACCTTGGTGCATTCCGGAACCTTGGTGCATTCCGGAACTCTGAACATTCCGGAATTCCGAACATTCCGGAACCTTGGTGCATTCCGGAACTCTGAACATTCCGGAACTCTGAACATTCCGGAATTCCGAACATTCCGGAACCTTGGTGCATTCCGGAACCTTGGTGCATTCCGGAACTCCGAACATTCCAGAATTCCGAACATTCCGGAATTCCGAACATTCCGGAACCTTGGTGCATTCCGGAACTCTGAACATTCCGGAATTCCGAACATTCCGGAACCTTGGTGCATTCCGGAACCTTGGTGCATTCCGGAACTCTGAACATTCCGGAACTCTGAACATTCTGGAATTCCGAACATTCCGGAACCTTGGTGCATTCCGGAACCTTGGTGCATTCCAGAATTCCGAACATTCCGGAACCTTGGTGCATTCCGGAACTCTGAACATTCCGGAATTCCGAACATTCCGGAACCTTGGTGCATTCCGGAACCTTGGTGCATTCCGGAACTCTGAACATTCCGGAATTCCGAACATTCCGGAACCTTGGTGCATTCCGGAACTCTGAACATTCCGGAACTCTGAACATTCCGGAATTCCGAACATTCCGGAACCTTGGTGCATTCCGGAACCTTGGTGCATTCCGGAACTCCGAACATTCCAGAATTCCGAACATTCCGGAACTCTGAACATTCCGGAACCTTGGTGCATTCCGGAACTCTGAACATTCCGGAATTCCGAACATTCCGGAACCTTGGTGCATTCCGGAACCTTGGTGCATTCCGGAACTCTGAACATTCCGGAATTCCGAACATTCCGGAACCTTGGTGCATTCCGGAACTCTGAACATTCCGGAATTCCGAACATTCCGGAACCTTGGTGCATTCCGGAACTCTGAACATTCCGGAATTCCGAACATTCCGGAATTCCGAACATTCCGGAACCTTGGTGCATTCCGGAACTCTGAACATTCCGGAATTCCGAACATTCCGGAACCTTGGTGCATTCCGGAACCTTGGTGCATTCCGGAACTCTGAACATTCCGGAACTCTTAACATTCCGGAACTCTGAACATTCCGGAATTCCGAACATTCCGGAACCTTGGTGCATTCCGGAACCTTGGTGCATTCCGGAACTCTGAACATTCCGGAACTCTGAACATTCCGGAATTCCGAACATTCCGGAACCTTGGTGCATTCCAGAATTCTGAACATTCCGGAACCTTGGTGCATTGCGGAACCTTGGTGCATTCCGGAACTCTGAACATTCCGGATTCCGAACATTCCGGAACCTTGGTGCATTCCGGAACCTTGGTGCATTCCGGAACTCTGAACTATCCGGAATTCCGAACATTCCGGAACCTTGGTGCATTCCGGAACTCTGAACATTCCGGAACTCTGAACATTCCGGAACTCTGAACATTCCGGAATTCCGAACATTCCGGAACCTTGGTGCATTCCGGAACCTTGGTGCATTCCGGAACTCCGAACATTCCAGAATTCTGAACACTCCGGAACTCTGAACATTCCGGAATTCCGAACATTCCGGAACCTTGGTGCATTCCGGAACCTTGGTGCATTCCGGAACTCCGAACATTCCAGAATTCTGAACACTCCGGAATTCTGAACATTCCGGAACCTTGGTGCATTCCGGAACCTTGGTGCATTCCGGAACTCCGAACATTCCGGAACTCTGAACATTCCGGAACCTTGGTGCATTCCGGAACCTTGGTGCATTCCGGAACTCTGAACATTCCGGAACTCTTAACATTCCGGAACTCTGAACATTCCGGAATTCCGAACATTCCGGAACCTTGGTGCATTCCGGAATCTTGGTGCATTCCGGAACTCTGAACATTCCGGAACTCTGAACATTCCGGAATTCCGAACATTCCGGAACCTTGGTGCATTCCAGAATTCTGAACATTCCGGAACCTTGGTACATTCCGGAATTCCGAACATTCCGGAATTCCGAACATTCCGGAACCTTGGTGCATTCCGGAACTCTGAACATTCCGGAACTCTGAACATTCCGGAACTCTGAACATTCCGGAACCTTGGTGCATTCCGGAACTCTGAACATTCCGGAATTCCGAACATTCCGGAACCTTGGTGCATTGCGGAACCTTGGTGCATTCCGGAACTCATAACATTCCGGAACTCTGAACATTCCGGAACCTTGGTGCATTCCGGAACTCTGAACATTCCGGAATTCCGAACATTCCGGAACCTTGGTGCATTGCGGAACCTTGGTGCATTCCGGAACTCTGAACATTCCGGAATTCCGAACATTCCGGAACCTTGGTGCATTCCGGAACTCTGAACATTCCGGAACTCTGAACATTCCGGAATTCCGAACATTCCGGAACCTTGGTGCATTCCGGAACCTTGGTGCATTCCGGAACTCTGAACATTCCGGAACTCTGAACATTCCGGAATTCCGAACATTCCGGAACCTTGGTGCATTCCGGAACTCTGAACATTCCGGAACTCTGAACATTCCGGAATTCCGAACATTAAGGAACCTTGGTGCATTCCGGAACTGAACATTCCGGAATTCCGAACATTCCGGAACCTTGGTGCATTCCGGAACCTTGGTGCATTCCGGAACTCCGAACATTCCAGAATTCCGAACATTCCGGAATTCCGAACATTCCGGAACCTTGGTGCATTCCGGAACCTTGGTGCATTCCGGAACTCTGAACATTCCGGAATTCCGAACATTCCGGAACCTTGGTGCATTGCGGAACCTTGGTGCATCCCGGAACTCTGAACATTCCGGAATTCCGAACATTCCGGAACCTTGGTGCATTCCGGAACTCCGAACATTCCGGAATTCCGAACATTCCGGAATTCCGAACATTCCGGAACCTTGGTGCATTCCGGAACTCTGAACATTCCGGAATTCCGAACATTCCGGAACCTTGGTGCATTCCGGAACCTTGGTGCATTCCGGAACTCCGAACATTCCAGAATTCCGAACATTCCGGAATTCCGAACATTCCGGAACCTTGGTGCATTCCGGAACCTTGGTGCATTCCAGAATTCCGAACATTCCGGAACCTTGGTGCATTCCGGAACTCTGAACATTCCGGAACTCTGAATATTTCCGGAACTCTGAACATTCCGGAATTCCGAACATTCCGGAACCTTGGTGCATTCCGGAACTGAACATTCCAGAACTCTGAACATTCCGGAACCTTGGTGCATTCCGGAACTCTGAACATTCCGGAACCTTGGTGCATTCCGGAACCTTGGTGCATTCCGGAACTCTGAACATTCCGGAATTCCGAACATTCCGGAACCTTGGTGCATTCCGGAACCTTGGTGCATTCCGGAACTCTGAACATTCCGGAACTCTGAACATTCCGGAATTCCGAACATTCCGGAACCTTGGTGCATTCCAGAATTCTGAACATTCCGGAACCTTGGTACATTCCGGAATTCCGAACATTCCGGAATTCCGAACATTCCGGAACCTTGGTGTATTCCGGAACTCATAACATTCCAGAACTCTGAACATTCCGGAACTCTGAACATTCCGGAACCTTGGTGCATTACGGAACTCTGAACATTCCGGAATTCCGAATATTCCGGAACCTTGGTGCATTGCGGAACCTTGGTGCATTCCGGAACTCTGAACATTCCGGAATTCCGAACATTCCGGAACCTTGGTGCATTCCGGAACCTTGGTGCATTCCGGAGCCTTGGTGCATTCCGGAACTCTGAACATTCCGGAATTCCGAACATTCCGGAACCTTGGTGCATTCCGGAACTGAACATTCCGGAACTCTGAACATTCCGGAACCTTGGTGCATTCCGGAACTCTGAACATTCCGGAATTCCGAACATTCCGGAACCTTGGTGCATTCCGGAACCTTTGTGCATTCCGGAACTCTTAACATTCCGGAATTCCGAACATTCCGGAACCTTGGTGCATTCCGGAACTCTGAACATTCCGGAACTCTGAACATTCCGGAACTCTGAACATTCCGGAATTCCGAACATTCCGGAACCTTGGTGCATTCCGGAACCTTGGTGCATTCCAGAATTCCGAACATTCCGGAACCTTGGTGCATTCCGGAACTCTGAACATTCCGGAACTCTGAATATTTCCGGAACTCTGAACATTCCGGAACCTTGGTGCATTCCGGAACCTTGGTGCATTCCGGAACTCCGAACATTCCAGAATTCTGAACACTCCGGAATTCTTAACATTCCGGCACCTTGGTGCATTCCGGAACTGAACATTCCGGAACTCTGAACATTCCGGAACCTTGGTGCATTCCGGAACTCTGAACATTCCGGAACCTTGGTGCATTCCGGAACCTTGGTGCATTCCGGAACTCTGAACATTCCGGAACTCTTAACATTCCGGAACTCTGAACATTCCGGAACCTTGGTACATTCCGGAATTCCGAACATTCCGGAATTCCGAACATTCCGGAACCTTGGTGCATTGCGGAACCTTGGTGCATTCCGGAACTCTGAACATTCCGGAATTCCGAACATTCCGGAACCTTGGTGCATTCCGGAACCTTGGTGCATTCCGGAACTCTGAACATTCCGGAACTCTGAACATTCCGGAATTCCGATCATTCCGGAACCTTGGTGCATTCCGGAACTGAACATTCCGGAACTCTGAACATTCCGGAACCTTGGTGCATTCCGGAACTCTGAACATTCCGGAACCTTGGTGCATTCCGGAACTCTGAACATTCCGGAATTCCGAACATTCCGGAACCTTGGTGCATTCCGGAACCTTGGTGCATTCCGGAACTCTTAACATTCCGGAATTCCGAACATTCCGGAACCTTGGTGCATTCCGGAACTCTGAACATTCCGGAACTCTGAACATTCCGGAACTCTGAACATTCCAGAATTCCGAACATTCCGGAATTCCGAACATTCCGGAATTCCGAACATTCCGGAACCTTGGTGCATTCCGGAACTCTGAACATTCCGGAATTCCGAACATTCCGGAATTCCGAACATTCCGGAACCTTGGTGCATTCCGGAACTCTGAACATTCCGGAATTCCGAACATTCCGGAATTCCGAACATTCCGGAACCTTGGTGCATTCCGGAACTCCGAACATTCCAGAATTCTGAACACTCCGGAATTCTTAACATTCCGGCACCTTGGTGCATTCCGGAACTGAACATTCCGGAACTCTGAACATTCCGGAACCTTGGTGCATTCCGGAACTCTGAACATTCCGGAACCTTGGTGCATTCCGGAACCTTGGTGCATTCCGGAACTCTGAACATTCCGGAACCTTGGTGCATTCCGGAACTCTGAACATTCCGGAATTCCGAACATTCCGGAACCTTGGTGCATTCCAGAACTCTGAACATTCCGGAACCTTGGTGCATTCCGGAACCTTGGTGCATTCCGGAACTCTGAACATTCCGGAACCTTGGTGCATTCCGGAACTCTGAACATTCCGGAATTCCGAACATTCCGGAACCTTGGTGCATTCCAGAATTCTGAACATTCCGGAACCTTGGTGCATTCCGGAACCTTGGTGCATTCCAGAATTCCGAACATTCCGGAACCTTGGTGCATTCCGGAACTCTGAACATTCCGGAACTCTGAATATTTCCGGAACTCTGAACATTCCGGAACCTTGGTGCATTCCGGAACCTTGGTGCATTCCGGAACTCCGAACATTCCAGAATTCTGAACACTCCGGAATTCTTAACATTCCGGCACCTTGGTGCATTCCGGAACTGAACATTCCGGAACTCTGAACATTCCGGAACCTTGGTGCATTCCGGAACTCTGAACATTCCGGAACCTTGGTGCATTCCGGAACCTTGGTGCATTCCGGAACTCTGAACATTCCGGAACTCTTAACATTCCGGAACTCTGAACATTCCGGAACCTTGGTACATTCCGGAATTCCGAACATTCCGGAATTCCGAACATTCCGGAACCTTGGTGCATTGCGGAACCTTGGTGCATTCCGGAACTCTGAACATTCCGGAATTCCGAACATTCCGGAACCTTGGTGCATTCCGGAACCTTGGTGCATTCCGGAACTCTGAACATTCCGGAACTCTGAACATTCCGGAATTCCGATCATTCCGGAACCTTGGTGCATTCCGGAACTGAACATTCCGGAACTCTGAACATTCCGGAACCTTGGTGCATTCCGGAACTCTGAACATTCCGGAACCTTGGTGCATTCCGGAACTCTGAACATTCCGGAATTCCGAACATTCCGGAACCTTGGTGCATTCCGGAACCTTGGTGCATTCCGGAACTCTTAACATTCCGGAATTCCGAACATTCCGGAACCTTGGTGCATTCCGGAACTCTGAACATTCCGGAACTCTGAACATTCCGGAACTCTGAACATTCCAGAATTCCGAACATTCCGGAATTCCGAACATTCCGGAATTCCGAACATTCCGGAACCTTGGTGCATTCCGGAACTCTGAACATTCCGGAATTCCGAACATTCCGGAATTCCGAACATTCCGGAACCTTGGTGCATTCCGGAACTCTGAACATTCCGGAATTCCGAACATTCCGGAATTCCGAACATTCCGGAACCTTGGTGCATTCCGGAACTCCGAACATTCCAGAATTCTGAACACTCCGGAATTCTTAACATTCCGGCACCTTGGTGCATTCCGGAACTGAACATTCCGGAACTCTGAACATTCCGGAACCTTGGTGCATTCCGGAACTCTGAACATTCCGGAACCTTGGTGCATTCCGGAACCTTGGTGCATTCCGGAACTCTGAACATTCCGGAACCTTGGTGCATTCCGGAACTCTGAACATTCCGGAATTCCGAACATTCCGGAACCTTGGTGCATTCCAGAACTCTGAACATTCCGGAACCTTGGTGCATTCCGGAACCTTGGTGCATTCCGGAACTCTGAACATTCCGGAACCTTGGTGCATTCCGGAACTCTGAACATTCCGGAATTCCGAACATTCCGGAACCTTGGTGCATTCCAGAATTCTGAACATTCCGGAACCTTGGTACATTCCGGAATTCCGAACATTCCGGAACCTTGGTGCATTCCGGAACTCCGAACATTCCAGAATTCCGAACATTCCGGAACTCTGAACATTCCGGAATTCCGAACATTCCGGAATTCCGAACATTCCGGAACCTTGGTGCATTCCGGAACTCTGAACATTCCGGAACTCTGAACATTCCGGAATTCCGAACATTCCGGAACCTTGGTGCATTCCGGAATTCCGAACATTCCGGAACCTTGGTGCATTCCGGAACTCTGAACATTCCGGAACTCTGAACATTCCGGAATTCCGAACATTCCGGAATCTTGCTGCATTCCGGAATTCCGAACATTCCGGAACCTTGGTGCATTCCGGAACTCCGAACATTCCAGAATTCCGAACATTCCGGAACTCTGAACATTCCGGAATTCCGAACATTCCGGAATTCCGAACATTCCGGAACCTTGGTGCATTCCGGAACTCTGAACATTCCGGAACTCTGAACATTCCGGAATTCCGAACATTCCGGAACCTTGGTGCATTCCGGAATTCCGAACATTCCGGAACCTTGGTGCATTCCGGAACTCTGAACATTCCGGAACTCTGAACATTCCGGAATTCCGAACATTCCGGAATCTTGCTGCATTCCGGAACGTTGCTGCATTCCGGAACTCTGAACATTCCGGAATTCCGAACATTCCGTAACCTTGGTGCATTCCGGAATTCCGAACATTCCGGAACCTTGGTGCATTCCGGAACCTTGGTGCATTCCGGAACCTTGGTGCATTCCGGAACTCTGAACATTCCGGAACTCTGAACATTCCGGAATTCCGAACATTCCGGAACCTTGCTGCATTCCGGAACGTTGCTGCATTCCGGAACTCTGAACATTCCGGAACTCTGAACATTCCGGAACCTTGGTGCATTCCGGAACTCTGAACATTCCGGAACTCTGAACATTCCGGAACCTTGGTGCATTCCGGAACTCTGAACATTCCGGAACTCTGAACATTCCGGAATTCCGAACATTCCGGAATTCCGAACATTCCGGAACCTTGGTGCACTCCGGAACCTTGGTGCATTCCAGAATTCTGGACCCTCCGGAACCTTGGTATATTCCGGAATTCCGAACATTCCGGAACCTTGGTGCATTCCGGAACTCTGAACATTCCGGAACTCCGAACATTCCGGAACCTTGGTGCATTCCGGAACTCCGAACATTCCAGAATTCCGAACATTCCGGAACTCTGAACATTCCGGAATTCCGAACATTCCGGAATTCCGAACATTCCGGAACCTTGGTGCATTCCGGAACTCTGAACATTCCGGAACTCTGAACATTCCGGAATTCCGAACATTCCGGAACCTTGGTGCATTCCGGAACCTTGGTGCATTCCGGAACTCTGAACATTCCGGAATTACGAACATTCCGGAATTCCGAACATTCCGGAACCTTGGTGCATTCCGGAACCTTGGTGCATTCCGGAACTCTGAACATTCCGGAACTCTGAACATTCCGGAATTCTGAACATTCCGGAACCTTGGTGCATTCCGGAACCTTGGTGCATTCCGGAACCTTGGTGCATTCCGGAACTCTGAACATTCCGGAACTCTGAACATTCCGGAACCTTGGTGCATTCCGGAACTCTTAACATTCCGGAACTCTGAACATTCCGGAATTCCGAACATTCCGGAATTCCGAACATTCCGGAACCTTGGTGCACTCCGGAACCTTGGTGCATTCCAGAATTCTGAACATTCCGGAACTCCGAACATTCCGGAACCTTGGTGCATTCCGGAACTCTGAACATTCCGGAACTCTGAACATTCCGGAATTCCGAACATTCCGGAACCTTGGTGCATTCCGGAACCTTGGTGCATTCCAGAACTCTGAACATTCCGGAACTCTGAACATTCCGGAATTCCGAACATTCCGGAACCTTGGTGCATTCCGGAACCTTGGTGCATTCCGGAACTCTGAACATTCCGGAATTCCGAACATTCCGGAACCTTGGTGCATTCCGGAACCTTGGTGCATTCCGGAACTCTGAACATTCCGGAATTCCGAACATTCCGGAAACTTGGTGCATTCCGGAGCCTTGGTGCATTCCGGAATTCCGAACATTCCGGAACCTTGCTGCATTCCGGAACGTTGCTGCATTCCGGAACTCTGAACATTCCGGAATTCCGAACATTCCGGAACCTTGGTGCATTCCGGAACTCTGAACATTCTGCAACTCTGAACATTCCAGAACCTTGGTGCATTCCGGAACCTTGGTGCATTCCGGAACTCTGAACATTCCGGAATTCCGAACATTCCGGAATTCCGAACATTCCAGAACCTTGGTGCATTCCGGAACCTTGGTGCATTCCGGAACTCTGAACATTCCGGAACTCTGAACATTCCAGAACCTTGGTGCATTCCGGAACCTTGGTGCATTCCGGAACTCTGAACATTCCGGAATTCCGAACATTCCGGAACCTTGGTGCATTCCGGAACCATGGTGCATTCCGGAACTCTGAACATTCCGGTATTCTGAACATTCCGGAATTCCGAAAATTCCGGAACCTTGGTGCATTCCGGAACTCTGAACATTCCGGAACTCTTAACATTCCGGAATTCGGAATTCCGGAAGGTTCAGAGTTCTGAACACGGAATGTTCAGAGTTCCGGAATGTTCAGAGTTCCGGAATGTTCAGAGTTCCGGAATGCACCAAGGTTCCGGAATGTTCGGAATTCTGGAATGCACCAAGGTTCCGGAATGCACCAAGGTTCCGGAATGTTCGGAATTCCAGAATGTTCAGAGTTCCGGAATGTTCAGAGTTCCGGAATGCACCAAGGTTCCGGAATGCACCAAGGTTCCGGAATGTTCGGAATTCCGGAATGTTCGGAATTCTGGAATGTTCGGAGTTCCGGAATGCACCAAGGTTCCGGAATGCACCAAGGTTCCGGAATGTTCGGAATTCCGGAATGTTCAGAGTTCCGGAATGCACCAAGGTTCCGGAATGTTCGGAATTCCGGAATGTTCGGAATTCTGGAATGTTCGGAGTTCCGGAATGCACCAAGGTTCCGGAATGTTCGGAATTCCGGAATGTTCAGAGTTCCGGAATGCACCAAGGTTCCGGAATGTTCAGAATTCTGGAATGTTCAGAGTTCCGGAATGCACCAAGGTTCCGGAATGCACCAAGGTTCCGGAATGTTCAGAATTCCGGAATGTTCAGAGTTCCGGAATGTTCAGAGTTCCGGAATGCACCAAGGTTCCGGAATGTTCGGAATTCCGGAATGTTCAGAGTTCCGGAATGCACCAAGGTTCCGGAATGTTCGGAATTCCGGAATGCACCAAGGCTCCGGAATGCACCAAGGTTCCGGAATGTTCGGAATTCCGGAATGTTCGGAATTCCGGAATGTTCAGAGTTCCGGAATGCACCAAGGTTCCGGAATGCACCAAGGTTCCGGAATGTTCGGAATTCCGGAATGTTCAGAGTTCCGGAATGCACCAAGGTTCCGGAATGTTCGGAATTCCGGAATGTTCAGAGTTCCGGAATGCACCAAGGTTCCGGAATGCACCAAGGTTCCGGAATGTTCGGAATTCCGGAATGTTCGGAATTCCGGAATGTTCTGAATTCCGGAATGTTCAGAGTTCCGGAATGCACCAAGGTTCCGGAATGTTCGGAATTCCGGAATGTTCAGAGTTCCGGAATGCACCAAGGTTCCGGAATGTTCGGAATTCCGGAATGTTCGGAATTCCGGAATGTTCGGAATTCCGGAATGTTCAGAGTTCCGGAATGCACCAAGGTTCCGGAATGTTCGGAATTCCGGAATGTTCAGAGTTCCGGAATGCACCAAGGTTCCGGAATGTTCAGAATTCTGGAATGTTCAGAGTTCCGGAATGCACCAAGGTTCCGGAATGCACCAAGGTTCCGGAATGTTCAGAATTCCGGAATGTTCAGAGTTCCGGAATGTTCAGAGTTCCGGAATGCACCAAGGTTCCGGAATGTTCGGAATTCCGGAATGTTCAGAGTTCCGGAATGCACCAAGGTTCCGGAATGTTCGGAATTCCGGAATGCACCAAGGCTCCGGAATGCACCAAGGTTCCGGAATGTTCGGAATTCCGGAATGTTCGGAATTCCGGAATGTTCAGAGTTCCGGAATGCACCAAGGTTCCGGAATGTTCGGAATTCCGGAATGTTCAGAGTTCCGGAATGCACCAAGGTTCCGGAATGTTCGGAATTCCGGAATGTTCGGAATTCCGGAATGTTCGGAATTCCGGAATGTTCAGAGTTCCGGAATGCACCAAGGTTCCGGAATGTTCGGAATTCCGGAATGTTCAGAGTTCCGGAATGCACCAAGGTTCCGGAATGTTCGGAATTCCGGAATGTTCAGAGTTCCGGAATGTTCAGAGTTCCGGAATGCACCAAGGTTCGGGAATGCACCAAGGTTCCGGAATGTTCGGAATTCCGGAATGTTCAGAGTTCCGGAATGCACCAAGGTTCCGGAATGTTCGGAATTCCGGAATGTACCAAGGTTCCGGAATGCACCAAGGTTCCGGAATGTTCGGAATTCTGGAATGTTCAGAGTTCCGGAATGCACCAAGGTTCCGGAATGTTCGGAATTCCGGAATGTACCAAGGTTCCGGAATGCACCAAGGTTCCGGAATGTTCAGAGTTCCGGAATGCACCAAGGTTCCGGAATGTTCGGAATTCCGGAATGCACCAAGGTTCCGGAATGTTCGGAATTCCGGAATGTTCAGAGTTCCGGAATGCACCAAGGTTCCGGAATGTTCGGAATTCCGGAATGTACCAAGGTTCCGGAATGCACCAAGGTTCCGGAATGTTCGGAATTCCGGAATGTTCAGAGTTCCGGAATGTTCAGAGTTCCGGAATGCACCAAGGTTCCGGAATGTTCGGAATTCCGGAATGTTCAGAGTTCCGGAATGCACCAAGGTTCGGGAATGCACCAAGGTTCCGGAATGTTCGGAATTCCGGAATGTTCAGAGTTCCGGAATGCACCAAGGTTCCGGAATGTTCGGAATTCCGGAATGTACCAAGGTTCCGGAATGCACCAAGGTTCCGGAATGTTCGGAATTCTGGAATGTTCAGAGTTCCGGAATGCACCAAGGTTCCGGAATGTTCGGAATTCCGGAATGTACCAAGGTTCCGGAATGCACCAAGGTTCCGGAATGTTCAGAGTTCCGGAATGCACCAAGGTTCCGGAATGTTCGGAATTCCGGAATGCACCAAGGTTCCGGAATGTTCGGAATTCCGGAATGTTCAGAGTTCCGGAATGCACCAAGGTTCCGGAATGTTCGGAATTCCGGAATGTTCAGAGTTCCGGAATGTTCAGAGTTCCGGAATGTTCAGAGTTCCGGAATGCACCAAGGTTCCGGAATGTTCGGAATTCCGGAATGCACCAAGGCTCCGGAATGCACCAAGGTTCCGGAATGTTCGGAATTCCGGAATGTTCGGAATTCCGGAATGTTCAGAGTTCCGGAATGCACCAAGGTTCCGGAATGCACCAAGGTTCCGGAATGTTCGGAATTCCGGAATGTTCAGAGTTCCGGAATGCACCAAGGTTCCGGAATGTTCGGAATTCCGGAATGTTCAGAGTTCCGGAATGCACCAAGGTTCCGGAATGCACCAAGGTTCCGGAATGTTCGGAATTCCGGAATGTTCGGAATTCCGGAATGTTCTGAATTCCGGAATGTTCAGAGTTCCGGAATGCACCAAGGTTCCGGAATGTTCGGAATTCCGGAATGTTCAGAGTTCCGGAATGCACCAAGGTTCCGGAATGTTCGGAATTCCGGAATGTACCAAGGTTCCGGAATGCACCAAGGTTCCGGAATGTTCAGAGTTCCGGAATGCACCAAGGTTCCGGAATGTTCAGAGTTCCGGAATGCACCAAGGTTCCGGAATGTTCGGAATTCCGGAATGTTCAGAGTTCCGGAATGTTCAGAGTTCCGGAATGCACCAAGGTTCCGGAATGTTCGGAATTCCGGAATGTTCGGAATTCCGGAATGTTCAGAGTTCCGGAATGCACCAAGGTTCGGGAATGCACCAAGGTTCCGGAATGTTCGGAATTCCGGAATGTTCAGAGTTCCGGAATGCACCAAGGTTCCGGAATGTTCGGAATTCCGGAATGTACCAAGGTTCCGGAATGCACCAAGGTTCCGGAATGTTCGGAATTCTGGAATGTTCAGAGTTCCGGAATGCACCAAGGTTCCGGAATGTTCGGAATTCCGGAATGTACCAAGGTTCCGGAATGCACCAAGGTTCCGGAATGTTCAGAGTTCCGGAATGCACCAAGGTTCCGGAATGTTCGGAATTCCGGAACGTACCAAGGTTCCGGAATGCACCAAGGTTCCGGAATGTTCGGAATTCCGGAATGTTCAGAGTTCCGGAATGTTCAGAGTTCCGGAATGTTCAGAGTTCCGGAATGCACCAAGGTTCCGGAATGCACCAAGGTTCCGGAATGTTCGGAATTCCGGAATGTTCGGATTTCCGGAATGTTCAGAGTTCCGGAATGCACCAAGGTTCCGGAATGCACCAAGGTTCCGGAATGTTCGGAATTCCGGAATGTTCAGAGTTCCGGAATGCACCAAGGTTCCGGAATGTTCGGAATTCCGGAATGTTCGGAATTCCGGAATGCACCAAGGTTCCGGAATGTTCGGAATTCCGGAATGTTCAGAGTTCCGGAATGTTCAGAGTTCCGGAATGCACCAAGGTTCCGGAATGTTCGGAATTCCGGAATGTTCGGAATTCCGGAATGCACCAAGGTTCCGGAATGTTCGGAATTCCGGAATGTTCAGAGTTCCGGAATGTTCAGAGTTGCGGAATGTTCGGAATTCCGGAATGCACCAAGGTTCCGGAATGTTCGGAATTCCGGAATGTTCGGAATTCCGGAATGTTCAGAGTTCCGGAATGCACCAAGGTTCCGGAATGTTCGGAATTCCGGAATGTTCAGAGTTCCGGAATGCACCAAGGTTCCGGAATGTTCGGAATTCCAGAATGTTCAGAGTTCCGGAATGTTCAGAGTTCCGGAATGCACCAAGGTTCCGGAATGTTCGGAATTCCGGAATGTTCGGAATTCCGGAATGTTCAGAGTTCCGGAATGCACCAAGGTTCGGGAATGTACCAAGGTTCCGGAATGTTCGGAATTCCGGAATGTTCAGAGTTCCGGAATGCACCAAGGTTCCGGAATGTTCGGAATTCCGGAATGTACCAAGGTTCCGGAATGCACCAAGGTTCCGGAATGTTCGGAATTCTGGAATGTTCAGAGTTCCGGAATGCACCAAGGTTCCGGAATGTTCGGAATTCCGGAATGCACCAAGGTTCCGGAATGTTCGGAATTCCGGAATGTTCAGAGTTCCGGAATGTTCAGAGTTCTGGAATGTTCAGAGTTCCGGAATGCACCAAGGTTCCGGAATGTTCGGAATTCCGGAATGTTCAGAGTTCCGGAATGCAGCAAGGTTCCGGAATGCACCAAGGTTCCGGAATGTTCGGAATTCCGGAATGTTCGGAATTCCGGAATGTTCAGAGTTCCGGAATGTTCAGAGTTCCGGAATGCACCAAGGTTCCGGAATGTTCGGAATTCCGGAATGTTCAGAGTTCCGGATTGCACCAAGGTTCCGGAATGTTCGGAATTCCGGAATGTTCAGAGTTCCGGAATGCACCAAGGTTCCGGAATGTTCGGAATTCCGGAATGCAGCAAGGTTCCGGAATGCACCAAGGTTCCGGAATGCACCAAGGTTCCGGAATGTTCGGAATTCCGGAATGTTCGGAATTCCGGAATGTTCAGAGTTCCGGAATGCACCAAGGTTCCGGAATGCACCAAGGTTCCGGAATGTTCGGAATTCCGGAATGTTCAGAGTTCCGGAATGCACCAAGGTTCCGGAATGTTCGGAATTCCGGAATGTTCAGAGTTCCGGAATGCACCAAGGTTCCGGAATGTTCGGAATTCCGGAATGTTCAGAGTTCCGGAATGTTCAGAGTTCCGGAATGTTCAGAGTTCCGGAATGCACCAAGGTTCCGGAATGTTCGGAATTCCGGAATGTTCAGAGTTCCGGAATGCACCAAGGTTCCGGAATGTTCGGAATTCCGGAGTGTTCAGAGTTCCGGAATGCACCAAGGTTCCGGAATGTTCGGAATTCCGGAATGTTCAGAGTTCCGGAATGTTCAGAGTTCCGGAATGCACCAAGGTTCCGGAATGTTCGGAATTCCGGAATGTTCAGAGTTCCGGAATGCACCAAGGTTCCGGAATGCACCAAGGTTCCGGAATGTTCGGAATTCCGGAATGTTCAGAGTTCCGGAATGCACCAAGGTTCCGGAATGTTCGGAATTCCGGAATGTTCAGAGTTCCGGAATGCACCAAGGTTCCGGAATGTTCAGAGTTCCGGAATGTTCAGAGTTCCGGAATGCACCAAGGTTCCGGAATGTTCGGAATTCTGGAATGCACCAAGGTTCCGGAATGTTCGGAATTCCGGAATGTTCAGAGTTCCGGAATGTTCAGAGTTCCGGAATGTTCAGAGTTCCGGAATGCACCAAGGTTCCGGAATGTTCGGAATTCCGGAATGTTCAGAGTTCCGGAATGTTCAGAGTTCCGGAATGCACCAAGGTTCCGGAATGTTCGGAATTCCGGAATGTTCGGAATTCCGGAATGCTCCAAGGTTCCGGAATGTTCGGAATTCCGGAATGTTCAGAGTTCCGGAATGTTCAGAGTTGCGGAATGTTCGGAATTCCGGAATGCACCAAGGTTCCGGAATGTTCGGAATTCCGGAATGTTCGGAATTCCGGAATGTTCAGAGTTCCGGAATGCACCAAGGTTCGGGAATGTTCGGAATTCCGGAATGTACCAAGGTTCCGGAATGTTCGGAATTCCGGAATGTTCAGAGTTCCGGAATGCACCAAGGTTCCGGAATGTTCGGAATTCCGGAATGTACCAAGGTTCCGGAATGTTCGGAATTCCGGAATGTTCAGAGTTCCGGAATGCACCAAGGTTCCGGAATGTTCGGAATTCCGGAATGTACCAAGGTTCCGGAATGCACCAAGGTTCCGGAATGTTCGGAATTCCGGAATGTTCAGAGTTCCGGAATGTTCAGAGTTCCGGAATGCACCAAGGTTCCGGAATGTTCGGAATTCCGGAATGTTCAGAGTTCCGGAATGCACCAAGGTTCCGGAATGCACCAAGGTTCCGGAATGTTCGGAATTCCGGAATGTTCGGAATTCCGGAATGTTCAGAGTTCCGGAATGCACCAAGGTTCCGGAATGCACCAAGGTTCCGGAATGTTCGGAATTCCGGAATGTTCAGAGTTCCGGAATGCACCAAGGTTCCGGAATGTTCGGAATTCCGGAATGTTCAGAGTTCCGGAATGCACCAAGGTTCCGGAATGTTCGGAATTCCGGAATGTTCAGAGTTCCGGAATGTTCAGAGTTCCGGAATGTTCAGAGTTCCGGAATGCACCAAGGTTCCGGAATGTTCGGAATTACGGAATGTTCAGAGTTCCGGAATGCACCAAGGTTCCGGAATGTTCGGAATTCCGGAATGTTCAGAGTTCCGGAATGTTCAGAGTTCCGGAATGTTCAGAGTTCCGGAATGCACCAAGGTTCCGGAATGTTCGGAATTCCGGAATGTTCAGAGTTCCGGAATGCACCAAGGTTCCGGAATGTTCGGAATTCCGGAATGTTCAGAGTTCCGGAATGTTCAGAGTTCCGGAATGCACCAAGGTTCCGGAATGTTCGGAATTCCGGAATGTTCGGAATTCCGGAATGCACCAAGGTTCCGGAATGTTCGGAATTCCGGAATGTTCAGATTTCCGGAATGTTCAGAGTTCCGGAATGCACCAAGGTTCCGGAATGTTCGGAATTCCGGAATGTTCGGAATTCCGGAATGTTCAGAGTTCCGGAATGCACCAAGGTTCCGGAATGTTCGGAATTCCGGAATGTACCAAGGTTCCGGAATGCACCAAGGTTCCGGAATGTTCGGAATTCTGGAATGTTCAGAGTTCCGGAATGCACCAAGGTTCCGGAATGTTCGGAATTCCGGAATGTACCAAGGTTCCGGAATGCACCAAGGTTCCGGAATGTTCAGAGTTCCGGAATGCACCAAGGTTCCGGAATGTTCGGAATTCCGGAATGCACCAAGGTTCCGGAATGTTCGGAATTCCGGAATGTTCAGAGTTCCGGAATGTTCAGAGTTCCGGAATGCACCAAGGTTCCGGAATGTTCGGAATTCCGGAATGTTCGGAATTCCGGAATGCACCAAGGTTCCGGAATGTTCGGAATTCCGGAATGTTCAGAGTTCCGGAATGTTCAGAGTTCCGGAATGCACCAAGGTTCCGGAATGTTCGGAATTCCGGAATGTTCGGAATTCCGGAATGTTCAGAGTTCCGGAATGCACCAAGGTTCCGGAATGTTCGGAATTCCGGAATGTACCAAGGTTCCGGAATGCACCAAGGTTCCGGAATGTTCGGAATTCTGGAATGTTCAGAGTTCCGGAATGCACCAAGGTTCCGGAATGTTCGGAATTCCGGAATGTACCAAGGTTCCGGAATGCACCAAGGTTCCGGAATGTTCAGAGTTCCGGAATGCACCAAGGTTCCGGAATGTTCGGAATTCCGGAATGCACCAAGGTTCCGGAATGTTCGGAATTCCGGAATGTTCAGAGTTCCGGAATGTTCAGAGTTCCGGAATGTTCAGAGTTCCGGAATGCACCAAGGTTCCGGAATGTTCGGAATTCCGGAATGTTCAGAGTTCCGGAATGCAGCAAGGTTCCGGAATGCACCAAGGTTCCGGAATGTTCGGAATTCCGGAATGTTCAGAGATCCGGATTGCACCAAGGTTCCGGAATGTTCGGAATTCCGGAATGTTCAGAGTTCCGGAATGCACCAAGGTTCCGGAATGTTCGGAATTCCGGAATGTTCAGAGTTCCGGAATGCACCAAGGTTCCGGAATGCACCAAGGTTCCGGAATGTTCGGAATTCCGGAATGTTCGGAATTCCGGAATGTTCAGAGTTCCGGAATGCACCAAGATTCCGGAATGTTCGGAATTCCGGAATGTTCAGAGTTCCGGAATGCACCAAGGTTCCGGAATGCACCAAGGTTCCGGAATGTTCGGAATTCCGGAATGTTCAGAGTTCCGGAATGCACCAAGGTTCCGGAATGTTCGGAATTCCGGAATGTTCAGAGTTCCGGAATGCACCAAGGTTCCGGAATGTTCGGAATTCCGGAATGTTCAGAGTTCCGGAATGCACCAAGGTTCCGGAATGCACCAAGGTTCCGGAATGTTCGGAATTCCGGAATGTTCAGAGTTCCGGAATGTTCAGAGTTCCGGAATGTTCAGAGTTCCGGAATGCACCAAGGTTCCGGAATGTTCGGAATTCCGGAATGTTCAGAGTTCCGGAATGCACCAAGGTTCCGGAATGCACCAAGGTTCCGGAATGTTCGGAATTCCGGAATGTTCGGAATTCCGGAATGTTCAGAGTTCCGGAATGCACCAAGGTTCCGGAATGTTCGGAATTCCGGAATGTTCAGAGTTCCGGAATGCACCAAGGTTCCGGAATGCACCAAGGTTCCGGAATGTTCGGAATTCCGGAATGTTCAGAGTTCCGGAATGCACCAAGGTTCCGGAATGTTCGGAATTCCGGAATGTTCAGAGTTCCGGAATGCACCAAGGTTCCGGAATGCACCAAGGTTCCGGAATGTTCGGAATTCCGGAATGTTCAGAGTTCCGGAATGCACCAAGGTTCCGGAATGTTCGGAATTCCGGAATGTTCAGAGTTGCGGAATGTTCGGAATTCCGGAATGCACCAAGGTTCCGGAATGTTCGGAATTCCGGAATGTTCAGAGTTCCGGAATGCACCAAGGTTCCGGAATGTTCGGAATTCCGGAATGTTCGGAATTCCGGAATGCACCAAGGTTCCGGAATGTTCGGAATTCCGGAATGTTCGGAATTCCGGAATGTTCAGAGTTCCGGAATGCACCAAGGTTCCGGAATGTTCGGAATTCCGGAATGTTCAGAGTTCCGGAATGCACCAAGGTTCCGGAATGTTCGGAATTCCGGAATGTTCAGAGTTCCGGAATGTTCAGAGTTCCGGAATGCACCAAGGTTCCGGAATGTTCGGAATTCCGGAATGTTCGGAATTCCGGAATGTTCAGAGTTCCGGAATGCACCAAGGTTCGGGAATGCACCAAGGTTCCGGAATGTTCGGAATTCTGGAATGTTCAGAGTTCCGGAATGCACCAAGGTTCCGGAATGTTCGGAATTCCGGAATGTACCAAGGTTCCGGAATGCACCAAGGTTCCGGAATGTTCAGAGTTCCGGAATGCACCAAGGTTCCGGAATGTTCGGAATTCCGGAATGTACCAAGGTTCCGGAATGCACCAAGGTTCCGGAATGTTCAGAGTTCCGGAATGCACCAAGGTTCCGGAATGTTCGGAATTCCGGAACGTACCAAGGTTCCGGAATGCACCAAGGTTCCGGAATGTTCGGAATTCCGGAATGTTCAGAGTTCCGGAATGTTCAGAGTTCCGGAATGTTCAGAGTTCCGGAATGCACCAAGGTTCCGGAATGTTCGGAATTCCAGAATGTTCAGAGTTCCGGAATGTTCAGAGTTCCGGAATGCACCAAGGTTCCGGAATGTTCGGAATTCCGGAATGTTCGGAATTCCGGAATGTTCAGAGTTCCGGAATGCACCAAGGTTCGGGAATGTACCAAGGTTCCGGAATGTTCGGAATTCCGGAATGTACCAAGGTTCCGGAATGCACCAAGGTTCCGGAATGTTCGGAATTCTGGAATGTTCAGAGTTCCGGAATGCACCAAGGTTCCGGAATGTTCGGAATTCCGGAATGCACCAAGGTTCCGGAATGTTCGGAATTCCGGAATGTTCAGAGTTCCGGAATGTTCAGAGTTCCGGAATGCACCAAGGTTCCGGAATGTTCGGAATTCCGGAATGTTCAGAGTTCCGGAATGCACCAAGGTTCCGGAATGCACCAAGGTTCCGGAATGTTCGGAATTCCGGAATGTTCAGAGTTCCGGAATGCACCAAGGTTCCGGAATGTTCAGAGTTCCGGAATGTTCAGAGTTCCGGAATGCACCAAGGTTCCGGAATGTTCGGAATTCTGGAATGCACCAAGGTTCCGGAATGTTCGGAATTCCGGAATGTTCAGAGTTCCGGAATGTTCAGAGTTCCGGAATGTTCAGAGTTCCGGAATGCACCAAGGTTCCGGAATGTTCGGAATTCCGGAATGTTCAGAGTTCCGGAATGCACCAAGGTTCCGGAATGTTCGGAATTCCGGAATGTTCAGAGTTCCGGAATGTTCAGAGTTCCGGAATGCACCAAGGTTCCGGAATGTTCGGAATTCCGGAATGTTCGGAATTCCGGAATGCACCAAGGTTCCGGAATGTTCGGAATTCCGGAATGTTCAGAGTTCCGGAATGTTCAGAGTTGCGGAATGTTCGGAATTCCGGAATGCACCAAGGTTCCGGAATGTTCGGAATTCCGGAATGTTCGGAATTCCGGAATGTTCAGAGTTCCGGAATGCACCAAGGTTCGGGAATGCACCAAGGTTCCGGAATGTTCGGAATTCCGGAATGTTCAGAGTTCCGGAATGCACCAAGGTTCCGGAATGTTCGGAATTCCGGAATGTACCAAGGTTCCGGAATGCACCAAGGTTCCGGAATGTTCGGAATTCTGGAATGTTCAGAGTTCCGGAATGCACCAAGGTTCCGGAATGTTCGGAATTCCGGAATGTACCAAGGTTCCGGAATGTTCGGAATTCCGGAATGTTCAGAGTTCCGGAATGCACCAAGGTTCCGGAATGTTCGGAATTCCGGAATGTACCAAGGTTCCGGAATGTTCGGAATTCCGGAATGTTCAGAGTTCCGGAATGCACCAAGGTTCCGGAATGTTCGGAATTCCGGAATGTACCAAGGTTCCGGAATGCACCAAGGTTCCGGAATGTTCGGAATTCCGGAATGTTCAGAGTTCCGGAATGTTCAGAGTTCCGGAATGCACCAAGGTTCCGGAATGTTCGGAATTCCGGAATGTTCAGAGTTCCGGAATGCACCAAGGTTCCGGAATGCACCAAGGTTCCGGAATGTTCGGAATTCCGGAATGTTCGGAATTCCGGAATGTTCAGAGTTCCGGAATGCACCAAGGTTCCGGAATGCACCAAGGTTCCGGAATGTTCGGAATTCCGGAATGTTCAGAGTTCCGGAATGCACCAAGGTTCCGGAATGTTCGGAATTCCGGAATGTTCAGAGTTCCGGAATGCACCAAGGTTCCGGAATGTTCGGAATTCCGGAATGTTCAGAGTTCCGGAATGTTCAGAGTTCCGGAATGTTCAGAGTTCCGGAATGCACCAAGGTTCCGGAATGTTCGGAATTCCGGAATGTTCAGAGTTCCGGAATGCACCAAGGTTCCGGAATGTTCGGAATTCCGGAATGTTCAGAGTTCCGGAATGTTCAGAGTTCCGGAATGTTCAGAGTTCCGGAATGCACCAAGGTTCCGGAATGTTCGGAATTCCGGAATGTTCAGAGTTCCGGAATGCACCAAGGTTCCGGAATGTTCGGAATTCCGGAATGTTCAGAGTTCCGGAATGTTCAGAGTTCCGGAATGCACCAAGGTTCCGGAATGTTCGGAATTCCGGAATGTTCGGAATTCCGGAATGCACCAAGGTTCCGGAATGTTCGGAATTCCGGAATGTTCAGATTTCCGGAATGTTCAGAGTTCCGGAATGCACCAAGGTTCCGGAATGTTCGGAATTCCGGAATGTTCGGAATTCCGGAATGTTCAGAGTTCCGGAATGCACCAAGGTTCCGGAATGTTCGGAATTCCGGAATGTACCAAGGTTCCGGAATGCACCAAGGTTCCGGAATGTTCGGAATTCTGGAATGTTCAGAGTTCCGGAATGCACCAAGGTTCCGGAATGTTCGGAATTCCGGAATGTACCAAGGTTCCGGAATGCACCAAGGTTCCGGAATGTTCAGAGTTCCGGAATGCACCAAGGTTCCGGAATGTTCGGAATTCCGGAATGCACCAAGGTTCCGGAATGTTCGGAATTCCGGAATGTTCAGAGTTCCGGAGTGTTCAGAGTTCCGGAATGCACCAAGGTTCCGGAATGTTCGGAATTCCGGAATGTTCGGAATTCCGGAATGCACCAAGGTTCCGGAATGTTCGGAATTCCGGAATGTTCAGAGTTCCGGAATGTTCAGAGTTCCGGAATGCACCAAGGTTCCGGAATGTTCGGAATTCCGGAATGTTCGGAATTCCGGAATGTTCAGAGTTCCGGAATGCACCAAGGTTCCGGAATGTTCGGAATTCCGGAATGTACCAAGGTTCCGGAATGCACCAAGGTTCCGGAATGTTCGGAATTCTGGAATGTTCAGAGTTCCGGAATGCACCAAGGTTCCGGAATGTTCGGAATTCCGGAATGTACCAAGGTTCCGGAATGCACCAAGGTTCCGGAATGTTCAGAGTTCCGGAATGCACCAAGGTTCCGGAATGTTCGGAATTCCGGAATGCACCAAGGTTCCGGAATGTTCGGAATTCCGGAATGTTCAGAGTTCCGGAATGTTCAGAGTTCCGGAATGTTCAGAGTTCCGGAATGCACCAAGGTTCCGGAATGTTCGGAATTCCGGAATGTTCAGAGTTCCGGAATGCAGCAAGGTTCCGGAATGCACCAAGGTTCCGGAATGTTCGGAATTCCGGAATGTTCAGAGTTCCGGAATGCACCAAGGTTCCGGAATGCACCAAGGTTCCGGAATGTTCGGAATTCTGGAATGTTCAGAGTTCCGGAATGCACCAAGATTCCGGAATGTTCGGAATTCCGGAATGTTCAGAGTTCCGGAATGCACCAAGGTTCCGGAATGCACCAAGGTTCCGGAATGTTCGGAATTCCGGAATGTTCAGAGTTCCGGAATGCACCAAGGTTCCGGAATGTTCGGAATTCCGGAATGTTCAGAGTTCCGGAATGCACCAAGGTTCCGGAATGTTCGGAATTCCGGAATGTTCAGAGTTCCGGAATGCACCAAGGTTCCGGAATGTTCGGAATTCCGGAATGTTCAGAGTTCCGGAATGTTCAGAGTTCCGGAATGCACCAAGGTTCCGGAATGTTCGGAATTCCGGAATGTTCGGAATTCCGGAATGTTCAGAGTTCCGGAATGCACCAAGGTTCGGGAATGCACCAAGGTTCCGGAATGTTCGGAATTCTGGAATGTTCAGAGTTCCGGAATGCACCAAGGTTCCGGAATGTTCGGAATTCCGGAATGTACCAAGGTTCCGGAATGCACCAAGGTTCCGGAATGTTCAGAGTTCCGGAATGCACCAAGGTTCCGGAATGTTCGGAATTCCGGAATGTACCAAGGTTCCGGAATGCACCAAGGTTCCGGAATGTTCAGAGTTCCGGAATGCACCAAGGTTCCGGAATGTTCGGAATTCCGGAACGTACCAAGGTTCCGGAATGCACCAAGGTTCCGGAATGTTCGGAATTCCGGAATGTTCAGAGTTCCGGAATGTTCAGAGTTCCGGAATGTTCAGAGTTCCGGAATGCACCAAGGTTCCGGAATGTTCGGAATTCCAGAATGTTCAGAGTTCCGGAATGTTCAGAGTTCCGGAATGCACCAAGGTTCCGGAATGTTCGGAATTCCGGAATGTTCGGAATTCCGGAATGTTCAGAGTTCCGGAATGCACCAAGGTTCGGGAATGTACCAAGGTTCCGGAATGTTCGGAATTCCGGAATGTACCAAGGTTCCGGAATGCACCAAGGTTCCGGAATGTTCGGAATTCTGGAATGTTCAGAGTTCCGGAATGCACCAAGGTTCCGGAATGTTCGGAATTCCGGAATGCACCAAGGTTCCGGAATGTTCGGAATTCCGGAATGTTCAGAGTTCCGGAATGTTCAGAGTTCCGGAATGCACCAAGGTTCCGGAATGTTCGGAATTCCGGAATGTTCAGAGTTCCGGAATGCACCAAGGTTCCGGAATGCACCAAGGTTCCGGAATGTTCGGAATTCCGGAATGTTCAGAGTTCCGGAATGCACCAAGGTTCCGGAATGTTCAGAGTTCCGGAATGTTCAGAGTTCCGGAATGCACCAAGGTTCCGGAATGTTCGGAATTCTGGAATGCACCAAGGTTCCGGAATGTTCGGAATTCCGGAATGTTCAGAGTTCCGGAATGTTCAGAGTTCCGGAATGTTCAGAGTTCCGGAATGCACCAAGGTTCCGGAATGTTCGGAATTCCGGAATGTTCAGAGTTCCGGAATGCACCAAGGTTCCGGAATGTTCGGAATTCCGGAATGTTCAGAGTTCCGGAATGTTCAGAGTTCCGGAATGCACCAAGGTTCCGGAATGTTCGGAATTCCGGAATGTTCGGAATTCCGGAATGCACCAAGGTTCCGGAATGTTCGGAATTCCGGAATGTTCAGAGTTCCGGAATGTTCAGAGTTGCGGAATGTTCGGAATTCCGGAATGCACCAAGGTTCCGGAATGTTCGGAATTCCGGAATGTTCGGAATTCCGGAATGTTCAGAGTTCCGGAATGCACCAAGGTTCGGGAATGCACCAAGGTTCCGGAATGTTCGGAATTCCGGAATGTTCAGAGTTCCGGAATGCACCAAGGTTCCGGAATGTTCGGAATTCCGGAATGTACCAAGGTTCCGGAATGCACCAAGGTTCCGGAATGTTCGGAATTCTGGAATGTTCAGAGTTCCGGAATGCACCAAGGTTCCGGAATGTTCGGAATTCCGGAATGTACCAAGGTTCCGGAATGCACCAAGGTTCCGGAATGTTCAGAGTTCCGGAATGCACCAAGGTTCCGGAATGTTCGGAATTCCGGAATGCACCAAGGTTCCGGAATGTTCGGAATTCCGGAATGTTCAGAGTTCCGGAGTGTTCAGAGTTCCGGAATGCACCAAGGTTCCGGAATGTTCGGAATTCCGGAATGTTCGGAATTCCGGAATGCACCAAGGTTCCGGAATGTTCGGAATTCCGGAATGTTCAGAGTTCCGGAATGTTCAGAGTTCCGGAATGCACCAAGGTTCCGGAATGTTCGGAATTCCGGAATGTTCGGAATTCCGGAATGTTCAGAGTTCCGGAATGCACCAAGGTTCCGGAATGTTCGGAATTCCGGAATGTACCAAGGTTCCGGAATGCACCAAGGTTCCGGAATGTTCGGAATTCTGGAATGTTCAGAGTTCCGGAATGCACCAAGGTTCCGGAATGTTCGGAATTCCGGAATGTACCAAGGTTCCGGAATGCACCAAGGTTCCGGAATGTTCAGAGTTCCGGAATGCACCAAGGTTCCGGAATGTTCGGAATTCCGGAATGCACCAAGGTTCCGGAATGTTCGGAATTCCGGAATGTTCAGAGTTCCGGAATGTTCAGAGTTCCGGAATGTTCAGAGTTCCGGAATGCACCAAGGTTCCGGAATGTTCGGAATTCCGGAATGTTCAGAGTTCCGGAATGCAGCAAGGTTCCGGAATGCACCAAGGTTCCGGAATGTTCGGAATTCCGGAATGTTCAGAGTTCCGGAATGCACCAAGGTTCCGGAATGCACCAAGGTTCCGGAATGTTCGGAATTCTGGAATGTTCAGAGTTCCGGAATGCACCAAGATTCCGGAATGTTCGGAATTCCGGAATGTTCAGAGTTCCGGAATGCACCAAGGTTCCGGAATGCACCAAGGTTCCGGAATGTTCGGAATTCCGGAATGTTCAGAGTTCCGGAATGCACCAAGGTTCCGGAATGTTCGGAATTCCGGAATGTTCAGAGTTCCGGAATGCACCAAGGTTCCGGAATGTTCGGAATTCCGGAATGTTCAGAGTTCCGGAATGCACCAAGGTTCCGGAATGCACCAAGGTTCCGGAATGTTCGGAATTCCGGAATGTTCAGAGTTCCGGAATGTTCAGAGTTCCGGAATGTTCAGAGTTCCGGAATGCACCAAGGTTCCGGAATGTTCGGAATTCCGGAATGTTCAGAGTTCCGGAATGCACCAAGGTTCCGGAATGCACCAAGGTTCCGGAATGTTCGGAATTCCGGAATGTTCGGAATTCCGGAATGTTCAGAGTTCCGGAATGCACCAAGGTTCCGGAATGTTCGGAATTCCGGAATGTTCAGAGTTCCGGAATGCACCAAGGTTCCGGAATGCACCAAGGTTCCGGAATGTTCGGAATTCCGGAATGTTCAGAGTTCCGGAATGCACCAAGGTTCCGGAATGTTCGGAATTCCGGAATGTTCAGAGTTCCGGAATGCACCAAGGTTCCGGAATGTTCGGAATTCCGGAATGTTCAGAGTTCCGGAATGCACCAAGGTTCCGGAATGCACCAAGGTTCCGGAATGTTCGGAATTCCGGAATGTTCAGAGTTCCGGAATGCACCAAGGTTCCGGAATGTTCGGAATTCCGGAATGTTCAGAGTTGCGGAATGTTCGGAATTCCGGAATGCACCAAGGTTCCGGAATGTTCGGAATTCCGGAATGTTCAGAGTTCCGGAATGCACCAAGGTTCCGGAATGTTCGGAATTCCGGAATGTTCGGAATTCCGGAATGCACCAAGGTTCCGGAATGTTCGGAATTCCGGAATGTTCGGAATTCCGGAATGTTCAGAGTTCCGGAATGCACCAAGGTTCCGGAATGTTCGGAATTCCGGAATGTTCAGAGTTCCGGAATGCACCAAGGTTCCGGAATGTTCGGAATTCCGGAATGTTCAGAGTTCCGGAATGTTCAGAGTTCCGGAATGCACCAAGGTTCCGGAATGTTCGGAATTCCGGAATGTTCGGAATTCCGGAATGTTCAGAGTTCCGGAATGCACCAAGGTTCGGGAATGCACCAAGGTTCCGGAATGTTTGGAATTCTGGAATGTTCAGAGTTCCGGAATGCACCAAGGTTCCGGAATGTTCGGAATTCCGGAATGTACCAAGGTTCCGGAATGCACCAAGGTTCCGGAATGTTCAGAGTTCCGGAATGCACCAAGGTTCCGGAATGTTCGGAATTCCGGAATGCACCAAGGTTCCGGAATGTTCGGAATTCCGGAATGTTCAGAGTTCCGGAATGTTCAGAGTTCCGGAATGTTCAGAGTTCCGGAATGCACCAAGGTTCCGGAATGTTCGGAATTCCGGAATGTTCAGAGTTCCGGAATGCACCAAGGTTCCGGAATGCACCAAGGTTCCGGAATGTTCGGAATTCCGGAATGTTCGGAATTCCGGAATGTTCAGAGTTCCGGAATGTTCAGAGTTGCGGAATGTTCGGAATTCCGGAATGCACCAAGGTTCCGGAATGTTCGGAATTCCGGAATGTTCGGAATTCCGGAATGTTCAGAGTTCCGGAATGCACCAAGGTTCGGGAATGCACCAAGGTTCCGGAATGTTCGGAATTCCGGAATGTTCAGAGTTCCGGAATGCACCAAGGTTCCGGAATGTTCGGAATTCCGGAATGTTCAGAGTTCCGGAATGTTCAGAGTTCCGGAATGCACCAAGGTTCCGGAATGTTCGGAATTCCGGAGTGTTCGGAATTCCGGAATGTTCAGAGTTCCGGAATGCAGCAATGTTCCGGAATGCACCAAGGTTCCGGAATGTTCGGAATTCCGGAATGTTCAGAGTTCCGGAATGTTCAGAGTTCCGGAATGCACCAAGGTTCCGGAATGTTCGGAATTCCGGAATGTTCAGAATTCCGGAATGTTCAGAGTTCCGGAATGTTCAGAGTTCCGGAATGCACGAAGGTTCCGGAATGTTCGGAATTCCGGAATGTTCAGAGTTGCGGAATGTTCGGAATTCCGGAATGCACCAAGGTTCCGGAATGTTCGGAATTCCGGAATGTTCAGAGTTCCGGAATGTTCAGAGTTGCGGAATGTTCGGAATTCCGGAATGCACCAAGGTTCCGGAATGTTCGGAATTCCGGAATGTTCGGAATTCCGGAATGTTCAGAGTTCCGGAATGCACCAAGGTTCCGGAATGCACCAAGGTTCCGGAATGTTCGGAATTCCGGAATGTTCAGAGTTCCGGAATGCACCAAGGTTCCGGAATGCACCAAGGTTCCGGAATGTTCGGAATTCCGGAATGTTCGGAATTCCGGAATGTTCAGAGTTCCGGAATGCACCAAGGTTCCGGAATGTTCGGAATTCCGGAATGTTCAGAGTTGCGGAATGTTCAGAGTTCCGGAATGCACCAAGGTTCCGGAATGTTCGGAATTCCGGAATGTTCAGAGTTCCGGAATGCACCAAGGTTCCGGAATGTTCGGAATTCCGGAATGTTCAGAGTTCCGGAATGTTCAGAGTTCCGGAATGCACCAAGGTTCCGGAATGTTCGGAATTCCGGAATGTTCAGAGTTCCGGAATGCACCAAGGTTCCGGAATGTTCGGAATTCCGGAATGCACCAAGGTTCCGGAATGCACCAAGGTTCCGGAATGTTCGGAATTCCGGAATGTTCAGAGTTCCGGAATGTTCAGAGTTCCGGAATGCACCAAGGTTCCGGAATGTTCGGAATTCCGGAATGTTCAGAGTTCCGGAATGTTCAGAGTTCCGGAATGCACCAAGGTTCCGGAATGTTCGGAATTCCGGAATGTTCAGAGTTCCGGAATGCACCAAGGTTCCGGAATGTTCGGAATTCCGGAATGTTCGGAATTCCGGAATGTTCAGAGTTCCGGAATGCACCAAGGTTCCGGAATGTTCGGAATTCCGGAATGTTCGGAATTCCGGAATGTTCGGAATTCCGGAATGTTCAGAGTTCCGGAATGCACCAAGGTTCCGGAATGTTCGGAATTCCGGAATGTTCAGAGTTCCGGAATGCACCAAGGTTCCGGAATGCACCAAGGTTCCGGAATGTTCGGAATTCCGGAATGTTCAGAGTTCCGGAATGCACCAAGGTTCCGGAATGTTCGGAATTCCGGAATGCACCAAGGTTCCGGAATGTTCGGAATTCCGGAATGCACCAAGGTTCCGGAATGCACCAAGGTTCCGGAATGTTCGGAATTCCGGAATGTTCGGAATTCCGGAATGTTCAGAGTTCCGGAATGCACCAAGGTTCCGGAATGTTCGGAATTCCGGAATGTTCGGAATTCCGGAATGTTCAGAGTTCCGGAATGCACCAAGGTTCCGGAATGCACCAAGGTTCCGGAATGTTCAGAATTCCGGAATGTTCGGAATTCCGGAATGTTCGGAATTCCGGAATGTTCAGAGTTCCGGAATGCACCAAGGTTCCGGAATGTTCGGAATTCCGGAATGTTCAGAGTTCCGGAATGCACCAAGGTTCCGGAATGTTCGGAATTCCGGAATGTTCGAAATTCCGGAATGTTCGGAATTCCGGAATGTTCAGAGTTCCGGAATGCACCAAGGTTCCGGAATGTTCGGAATTCCGGAATGTTCGGAATTCCGGAATGTTCGGAATTCCGGAATGTTCAGAGTTCCGGAATGCACCAAGGTTCCGGAATGTTCGGAATTCCGGAATGTTCAGAGTTCCGGAATGCACCAAGGTTCCGGAATGTTCGGAATTCTGGAATGTTCAGAGTTCCGGAATGTTCAGAGTTCCGGAATGTTCAGAGTTCCGGAATGCACCAAGGTTCCGGAATGTTCGGAATTCTGGAATGTTCGGAATTCCGGAATGTTCAGAGTTCCGGAATGCACCAAGGTTCGGGAATGCACCAAGGTTCCGGAATGTTCGGAATTCCGGAATGTTCGGAATTCCGGAATGTTCGGAGTTCCGGAATGCACCAAGGTTCCGGAATGTTCGGAATTCCGGAATGTTCAGAGTTCCGGAATGCACCAAGGTTCCGGAATGTTCGGAATTCCGGAATGTTCGGAATTCCGGAATGTTCAGAGTTCCGGAATGCACCAAGGTTCCGGAATGCACCAAGGTTCCGGAATGTTCAGAATTCCGGAATGTTCAGAGTTCCGGAATGCACCAAGGTTCCGGAATGTTCGGAATTCCGGAATGTTCAGAGTTCCGGAATGCACCAAGGTTCCGGAATGTTCGGAATTCCGGAATGTTCAGAGTTCCGGAATGTTCGGAATTCCGGAATGTTCGGAATTCAGGAATGTTCAGAGTTCCGGAATGTTCAGAGTTCCGGAATGTTCAGAGTTCCGGAATGCACGAAGGTTCCGGAATGTTCGGAATTCCGGAATGTTCAGAGTTGCGGAATGTTCGGAATTCCGGAATGCACCAAGGTTCCGGAATGTTCGGAATTCCGGAATGTTCAGAGTTCCGGAATGTTCAGAGTTGCGGAATGTTCGGAATTCCGGAATGCACCAAGGTTCCGGAATGTTCGGAAATCCGGAATGTTCGGAATTCCGGAATGTTCAGAGTTCCGGAATGTTCAGAGTTCCGGAATGTTCAGAGTTCCGGAATGCACCAAGGTTCCGGAATGTTCGGAATTCCGGAATGTTCAGAATTCCGGAATGTTCAGAGTTCCGGAATGTTCAGAGTTCCGGAATGTTCAGAGTTCCGGAATGCACGAAGGTTCCGGAATGTTCGGAATTCCGGAATGTTCAGAGTTGCGGAATGTTCGGAATTCCGGAATGCACCAAGGTTCCGGAATGTTCGGAATTCCGGAATGTTCAGAGTTCCGGAATGTTCAGAGTTGCGGAATGTTCAGAGTTCCGGAATGCACCAAGGTTCCGGAATGTTCGGAATTCCGGAATGTTCAGAGTTCCGGAATGCACCAAGGTTCCGGAATGTTCGGAATTCCGGAATGTTCGAAATTCCGGAATGTTCGGAATTCCGGAATGTTCAGAGTTCCGGAATGCACCAAGGTTCCGGAATGTTCGGAATTCCGGAATGTTCGGAATTCCGGAATGTTCGGAATTCCGGAATGTTCAGAGTTCCGGAATGCACCAAGGTTCCGGAATGTTCGGAATTCCGGAATGTTCAGAGTTCCGGAATGCACCAAGGTTCCGGAATGTTCGGAATTCCGGAATGTTCAGAGTTCCGGAATGTTCAGAGTTCCGGAATGTTCAGAGTTCCGGAATGCACCAAGGTTCCGGAATGTTCGGAATTCTGGAATGTTCGGAATTCCGGAATGCACCAAGGTTCCGGAATGCACCAAGGTTCGGGAATGCACCAAGGTTCCGGAATGTTCGGAATTCCGGAATGTTCGGAATTCCGGAATGTTCGGAGTTCCGGAATGCACCAAGGTTCCGGAATGTTCGGAATTCCGGAATGTTCAGAGTTCCGGAATGCACCAAGGTTCCGGAATGTTCGGAATTCCGGAATGTTCGGAATTCCGGAATGTTCAGAGTTCCGGAATGCACCAAGGTTCCGGAATGCACCAAGGTTCCGGAATGTTCAGAATTCCGGAATGTTCAGAGTTCCGGAATGCACCAAGGTTCCGGAATGTTCGGAATTCCGGAATGTTCAGAGTTCCGGAATGCACCAAGGTTCCGGAATGTTCGGAATTCCGGAATGTTCAGAGTTCCGGAATGTTCGGAATTCCGGAATGTTCGGAATTCAGGAATGTTCAGAGTTCCGGAATGTTCAGAGTTCCGGAATGTTCAGAGTTCCGGAATGCACGAAGGTTCCGGAATGTTCGGAATTCCGGAATGTTCAGAGTTGCGGAATGTTCGGAATTCCGGAATGCACCAAGGTTCCGGAATGTTCGGAATTCCGGAATGTTCAGAGTTCCGGAATGTTCAGAGTTGCGGAATGTTCGGAATTCCGGAATGCACCAAGGTTCCGGAATGTTCGGAATTCCGGAATGTTCGGAATTCCGGAATGTTCAGAGTTCCGGAATGTTCAGAGTTCCGGAATGTTCAGAGTTCCGGAATGCACCAAGGTTCCGGAATGTTCGGAATTCCGGAATGTTCAGAGTTCCGGAATGCACCAAGGTTCCGGAATGTTCGGAATTCCGGAATGTTCGGAATTCCGGAATGTTCAGAGTTCCGGAATGCACCAAGGTTCCGGAATGCACCAAGGTTCCGGAATGTTCGGAATTCCGGAATGTTCGGAATTCCGGAATGTTCGGAATTCCGGAATGTTCAGAGTTCCGGAATGCACCAAGGTTCCGGAATGTTCGGAATTCCGGAATGTTCAGAGTTCCGGAATGCACCAAGGTTCCGGAATGTTCGGAATTCTGGAATGTTCGGAATTCCGGAATGTTCAGAGTTCCGGAATGCACCAAGGTTCGGGAATGCACCAAGGTTCCGGAATGTTCGGAATTCCGGAATGTTCGGAATTCCGGAATGTTCGGAGTTCCGGAATGCACCAAGGTTCCGGAATGTTCGGAATTCCGGAATGTTCAGAGTTCCGGAATGCACCAAGGTTCCGGAATGTTCGGAATTCCGGAATGTTCGGAATTCCGGAATGTTCAGAGTTCCGGAATGCACCAAGGTTCCGGAATGCACCAAGGTTCCGGAATGTTCAGAATTCCGGAATGTTCAGAGTTCCGGAATGCACCAAGGTTCCGGAATGTTCGGAATTCCGGAATGTTCAGAGTTCCAGAATGCACCAAGGTTCCGGAATGTTCGGAATTCCGGAATGTTCAGAGTTCCGGAATGTTCAGAGTTCCGGAATGTTCAGAGTTCCGGAATGCACGAAGGTTCCGGAATGTTCGGAATTCCGGAATGTTCAGAGTTGCGGAATGTTCGGAATTCCGGAATGCACCAAGGTTCCGGAATGTTCGGAATTCCGGAATGTTCAGAGTTCCGGAATGTTCAGAGTTGCGGAATGTTCGGAATTCCGGAATGCACCAAGGTTCCGGAATGTTCGGAATTCCGGAATGTTCGGAATTCCGGAATGTTCAGAGTTCCGGAATGCACCAAGGTTCCGGAATGCACCAAGGTTCCGGAATGTTCGGAATTCCGGAATGTTCAGAGTTCCGGAATGCACCAAGGTTCCGGAATGTTCGGAATTCCGGAATGTTCAGAGTTCCGGAATGCACCAAGGTTCCGGAATGTTCGGAATTCCGGAATGTTCAGAGTTCCGGAATGCACCAAGGTTCCGGAATGTTCGGAATTCCGGAATGTTCGGAATTCCGGAATGTTCAGAGTTCCGGAATGCACCAAGGTTCCGGAATGCACCAAGGTTCCGGAATGTTCGGAATTCCGGAATGTTCAGAGTTCCGGAATGTTCAGAGTTCCGGAATGCACCAAGGTTCCGGAATGCACCAAGTTTCCGGAATGTTCGGAATTCCGGAATGTTCGAAATTCCGGAATGTTCGGAATTCCGGAATGTTCAGAGTTCCGGAATGCACCAAGGTTCCGGAATGTTCGGAATTCCGGAATGTTCGGAATTCCGGAATGTTCAGAGTTCCGGAATGCACCAAGGTTCCGGAATGCACCAAGGTTCCGGAATGCACCAAGGTTCCGGAATGTTCGGAATTCCGGAATGTTCAGAGTTCCGGAATGCACCAAGGTTCCGGAATGTTCGGAATTCCAGAATGCACCAAGGTTCCGGAATGCACCAAGGTTCCGGAATGTTCGGAATTCCGGAATGTTCAGAGTTCCGGAATGTTCAGAGTTCCGGAATGTTCAGAGTTCCGGAATGCACCAAGGTTCCGGAATGCACCAAGGTTCCGGAATGTTCGGAATTCCGGAATGTTCAGAGTTCCGGAATGCACCAAGGTTCCGGAATGTTCGGAATTCCGGAATGTTCAGAGTTCCGGAATGTTCAGAGTTCCGGAATGTTCAGAGTTCCGGAATGCACCAAGGTTCCGGAATGTTCGGAATTCCGGAATGTTCGGAATTCAGGAATGTTCAGAGTTCCGGAATGTTCAGAGTTCCGGAATGTTCAGAGTTCCGGAATGCACGAAGGTTCCGGAATGTTCGGAATTCCGGAATGTTCAGAGTTGCGGAATGTTCGGAATTCCGGAATGCACCAAGGTTCCGGAATGTTCGGAATTCCGGAATGTTCAGAGTTCCGGAATGTTCAGAGTTGCAGAATGTTCGGAATTCCGGAATGCACCAAGGTTCCGGAATGTTCGGAATTCCGGAATGTTCGGAATTCCGGAATGTTCAGAGTTCCGGAATGCACCAAGGTTCCGGAATGCACCAAGGTTCCGGAATGTTCGGAATTCCGGAATGTTCAGAGTTCCGGAATGCACCAAGGTTCCGGAATGTTCGGAATTCCGGAATGTTCAGAGTTCCGGAATGCACCAAGGTTCCGGAATGTTCGGAATTCCGGAATGTTCGGAATTCCGGAATGTTCAGAGTTCCGGAATGCACCAAGGTTCCGGAATGCACCAAGGTTCCGGAATGCACCAAGGTTCCGGAATGTTCGGAATTCCGGAATGTTCAGAGTTCCGGAATGCACCAAGGTTCCGGAATGTTCGGAATTCCAGAATGCACCAAGGTTCCGGAATGCACCAAGGTTCCGGAATGTTCGGAATTCCGGAATGTTCAGAGTTCCGGAATGTTCAGAGTTCCGGAATGTTCAGAGTTCCGGAATGCACCAAGGTTCCGGAATGCACCAAGGTTCCGGAATGTTCGGAATTCCGGAATGTTCAGAGTTCCGGAATGCACCAAGGTTCCGGAATGTTCGGAATTCCGGAATGTTCAGAGTTCCGGAATGTTCAGAGTTCCGGAATGTTCAGAGTTCCGGAATGCACCAAGGTTCCGGAATGTTCGGAATTCCGGAATGTTCGTAATTCCGGAATGTTCAGAGTTCCGGAATGCACCAAGGTTCGGGAATGCACCAAGGTTCCGGAATGTTCGGAATTCCGGAATGTTCGGAATTCCGGAATGTTCAGAGTTCCGGAATGCACCAAGGTTCCGGAATGTTCGGAATTCCGGAATGTTCAGAGTTCCGGAATGCACCAAGGTTCCGGAATGTTCGGAATTCCGGAATGTTCGGAATTCCGGAATGTTCAGAGTTCCGGAATGTTCAGAGTTCCGGAATGTTCAGAGTTCCGGAATGCACCAAGGTTCCGGAATGTTCAGAGTTCCGGAATGTTCAGAGTTCCGGAATGCACCAAGGTTCCGGAATGTTCGGAATTCCGGAATGTTCAGAGTTCCGGAATGCACCAAGGTTCCGGAATGTTCGGAATTCCGGAATGTTCAGAGTTCCGGAATGCACCAAGGTTCCGGAATGTTCGGAATTCCGGAATGTTCGGAATTCCGGAATGTTCAGAGTTCCGGAATGCACCAAGGTTCGGGAATGCACCAAGGTTCCGGAATGTTCGGAATTCCGGAATGTTCAGAGTTCCGGAATGCACCAAGGTTCCGGAATGTTCGGAATTCCGGAATGTTCGGAATTCCGGAATGTTCGGAATTCCGGAATGTTCAGAGTTCCGGAATGCACCAAGGTTCCGGAATGTTCGGAATTCCGGAATGTTCAGAGTTCCGGAATGCACCAAGGTTCCGGAATGTTCGGAATTCCGGAATGTTCAGAGTTCCGGAATGTTCAGAGTTCCGGAATGTTCAGAGTTCCGGAATGCACCAAGGTTCTGGAATGTTCGGAATTCTGGAATGTTCGGAATTCCGGAATGTTCAGAGTTCCGGAATGCACCAAGGTTCGGGAATGCACCAAGGTTCCGGAATGTTCGGAATTCCGGAATGTTCGGAATTCCGGAATGTTCGGAGTTCCGGAATGCACCAAGGTTCCGGAATGTTCGGAATTCCGGAATGTTCAGAGTTCCGGAATGCACCAAGGTTCCGGAATGTTCGGAATTCCGGAATGTTCGGAATTCCGGAATGTTCAGAGTTCCGGAATGCACCAAGGTTCCGGAATGCACCAAGGTTCCGGAATGTTCAGAATTCCGGAATGTTCAGAGTTCCGGAATGCACCAAGGTTCCGGAATGTTCGGAATTCCGGAATGTTCAGAGTTCCGGAATGCACCAAGGTTCCGGAATGTTCGGAATTCCGGAATGTTCAGAGTTCCGGAATGTTCGGAATTCCGGAATGCACCAAGGTTCCGGAATGTTCGGAATTCCGGAATGTTCAGAGTTCCGGAATGCACCAAGGTTCCGGAATGTTCGGAATTCCGGAATGTTCGGAATTCCGGAATGCACCAAGGTTCCGGAATGTTCGGAATTCCGGAATGTTCGGAATTCAGGAATGTTCAGAGTTCCGGAATGTTCAGAGTTCCGGAATGTTCAGAGTTCCGGAATGCACGAAGGTTCCGGAATGTTCGGAATTCCGGAATGTTCAGAGTTGCGGAATGTTCGGAATTCCGGAATGCACCAAGGTTCCGGAATGTTCGGAATTCCGGAATGTTCAGAGTTCCGGAATGTTCAGAGTTGCGGAATGTTCGGAATTCCGGAATGCACCAAGGTTCCGGAATGTTCGGAATTCCGGAATGTTCAGAGTTCCGGAATGTTCAGAGTTCCGGAATGTTCAGAGTTCCGGAATGCACCAAGGTTCCGGAATGTTCGGAATTCCGGAATGTTCAGAGTTCCGGAATGTTCAGAGTTCCGGAATGCACCAAGGTTCCGGAATGTTCGGAATTCCGGAATGTTCAGAGTTCCGGAATGCACCAAGGTTCCGGAATGTTCGGAATTCCGGAATGTTCGGAATTCCGGAATGTTCAGAGTTCCGGAATGCACCAAGGTTCCGGAATGTTCGGAATTCCGGAATGTTCAGAGTTCCGGAATGTTCAGAGTTGCGGAATGTTCGGAATTCCGGAATGCACCAAGGTTCCGGAATGTTCGGAATTCCGGAATGTTCAGAGTTCCGGAATGTTCAGAGTTCCGGAATGTTCAGAGTTCCGGAATGCACCAAGGTTCCGGAATGTTCGGAATTCCGGAATGTTCGGAATTCAGGAATGTTCAGAGTTCCGGAATGTTCAGAGTTCCGGAATGTTCAGAGTTCCGGAATGCACGAAGGTTCCGGAATGTTCGGAATTCCGGAATGTTCAGAGTTGCGGAATGTTCGGAATTCCGGAATGCACCAAGGTTCCGGAATGTTCGGAATTCCGGAATGTTCAGAGTTCCGGAATGTTCAGAGTTGCAGAATGTTCGGAATTCCGGAATGCACCAAGGTTCCGGAATGTTCGGAATTCCGGAATGTTCGGAATTCCGGAATGTTCAGAGTTCCGGAATGCACCAAGGTTCCGGAATGCACCAAGGTTCCGGAATGTTCGGAATTCCGGAATGTTCAGAGTTCCGGAATGCACCAAGGTTCCGGAATGTTCGGAATTCCGGAATGTTCAGAGTTCCGGAATGCACCAAGGTTCCGGAATGTTCAGAATTCCGGAATGTTCGGAATTCCGGAATGTTCAGAGTTCCGGAATGCACCAAGGTTCCGGAATGCACCAAGGTTCCGGAATGTTCGGAATTCCGGAATGTTCAGAGTTCCGGAATGCACCAAGTTTCCGGAATGTTCGGAATTCCGGAATGTTCAGAGTTCCGGAATGTTCAGAGTTCCGGAATGCACCAAGGTTCCAGAATGTTCGGAATTCCGGAATGTTCGGAATTCCGGAATGTTCAGAGTTCCGGAATGCACCAAGGTTCCGGAATGTTCGGAATTCCGGAATGTTCGGAATTCCGGAATGTTCGGAATTCCGGAATGTTCAGAGTTCCGGAATGCAGCAATGTTCCGGAATGCACCAAGGTTCCGGAATGTTCGGAATTCCGGAATGTTCAGAGTTCCGGAATGTTCAGAGTTCCGGAATGTTCAGAGTTCCGGAATGTTCGGAATTCCGGAATGCACCAAGGTTCCGGAATGTTCGGAATTCCGGAATGTTCAGAGTTCCGGAATGTTCAGAGTTGCGGAATGTTCGGAATTCCGGAATGCACCAAGGTTCCGGAATGTTCGGAATTCCGGAATGTTCGGAATTCCGGAATGTTCAGAGTTCCGGAATGCACCAAGGTTCCGGAATGCACCAAGGTTCCGGAATGTTCGGAATTCCGGAATGTTCAGAGTTCCGGAATGCACCAAGGTTCCGGAATGCACCAAGGTTCCGGAATGTTCGGAATTCCGGAATGTTCGGAATTCCGGAATGTTCAGAGTTCCGGAATGCACCAAGGTTCCGGAATGTTCGGAATTCCGGAATGTTCAGAGTTGCGGAATGTTCAGAGTTCCGGAATGCACCAAGGTTCCGGAATGTTCGGAATTCCGGAATGTTCAGAGTTCCGGAATGCACCAAGGTTCCGGAATGTTCGGAATTCCGGAATGTTCAGAGTTCCGGAATGCACCAAGGTTCCGGAATGTTCGGAATTCCGGAATGCACCAAGGTTCCGGAATGTTTGGAATTCCGGAATGTTCAGAGTTCCGGAATGCACCAAGGTTCCGGAATGTTCGGAATTCCGGAATGTTCAGAGTTCCGGAATGTTCAGAGTTCCGGAATGCACCAAGGTTCCGGAATGTTCGGAATTCCGGAATGTTCAGAGTTCCGGAATGCACCAAGGTTCCGGAATGTTCGGAATTCCGGAATGTTCGGAATTCCGGAATGTTCAGAGTTCCGGAATGCACCAAGGTTCCGGAATGTTCGGAATTCCGGAATGTTCGGAATTCCGGAATGTTCGGAATTCCGGAATGTTCAGAGTTCCGGAATGCACCAAGGTTCCGGAATGTTCGGAATTCCGGAATGTTCAGAGTTCCGGAATGCACCAAGGTTCCGGAATGTTCGGAATTCCGGAATGCACCAAGGTTCCGGAATGCACCAAGGTTCCGGAATGTTCGGAATTCCGGAATGTTCAGAGTTCCGGAATGTTCAGAGTTCCGGAATGCACCAAGGTTCCGGAATGTTCTGAATTCCGGAGTGTTCAGAGTTCCGGAATGCACCAAGGTTCCGGAATGTTCTGAATTCCGGAATGTTCGGAGTTCCGGAATGCACCAAGGTTCCGGAATGTTCGGAATTCCGGAATGTTCAGAGTTCCGGAATGCACCAAGGTTCCGGAATGTTTGGAATTCCGGAATGTTCAGAGTTCCGGAATGCACCAAGGTTCCGGAATGCACCAAGGTTCCGGAATGTTCGGAATTCCGGAATGTTCAGAGTTCCGGAATGTTCAGAGTTCCGGAATGCACCAAGGTTCCGGAATGTTTGGAATTCCGGAATGTTCAGAGTTCCGGAATGCACCAAGGTTCCGGAATGTTCGGAATTCCGGAATGTTCGGAATTCCGGAATGTTCGGAATTCCGGAATGTTCAGAGTTCCGGAATGCACCAAGGTTCCGGAATGTTTGGAATTCCGGAATGTTCAGAGTTCCGGAATGCACCAAGGTTCCGGAATGCACCAAGGTTCCGGAATGTTCGGAATTCCGGAATGTTCAGAGTTGCGGAATGTTCAGAGTTCCGGAATGCACCAAGGTTCCGGAATGTTCGGAATTCCGGAATGTTCAGAGTTCCGGAATGCACCAAGGTTCCGGAATGTTCGGAATTCCGGAATGTTCAGAGTTGCGGAATGTTCAGAGTTCCGGAATGCACCAAGGATCCGGAATGCACCAAGGTTCCGGAATGTTCGGAATTCCGGAATGTTCAGAGTTCCGGAATGCACCAAGGTTCCGGAATGTTCGGAATTCCGGAATGCACCAAGGTTCCGGAATGTTTGGAATTCCGGAATGTTCAGAGTTCCGGAATGCACCAAGGTTCCGGAATGTTCGGAATTCCGGAATGTTCAGAGTTCCGGAATGTTCAGAGTTCCGGAATGCACCAAGGTTCCGGAATGTTCGGAATTCCGGAATGTTCAGAGTTCCGGAATGCACCAAGGTTCCGGAATGTTCGGAATTCCGGAATGTTCGGAATTCCGGAATGTTCAGAGTTCCGGAATGCACCAAGGTTCCGGAATGTTCGGAATTCCGGAATGTTCGGAATTCCGGAATGTTCGGAATTCCGGAATGTTCAGAGTTCCGGAATGCACCAAGGTTCCGGAATGTTCGGAATTCCGGAATGTTCGGAATTCCAGAATGTTCAGAGTTCCGGAATGCACCAAGGTTCCGGAATGTTCGGAATTCCGGAATGTTCGGAATTCCGGAATGTTCAGAGTTCCGGAATGCACCAAGGTTCCGGAATGTTCGGAATTCCGGAATGTTCGGAATTCCGGAATGTTCGGAATTCCGGAATGTTCAGAGTTCCGGAATGCACCAAGGTTCCGGAATGTTCGGAATTCCGGAATGTTCGGAATTCCAGAATGTTCAGAGTTCCGGAATGCACCAAGGTTCCGGAATGTTCGGAATTCCGGAATGCACCAAGGTTCCGGAATGCACCAAGGTTCCGGAATGTTCGGAATTCCGGAATGTTCAGAGTTCCGGAATGCACCAAGGTTCCGGAATGCACCAAGGTTCCGGAATGTTCGGAATTCCGGAATGTTCAGAGTTCCGGAATGCACCAAGGTTCCGGAATGTTCGGAATTCCGGAATGCACCAAGGTTCCGGAATGCACCAAGGTTCCGGAATGTTCGGAATTCCGGAATGTTCAGAGTTCCGGAATGTTCAGAGTTCCGGAATGTTCAGAGTTCCGGAATGCACCAAGGTTCCGGAATGTTCGGAATTCCGGAATGTTCAGAGTTCCGGAATGTTCAGAGTTCCGGAATGCACCAAGGTTCCGGAATGTTCGGAATTCCGGAATGTTCAGAGTTCCGGAATGCACCAAGGTTCCGGAATGTTCGGAATTCCGGAATGTTCAGAGTTCCGGAATGCACCAAGGTTCCGGAATGCACCAAGGTTCCGGAATGTTCGGAATTCCGGAATGTTCAGAGTTCCGGAATGCACCAAGGTTCCGGAATGCACCAAGGTTCCGGAATGTTCGGAATTCCGGAATGTTCAGAGTTCCGGAATGCACCAAGGTTCCGGAATGTTCGGAATTCCGGAATGCACCAAGGTTCCGGAATGCACCAAGGTTCCGGAATGTTCGGAATTCCGGAATGTTCAGAGTTCCGGAATGTTCAGAGTTCCGGAATGTTCAGAGTTCCGGAATGCACCAAGGTTCCGGAATGTTCGGAATTCCGGAATGTTCAGAGTTCCGGAATGCACCAAGGTTCCGGAATGTTCGGAATTCCGGAATGTTCAGAGTTCCGGAATGCACCAAGGTTCCGGAATGCACCAAGGTTCCGGAATGTTCGGAATTCCGGAATGTTCAGAGTTCCGGAATGCACCAAGGTTCCGGAATGTTCGGAATTCCGGAATGTTTTGAATTCCGGAATGTTCAGAGTTCCGGAATGCACCAAGGTTCCGGAATGTTCGGAATTCCGGAATGTACCAAGGTTCCGGAATGTTTAGAATTCTGGAATGCACCAAGGTTCCGGAATGCACCAAGGTTCCGGAATGTTCGGAATTCCGGAATGTTCAGAGTTCCGGAATGCACCAAGGTTCCGGAATGTTCGGAATTCCGGAATGTTCAGAGTTCCGGAATGCACCAAGGTTCCGGAATGTTCGGAATTCCGGAATGTTCGGAATTCCGGAATGCACCAAGGTTCCGGAATGTTCGGAATTCCGGAATGTTCAGAGTTCCGGAATGTTCAGAGTTCCGGAATGTTCAGAGTTCCGGAATGCACCAAGGTTCCGGAATGTTCGGAATTCCGGAATGTTCAGAGTTCCGGAATGCACCAAGGTTCCGGAATGTTCGGAATTCCGGAATGTTCAGAGTTCCGGAATGCACCAAGGTTCCGGAATGTTCGGAATTCCGGAATGCACCAAGGTTCCGGAATGTTTGGAATTCCGGAATGTTCAGAGTTCCGGAATGCACCAAGGTTCCGGAATGTTCGGAATTCCGGAATGTTCAGAGTTCCGGAATGTTCAGAGTTCCGGAATGCACCAAGGTTCCGGAATGTTCGGAATTCCGGAATGTTCAGAGTTCCGGAATGCACCAAGGTTCCGGAATGTTCGGAATTCCGGAATGTTCGGAATTCCGGAATGTTCAGAGTTCCGGAATGCACCAAGGTTCCGGAATGTTCGGAATTCCGGAATGTTCGGAATTCCGGAATGTTCGGAATTCCGGAATGTTCAGAGTTCCGGAATGCACCAAGGTTCCGGAATGTTCGGAATTCCGGAATGTTTTGAATTCCGGAATGTTCAGAGTTCCGGAATGCACCAAGGTTCCGGAATGTTCGGAATTCCGGAATGTACCAAGGTTCCGGAATGTTTAGAATTCTGGAATGCACCAAGGTTCCGGAATGCACCAAGGTTCCGGAATGTTCGGAATTCCGGAATGTTCAGAGTTCCGGAATGCACCAAGGTTCCGGAATGTTTGGAATTCCGGAATGTTCAGAGTTCCGGAATGCACCAAGGTTCCGGAATGCACCAAGGTTCCGGAATGTTCGGAATTCCGGAATGTTCAGAGTTCCGGAATGTTCAGAGTTCCGGAATGCACCAAGGTTCCGGAATGTTTGGAATTCCGGAATGTTCAGAGTTCCGGAATGCACCAAGGTTCCGGAATGTTCGGAATTCCGGAATGTTCGGAATTCCGGAATGTTCGGAATTCCGGAATGTTCAGAGTTCCGGAATGCACCAAGGTTCCGGAATGTTTGGAATTCCGGAATGTTCAGAGTTCCGGAATGCACCAAGGTTCCGGAATGCACCAAGGTTCCGGAATGTTCGGAATTCCGGAATGTTCAGAGTTGCGGAATGTTCAGAGTTCCGGAATGCACCAAGGTTCCGGAATGTTCGGAATTCCGGAATGTTCAGAGTTCCGGAATGCACCAAGGTTCCGGAATGTTCGGAATTCCGGAATGTTCAGAGTTGCGGAATGTTCAGAGTTCCGGAATGCACCAAGGATCCGGAATGCACCAAGGTTCCGGAATGTTCGGAATTCCGGAATGTTCAGAGTTCCGGAATGCACCAAGGTTCCGGAATGTTCGGAATTCCGGAATGCACCAAGGTTCCGGAATGTTTGGAATTCCGGAATGTTCAGAGTTCCGGAATGCACCAAGGTTCCGGAATGTTCGGAATTCCGGAATGTTCAGAGTTCCGGAATGTTCAGAGTTCCGGAATGCACCAAGGTTCCGGAATGTTCGGAATTCCGGAATGTTCAGAGTTCCGGAATGCACCAAGGTTCCGGAATGTTCGGAATTCCGGAATGTTCGGAATTCCGGAATGTTCAGAGTTCCGGAATGCACCAAGGTTCCGGAATGTTCGGAATTCCGGAATGTTCGGAATTCCGGAATGTTCGGAATTCCGGAATGTTCAGAGTTCCGGAATGCACCAAGGTTCCGGAATGTTCGGAATTCCGGAATGTTCGGAATTCCAGAATGTTCAGAGTTCCGGAATGCACCAAGGTTCCGGAATGTTCGGAATTCCGGAATGTTCGGAATTCCGGAATGTTCAGAGTTCCGGAATGCACCAAGGTTCCGGAATGTTCGGAATTCCGGAATGTTCGGAATTCCGGAATGTTCGGAATTCCGGAATGTTCAGAGTTCCGGAATGCACCAAGGTTCCGGAATGTTCGGAATTCCGGAATGTTCGGAATTCCAGAATGTTCAGAGTTCCGGAATGCACCAAGGTTCCGGAATGTTCGGAATTCCGGAATGCACCAAGGTTCCGGAATGCACCAAGGTTCCGGAATGTTCGGAATTCCGGAATGTTCAGAGTTCCGGAATGCACCAAGGTTCCGGAATGCACCAAGGTTCCGGAATGTTCGGAATTCCGGAATGTTCAGAGTTCCGGAATGCACCAAGGTTCCGGAATGTTCGGAATTCCGGAATGCACCAAGGTTCCGGAATGCACCAAGGTTCCGGAATGTTCGGAATTCCGGAATGTTCAGAGTTCCGGAATGTTCAGAGTTCCGGAATGTTCAGAGTTCCGGAATGCACCAAGGTTCCGGAATGTTCGGAATTCCGGAATGTTCAGAGTTCCGGAATGTTCAGAGTTCCGGAATGCACCAAGGTTCCGGAATGTTCGGAATTCCGGAATGTTCAGAGTTCCGGAATGCACCAAGGTTCCGGAATGTTCGGAATTCCGGAATGTTCAGAGTTCCGGAATGCACCAAGGTTCCGGAATGCACCAAGGTTCCGGAATGTTCGGAATTCCGGAATGTTCAGAGTTCCGGAATGCACCAAGGTTCCGGAATGCACCAAGGTTCCGGAATGTTCGGAATTCCGGAATGTTCAGAGTTCCGGAATGCACCAAGGTTCCGGAATGTTCGGAATTCCGGAATGCACCAAGGTTCCGGAATGCACCAAGGTTCCGGAATGTTCGGAATTCCGGAATGTTCAGAGTTCCGGAATGTTCAGAGTTCCGGAATGTTCAGAGTTCCGGAATGCACCAAGGTTCCGGAATGTTCGGAATTCCGGAATGTTCAGAGTTCCGGAATGCACCAAGGTTCCGGAATGTTCGGAATTCCGGAATGTTCAGAGTTCCGGAATGCACCAAGGTTCCGGAATGCACCAAGGTTCCGGAATGTTCGGAATTCCGGAATGTTCAGAGTTCCGGAATGCACCAAGGTTCCGGAATGTTCGGAATTCCGGAATGTTTTGAATTCCGGAATGTTCAGAGTTCCGGAATGCACCAAGGTTCCGGAATGTTCGGAATTCCGGAATGTACCAAGGTTCCGGAATGTTTAGAATTCTGGAATGCACCAAGGTTCCGGAATGCACCAAGGTTCCGGAATGTTCGGAATTCCGGAATGTTCAGAGTTCCGGAATGCACCAAGGTTCCGGAATGTTCGGAATTCCGGAATGTTCAGAGTTCCGGAATGCACCAAGGTTCCGGAATGTTCGGAATTCCGGAATGTTCGGAATTCCGGAATGTTCAGAGTTCCGGAATGCACCAAGGTTCCGGAATGTTCGGAATTCCGGAATGTTCGGAATTCCGGAATGCACCAAGGTTCCGGAATGCACCAAGGTTCCGGAATGCACCAAGGTTCCGGAATGTTCGGAATTCCGGAATGTTCAGAGTTCCGGAATGCACCAAGGTTCCGGAATGCACCAAGGTTCCGGAATGTTCGGAATTCCGGAATGTTCAGAGTTCCGGAATGCACCAAGGTTCCGGAATGCACCAAGGTTCCGGAATGTTCGGAATTCCGGAATGTTCAGAGTTCCGGAATGCACCAAGGTTCCGGAATGTTCGGAATTCCGGAATGCACCAAGGTTCCGGAATGCACCAAGGTTCCGGAATGTTCGGAATTCCGGAATGTTCAGAGTTCCGGAATGTTCAGAGTTCCGGAATGTTCAGAGTTCCGGAATGCACCAAGGTTCCGGAATGTTCGGAATTCCGGAATGTTCAGAGTTCCGGAATGCACCAAGGTTCCGGAATGTTCGGAATTCCGGAATGTTCAGAGTTCCGGAATGCACCAAGGTTCCGGAATGCACCAAGGTTCCGGAATGTTCGGAATTCCGGAATGTTCAGAGTTCCGGAATGCACCAAGGTTCCGGAATGTTCGGAATTCCGGAATGTTTTGAATTCCGGAATGTTCAGAGTTCCGGAATGCACCAAGGTTCCGGAATGTTCGGAATTCCGGAATGTACCAAGGTTCCGGAATGTTTAGAATTCTGGAATGCACCAAGGTTCCGGAATGCACCAAGGTTCCGGAATGTTCGGAATTCCGGAATGTTCAGAGTTCCGGAATGTTCAGAGTTCCGGAATGTTCAGAGTTCCGGAATGCACCAAGGTTCCGGAATGTTCGGAATTCCGGAATGTTCGGAATTCCGGAATGTTCAGAGTTTCGGAATGCACCAAGGTTCCGGAATGCACCAAGGTTCCGGAATGTTCGGAATTCCGGAATGTTCGGAATTCCGGAATGTTCGGAATTCCGGAATGTTCAGAGTTCCGGAATGTTCAGAGTTCCGGAATGTTCAGAGTTCCGGAATGCACCAAGGTTCCGGAATGTTCGGAATTCCGGAATGTTCGGAATTCCGGAATGTTAAGAGTTCCGGAATGCACCAAGGTTCCGGAATGTTCGGAATTCCGGAATGTTCAGAGTTGCGGAATGTTCAGAGTTCCGGAATGCACCAAGGTTCCGGAATGTTCGGAATTCCGGAATGTTCAGAGTTCCGGAATGCACCAAGGTTCCGGAATGTTCGGAATTCCGGAATGTTCAGAGTTCTGGAATGCACCAAGGTTCCGGAATGTTCGGAATTCCGGAATGTTCAGAGTTCCGGAATGTTCAGAGTTCCGGAATGTTCAGAGTTCCGGAATGCACCAAGGTTCCGGAATGTTCGGAATTCCGGAATGTTCGGAATTCCGGAATGTTCAGAGTTCCGGAATGCACCAAGGTTCGGGAATGCACCAAGGTTCCGGAATGTTCGGAATTCCGGAATGTTCGGAATTCCGGAATGTTCAGAGTTCCGGAATGCACCAAGGTTCCGGAATGTTCGGAATTCCGGAATGTTTGGAATTCCGGAATGTTCAGAGTTCCGGAATGCACCAAGGTTCCGGAATGCACCAAGGTTCCGGAATGTTCGGAATTCCGGAATGTTCAGAGTTCCGGAATGCACCAAGGTTCCGGAATGTTCGGAATTCCGGAATGTTCAGAGTTCCGGAATGTTCAGAGTTCCGGAATGCACCAAGGTTCCGGAATGTTCGGAATTCCGGAATGTTCAGAGTTCCGGAATGTTCGGAATTCCGGAATGCACCAAGGTTCCGGAATGTTCGGAATTCCGGAATGTTCAGAGTTCCGGAATGTTCAGAGTTCCGGAATGTTCAGAGTTCCGGAATGCACCAAGGTTCCGGAATGTTCGGAATTCCGGAATGTTCAGAGTTCCGGAATGCACCAAGGTTCCGGAATGTTCGGAATTCCGGAATGTTCAGAGTTCCGGAATGCACCAAGGTTCCGGAATGTTCGGAATTCCGGAATGTTCAGAGTTCCGGAATGTTCAGAGTTCCGGAATGTTCAGAGTTCCGGAATGCACCAAGGTTCCGGAATGTTCGGAATTCCGGAATGTTCAGAGTTCCGGAATGCACCAAGGTTCCGGAATGTTCGGAATTCCGGAATGTTCGGAATTCCGGAATGTTCAGAGTTCCGGAATGCACCAAGGTTCGGGAATGCACCAAGGTTCCGGAATGTTCGGAATTCCGGAATGTTCAGAGTTCCGGAATGCACCAAGGTTCCGGAATGTTCGGAATTCCGGAATGTACCAAGGTTCCGGAATGCACCAAGGTTCCGGAATGTTCAGAGTTCCGGAATGCACCAAGGTTCCGGAATGTTCGGAATTCCGGAATGCACCAAGGTTCCGGAATGTTCGGAATTCCGGAATGTTCAGAGTTGCGGAATGTTCAGAGTTCCGGAATGCACCAAGGATCCGGAATGCACCAAGGTTCCGGAATGTTCGGAATTCCGGAATGTTCGGAATTCCGGAATGTTCGGAATTCCGGAATGTTCAGAGTTCCGGAATGCACCAAGGTTCCGGAATGTTCGGAATTCCGGAATGTTCAGAGTTCCGGAATGCACCAAGGTTCCGGAATGTTCGGAATTCCGGAATGTTCAGAGTTCCGGAATGTTCAGAGTTCCGGAATGTTCAGAGTTCCGGAATGCACCAAGGTTCTGGAATGTTCGGAATTCTGGAATGTTCGGAATTCCGGAATGTTCAGAGTTCCGGAATGCACCAAGGTTCGGGAATGCACCAAGGTTCCGGAATGTTCGGAATTCCGGAATGTTCGGAATTCCGGAATGTTCGGAGTTCCGGAATGCACCAAGGTTCCGGAATGTTCGGAATTCCGGAATGTTCAGAGTTCCGGAATGCACCAAGGTTCCGGAATGTTCGGAATTCCGGAATGTTCGGAATTCCGGAATGCACCAAGGTTCCGGAATGCACCAAGGTTCCGGAATGTTCAGAATTCCGGAATGTTCAGAGTTCCGGAATGCACCAAGGTTCCGGAATGTTCGGAATTCCGGAATGTTCAGAGTTCCGGAATGCACCAAGGTTCCGGAATGTTCGGAATTCCGGAATGTTCAGAGTTCCGGAATGTTCGGAATTCCGGAATGCACCAAGGTTCCGGAATGTTCGGAATTCCGGAATGTTCAGAGTTCCGGAATGCACCAAGGTTCCGGAATGTTCGGAATTCCGGAATGTTCGGAATTCCGGAATGCACCAAGGTTCCGGAATGTTCGGAATTCCGGAATGTTCGGAATTCAGGAATGTTCAGAGTTCCGGAATGTTCAGAGTTCCGGAATGTTCAGAGTTCCGGAATGCACGAAGGTTCCGGAATGTTCGGAATTCCGGAATGTTCAGAGTTGCGGAATGTTCGGAATTCCGGAATGCACCAAGGTTCCGGAATGTTCGGAATTCCGGAATGTTCAGAGTTCCGGAATGTTCAGAGTTGCGGAATGTTCGGAATTCCGGAATGCACCAAGGTTCCGGAATGTTCGGAATTCCGGAATGTTCAGAGTTCCGGAATGTTCAGAGTTCCGGAATGCACCAAGGTTCCGGAATGTTCGGAATTCCGGAATGTTCAGAGTTCCGGAATGTTCAGAGTTCCGGAATGCACCAAGGTTCCGGAATGTTCGGAATTCCGGAATGTTCAGAGTTCCGGAATGCACCAAGGTTCCGGAATGTTCGGAATTCCGGAATGTTCGGAATTCCGGAATGTTCAGAGTTCCGGAATGCACCAAGGTTCCGGAATGTTCGGAATTCCGGAATGTTCAGAGTTCCGGAATGTTCAGAGTTGCGGAATGTTCGGAATTCCGGAATGCACCAAGGTTCCGGAATGTTCGGAATTCCGGAATGTTCAGAGTTCCGGAATGTTCAGAGTTCCGGAATGCACCAAGGTTCCGGAATGTTCGGAATTCCGGAATGTTCGGAATTCAGGAATGTTCAGAGTTCCGGAATGTTCAGAGTTCCGGAATGTTCAGAGTTCCGGAATGCACGAAGGTTCCGGAATGTTCGGAATTCCGGAATGTTCAGAGTTGCGGAATGTTCGGAATTCCGGAATGCACCAAGGTTCCGGAATGTTCGGAATTCCGGAATGTTCAGAGTTCCGGAATGTTCAGAGTTGCGGAATGTTCGGAATTCCGGAATGCACCAAGGTTCCGGAATGTTCGGAATTCCGGAATGTTCGGAATTCCGGAATGTTCAGAGTTCCGGAATGCAGCAATGTTCCGGAATGCACCAAGGTTCCGGAATGTTCGGAATTCCGGAATGTTCAGAGTTCCGGAATGTTCAGAGTTCCGGAATGTTCAGAGTTCCGGAATGTTCGGAATTCCGGAATGCACCAAGGTTCCGGAATGTTCGGAATTCCGGAATGTTCAGAGTTCCGGAATGTTCAGAGTTGCGGAATGTTCGGAATTCCGGAATGCACCAAGGTTCCGGAATGTTCGGAATTCCGGAATGTTCGGAATTCCGGAATGTTCAGAGTTCCGGAATGCACCAAGGTTCCGGAATGCACCAAGGTTCCGGAATGTTCGGAATTCCGGAATGTTCAGAGTTCCGGAATGCACCAAGGTTCCGGAATGCACCAAGGTTCCGGAATGTTCGGAATTCCGGAATGTTCGGAATTCCGGAATGTTCAGAGTTCCGGAATGCACCAAGGTTCCGGAATGTTCGGAATTCCGGAATGTTCAGAGTTGCGGAATGTTCAGAGTTCCGGAATGCACCAAGGTTCCGGAATGTTCGGAATTCCGGAATGTTCAGAGTTCCGGAATGCACCAAGGTTCCGGAATGTTCGGAATTCCGGAATGTTCAGAGTTCCGGAATGCACCAAGGTTCCGGAATGTTCGGAATTCCGGAATGCACCAAGGTTCCGGAATGTTTGGAATTCCGGAATGTTCAGAGTTCCGGAATGCACCAAGGTTCCGGAATGTTCGGAATTCCGGAATGTTCAGAGTTCCGGAATGTTCAGAGTTCCGGAATGCACCAAGGTTCCGGAATGTTCGGAATTCCGGAATGTTCAGAGTTCCGGAATGCACCAAGGTTCCGGAATGTTCGGAATTCCGGAATGTTCGGAATTCCGGAATGTTCAGAGTTCCGGAATGCACCAAGGTTCCGGAATGTTCGGAATTCCGGAATGTTCGGAATTCCGGAATGTTCGGAATTCCGGAATGTTCAGAGTTCCGGAATGCACCAAGGTTCCGGAATGTTCGGAATTCCGGAATGTTCGGAATTCCGGAATGTTCAGAGTTCCGGAATGCACCAAGGTTCCGGAATGCACCAAGGTTCCGGAATGTTCGGAATTCCGGAATGTTCAGAGTTCCGGAATGCACCAAGGTTCCGGAATGTTCGGAATTCCGGAATGTTCAGAGTTCCGGAATGCACCAAGGTTCCGGAATGTTCGGAATTCCGGAATGCACCAAGGTTCCGGAATGCACCAAGGTTCCGGAATGTTCGGAATTCCGGAATGTTCAGAGTTCCGGAATGTTCAGAGTTCCGGAATGCACCAAGGTTCCGGAATGTTCGGAATTCCGGAATGTTCGGAATTCCGGAATGTTCAGAGTTCCGGAATGCACCAAGGTTCCGGAATGCACCAAGGTTCCGGAATGTTCGGAATTCCGGAATGTTCAGAGTTCCGGAATGCACCAAGGTTCCGGAATGTTCGGAATTCCGGAATGTTCAGAGTTCCGGAATGCACCAAGGTTCCGGAATGTTCGGAATTCCGGAATGCACCAAGGTTCCGGAATGCACCAAGGTTCCGGAATGTTCGGAATTCCGGAATGTTCAGAGTTCCGGAATGTTCAGAGTTCCGGAATGCACCAAGGTTCCGGAATGTTCTGAATTCCGGAGTGTTCAGAGTTCCGGAATGCACCAAGGTTCCGGAATGTTCTGAATTCCGGAATGTTCGGAGTTCCGGAATGCACCAAGGTTCCGGAATGTTCGGAATTCCGGAATGTTCAGAGTTCCGGAATGCACCAAGGTTCCGGAATGTTTGGAATTCCGGAATGTTCAGAGTTCCGGAATGCACCAAGGTTCCGGAATGCACCAAGGTTCCGGAATGTTCGGAATTCCGGAATGTTCAGAGTTCCGGAATGTTCAGAGTTCCGGAATGCACCAAGGTTCCGGAATGTTTGGAATTCCGGAATGTTCAGAGTTCCGGAATGCACCAAGGTTCCGGAATGTTCGGAATTCCGGAATGTTCGGAATTCCGGAATGTTCGGAATTCCGGAATGTTCAGAGTTCCGGAATGCACCAAGGTTCCGGAATGTTTGGAATTCCGGAATGTTCAGAGTTCCGGAATGCACCAAGGTTCCGGAATGCACCAAGGTTCCGGAATGTTCGGAATTCCGGAATGTTCAGAGTTGCGGAATGTTCAGAGTTCCGGAATGCACCAAGGTTCCGGAATGTTCGGAATTCCGGAATGTTCAGAGTTCCGGAATGCACCAAGGTTCCGGAATGTTCGGAATTCCGGAATGTTCAGAGTTGCGGAATGTTCAGAGTTCCGGAATGCACCAAGGATCCGGAATGCACCAAGGTTCCGGAATGTTCGGAATTCCGGAATGTTCAGAGTTCCGGAATGCACCAAGGTTCCGGAATGTTCGGAATTCCGGAATGCACCAAGGTTCCGGAATGTTTGGAATTCCGGAATGTTCAGAGTTCCGGAATGCACCAAGGTTCCGGAATGTTCGGAATTCCGGAATGTTCAGAGTTCCGGAATGTTCAGAGTTCCGGAATGCACCAAGGTTCCGGAATGTTCGGAATTCCGGAATGTTCAGAGTTCCGGAATGCACCAAGGTTCCGGAATGTTCGGAATTCCGGAATGTTCGGAATTCCGGAATGTTCAGAGTTCCGGAATGCACCAAGGTTCCGGAATGTTCGGAATTCCGGAATGTTCGGAATTCCGGAATGTTCGGAATTCCGGAATGTTCAGAGTTCCGGAATGCACCAAGGTTCCGGAATGTTCGGAATTCCGGAATGTTCGGAATTCCAGAATGTTCAGAGTTCCGGAATGCACCAAGGTTCCGGAATGTTCGGAATTCCGGAATGTTCGGAATTCCGGAATGTTCAGAGTTCCGGAATGCACCAAGGTTCCGGAATGTTCGGAATTCCGGAATGTTCGGAATTCCGGAATGTTCGGAATTCCGGAATGTTCAGAGTTCCGGAATGCACCAAGGTTCCGGAATGTTCGGAATTCCGGAATGTTCGGAATTCCAGAATGTTCAGAGTTCCGGAATGCACCAAGGTTCCGGAATGTTCGGAATTCCGGAATGCACCAAGGTTCCGGAATGCACCAAGGTTCCGGAATGTTCGGAATTCCGGAATGTTCAGAGTTCCGGAATGCACCAAGGTTCCGGAATGCACCAAGGTTCCGGAATGTTCGGAATTCCGGAATGTTCAGAGTTCCGGAATGCACCAAGGTTCCGGAATGTTCGGAATTCCGGAATGCACCAAGGTTCCGGAATGCACCAAGGTTCCGGAATGTTCGGAATTCCGGAATGTTCAGAGTTCCGGAATGTTCAGAGTTCCGGAATGTTCAGAGTTCCGGAATGCACCAAGGTTCCGGAATGTTTGGAATTCCGGAATGTTCAGAGTTCCGGAATGCACCAAGGTTCCGGAATGTTCGGAATTCCGGAATGTTCAGAGTTCCGGAATGTTCAGAGTTCCGGAATGCACCAAGGTTCCGGAATGTTCGGAATTCCGGAATGTTCAGAGTTCCGGAATGCACCAAGGTTCCGGAATGTTCGGAATTCCGGAATGTTCGGAATTCCGGAATGTTCAGAGTTCCGGAATGCACCAAGGTTCCGGAATGTTCGGAATTCCGGAATGTTCGGAATTCCGGAATGTTCGGAATTCCGGAATGTTCAGAGTTCCGGAATGCACCAAGGTTCCGGAATGTTCGGAATTCCGGAATGTTCGGAATTCCGGAATGTTCAGAGTTCCGGAATGCACCAAGGTTCCGGAATGCACCAAGGTTCCGGAATGTTCGGAATTCCGGAATGTTCGGAATTCAGGAATGTTCAGAGTTCCGGAATGTTCAGAGTTCCGGAATGTTCAGAGTTCCGGAATGCACGAAGGTTCCGGAATGTTCGGAATTCCGGAATGTTCAGAGTTGCGGAATGTTCGGAATTCCGGAATGCACCAAGGTTCCGGAATGTTCGGAATTCCGGAATGTTCAGAGTTCCGGAATGTTCAGAGTTGCGGAATGTTCGGAATTCCGGAATGCACCAAGGTTCCGGAATGTTCGGAATTCCGGAATGTTCGGAATTCCGGAATGTTCAGAGTTCCGGAATGCACCAAGGTTCCGGAATGCACCAAGGTTCCGGAATGTTCGGAATTCCGGAATGTTCAGAGTTCCGGAATGCACCAAGGTTCCGGAATGTTCGGAATTCCGGAATGTTCAGAGTTCCGGAATGCACCAAGGTTCCGGAATGTTCAGAATTCCGGAATGTTCGGAATTCCGGAATGTTCAGAGTTCCGGAATGCACCAAGGTTCCGGAATGCACCAAGGTTCCGGAATGTTCGGAATTCCGGAATGTTCAGAGTTCCGGAATGCACCAAGTTTCCGGAATGTTCGGAATTCCGGAATGTTCAGAGTTCCGGAATGTTCAGAGTTCCGGAATGCACCAAGGTTCCAGAATGTTCGGAATTCCGGAATGTTCGGAATTCCGGAATGTTCAGAGTTCCGGAATGCACCAAGGTTCCGGAATGTTCGGAATTCCGGAATGTTCGGAATTCCGGAATGTTCGGAATTCCGGAATGTTCAGAGTTCCGGAATGCAGCAATGTTCCGGAATGCACCAAGGTTCCGGAATGTTCGGAATTCCGGAATGTTCAGAGTTCCGGAATGTTCAGAGTTCCGGAATGTTCAGAGTTCCGGAATGTTCGGAATTCCGGAATGCACCAAGGTTCCGGAATGTTCGGAATTCCGGAATGTTCAGAGTTCCGGAATGTTCAGAGTTGCGGAATGTTCGGAATTCCGGAATGCACCAAGGTTCCGGAATGTTCGGAATTCCGGAATGTTCGGAATTCCGGAATGTTCAGAGTTCCGGAATGCACCAAGGTTCCGGAATGCACCAAGGTTCCGGAATGTTCGGAATTCCGGAATGTTCAGAGTTCCGGAATGCACCAAGGTTCCGGAATGCACCAAGGTTCCGGAATGTTCGGAATTCCGGAATGTTCGGAATTCCGGAATGTTCAGAGTTCCGGAATGCACCAAGGTTCCGGAATGTTCGGAATTCCGGAATGTTCAGAGTTGCGGAATGTTCAGAGTTCCGGAATGCACCAAGGTTCCGGAATGTTCGGAATTCCGGAATGTTCAGAGTTCCGGAATGCACCAAGGTTCCGGAATGTTCGGAATTCCGGAATGTTCAGAGTTCCGGAATGCACCAAGGTTCCGGAATGTTCGGAATTCCGGAATGCACCAAGGTTCCGGAATGTTTGGAATTCCGGAATGTTCAGAGTTCCGGAATGCACCAAGGTTCCGGAATGTTCGGAATTCCGGAATGTTCAGAGTTCCGGAATGTTCAGAGTTCCGGAATGCACCAAGGTTCCGGAATGTTCGGAATTCCGGAATGTTCAGAGTTCCGGAATGCACCAAGGTTCCGGAATGTTCGGAATTCCGGAATGTTCGGAATTCCGGAATGTTCAGAGTTCCGGAATGCACCAAGGTTCCGGAATGTTCGGAATTCCGGAATGTTCGGAATTCCGGAATGTTCGGAATTCCGGAATGTTCAGAGTTCCGGAATGCACCAAGGTTCCGGAATGTTCGGAATTCCGGAATGTTCGGAATTCCGGAATGTTCAGAGTTCCGGAATGCACCAAGGTTCCGGAATGCACCAAGGTTCCGGAATGTTCGGAATTCCGGAATGTTCAGAGTTCCGGAATGCACCAAGGTTCCGGAATGTTCGGAATTCCGGAATGTTCAGAGTTCCGGAATGCACCAAGGTTCCGGAATGTTCGGAATTCCGGAATGCACCAAGGTTCCGGAATGCACCAAGGTTCCGGAATGTTCGGAATTCCGGAATGTTCAGAGTTCCGGAATGTTCAGAGTTCCGGAATGCACCAAGGTTCCGGAATGTTCTGAATTCCGGAGTGTTCAGAGTTCCGGAATGCACCAAGGTTCCGGAATGTTCTGAATTCCGGAATGTTCGGAGTTCCGGAATGCACCAAGGTTCCGGAATGTTCGGAATTCCGGAATGTTCAGAGTTCCGGAATGCACCAAGGTTCCGGAATGTTTGGAATTCCGGAATGTTCAGAGTTCCGGAATGCACCAAGGTTCCGGAATGCACCAAGGTTCCGGAATGTTCGGAATTCCGGAATGTTCAGAGTTCCGGAATGTTCAGAGTTCCGGAATGCACCAAGGTTCCGGAATGTTTGGAATTCCGGAATGTTCAGAGTTCCGGAATGCACCAAGGTTCCGGAATGTTCGGAATTCCGGAATGTTCGGAATTCCGGAATGTTCGGAATTCCGGAATGTTCAGAGTTCCGGAATGCACCAAGGTTCCGGAATGTTTGGAATTCCGGAATGTTCAGAGTTCCGGAATGCACCAAGGTTCCGGAATGCACCAAGGTTCCGGAATGTTCGGAATTCCGGAATGTTCAGAGTTGCGGAATGTTCAGAGTTCCGGAATGCACCAAGGTTCCGGAATGTTCGGAATTCCGGAATGTTCAGAGTTCCGGAATGCACCAAGGTTCCGGAATGTTCGGAATTCCGGAATGTTCAGAGTTGCGGAATGTTCAGAGTTCCGGAATGCACCAAGGATCCGGAATGCACCAAGGTTCCGGAATGTTCGGAATTCCGGAATGTTCAGAGTTCCGGAATGCACCAAGGTTCCGGAATGTTCGGAATTCCGGAATGCACCAAGGTTCCGGAATGTTTGGAATTCCGGAATGTTCAGAGTTCCGGAATGCACCAAGGTTCCGGAATGTTCGGAATTCCGGAATGTTCAGAGTTCCGGAATGTTCAGAGTTCCGGAATGCACCAAGGTTCCGGAATGTTCGGAATTCCGGAATGTTCAGAGTTCCGGAATGCACCAAGGTTCCGGAATGTTCGGAATTCCGGAATGTTCGGAATTCCGGAATGTTCAGAGTTCCGGAATGCACCAAGGTTCCGGAATGTTCGGAATTCCGGAATGTTCGGAATTCCGGAATGTTCGGAATTCCGGAATGTTCAGAGTTCCGGAATGCACCAAGGTTCCGGAATGTTCGGAATTCCGGAATGTTCGGAATTCCAGAATGTTCAGAGTTCCGGAATGCACCAAGGTTCCGGAATGTTCGGAATTCCGGAATGTTCGGAATTCCGGAATGTTCAGAGTTCCGGAATGCACCAAGGTTCCGGAATGTTCGGAATTCCGGAATGTTCGGAATTCCGGAATGTTCGGAATTCCGGAATGTTCAGAGTTCCGGAATGCACCAAGGTTCCGGAATGTTCGGAATTCCGGAATGTTCGGAATTCCAGAATGTTCAGAGTTCCGGAATGCACCAAGGTTCCGGAATGTTCGGAATTCCGGAATGCACCAAGGTTCCGGAATGCACCAAGGTTCCGGAATGTTCGGAATTCCGGAATGTTCAGAGTTCCGGAATGCACCAAGGTTCCGGAATGCACCAAGGTTCCGGAATGTTCGGAATTCCGGAATGTTCAGAGTTCCGGAATGCACCAAGGTTCCGGAATGTTCGGAATTCCGGAATGCACCAAGGTTCCGGAATGCACCAAGGTTCCGGAATGTTCGGAATTCCGGAATGTTCAGAGTTCCGGAATGTTCAGAGTTCCGGAATGTTCAGAGTTCCGGAATGCACCAAGGTTCCGGAATGTTCGGAATTCCGGAATGTTCAGAGTTCCGGAATGTTCAGAGTTCCGGAATGCACCAAGGTTCCGGAATGTTCGGAATTCCGGAATGTTCAGAGTTCCGGAATGCACCAAGGTTCCGGAATGTTCGGAATTCCGGAATGTTCAGAGTTCCGGAATGCACCAAGGTTCCGGAATGCACCAAGGTTCCGGAATGTTCGGAATTCCGGAATGTTCAGAGTTCCGGAATGCACCAAGGTTCCGGAATGCACCAAGGTTCCGGAATGTTCGGAATTCCGGCATGTTCAGAGTTCCGGAATGCACCAAGGTTCCGGAATGCACCAAGGTTCCGGAATGTTCGGAATTCCGGAATGTTCAGAGTTCCGGAATGCACCAAGGTTCCGGAATGTTCGGAATTCCGGAATGCACCAAGGTTCCGGAATGCACCAAGGTTCCGGAATGTTCGGAATTCCGGAATGTTCAGAGTTCCGGAATGTTCAGAGTTCCGGAATGTTCAGAGTTCCGGAATGCACCAAGGTTCCGGAATGTTCGGAATTCCGGAATGTTCAGAGTTCCGGAATGCACCAAGGTTCCGGAATGTTCGGAATTCCGGAATGTTCAGAGTTCCGGAATGCACCAAGGTTCCGGAATGCACCAAGGTTCCGGAATGTTCGGAATTCCGGAATGTTCAGAGTTCCGGAATGCACCAAGGTTCCGGAATGTTCGGAATTCCGGAATGTTTTGAATTCCGGAATGTTCAGAGTTCCGGAATGCACCAAGGTTCCGGAATGTTCGGAATTCCGGAATGTACCAAGGTTCCGGAATGTTTAGAATTCTGGAATGCACCAAGGTTCCGGAATGCACCAAGGTTCCGGAATGTTCGGAATTCCGGAATGTTCAGAGTTCCGGAATGTTCAGAGTTCCGGAATGTTCAGAGTTCCGGAATGCACCAAGGTTCCGGAATGTTCGGAATTCCGGAATGTTCAGAGTTCCGGAATGCACCAAGGTTCCGGAATGTTCGGAATTCCGGAATGTTCGGAATTCCGGAATGTTCAGAGTTCCGGAATGCACCAAGGTTCCGGAATGTTCGGAATTCCGGAATGTTCGGAATTCCGGAATGCACCAAGGTTCCGGAATGCACCAAGGTTCCGGAATGTTCGGAATTCCGGAATGTTCAGAGTTCCGGAATGCACCAAGGTTCCGGAATGCACCAAGGTTCCGGAATGTTCGGAATTCCGGAATGTTCAGAGTTCCGGAATGCACCAAGGTTCCGGAATGCACCAAGGTTCCGGAATGTTCGGAATTCCGGAATGTTCAGAGTTCCGGAATGCACCAAGGTTCCGGAATGCACCAAGGTTCCGGAATGTTCGGAATTCCGGAATGTTCAGAGTTCCGGAATGCACCAAGGTTCCGGAATGTTCGGAATTCCGGAATGCACCAAGGTTCCGGAATGCACCAAGGTTCCGGAATGTTCGGAATTCCGGAATGTTCAGAGTTCCGGAATGTTCAGAGTTCCGGAATGTTCAGAGTTCCGGAATGCACCAAGGTTCCGGAATGTTCGGAATTCCGGAATGTTCAGAGTTCCGGAATGCACCAAGGTTCCGGAATGTTCGGAATTCCGGAATGTTCAGAGTTCCGGAATGCACCAAGGTTCCGGAATGCACCAAGGTTCCGGAATGTTCGGAATTCCGGAATGTTCAGAGTTCCGGAATGCACCAAGGTTCCGGAATGTTCGGAATTCCGGAATGTTTTGAATTCCGGAATGTTCAGAGTTCCGGAATGCACCAAGGTTCCGGAATGTTCGGAATTCCGGAATGTACCAAGGTTCCGGAATGTTTAGAATTCTGGAATGCACCAAGGTTCCGGAATGCACCAAGGTTCCGGAATGTTCGGAATTCCGGAATGTTCAGAGTTCCGGAATGTTCAGAGTTCCGGAATGTTCAGAGTTCCGGAATGCACCAAGGTTCCGGAATGTTCGGAATTCCGGAATGTTCGGAATTCCGGAATGTTAAGAGTTCCGGAATGCACCAAGGTTCCGGAATGTTCGGAATTCCGGAATGTTCAGAGTTGCGGAATGTTCAGAGTTCCGGAATGCACCAAGGTTCCGGAATGTTCGGAATTCCGGAATGTTCAGAGTTCCGGAATGCACCAAGGTTCCGGAATGTTCGGAATTCCGGAATGTTCGGAATTCCGGAATGTTCAGAGTTCCGGAATGCACCAAGGTTCCGGAATGCACCAAGGTTCCGGAATGTTCGGAATTCCGGAATGTTCGGAATTCCGGAATGTTCGGAATTCCGGAATGTTCAGAGTTCCGGAATGTTCAGAGTTCCGGAATGTTCAGAGTTCCGGAATGCACCAAGGTTCCGGAATGTTCGGAATTCCGGAATGTTCGGAATTCCGGAATGTTAAGAGTTCCGGAATGCACCAAGGTTCCGGAATGTTCGGAATTCCGGAATGTTCAGAGTTGCGGAATGTTCAGAGTTCCGGAATGCACCAAGGTTCCGGAATGTTCGGAATTCCGGAATGTTCAGAGTTCCGGAATGCACCAAGGTTCCGGAATGTTCGGAATTCCGGAATGTTCAGAGTTCCGGAATGCACCAAGGTTCCGGAATGTTCGGAATTCCGGAATGTTCAGAGTTCCGGAATGTTCAGAGTTCCGGAATGTTCAGAGTTCCGGAATGCACCAAGGTTCCGGAATGTTCGGAATTCCGGAATGTTCGGAATTCCGGAATGTTCAGAGTTCCGGAATGCACCAAGGTTCGGGAATGCACCAAGGTTCCGGAATGTTCGGAATTCCGGAATGTTCGGAATTCCGGAATGTTCAGAGTTCCGGAATGCACCAAGGTTCCGGAATGTTCGGAATTCCGGAATGTTTGGAATTCCGGAATGTTCAGAGTTCCGGAATGCACCAAGGTTCCGGAATGCACCAAGGTTCCGGAATGTTCGGAATTCCGGAATGTTCAGAGTTCCGGAATGCACCAAGGTTCCGGAATGTTCGGAATTCCGGAATGTTCAGAGTTCCGGAATGTTCAGAGTTCCGGAATGTACCAAGGTTCCGGAATGTTCGGAATTCCGGAATGTTCAGAGTTCCGGAATGTTCGGAATTCCGGAATGCACCAAGGTTCCGGAATGTTCGGAATTCCGGAATGTTCAGAGTTCCGGAATGTTCAGAGTTCCGGAATGTTCAGAGTTCCGGAATGCACCAAGGTTCCGGAATGTTCGGAATTCCGGAATGTTCAGAGTTCCGGAATGCACCAAGGTTCCGGAATGTTCGGAATTCCGGAATGTTCAGAGTTCCGGAATGCACCAAGGTTCCGGAATGTTCGGAATTCCGGAATGTTCAGAGTTCCGGAATGTTCAGAGTTCCGGAATGTTCAGAGTTCCGGAATGCACCAAGGTTCCGGAATGTTCGGAATTCCGGAATGTTCAGAGTTCCGGAATGCACCAAGGTTCCGGAATGTTCGGAATTCCGGAATGTTCGGAATTCCGGAATGTTCAGAGTTCCGGAATGCACCAAGGTTCGGGAATGCACCAAGGTTCCGGAATGTTCGGAATTCCGGAATGTTCAGAGTTCCGGAATGCACCAAGGTTCCGGAATGTTCGGAATTCCGGAATGTACCAAGGTTCCGGAATGCACCAAGGTTCCGGAATGTTCAGAGTTCCGGAATGCACCAAGGTTCCGGAATGTTCGGAATTCCGGAATGCACCAAGGTTCCGGAATGTTCGGAATTCCGGAATGTTCAGAGTTGCGGAATGTTCAGAGTTCCGGAATGCACCAAGGATCCGGAATGCACCAAGGTTCCGGAATGTTCGGAATTCCGGAATGTTCAGAGTTCCGGAATGTTCAGAGTTCCGGAATGTTCAGAGTTCCGGAGCGCAACAAGGTTCCGGAATGTTCGGAATTCCGGAATGTTCAGAGTTCCGGAATGCACCAAGGTTCCGGAATGTTTGGAATTCCGGAATGTTCAGAGTTCCGGAATGCACCAAGGTTCCGGAATGTTCGGAATTCCGGAATGTTCAGAGTTCCGGAATGTTCAGAGTTCCGGAATGCACCAAGGTTCCGGAATGTTCGGAATTCCGGAATGTTCAGAGTTCCGGAATGCACCAAGGTTCCGGAATGTTCGGAATTCCGGAATGTTCGGAATTCCGGAATGTTCAGAGTTCCGGAATGCACCAAGGTTCCGGAATGTTCGGAATTCCGGAATGTTCGGAATTCCGGAATGTTCGGAATTCCGGAATGTTCAGAGTTCCGGAATGCACCAAGGTTCCGGAATGTTCGGAATTCCGGAATGTTCAGAGTTCCGGAATGCACCAAGGTTCCGGAATGTTCGGAATTCCGGAATGTTCGGAATTCCGGAATGTTCGGAATTCCGGAATGTTCAGAGTTCCGGAATGCACCAAGGTTCCGGAATGTTCGGAATTCCGGAATGTTCGGAATTCCGGAATGTTCAGAGTTCCGGAATGCACCAAGGTTCCGGAATGCACCAAGGTTCCGGAATGTTCGGAATTCCGGAATGTTCAGAGTTCCGGAATGCACCAAGGTTCCGGAATGCACCAAGGTTCCGGAATGTTCGGAATTCCGGAATGTTCAGAGTTCCGGAATGCACCAAGGTTCCGGAATGTTCGGAATTCCGGAATGCACCAAGGTTCCGGAATGCACCAAGGTTCCGGAATGTTCGGAATTCCGGAATGTTCAGAGTTCCGGAATGTTCAGAGTTCCGGAATGTTCAGAGTTCCGGAATGCACCAAGGTTCCGGAATGCACCAAGGTTCCGGAATGTTCGGAATTCCGGAATGCACCAAGGTTCCGGAATGCACCAAGGTTCCGGAATGTTCGGAATTCCGGCATGTTCAGAGTTCCGGAATGCACCAAGGTTCCGGAATGTTCGGAATTCCGGAATGTTCAGAGTTCCGGAATGCACCAAGGTTCCGGAATGCACCAAGGTTCCGGAATGTTCGGAATTCCGGAATGTTCAGAGTTCCGGAATGCACCAAGGTTCCGGAATGTTCGGAATTCCGGAATGTTTTGAATTCCGGAATGTTCAGAGTTCCGGAATGCACCAAGGTTCCGGAATGTTCGGAATTCCGGAATGTACCAAGGTTCCGGAATGTTCAGAATTCTGGAATGCACCAAGGTTCCGGAATGCACCAAGGTTCCGGAATGTTCGGAATTCCGGAATGTTCAGAGTTCCGGAATGTTCAGAGTTCCGGAATGCACCAAGGTTCCGGAATGCACAAAGGTTCCGGAATGTTCAGCGTTCCGGAATGTTCAGAGTTCCGGAATGTTTGTCTGAGTCTTCTATCAAAAGTTACAGCTATTTATATGAAGTTGTACAAAAACGCTTTCTTTCGCCAAGACAGTGCGTTTCTCAATGTTACATGCATTTGAATGGGGAACTTGACCGAAACAAAGTATAGGTTTTCACTATGTGAATAACTTGGAAATCTTAGCTCAAACAGCTGCAAAACCTGTTTTCCCAGCATGGGAACCTTGAGCTCTATAAGATAAAGCCATAAACATGTGTATCCGAGTCTTCTATCAAAAGTTACAGCTATTCATATGAAGTTGTACAAAAACGCTTTCTTTCGCCAAGACAGTGCGTTTCTCACTGTTACATGCATTTGAATGGGGAACTCGACCGAAACAAAGTATAGGTTTTCATTATGTGAATAACTTGGAAATCTTAGCTCAAACAGCTGCAAAACCTGTTTGCCCAGCACGGAGACCTTGAGTTCTATAAGATAAAGCCATAAACATGTGTATCCGAGTCTTCTATCAAAAGTTACAGCTATTTATATGAAGTTGTACAAAAACGCTTTCTTTCGCCAAGACAGTGCGTTTCTCACTGTTACATGCATTTGAATGGGGAACTCGACCGAAACAAAGTATAGGTTTTCATTATGTGAATAACTTGGAAATCTTAGCTCAAACAGCTGCAAAACCTGTTTTCCCAGCACGGAGACCTTGAGTTCTATAAGATAAAGCCATAAACATGTGTATCCGAGTCTTCTATCAAAAGTTACAGCTATTCATATGAAGTTGTACAAAAACGCTTTCTTTCGCCAAGACAGTGCGTTTCTCACTGTTACATGCATTTGAATGGGGAACTCGACCGAAACAAAGTATAGGTTTTCATTATGTGAATAACTTGGAAATCTTAGCTCAAACAGCTGCAAAACCTGTTTTCCCAGCACGGGAACCTTGAGCTCTATAAGATAAAGCCATAAACATGTGTATCCGAGTCTTCTATCAAAAGTTACAGCTATTCATATGAAGTTGTACAAAAACGCTTTCTTTCGCCAAGACAGTGCGTTTCTCACTGTTACATGCATTTGAATGGGGAACTCCACCGAAACAAAGTATAGGTTTTCATTATGTGAATAACTTGGAAATCTTAGCTCAAACAGCTGCAAAACCTGTTTTCCCTGCACGGAGACCTTGAGTTCTATAAGATAAAGCCATAAACATGTTTGTCTGAGTCTTCTATCAAAAGTTACAGCTATTTATATGAAGTTGTACAAAAACGCTTTCTTTCGCCAAGACAGTGCGTTTCTCACTGTTACATTCATTTGAATGGGGAACTCCACCGAAACAAAGTATAGGTTTTCATTATGTGAATAACTTGGAAATCTTAGCTCAAACAGCTGAAAAACCTGTTTTCCCAGCACGGGAACCTTGAGTTCTATAAGATAAAGCCATAAACATGTGTATCCGAGTCTTCTATCAAAAGTTACAGCTATTTATATGAAGTTGTACAAAAACGCTTTCTTTCGCCAAGACAGTGCGTTTCTCACTGTTACATGCATTTGAATGGGGAACTCCACCGAAACAAAGTATAGGTTTTCATTATGTGAATAACTTGGAAATCTTAGCTCAAACAGCTGCAAAACCTGTTTTCCCAGCACGGGAACCCTGATTTCTATAAGATAAAGCCATAAACATGTTTGTCTGAGTCTTCTATCAAAAGTTACAGCTATTTATATGAAGTTGTACAAAATAGCTTTCTTTCGCCAAGACAGTGCGTTTCTCACTGTTACATGCATTTGAATGGGGAACTCGACCGAAACAAAGTATAGGTTTTCATTATGTGAATAACTTGGAAATCTTAGCTCAAACAGCTGCAAAACCTGTTTTCCCAGCACGGGAACCTTGAGCTCTATAAGATAAAGCCATAAACATGTGTATCCGAGTCTTCTATCAAAAGTTACAGCTATTCATATGAAGTTGTACAAAAACGCTTTCTTTCGCCAAGACAGTGCGTTTCTCACTGTTACATTCATTTGAATGGGGAACTCCACCGAAACAAAGTATAGGTTTTCATTATGTGAATAACTTGGAAATCTTAGCTCAAACAGCTGCAAAACCTGTTTTCCCAGCACGGAGACCTTGAGTTCTATAAGATAAAGCCATAAACATGTTTGTCTGAGTCTTCTATCAAAAGTTACAGCTATTTATATGAAGTTGTACAAAAACGCTTTCTTTCGCCAAGACAGTGCGTTTCTCACTGTTACATGCATTTGAATGGGGAACTCCACCGAAACAAAGTATAGGTTTTCATTATGTGAATAACTTGGAAATCTTAGCTCAAACAGCTGCAAAACCTGTTTTCCCAGCACGGGAACCTTGAGTTCTATAAGATAAAGCCATAAACATGTTTGTCTGAGTCTTCTATCAAAAGTTACAGCTATTTATATGAAGTTGTACAAAAACGCTTTCTTTCGCCAAGACAGTGCGTTTCTCACTGTTACATGCATTTGAATGGGGAACTCGACCGAAACAAAGTATAGGTTTTCATTATGTGAATAACTTGGAAATCTTAGCTCAAACAGCTGCAAAACCTGTTTTCCCAGCACGAGAACCCTGAGTTCTATAAGATAAAGCCATAAACATGTTTGTCTGAGTCTTCTATCAAAAGTTACAGCTATTTATATGAAGTTGTACAAAATAGCTTTCTTTCGCCAAGACAGTGCGTTTCTCACTGTTACATGCATTTGAATGGGGAACTCGACCGAAACAAAGTATAGGTTTTCATTATGTGAATAACTTGGAAATCTTAGCTCAAACAGCTGCAAAACCTGTTTTCCCAGCACGGGAACCTTGAGCTCTATAAGATAAAGCCATAAACATGTGTATCCGAGTCTTCTATCAAAAGTTACAGCTATTCATATGAAGTTGTACAAAAACGCTTTCTTTCGCCAAGACAGTGCGTTTCTCACTGTTACATGCATTTGAATGGGGAACTCCACCGAAACAAAGTATAGGTTTTCATTATGTGAATAACTTGGAAATCTTAGCTCAAACAGCTGCAAAACCTGTTTTCCCAGCACGGAGACCTTGAGTTCTATAAGATAAAGCCATAAACATGTGTATCCGAGTCTTCTATCAAAAGTTACAGCTATTCATATGAAGTTGTACAAAAACGCTTTCTTTCGCCAAGACAGTGCGTTTCTCACTGTTACATGCATTTGAATGGGGAACTCCACCGAAACAAAGTATAGGTTTTCATTATGTGAATAACTTGGAAATCTTAGCTCAAACAGCTGCAAAACCTGTTTCCCCAGCACGGAGACCTTGAGTTCTATAAGATAAAGCCATAAACATGTTTGTCTGAGTCTTCTATCAAAAGTTACAGCTATTTATATGAAGTTGTACAAAAACGCTTTCTTTCGCCAAGACAGTGCGTTTCTCACTGTTACATGCATTTGAATGGGGAACTCGACCGAAACAAAGTATAGGTTTTCATTATGTGAATAACTTGGAAATCTTAGCTCAAACAGCTGCAAAACCTGTTTTCCCAGCACGGGAACCTTGAGTTCTATAAGATAAAGCCATAAACATGTGTATCCGAGTCTTCTATCAAAAGTTACAGCTATTTATATGAAGTTGTACAAAAACGCTTTCTTTCGCCAAGACAGTGCGTTTCTCACTGTTACATGCATTTGAATGGGGAACTCCACCGAAACAAAGTATAGGTTTTCATTATGTGAATAACTTGGAAATCTTAGCTCAAACAGCTGCAAAACCTGTTTTCCCAGCACGGGAACCTTGAGCTCTATAAGATAAAGCCATAAACATGTGTATCCGAGTCTTCTATCAAAAGTTACAGCTATTCATATGAAGTTGTACAAAAACGCTTTCTTTCGCCAAGACAGTGCGTTTCTCACTGTTACATGCATTTGAATGGGGAACTCCACCGAAACAAAGTATAGGTTTTCATTATGTGAATAACTTGGAAATCTTAGCTCAAACAGCTGCAAAACCTGTTTTCCCAGCACGGGAACCTTGAGCTCTATAAGATAAAGCCATAAACATGTGTATCCGAGTCTTCTATCAAAAGTTACAGCTATTCATATGAAGTTGTACAAAAACGCTTTCTTTCGCCAAGACAGTGCGTTTCTCACTGTTACATGCATTTGAATGGGGAACTCCACCGAAACAAAGTATAGGTTTTCATTATGTGAATAACTTGGAAATCTTAGCTCAAACAGCTGCAAAACCTGTTTTCCCTGCACGGAGACCTTGAGTTCTATAAGATAAAGCCATAAACATGTTTGTCTGAGTCTTCTATCAAAAGTTACAGCTATTTATATGAAGTTGTACAAAAACGCTTTCTTTCGCCAAGACAGTGCGTTTCTCACTGTTACATTCATTTGAATGGGGAACTCCACCGAAACAAAGTATAGGTTTTCATTATGTGAATAACTTGGAAATCTTAGCTCAAACAGCTGAAAAACCTGTTTTCCCAGCACGGGAACCTTGAGTTCTATAAGATAAAGCCATAAACATGTGTATCCGAGTCTTCTATCAAAAGTTACAGCTATTTATATGAAGTTGTACAAAAACGCTTTCTTTCGCCAAGACAGTGCGTTTCTCACTGTTACATGCATTTGAATGGGGAACTCCACCGAAACAAAGTATAGGTTTTCATTATGTGAATAACTTGGAAATCTTAGCTCAAACAGCTGCAAAACCTGTTTTCCCAGCACGGAGACCTTGAGTTCTATAAGATAAAGCCATAAACATGTTTGTCTGAGTCTTCTATCAAAAGTTACAGCTATTTATATGAAGTTGTACAAAAACGCTTTCTTTCGCCAAGACAGTGCGTTTCTCACTGTTACATGCATTTGAATGGGGAACTCCACCGAAACAAAGTATAGGTTTTCATTATGTGAATAACTTGGAAATCTTAGCTCAAACAGCTGCAAAACCTGTTTTCCCAGCACGGGAACCTTGAGTTCTATAAGATAAAGCCATAAACATGTTTGTCTGAGTCTTCTATCAAAAGTTACAGCTATTTATATGAAGTTGTACAAAAACGCTTTCTTTCGCCAAGACAGTGCGTTTCTCACTGTTACATGCATTTGAATGGGGAACTCGACCGAAACAAAGTATAGGTTTTCATTATGTGAATAACTTGGAAATCTTAGCTCAAACAGCTGCAAAACCTGTTTTCCCAGCACGAGAACCCTGAGTTCTATAAGATAAAGCCATAAACATGTTTGTCTGAGTCTTCTATCAAAAGTTACAGCTATTTATATGAAGTTGTACAAAATAGCTTTCTTTCGCCAAGACAGTGCGTTTCTCACTGTTACATGCATTTGAATGGGGAACTCGACCGAAACAAAGTATAGGTTTTCATTATGTGAATAACTTGGAAATCTTAGCTCAAACAGCTGCAAAACCTGTTTTCCCAGCACGGGAACCTTGAGCTCTATAAGATAAAGCCATAAACATGTGTATCCGAGTCTTCTATCAAAAGTTACAGCTATTCATATGAAGTTGTACAAAAACGCTTTCTTTCGCCAAGACAGTGCGTTTCTCACTGTTACATGCATTTGAATGGGGAACTCCACCGAAACAAAGTATAGGTTTTCATTATGTGAATAACTTGGAAATCTTAGCTCAAACAGCTGCAAAACCTGTTTCCCCAGCACGGAGACCTTGAGTTCTATAAGATAAAGCCATAAACATGTTTGTCTGAGTCTTCTATCAAAAGTTACAGCTATTTATATGAAGTTGTACAAAAACGCTTTCTTTCGCCAAGACAGTGCGTTTCTCACTGTTACATGCATTTGAATGGGGAACTCGACCGAAACAAAGTATAGGTTTTCATTATGTGAATAACTTGGAAATCTTAGCTCAAACAGCTGCAAAACCTGTTTTCCCAGCACGGGAACCTTGAGCTCTATAAGATAAAGCCATAAACATGTGTATCCGAGTCTTCTATCAAAAGTTACAGCTATTTATATGAAGTTGTACAAAAACGCTTTCTTTCGCCAAGACAGTGCGTTTCTCACTGTTACATGCATTTGAATGGGGAACTCCACCGAAACAAAGTATAGGTTTTCATTATGTGAATAACTTGGAAATCTTAGCTCAAACAGCTGCAAAACCTGTTTTCCCAGCACGGGAACCTTGAGCTCTATAAGATAAAGCCATAAACATGTGTATCCGAGTCTTCTATCAAAAGTTACAGCTATTCATATGAAGTTGTACAAAAACGCTTTCTTTCGCCAAGACAGTGCGTTTCTCACTGTTACATGCATTTGAATGGGGAACTCCACCGAAACAAAGTATAGGTTTTCATTATGTGAATAACTTGGAAATCTTAGCTCAAACAGCTGCAAAACCTGTTTTCCCTGCACGGAGACCTTGAGTTCTATAAGATAAAGCCATAAACATGTTTGTCTGAGTCTTCTATCAAAAGTTACAGCTATTTATATGAAGTTGTACAAAAACGCTTTCTTTCGCCAAGACAGTGCGTTTCTCACTGTTACATTCATTTGAATGGGGAACTCCACCGAAACAAAGTATAGGTTTTCATTATGTGAATAACTTGGAAATCTTAGCTCAAACAGCTGAAAAACCTGTTTTCCCAGCACGGGAACCTTGAGTTCTATAAGATAAAGCCATAAACATGTGTATCCGAGTCTTCTATCAAAAGTTACAGCTATTTATATGAAGTTGTACAAAAACGCTTTCTTTCGCCAAGACAGTGCGTTTCTCACTGTTACATGCATTTGAATGGGGAACTCCACCGAAACAAAGTATAGGTTTTCATTATGTGAATAACTTGGAAATCTTAGCTCAAACAGCTGCAAAACCTGTTTTCCCAGCACGGAGACCTTGAGTTCTATAAGATAAAGCCATAAACATGTTTGTCTGAGTCTTCTATCAAAAGTTACAGCTATTTATATGAAGTTGTACAAAAACGCTTTCTTTCGCCAAGACAGTGCGTTTCTCACTGTTACATGCATTTGAATGGGGAACTCCACCGAAACAAAGTATAGGTTTTCATTATGTGAATAACTTGGAAATCTTAGCTCAAACAGCTGCAAAACCTGTTTTCCCAGCACGGGAACCTTGAGTTCTATAAGATAAAGCCATAAACATGTTTGTCTGAGTCTTCTATCAAAAGTTACAGCTATTTATATGAAGTTGTACAAAAACGCTTTCTTTCGCCAAGACAGTGCGTTTCTCACTGTTACATGCATTTGAATGGGGAACTCCACCGAAACAAAGTATAGGTTTTCATTATGTGAATAACTTGGAAATCTTAGCTCAAACAGCTGCAAAACCTGTTTTCCCAGCACGAGAACCCTGAGTTCTATAAGATAAAGCCATAAACATGTTTGTCTGAGTCTTCTATCAAAAGTTACAGCTATTTATATGAAGTTGTACAAAATAGCTTTCTTTCGCCAAGACAGTGCGTTTCTCACTGTTACATGCATTTGAATGGGGAACTCGACCGAAACAAAGTATAGGTTTTCATTATGTGAATAACTTGGAAATCTTAGCTCAAACAGCTGCAAAACCTGTTTTCCCAGCACGGGAACCTTGAGCTCTATAAGATAAAGCCATAAACATGTGTATCCGAGTCTTCTATCAAAAGTTACAGCTATTCATATGAAGTTGTACAAAAACGCTTTCTTTCGCCAAGACAGTGCGTTTCTCACTGTTACATTCATTTGAATGGGGAACTCCACCGAAACAAAGTATAGGTTTTCATTATGTGAATAACTTGGAAATCTTAGCTCAAACAGCTGCAAAACCTGTTTTCCCAGCACGGAGACCTTGAGTTCTATAAGATAAAGCCATAAACATGTGTATCCGAGTCTTCTATCAAAAGTTACAGCTATTCATATGAAGTTGTACAAAAACGCTTTCTTTCGCCAAGACAGTGCGTTTCTCACTGTTACATGCATTTGAATGGGGAACTCCACCGAAACAAAGTATAGGTTTTCATTATGTGAATAACTTGGAAATCTTAGCTCAAACAGCTGCAAAACCTGTTTCCCCAGCACGGAGACCTTGAGTTCTATAAGATAAAGCCATAAACATGTTTGTCTGAGTCTTCTATCAAAAGTTACAGCTATTTATATGAAGTTGTACAAAAACGCTTTCTTTCGCCAAGACAGTGCGTTTCTCACTGTTACATGCATTTGAATGGGGAACTCGACCGAAACAAAGTATAGGTTTTCATTATGTGAATAACTTGGAAATCTTAGCTCAAACAGCTGCAAAACCTGTTTTCCCAGCACGGGAACCTTGAGTTCTATAAGATAAAGCCATAAACATGTGTATCCGAGTCTTCTATCAAAAGTTACAGCTATTTATATGAAGTTGTACAAAAACGCTTTCTTTCGCCAAGACAGTGCGTTTCTCACTGTTACATGCATTTGAATGGGGAACTCCACCGAAACAAAGTATAGGTTTTCATTATGTGAATAACTTGGAAATCTTAGCTCAAACAGCTGCAAAACCTGTTTTCCCAGCACGGGAACCTTGAGCTCTATAAGATAAAGCCATAAACATGTGTATCCGAGTCTTCTATCAAAAGTTACAGCTATTCATATGAAGTTGTACAAAAACGCTTTCTTTCGCCAAGACAGTGCGTTTCTCACTGTTACATTCATTTGAATGGGGAACTCGACCGAAACAAAGTATAGGTTTTCATTATGTGAATAACTTGGAAATCTTAGCTCAAACAGCTGCAAAACCTGTTTTCCCAGCACGGGAACCTTGAGCTCTATAAGATAAAGCCATAAACATGTGTATCCGAGTCTTCTATCAAAAGTTACAGCTATTCATATGAAGTTGTACAAAAACGCTTTCTTTCGCCAAGACAGTGCGTTTCTCACTGTTACATGCATTTGAATGGGGAACTCCACCGAAACAAAGTATAGGTTTTCATTATGTGAATAACTTGGAAATCTTAGCTCAAACAGCTGCAAAACCTGTTTTCCCTGCACGGAGACCTTGAGTTCTATAAGATAAAGCCATAAACATGTTTGTCTGAGTCTTCTATCAAAAGTTACAGCTATTTATATGAAGTTGTACAAAAACGCTTTCTTTCGCCAAGACAGTGCGTTTCTCACTGTTACATTCATTTGAATGGGGAACTCCACCGAAACAAAGTATAGGTTTTCATTATGTGAATAACTTGGAAATCTTAGCTCAAACAGCTGAAAAACCTGTTTTCCCAGCACGGGAACCTTGAGTTCTATAAGATAAAGCCATAAACATGTGTATCCGAGTCTTCTATCAAAAGTTACAGCTATTTATATGAAGTTGTACAAAAACGCTTTCTTTCGCCAAGACAGTGCGTTTCTCACTGTTACATGCATTTGAATGGGGAACTCCACCGAAACAAAGTATAGGTTTTCATTATGTGAATAACTTGGAAATCTTAGCTCAAACAGCTGCAAAACCTGTTTTCCCAGCACGGAGACCTTGAGTTCTATAAGATAAAGCCATAAACATGTTTGTCTGAGTCTTCTATCAAAAGTTACAGCTATTTATATGAAGTTGTACAAAAACGCTTTCTTTCGCCAAGACAGTGCGTTTCTCACTGTTACATGCATTTGAATGGGGAACTCCACCGAAACAAAGTATAGGTTTTCATTATGTGAATAACTTGGAAATCTTAGCTCAAACAGCTGCAAAACCTGTTTTCCCAGCACGGGAACCTTGAGTTCTATAAGATAAAGCCATAAACATGTTTGTCTGAGTCTTCTATCAAAAGTTACAGCTATTTATATGAAGTTGTACAAAAACGCTTTCTTTCGCCAAGACAGTGCGTTTCTCACTGTTACATGCATTTGAATGGGGAACTCGACCGAAACAAAGTATAGGTTTTCATTATGTGAATAACTTGGAAATCTTAGCTCAAACAGCTGCAAAACCTGTTTTCCCAGCACGAGAACCCTGAGTTCTATAAGATAAAGCCATAAACATGTTTGTCTGAGTCTTCTATCAAAAGTTACAGCTATTTATATGAAGTTGTACAAAATAGCTTTCTTTCGCCAAGACAGTGCGTTTCTCACTGTTACATGCATTTGAATGGGGAACTCGACCGAAACAAAGTATAGGTTTTCATTATGTGAATAACTTGGAAATCTTAGCTCAAACAGCTGCAAAACCTGTTTTCCCAGCACGGGAACCTTGAGCTCTATAAGATAAAGCCATAAACATGTGTATCCGAGTCTTCTATCAAAAGTTACAGCTATTCATATGAAGTTGTACAAAAACGCTTTCTTTCGCCAAGACAGTGCGTTTCTCACTGTTACATTCATTTGAATGGGGAACTCCACCGAAACAAAGTATAGGTTTTCATTATGTGAATAACTTGGAAATCTTAGCTCAAACAGCTGCAAAACCTGTTTTCCCAGCACGGAGACCTTGAGTTCTATAAGATAAAGCCATAAACATGTGTATCCGAGTCTTCTATCAAAAGTTACAGCTATTCATATGAAGTTGTACAAAAACGCTTTCTTTCGCCAAGACAGTGCGTTTCTCACTGTTACATGCATTTGAATGGGGAACTCCACCGAAACAAAGTATAGGTTTTCATTATGTGAATAACTTGGAAATCTTAGCTCAAACAGCTGCAAAACCTGTTTCCCCAGCACGGAGACCTTGAGTTCTATAAGATAAAGCCATAAACATGTTTGTCTGAGTCTTCTATCAAAAGTTACAGCTATTTATATGAAGTTGTACAAAAACGCTTTCTTTCGCCAAGACAGTGCGTTTCTCACTGTTACATTCATTTGAATGGGGAACTCCACCGAAACAAAGTATAGGTTTTCATTATGTGAATAACTTGGAAATCTTAGCTCAAACAGCTGAAAAACCTGTTTTCCCAGCACGGGAACCTTGAGTTCTATAAGATAAAGCCATAAACATGTGTATCCGAGTCTTCTATCAAAAGTTACAGCTATTTATATGAAGTTGTACAAAAACGCTTTCTTTCGCCAAGACAGTGCGTTTCTCACTGTTACATGCATTTGAATGGGGAACTCCACCGAAACAAAGTATAGGTTTTCATTATGTGAATAACTTGGAAATCTTAGCTCAAACAGCTGCAAAACCTGTTTTCCCAGCACGGGAACCCTGAGTTCTATAAGATAAAGCCATAAACATGTTTGTCTGAGTCTTCTATCAAAAGTTACAGCTATTTATATGAAGTTGTACAAAATAGCTTTCTTTCGCCAAGACAGTGCGTTTCTCACTGTTACATGCATTTGAATGGGGAACTCGACCGAAACAAAGTATAGGTTTTCATTATGTGAATAACTTGGAAATCTTAGCTCAAACAGCTGCAAAACCTGTTTTCCCAGCACGGGAACCTTGAGCTCTATAAGATAAAGCCATAAACATGTGTATCCGAGTCTTCTATCAAAAGTTACAGCTATTCATATGAAGTTGTACAAAAACGCTTTCTTTCGCCAAGACAGTGCGTTTCTCACTGTTACATTCATTTGAATGGGGAACTCCACCGAAACAAAGTATAGGTTTTCATTATGTGAATAACTTGGAAATCTTAGCTCAAACAGCTGCAAAACCTGTTTTCCCAGCACGGGAACCTTGAGTTCTATAAGATAAAGCCATAAACATGTGTATCCGAGTCTTCTATCAAAAGTTACAGCTATTTATATGAAGTTGTACAAAATAGCTTTCTTTCGCCGTAACAGTGCGTTTCTCACTGTTACATGCATTTGAATGGGGAACTCGACCGAAACAAAGTATAGGTTTTCATTATGTGAATAACTTGGAAATCTTAGCTCAAACAGCTGCAAAACCTGTTTTCCCAGCACGGAGACCTTGAGTTCTATAAGATAAAGCCATAAACATGTTTGTCTGAGTCTTCTATCAAAAGTTACAGCTATTTATATGAAGTTGTACAAAAACGCTTTCTTTCGCCAAGACAGTGCGTTTCTCACTGTTACATGCATTTGAATGGGGAACTCCACCGAAACAAAGTATAGGTTTTCATTATGTGAATAACTTGGAAATCTTAGCTCAAACAGCTGCAAAACCTGTTTTCCCAGCACGGGAACCTTGAGCTCTATAAGATAAAGCCATAAACATGTGTATCCGAGTCTTCTATCAAAAGTTACAGCTATTCATATGAAGTTGTACAAAAACGCTTTCTTTCGCCAAGACAGTGCGTTTCTCACTGTTACATGCATTTGAATGGGGAACTCGACCGAAACAAAGTATAGGTTTTCATTATGTGAATAACTTGGAAATCTTAGCTCAAACAGCTGCAAAACCTGTTTTCCCAGCACGGAGACCTTGAGTTCTATAAGATAAAGCCATAAACATGTTTGTCTGAGTCTTCTATCAAAAGTTACAGCTATTTATATGAAGTTGTACAAAAACGCTTTCTTTCGCCAAGACAGTGCGTTTCTCACTGTTACATGCATTTGAATGGGGAACTCGACCGAAACAAAGTATAGGTTTTCATTATGTGAATAACTTGGAAATCTTAGCTCAAACAGCTGCAAAACCTGTTTTCCCAGCACGGGAACCCTGATTTCTATAAGATAAAGCCATAAACATGTTTGTCTGAGTCTTCTATCAAAAGTTACAGCTATTTATATGAAGTTGTACAAAATAGCTTTCTTTCGCCAAGACAGTGCGTTTCTCACTGTTACATGCATTTGAATGGGGAACTCGACCGAAACAAAGTATAGGTTTTCATTATGTGAATAACTTGGAAATCTTAGCTCAAACAGCTGCAAAACCTGTTTTCCCAGCACGGGAACCTTGAGCTCTATAAGATAAAGCCATAAACATGTGTATCCGAGTCTTCTATCAAAAGTTACAGCTATTCATATGAAGTTGTACAAAAACGCTTTCTTTCGCCAAGACAGTGCGTTTCTCACTGTTACATTCATTTGAATGGGGAACTCCACCGAAACAAAGTATAGGTTTTCATTATGTGAATAACTTGGAAATCTTAGCTCAAACAGCTGCAAAACCTGTTTTCCCAGCACGGAGACCTTGAGTTCTATAAGATAAAGCCATAAACATGTGTATCCGAGTCTTCTATCAAAAGTTACAGCTATTCATATGAAGTTGTACAAAAACGCTTTCTTTCGCCAAGACAGTGCGTTTCTCACTGTTACATGCATTTGAATGGGGAACTCCACCGAAACAAAGTATAGGTTTTCATTATGTGAATAACTTGGAAATCTTAGCTCAAACAGCTGCAAAACCTGTTTTCCCAGCACGGAGACCTTGAGTTCTATAAGATAAAGCCATAAACATGTTTGTCTGAGTCTTCTATCAAAAGTTACAGCTATTTATATGAAGTTGTACAAAAACGCTTTCTTTCGCCAAGACAGTGCGTTTCTCACTGTTACATGCATTTGAATGGGGAACTCCACCGAAACAAAGTATAGGTTTTCATTATGTGAATAACTTGGAAATCTTAGCTCAAACAGCTGCAAAACCTGTTTTCCCAGCACGGGAACCTTGAGTTCTATAAGATAAAGCCATAAACATGTGTATCCGAGTCTTCTATCAAAAGTTACAGCTATTTATATGAAGTTGTACAAAAACGCTTTCTTTCGCCAAGACAGTGCGTTTCTCACTGTTACATGCATTTGAATGGGGAACTCGACTGAAACAAAGTATAGGTTTTCATTATGTGAATAACTTGGAAATCTTAGCTCAAACAGCTGCAAAACCTGTTTTCCCAGCACGGGAACCTTGAGTTCTATAAGATAAAGCCATAAACATGTTTGTCTGAGTCTTCTATCAAAAGTTACAGCTATTTATATGAAGTTGTACAAAATAGCTTTCTTTCGCCAAGACAGTGCGTTTCTCACTGTTACATGCATTTGAATGGGGAACTCGACCGAAACAAAGTATAGGTTTTCATTATGTGAATAACTTGGAAATCTTAGCTCAAACAGCTGCAAAACCTGTTTTCCCAGCACGGGAACCTTGAGCTCTATAAGATAAAGCCATAAACATGTGTATCCGAGTCTTCTATCAAAAGTTACAGCTATTCATATGAAGTTGTACAAAAACGCTTTCTTTCGCCAAGACAGTGCGTTTCTCACTGTTACATTCATTTGAATGGGGAACTCCACCGAAACAAAGTATAGGTTTTCATTATGTGAATAACTTGGAAATCTTAGCTCAAACAGCTGCAAAACCTGTTTTCCCAGCACGGGAACCTTGAGTTCTATAAGATAAAGCCATAAACATGTGTATCCGAGTCTTCTATCAAAAGTTACAGCTATTTATATGAAGTTGTACAAAAACGTTTTCTTTCGCCAAGACAGTGCGTTTCTCACTGTTACATGCATTTGAATGGGGAACTCGACCGAAACAAAGTATAGGTTTTCATTATGTGAATAACTTGGAAATCTTAGCTCAAACAGCTGCAAAACCTGTTTTCCCAGCACGGAGACCTTGAGTTCTATAAGATAAAGCCATAAACATGTGTATCCGAGTCTTCTATCAAAAGTTACAGCTATTTATATGAAGTTGTACAAAATAGCTTTCTTTCGCCGTAACAGTGCGTTTCTCACTGTTACATGCATTTGAATGGGGAACTCGACCGAAACAAAGTATAGGTTTTCATTATGTGAATAACTTGGAAATCTTAGCTCAAACAGCTGCAAAACCTGTTTGCCCAGCACGGAGACCTTGAGTTCTATAAGATAAAGCCATAAACATGTGTATCCGAGTCTTCTATCAAAAGTTACAGCTATTTAAATGAAGTTGTACAAAAACGCTTTCTTTCGCCAAGACAGTGCGTTTCTCACTGTTACATGCATTTGAATGGGGAACTCGACCGAAACAAAGTATAGGTTTTCATTATGTGAATAACTTGGAAATCTTAGCTCAAACAGCTGCAAAACCTGTTTTCCCAGCACGGGAACCTTGAGCTCTATAAGATAAAGCCATAAACATGTGTATCCGAGTCTTCTATCAAAAGTTACAGCTATTCATATGAAGTTGTACAAAAACGCTTTCTTTCGCCAAGACAGTGCGTTTCTCACTGTTACATTCATTTGAATGGGGAACTCCACCGAAACAAAGTATAGGTTTTCATTATGTGAATAACTTGGAAATCTTAGCTCAAACAGCTGCAAAACCTGTTTGCCCAGCACGGGAACCTTGAGTTCTATAAGATAAAGCCATAAACATGTGTATCCGAGTCTTCTATCAAAAGTTACAGCTATTTATATGAAGTTGTACAAAAACGCTTTCTTTCGCCAAGACAGTGCGTTTCTCACTGTTACATGCATTTGAATGGGGAACTCGACCGAAACAAAGTATAGGTTTTCATTAGGTGAATAACTTGGAAATCTTAGCTCAAACAGCTGCAAAACCTGTTTTCCCAGCACGGGAACCTTGAGCTCTATAAGATAAAGCCATAAACGTGTATCCGAGTCTTCTATCAAAAGTTACAGCTATTCATATGAAGTTGTACAAAAACGCTTTCTTTCGCCAAGACAGTGCGTTTCTCACTGTTACATTCATTTGAATGGGGAACTCCACCGAAACAAAGTATAGGTTTTCATTATGTGAATAACTTGGAAATCTTAGCTCAAACAGCTGCAAAACCTGTTTTCCCAGCACGGAGACCTTGAGTTCTATAAGATAAAGCCATAAACATGTGTATCCGAGTCTTCTATCAAAAGTTACAGCTATCTATATGAAGTTGTACAAAATAGCTTTCTTTCGCCGTAACAGTGCGTTTCTCACTGTTACATGCATTTGAATGGGGAACTCGACCGAAACAAAGTATAGGTTTTCATTATGTGAATAACTTGGAAATCTTAGCTCAAACAGCTGCAAAACCTGTTTGCCCAGCACGGAGACCTTGAGTTCTATAAGATAAAGCCATAAACATGTGTATCCGAGTCTTCTATCAAAAGTTACAGCTATTTAAATGAAGTTGTACAAAAACGCTTTCTTTCGCCAAGACAGTGCGTTTCTCACTGTTACATGCATTTGAATGGGGAACTCGACCGAAACAAAGTATAGGTTTTCATTATGTGAATAACTTGGAAATCTTAGCTCAAACAGCTGCAAAACCTGTTTTCCCAGCACGGGAACCTTGAGCTCTATAAGATAAAGCCATAAACATGTGTATCCGAGTCTTCTATCAAAAGTTACAGCTATTCATATGAAGTTGTACAAAAACGCTTTCTTTCGCCAAGACAGTGCGTTTCTCACTGTTACATTCATTTGAATGGGGAACTCCACCGAAACAAAGTATAGGTTTTCATTATGTGAATAACTTGGAAATCTTAGCTCAAACAGCTGCAAAACCTGTTTGCCCAGCACGGGAACCTTGAGTTCTATAAGATAAAGCCATAAACATGTGTATCCGAGTCTTCTATCAAAAGTTACAGCTATTTATATGAAGTTGTACAAAAACGCTTTCTTTCGCCAAGACAGTGCGTTTCTCACTGTTACATGCATTTGAATGGGGAACTCGACCGAAACAAAGTATAGGTTTTCATTAGGTGAATAACTTGGAAATCTTAGCTCAAACAGCTGCAAAACCTGTTTTCCCAGCACGGGAACCTTGAGCTCTATAAGATAAAGCCATAAACATGTGTATCCGAGTCTTCTATCAAAAGTTACAGCTATTCATATGAAGTTGTACAAAAACGCTTTCTTTCGCCAAGACAGTGCGTTTCTCACTGTTACATTCATTTGAATGGGGAACTCCACCGAAACAAAGTATAGGTTTTCATTATGTGAATAACTTGGAAATCTTAGCTCAAACAGCTGCAAAACCTGTTTTCCCAGCACGGGAACCTTGAGTTCTATAAGATAAAGCCATAAACATGTGTATCCGAGTCTTCTATCAAAAGTTACAGCTATTTATATGAAGTTGTACAAAAACGCTTTCTTTCGCCAAGACAGTGCGTTTCTCACTGTTACATGCATTTGAATGGGGAACTCCACCGAAACAAAGTATAGGTTTTCATTATGTGAATAACTTGGAAATCTTAGCTCAAACAGCTGCAAAACCTGTTTTCCCAGCACGGGAACCTTGAGTTCTATAAGATAAAGCCATAAACATGTGTATCCGAGTCTTCTATCAAAAGTTACAGCTATTTATATGAAGTTGTACAAAAACGTTTTCTTTCGCCAAGACAGTGCGTTTCTCACTGTTACATGCATTTGAATGGGGAACTCGACCGAAACAAAGTATAGGTTTTCATTATGTGAATAACTTGGAAATCTTAGCTCAAACAGCTGCAAAACCTGTTTTCCCAGCACGGAGACCTTGAGTTCTATAAGATAAAGCCATAAACATGTGTATCCGAGTCTTCTATCAAAAGTTACAGCTATTTATATGAAGTTGTACAAAATAGCTTTCTTTCGCCGTAACAGTGCGTTTCTCACTGTTACATGCATTTGAATGGGGAACTCGACCGAAACAAAGTATAGGTTTTCATTATGTGAATAACTTGGAAATCTTAGCTCAAACAGCTGCAAAACCTGTTTGCCCAGCACGGAGACCTTGAGTTCTATAAGATAAAGCCATAAACATGTGTATCCGAGTCTTCTATCAAAAGTTACAGCTATTTAAATGAAGTTGTACAAAAACGCTTTCTTTCGCCAAGACAGTGCGTTTCTCACTGTTACATGCATTTGAATGGGGAACTCGACCGAAACAAAGTATAGGTTTTCATTATGTGAATAACTTGGAAATCTTAGCTCAAACAGCTGCAAAACCTGTTTTCCCAGCACGGGAACCTTGAGCTCTATAAGATAAAGCCATAAACATGTGTATCCGAGTCTTCTATCAAAAGTTACAGCTATTCATATGAAGTTGTACAAAAACGCTTTCTTTCGCCAAGACAGTGCGTTTCTCACTGTTACATTCATTTGAATGGGGAACTCCACCGAAACAAAGTATAGGTTTTCATTATGTGAATAACTTGGAAATCTTAGCTCAAACAGCTGCAAAACCTGTTTGCCCAGCACGGGAACCTTGAGTTCTATAAGATAAAGCCATAAACATGTGTATCCGAGTCTTCTATCAAAAGTTACAGCTATTTATATGAAGTTGTACAAAAACGCTTTCTTTCGCCAAGACAGTGCGTTTCTCACTGTTACATGCATTTGAATGGGGAACTCGACCGAAACAAAGTATAGGTTTTCATTAGGTGAATAACTTGGAAATCTTAGCTCAAACAGCTGCAAAACCTGTTTTCCCAGCACGGGAACCTTGAGCTCTATAAGATAAAGCCATAAACATGTGTATCCGAGTCTTCTATCAAAAGTTACAGCTATTCATATGAAGTTGTACAAAAACGCTTTCTTTCGCCAAGACAGTGCGTTTCTCACTGTTACATTCATTTGAATGGGGAACTCGACCGAAACAAAGTATAGGTTTTCATTAGGTGAATAACTTGGAAATCTTAGCTCAAACAGCTGCAAAACCTGTTTTCCCAGCACGGGAACCTTGAGCTCTATAAGATAAAGCCATAAACATGTGTATCCGAGTCTTCTATCAAAAGTTACAGCTATTCATATGAAGTTGTACAAAAACGCTTTCTTTCGCCAAGACAGTGCGTTTCTCACTGTTACATGCATTTGAATGGGGAACTCGACCGAAACAAAGTATAGGTTTTCATTATGTGAATAACTTGGAAATCTTAGCTCAAACAGCTGCAAAACCTGTTTTCCCAGCACGGGAACCTTGAGCTCTATAAGATAAAGCCATAAACATGTGTATCCGAGTCTTCTATCAAAAGTTACAGCTATTCATATGAAGTTGTACAAAAACGCTTTCTTTCGCCAAGACAGTGCGTTTCTCACTGTTACATGCATTTGAATGGGGAACTCCACCGAAACAAAGTATAGGTTTTCATTATGTGAATAACTTGGAAATCTTAGCTCAAACAGCTGCAAAACCTGTTTTCCCTGCACGGAGACCTTGAGTTCTATAAGATAAAGCCATAAACATGTTTGTCTGAGTCTTCTATCAAAAGTTACAGCTATTTATATGAAGTTGTACAAAAACGCTTTCTTTCGCCAAGACAGTGCGTTTCTCACTGTTACATTCATTTGAATGGGGAACTCCACCGAAACAAAGTATAGGTTTTCATTATGTGAATAACTTGGAAATCTTAGCTCAAACAGCTGAAAAACCTGTTTTCCCAGCACGGGAACCTTGAGTTCTATAAGATAAAGCCATAAACATGTGTATCCGAGTCTTCTATCAAAAGTTACAGCTATTTATATGAAGTTGTACAAAAACGCTTTCTTTCGCCAAGACAGTGCGTTTCTCACTGTTACATGCATTTGAATGGGGAACTCGACCGAAACAAAGTATAGGTTTTCATTATGTGAATAACTTGGAAATCTTAGCTCAAACAGCTGCAAAACCTGTTTTCCCAGCACGGAGACCTTGAGTTCTATAAGATAAAGCCATAAACATGTTTGTCTGAGTCTTCTATCAAAAGTTACAGCTATTTATATGAAGTTGTACAAAAACGCTTTCTTTCGCCAAGACAGTGCGTTTCTCACTGTTACATGCATTTGAATGGGGAACTCCACCGAAACAAAGTATAGGTTTTCATTATGTGAATAACTTGGAAATCTTAGCTCAAACAGCTGCAAAACCTGTTTTCCCAGCACGGGAACCTTGAGTTCTATAAGATAAAGCCATAAACATGTTTGTCTGAGTCTTCTATCAAAAGTTACAGCTATTTATATGAAGTTGTACAAAAACGCTTTCTTTCGCCAAGACAGTGCGTTTCTCACTGTTACATGCATTTGAATGGGGAACTCGACCGAAACAAAGTATAGGTTTTCATTATGTGAATAACTTGGAAATCTTAGCTCAAACAGCTGCAAAACCTGTTTTCCCAGCACGGGAACCCTGAGTTCTATAAGATAAAGCCATAAACATGTTTGTCTGAGTCTTCTATCAAAAGTTACAGCTATTTATATGAAGTTGTACAAAATAGCTTTCTTTCGCCAAGACAGTGCGTTTCTCACTGTTACATGCATTTGAATGGGGAACTCGACCGAAACAAAGTATAGGTTTTCATTATGTGAATAACTTGGAAATCTTAGCTCAAACAGCTGCAAAACCTGTTTTCCCAGCACGGGAACCTTGAGCTCTATAAGATAAAGCCATAAACATGTGTATCCGAGTCTTCTATCAAAAGTTACAGCTATTCATATGAAGTTGTACAAAAACGCTTTCTTTCGCCAAGACAGTGCGTTTCTCACTGTTACATTCATTTGAATGGGGAACTCCACCGAAACAAAGTATAGGTTTTCATTATGTGAATAACTTGGAAATCTTAGCTCAAACAGCTGCAAAACCTGTTTTCCCAGCACGGGAACCTTGAGTTCTATAAGATAAAGCCATAAACATGTGTATCCGAGTCTTCTATCAAAAGTTACAGCTATTTATATGAAGTTGTACAAAATAGCTTTCTTTCGCCGTAACAGTGCGTTTCTCACTGTTACATGCATTTGAATGGGGAACTCGACCGAAACAAAGTATAGGTTTTCATTATGTGAATAACTTGGAAATCTTAGCTCAAACAGCTGCAAAACCTGTTTTCCCAGCACGGAGACCTTGAGTTCTATAAGATAAAGCCATAAACATGTTTGTCTGAGTCTTCTATCAAAAGTTACAGCTATTTATATGAAGTTGTACAAAAACGCTTTCTTTCGCCAAGACAGTGCGTTTCTCACTGTTACATGCATTTGAATGGGGAACTCCACCGAAACAAAGTATAGGTTTTCATTATGTGAATAACTTGGAAATCTTAGCTCAAACAGCTGCAAAACCTGTTTTCCCAGCACGGGAACCTTGAGCTCTATAAGATAAAGCCATAAACATGTGTATCCGAGTCTTCTATCAAAAGTTACAGCTATTCATATGAAGTTGTACAAAAACGCTTTCTTTCGCCAAGACAGTGCGTTTCTCACTGTTACATGCATTTGAATGGGGAACTCGACCGAAACAAAGTATAGGTTTTCATTATGTGAATAACTTGGAAATCTTAGCTCAAACAGCTGCAAAACCTGTTTTCCCAGCACGGAGACCTTGAGTTCTATAAGATAAAGCCATAAACATGTTTGTCTGAGTCTTCTATCAAAAGTTACAGCTATTTATATGAAGTTGTACAAAAACGCTTTCTTTCGCCAAGACAGTGCGTTTCTCACTGTTACATGCATTTGAATGGGGAACTCCACCGAAACAAAGTATAGGTTTTCATTATGTGAATAACTTGGAAATCTTAGCTCAAACAGCTGCAAAACCTGTTTTCCCAGCACGGGAACCCTGATTTCTATAAGATAAAGCCATAAACATGTTTGTCTGAGTCTTCTATCAAAAGTTACAGCTATTTATATGAAGTTGTACAAAATAGCTTTCTTTCGCCAAGACAGTGCGTTTCTCACTGTTACATGCATTTGAATGGGGAACTCGACCGAAACAAAGTATAGGTTTTCATTATGTGAATAACTTGGAAATCTTAGCTCAAACAGCTGCAAAACCTGTTTTCCCAGCACGGGAACCTTGAGCTCTATAAGATAAAGCCATAAACATGTGTATCCGAGTCTTCTATCAAAAGTTACAGCTATTCATATGAAGTTGTACAAAAACGCTTTCTTTCGCCAAGACAGTGCGTTTCTCACTGTTACATTCATTTGAATGGGGAACTCCACCGAAACAAAGTATAGGTTTTCATTATGTGAATAACTTGGAAATCTTAGCTCAAACAGCTGCAAAACCTGTTTTCCCAGCACGGGAACCTTGAGTTCTATAAGATAAAGCCATAAACATGTGTATCCGAGTCTTCTATCAAAAGTTACAGCTATTTATATGAAGTTGTACAAAAACGTTTTCTTTCGCCAAGACAGTGCGTTTCTCACTGTTACATGCATTTGAATGGGGAACTCGACCGAAACAAAGTATAGGTTTTCATTATGTGAATAACTTGGAAATCTTAGCTCAAACAGCTGCAAAACCTGTTTTCCCAGCACGGAGACCTTGAGTTCTATAAGATAAAGCCATAAACATGTGTATCCGAGTCTTCTATCAAAAGTTACAGCTATTCATATGAAGTTGTACAAAAACGCTTTCTTTCGCCAAGACAGTGCGTTTCTCACTGTTACATGCATTTGAATGGGGAACTCCACCGAAACAAAGTATAGGTTTTCATTATGTGAATAACTTGGAAATCTTAGCTCAAACAGCTGCAAAACCTGTTTTCCCAGCACGGAGACCTTGAGTTCTATAAGATAAAGCCATAAACATGTTTGTCTGAGTCTTCTATCAAAAGTTACAGCTATTTATATGAAGTTGTACAAAAACGCTTTCTTTCGCCAAGACAGTGCGTTTCTCACTGTTACATGCATTTGAATGGGGAACTCCACCGAAACAAAGTATAGGTTTTCATTATGTGAATAACTTGGAAATCTTAGCTCAAACAGCTGCAAAACCTGTTTTCTCAGCACGGGAACCTTGAGTTCTATAAGATAAAGCCATAAACATGTTTGTCTGAGTCTTCTATCAAAAGTTACAGCTATTTATATGAAGTTGTACAAAATAGCTTTCTTTCGCCAAGACAGTGCGTTTCTCACTGTTACATGCATTTGAATGGGGAACTCGACCGAAACAAAGTATAGGTTTTCATTATGTGAATAACTTGGAAATCTTAGCTCAAACAGCTGCAAAACCTGTTTTCCCAGCACGGGAACCTTGAGTTCTATAAGATAAAGCCATAAACATGTTTGTCTGAGTCTTCTATCAAAAGTTACAGCTATTTATATGAAGTTGTACAAAAACGCTTTCTTTCGCCAAGACAGTGCGTTTCTCACTGTTACATGCATTTGAATGGGGAACTCGACCGAAACAAAGTATAGGTTTTCATTATGTGAATAACTTGGAAATCTTAGCTCAAACAGCTGCAAAACCTGTTTTCCCAGCACGGGAACCTTGAGTTCTATAAGATAAAGCCATAAACATGTGTATCCGAGTCTTCTATCAAAAGTTACAGCTATTTATATGAAGTTGTACAAAATAGCTTTCTTTCGCCAAGACAGTGCGTTTCTCACTGTTACATGCATTTGAATGGGGAACTCGACTGAAACAAAGTATAGGTTTTCATTATGTGAATAACTTGGAAATCTTAGCTCAAACAGCTGCAAAACCTGTTTTCCCAGCACGGGAACCTTGAGCTCTATAAGATAAAGCCATAAACATGTGTATCCGAGTCTTCTATCAAAAGTTACAGCTATTCATATGAAGTTGTACAAAAACGCTTTCTTTCGCCAAGACAGTGCGTTTCTCACTGTTACATTCATTTGAATGGGGAACTCCACCGAAACAAAGTATAGGTTTTCATTATGTGAATAACTTGGAAATCTTAGCTCAAACAGCTGCAAAACCTGTTTTCCCAGCACGGGAACCTTGAGTTCTATAAGATAAAGCCATAAACATGTGTATCCGAGTCTTCTATCAAAAGTTACAGCTATTTATATGAAGTTGTACAAAAACGTTTTCTTTCGCCAAGACAGTGCGTTTCTCACTGTTACATGCATTTGAATGGGGAACTCGACCGAAACAAAGTATAGGTTTTCATTATGTGAATAACTTGGAAATCTTAGCTCAAACAGCTGCAAAACCTGTTTTCCCAGCACGGAGACCTTGAGTTCTATAAGATAAAGCCATAAACATGTGTATCCGAGTCTTCTATCAAAAGTTACAGCTATTCATATGAAGTTGTACAAAAACGCTTTCTTTCGCCAAGACAGTGCGTTTCTCACTGTTACATGCATTTGAATGGGGAACTCCACCGAAACAAAGTATAGGTTTTCATTATGTGAATAACTTGGAAATCTTAGCTCAAACAGCTGCAAAACCTGTTTTCCCAGCACGGAGACCTTGAGTTCTATAAGATAAAGCCATAAACATGTTTGTCTGAGTCTTCTATCAAAAGTTACAGCTATTTATATGAAGTTGTACAAAAACGCTTTCTTTCGCCAAGACAGTGCGTTTCTCACTGTTACATGCATTTGAATGGGGAACTCCACCGAAACAAAGTATAGGTTTTCATTATGTGAATAACTTGGAAATCTTAGCTCAAACAGCTGCAAAACCTGTTTTCTCAGCACGGGAACCTTGAGTTCTATAAGATAAAGCCATAAACATGTTTGTCTGAGTCTTCTATCAAAAGTTACAGCTATTTATATGAAGTTGTACAAAATAGCTTTCTTTCGCCAAGACAGTGCGTTTCTCACTGTTACATGCATTTGAATGGGGAACTCGACCGAAACAAAGTATAGGTTTTCATTATGTGAATAACTTGGAAATCTTAGCTCAAACAGCTGCAAAACCTGTTTTCCCAGCACGGGAACCTTGAGTTCTATAAGATAAAGCCATAAACATGTTTGTCTGAGTCTTCTATCAAAAGTTACAGCTATTTATATGAAGTTGTACAAAAACGCTTTCTTTCGCCAAGACAGTGCGTTTCTCACTGTTACATGCATTTGAATGGGGAACTCGACCGAAACAAAGTATAGGTTTTCATTATGTGAATAACTTGGAAATCTTAGCTCAAACAGCTGCAAAACCTGTTTTCCCAGCACGGGAACCTTGAGTTCTATAAGATAAAGCCATAAACATGTGTATCCGAGTCTTCTATCAAAAGTTACAGCTATTTATATGAAGTTGTACAAAATAGCTTTCTTTCGCCAAGACAGTGCGTTTCTCACTGTTACATGCATTTGAATGGGGAACTCGACTGAAACAAAGTATAGGTTTTCATTATGTGAATAACTTGGAAATCTTAGCTCAAACAGCTGCAAAACCTGTTTTCCCAGCACGGGAACCTTGAGCTCTATAAGATAAAGCCATAAACATGTGTATCCGAGTCTTCTATCAAAAGTTACAGCTATTCATATGAAGTTGTACAAAAACGCTTTCTTTCGCCAAGACAGTGCGTTTCTCACTGTTACATTCATTTGAATGGGGAACTCCACCGAAACAAAGTATAGGTTTTCATTATGTGAATAACTTGGAAATCTTAGCTCAAACAGCTGCAAAACCTGTTTTCCCAGCACGGGAACCTTGAGTTCTATAAGATAAAGCCATAAACATGTGTATCCGAGTCTTCTATCAAAAGTTGCAGCTATTTATATGAAGTTGTACAAAAACGTTTTCTTTCGCCAAGACAGTGCGTTTCTCACTGTTACATGCATTTGAATGGGGAACTCGACCGAAACAAAGTATAGGTTTTCATTATGTGAATAACTTGGAAATCTTAGCTCAAACAGCTGCAAAACCTGTTTTCCCAGCACGGAGACCTTGAGTTCTATAAGATAAAGCCATAAACATGTGTATCCGAGTCTTCTATCAAAAGTTACAGCTATTTATATGAAGTTGTACAAAATAGCTTTCTTTCGCCGTAACAGTGCGTTTCTCACTGTTACATGCATTTGAATGGGGAACTCCACCGAAACAAAGTATAGGTTTTCATTATGTGAATAACTTGGAAATCTTAGCTCAAACAGCTGCAAAACCTGTTTGCCCAGCACGGGAACCTTGAGTTCTATAAGATAAAGCCATAAACATGTGTATCCGAGTCTTCTATCAAAAGTTACAGCTATTTATATGAAGTTGTACAAAAACGCTTTCTTTCGCCAAGACAGTGCGTTTCTCACTGTTACATGCATTTGAATGGGGAACTCGACCGAAACAAAGTATAGGTTTTCATTAGGTGAATAACTTGGAAATCTTAGCTCAAACAGCTGCAAAACCTGTTTTCCCAGCACGGGAACCTTGAGCTCTATAAGATAAAGCCATAAACATGTGTATCCGAGTCTTCTATCAAAAGTTACAGCTATTCATATGAAGTTGTACAAAAACGCTTTCTTTCGCCAAGACAGTGCGTTTCTCACTGTTACATTCATTTGAATGGGGAACTCCACCGAAACAAAGTATAGGTTTTCATTATGTGAATAACTTGGAAATCTTAGCTCAAACAGCTGCAAAACCTGTTTTCCCAGCACGGGAACCTTGAGTTCTATAAGATAAAGCCATAAACATGTGTATCCGAGTCTTCTATCAAAAGTTACAGCTATTTATATGAAGTTGTACAAAAACGTTTTCTTTCGCCAAGACAGTGCGTTTCTCACTGTTACATGCATTTGAATGGGGAACTCGACCGAAACAAAGTATAGGTTTTCATTATGTGAATAACTTGGAAATCTTAGCTCAAACAGCTGCAAAACCTGTTTTCCCAGCACGGAGACCTTGAGTTCTATAAGATAAAGCCATAAACATGTGTATCCGAGTCTTCTATCAAAAGTTACAGCTATTTATATGAAGTTGTACAAAATAGCTTTCTTTCGCCAAGACAGTGCGTTTCTCACTGTTACATGCATTTGAATGGGGAACTCGACTGAAACAAAGTATAGGTTTTCATTATGTGAATAACTTGGAAATCTTAGCTCAAACAGCTGCAAAACCTGTTTTCCCAGCACGGGAACCTTGAGTTCTATAAGATAAAGCCATAAACATGTTTGTCTGAGTCTTCTATCAAAAGTTACAGCTATTTATATGAAGTTGTACAAAATAGCTTTCTTTCGCCAAGACAGTGCGTTTCTCACTGTTACATGCATTTGAATGGGGAACTCGACCGAAACAAAGTATAGGTTTTCATTATGTGAATAACTTGGAAATCTTAGCTCAAACAGCTGCAAAACCTGTTTTCCCAGCACGGGAACCTTGAGCTCTATAAGATAAAGCCATAAACATGTGTATCCGAGTCTTCTATCAAAAGTTACAGCTATTCATATGAAGTTGTACAAAAACGCTTTCTTTCGCCAAGACAGTGCGTTTCTCACTGTTACATTCATTTGAATGGGGAACTCCACCGAAACAAAGTATAGGTTTTCATTATGTGAATAACTTGGAAATCTTAGCTCAAACAGCTGCAAAACCTGTTTTCCCAGCACGGGAACCTTGAGTTCTATAAGATAAAGCCATAAACATGTGTATCCGAGTCTTCTATCAAAAGTTACAGCTATTTATATGAAGTTGTACAAAAACGTTTTCTTTCGCCAAGACAGTGCGTTTCTCACTGTTACATGCATTTGAATGGGGAACTCGACCGAAACAAAGTATAGGTTTTCATTATGTGAATAACTTGGAAATCTTAGCTCAAACAGCTGCAAAACCTGTTTTCCCAGCACGGAGACCTTGAGTTCTATAAGATAAAGCCATAAACATGTGTATCCGAGTCTTCTATCAAAAGTTACAGCTATTTATATGAAGTTGTACAAAATAGCTTTCTTTCGCCGTAACAGTGCGTTTCTCACTGTTACATGCATTTGAATGGGGAACTCGACCGAAACAAAGTATAGGTTTTCATTATGTGAATAACTTGGAAATCTTAGCTCAAACAGCTGCAAAACCTGTTTGCCCAGCACGGAGACCTTGAGTTCTATAAGATAAAGCCATAAACATGTGTATCCGAGTCTTCTATCAAAAGTTACAGCTATTTAAATGAAGTTGTACAAAAACGCTTTCTTTCGCCAAGACAGTGCGTTTCTCACTGTTACATGCATTTGAATGGGGAACTCGACCGAAACAAAGTATAGGTTTTCATTATGTGAATAGCTTGGAAATCTTAGCTCAAACAGCTGCAAAACCTGTTTTCCCAGCACGGGAACCTTGAGCTCTATAAGATAAAGCCATAAACATGTGTATCCGAGTCTTCTATCAAAAGTTACAGCTATTCATATGAAGTTGTACAAAAACGCTTTCTTTCGCCAAGACAGTGCGTTTCTCACTGTTACATTCATTTGAATGGGGAACTCCACCGAAACAAAGTATAGGTTTTCATTATGTGAATAACTTGGAAATCTTAGCTCAAACAGCTGCAAAACCTGTTTGCCCAGCACGGGAACCTTGAGTTCTATAAGATAAAGCCATAAACATGTGTATCCGAGTCTTCTATCAAAAGTTACAGCTATTTATATGAAGTTGTACAAAAACGCTTTCTTTCGCCAAGACAGTGCGTTTCTCACTGTTACATGCATTTGAATGGGGAACTCGACCGAAACAAAGTATAGGTTTTCATTAGGTGAATAACTTGGAAATCTTAGCTCAAACAGCTGCAAAACCTGTTTTCCCAGCACGGGAACCTTGAGCTCTATAAGATAAAGCCATAAACATGTGTATCCGAGTCTTCTATCAAAAGTTACAGCTATTCATATGAAGTTGTACAAAAACGCTTTCTTTCGCCAAGACAGTGCGTTTCTCACTGTTACATTCATTTGAATGGGGAACTCCACCGAAACAAAGTATAGGTTTTCATTATGTGAATAACTTGGAAATCTTAGCTCAAACAGCTGCAAAACCTGTTTGCCCAGCACGGGAACCTTGAGTTCTATAAGATAAAGCCATAAACATGTGTATCCGAGTCTTCTATCAAAAGTTACAGCTATTTATATGAAGTTGTACAAAAACGCTTTCTTTCGCCAAGACAGTGCGTTTCTCACTGTTACATGCATTTGAATGGGGAACTCGACCGAAACAAAGTATAGGTTTTCATTAGGTGAATAACTTGGAAATCTTAGCTCAAACAGCTGCAAAACCTGTTTTCCCAGCACGGGAACCTTGAGCTCTATAAGATAAAGCCATAAACATGTGTATCCGAGTCTTCTATCAAAAGTTACAGCTATTCATATGAAGTTGTACAAAAACGCTTTCTTTCGCCAAGACAGTGCGTTTCTCACTGTTACATTCATTTGAATGGGGAACTCCACCGAAACAAAGTATAGGTTTTCATTATGTGAATAACTTGGAAATCTTAGCTCAAACAGCTGCAAAACCTGTTTTCCCAGCACGGGAACCTTGAGTTCTATAAGATAAAGCCATAAACATGTGTATCCGAGTCTTCTATCAAAAGTTACAGCTATTTATATGAAGTTGTACAAAAACGCTTTCTTTCGCCAAGACAGTGCGTTTCTCACTGTTACATGCATTTGAATGGGGAACTCCACCGAAACAAAGTATAGGTTTTCATTATGTGAATAACTTGGAAATCTTAGCTCAAACAGCTGCAAAACCTGTTTTCCCAGCACGGGAACCTTGAGTTCTATAAGATAAAGCCATAAACATGTGTATCCGAGTCTTCTATCAAAAGTTACAGCTATTTATATGAAGTTGTACAAAAACGTTTTCTTTCGCCAAGACAGTGCGTTTCTCACTGTTACATGCATTTGAATGGGGAACTCGACCGAAACAAAGTATAGGTTTTCATTATGTGAATAACTTGGAAATCTTAGCTCAAACAGCTGCAAAACCTGTTTTCCCAGCACGGAGACCTTGAGTTCTATAAGATAAAGCCATAAACATGTGTATCCGAGTCTTCTATCAAAAGTTACAGCTATTTATATGAAGTTGTACAAAATAGCTTTCTTTCGCCGTAACAGTGCGTTTCTCACTGTTACATGCATTTGAATGGGGAACTCGACCGAAACAAAGTATAGGTTTTCATTATGTGAATAACTTGGAAATCTTAGCTCAAACAGCTGCAAAACCTGTTTTCCCAGCACGGAGACCTTGAGTTCTATAAGATAAAGCCATAAACATGTGTATCCGAGTCTTCTATCAAAAGTTACAGCTATTTAAATGAAGTTGTACAAAAACGCTTTCTTTCGCCAAGACAGTGCGTTTCTCACTGTTACATGCATTTGAATGGGGAACTCGACCGAAACAAAGTATAGGTTTTCATTATGTGAATAACTTGGAAATCTTAGCTCAAACAGCTGCAAAACCTGTTTTCCCAGCACGGGAACCTTGAGCTCTATAAGATAAAGCCATAAACATGTGTATCCGAGTCTTCTATCAAAAGTTACAGCTATTCATATGAAGTTGTACAAAAACGCTTTCTTTCGCCAAGACAGTGCGTTTCTCACTGTTACATTCATTTGAATGGGGAACTCCACCGAAACAAAGTATAGGTTTTCATTATGTGAATAACTTGGAAATCTTAGCTCAAACAGCTGCAAAACCTGTTTGCCCAGCACGGGAACCTTGAGTTCTATAAGATAAAGCCATAAACATGTGTATCCGAGTCTTCTATCAAAAGTTACAGCTATTTATATGAAGTTGTACAAAAACGCTTTCTTTCGCCAAGACAGTGCGTTTCTCACTGTTACATGCATTTGAATGGGGAACTCGACCGAAACAAAGTATAGGTTTTCATTAGGTGAATAACTTGGAAATCTTAGCTCAAACAGCTGCAAAACCTGTTTTCCCAGCACGGGAACCTTGAGCTCTATAAGATAAAGCCATAAACATGTGTATCCGAGTCTTCTATCAAAAGTTACAGCTATTCATATGAAGTTGTACAAAAACGCTTTCTTTCGCCAAGACAGTGCGTTTCTCACTGTTACATTCATTTGAATGGGGAACTCCACCGAAACAAAGTATAGGTTTTCATTATGTGAATAACTTGGAAATCTTAGCTCAAACAGCTGCAAAACCTGTTTTCCCAGCACGGGAACCTTGAGTTCTATAAGATAAAGCCATAAACATGTGTATCCGAGTCTTCTATCAAAAGTTACAGCTATTTATATGAAGTTGTACAAAAACGTTTTCTTTCGCCAAGACAGTGCGTTTCTCACTGTTACATGCATTTGAATGGGGAACTCGACCGAAACAAAGTATAGGTTTTCATTATGTGAATAACTTGGAAATCTTAGCTCAAACAGCTGCAAAACCTGTTTTCCCAGCACGGAGACCTTGAGTTCTATAAGATAAAGCCATAAACATGTGTATCCGAGTCTTCTATCAAAAGTTACAGCTATCTATATGAAGTTGTACAAAATAGCTTTCTTTCGCCGTAACAGTGCGTTTCTCACTGTTACATGCATTTGAATGGGGAACTCGACCGAAACAAAGTATAGGTTTTCATTATGTGAATAACTTGGAAATCTTAGCTCAAACAGCTGCAAAACCTGTTTGCCCAGCACGGAGACCTTGAGTTCTATAAGATAAAGCCATAAACATGTGTATCCGAGTCTTCTATCAAAAGTTACAGCTATTTAAATGAAGTTGTACAAAAACGCTTTCTTTCGCCAAGACAGTGCGTTTCTCACTGTTACATGCATTTGAATGGGGAACTCGACCGAAACAAAGTATAGGTTTTCATTATGTGAATAACTTGGAAATCTTAGCTCAAACAGCTGCAAAACCTGTTTTCCCAGCACGGGAACCTTGAGCTCTATAAGATAAAGCCATAAACATGTGTATCCGAGTCTTCTATCAAAAGTTACAGCTATTCATATGAAGTTGTACAAAAACGCTTTCTTTCGCCAAGACAGTGCGTTTCTCACTGTTACATGCATTTGAATGGGGAACTCGACCGAAACAAAGTATAGGTTTTCATTATGTGAATAACTTGGAAATCTTAGCTCAAACAGCTGCAAAACCTGTTTTCCCAGCACGGGAACCTTGAGCTCTATAAGATAAAGCCATAAACATGTGTATCCGAGTCTTCTATCAAAAGTTACAGCTATTCATATGAAGTTGTACAAAAACGCTTTCTTTCGCCAAGACAGTGCGTTTCTCACTGTTACATTCATTTGAATGGGGAACTCCACCGAAACAAAGTATAGGTTTTCATTATGTGAATAACTTGGAAATCTTAGCTCAAACAGCTGCAAAACCTGTTTGCCCAGCACGGGAACCTTGAGTTCTATAAGATAAAGCCATAAACATGTGTATCCGAGTCTTCTATCAAAAGTTACAGCTATTTATATGAAGTTGTACAAAAACGCTTTCTTTCGCCAAGACAGTGCGTTTCTCACTGTTACATGCATTTGAATGGGGAACTCGACCGAAACAAAGTATAGGTTTTCATTAGGTGAATAACTTGGAAATCTTAGCTCAAACAGCTGCAAAACCTGTTTTCCCAGCACGGGAACCTTGAGCTCTATAAGATAAAGCCATAAACATGTGTATCCGAGTCTTCTATCAAAAGTTACAGCTATTCATATGAAGTTGTACAAAATAGCTTTCTTTCGCCAAGACAGTGCGTTTCTCACTGTTACATTCATTTGAATGGGGAACTCCACCGAAACAAAGTATAGGTTTTCATTATGTGAATAACTTGGAAATCTTAGCTCAAACAGCTGCAAAACCTGTTTTCCCAGCACGGGAACCTTGAGTTCTATAAGATAAAGCCATAAACATGTGTATCCGAGTCTTCTATCAAAAGTTACAGCTATTTATATGAAGTTGTACAAAAACGCTTTCTTTCGCCAAGACAGTGCGTTTCTCACTGTTACATGCATTTGAATGGGGAACTCGACCGAAACAAAGTATAGGTTTTCATTATGTGAATAACTTGGAAATCTTAGCTCAAACAGCTGCAAAACCTGTTTTCCCAGCACGGGAACCTTGAGTTCTATAAGATAAAGCCATAAACATGTGTATCCGAGTCTTCTATCAAAAGTTACAGCTATTTATATGAAGTTGTACAAAAACGTTTTCTTTCGCCAAGACAGTGCGTTTCTCACTGTTACATGCATTTGAATGGGGAACTCGACCGAAACAAAGTATAGGTTTTCATTATGTGAATAACTTGGAAATCTTAGCTCAAACAGCTGCAAAACCTGTTTTCCCAGCACGGAGACCTTGAGTTCTATAAGATAAAGCCATAAACATGTGTATCCGAGTCTTCTATCAAAAGTTACAGCTATTTATATGAAGTTGTACAAAATAGCTTTCTTTCGCCGTAACAGTGCGTTTCTCACTGTTACATGCATTTGAATGGGGAACTCGACCGAAACAAAGTATAGGTTTTCATTATGTGAATAACTTGGAAATCTTAGCTCAAACAGCTGCAAAACCTGTTTGCCCAGCACGGAGACCTTGAGTTCTATAAGATAAAGCCATAAACATGTGTATCCGAGTCTTCTATCAAAAGTTACAGCTATTTATATGAAGTTGTACAAAAACGCTTTCTTTCGCCAAGACAGTGCGTTTCTCACTGTTACATGCATTTGAATGGGGAACTCGACCGAAACAAAGTATAGGTTTTCATTATGTGAATAACTTGGAAATCTTAGCTCAAACAGCTGCAAAACCTGTTTTCCCAGCACGGGAACCTTGAGCTCTATAAGATAAAGCCATAAACATGTGTATCCGAGTCTTCTATCAAAAGTTACAGCTATTTATATGAAGTTGTACAAAATAGCTTTCTTTCGCCGTAACAGTGCGTTTCTCACTGTTACATGCATTTGAATGGGGAACTCGACCGAAACAAAGTATAGGTTTTCATTATGTGAATAACTTGGAAATCTTAGCTCAAACAGCTGCAAAACCTGTTTGCCCAGCACGGAGACCTTGAGTTCTATAAGATAAAGCCATAAACATGTGTATCCGAGTCTTCTATCAAAAGTTACAGCTATTTATATGAAGTTGTACAAAAACGCTTTCTTTCGCCAAGACAGTGCGTTTCTCACTGTTACATGCATTTGAATGGGGAACTCGACCGAAACAAAGTATAGGTTTTCATTATGTGAATAACTTGGAAATCTTAGCTCAAACAGCTGCAAAACCTGTTTTCCCAGCACGGGAACCTTGAGCTCTATAAGATAAAGCCATAAACATGTGTATCCGAGTCTTCTATCAAAAGTTACAGCTATTCATATGAAGTTGTACAAAAACGCTTTCTTTCGCCAAGACAGTGCGTTTCTCACTGTTACATTCATTTGAATGGGGAACTCCACCGAAACAAAGTATAGGTTTTCATTATGTGAATAACTTGGAAATCTTAGCTCAAACAGCTGCAAAACCTGTTTGCCCAGCACGGGAACCTTGAGTTCTATAAGATAAAGCCATAAACATGTGTATCCGAGTCTTCTATCAAAAGTTACAGCTATTTATATGAAGTTGTACAAAAACGCTTTCTTTCGCCAAGACAGTGCGTTTCTCACTGTTACATGCATTTGAATGGGGAACTCGACCGAAACAAAGTATAGGTTTTCATTAGGTGAATAACTTGGAAATCTTAGCTCAAACAGCTGCAAAACCTGTTTTCCCAGCACGGGAACCTTGAGCTCTATAAGATAAAGCCATAAACATGTGTATCCGAGTCTTCTATCAAAAGTTACAGCTATTCATATGAAGTTGTACAAAAACGCTTTCTTTCGCCAAGACAGTGCGTTTCTCACTGTTACATTCATTTGAATGGGGAACTCCACCGAAACAAAGTATAGGTTTTCATTATGTGAATAACTTGGAAATCTTAGCTCAAACAGCTGCAAAACCTGTTTTCCCAGCACGGGAACCTTGAGTTCTATAAGATAAAGCCATAAACATGTGTATCCGAGTCTTCTATCAAAAGTTACAGCTATTTATATGAAGTTGTACAAAAACGTTTTCTTTCGCCAAGACAGTGCGTTTCTCACTGTTACATGCATTTGAATGGGGAACTCGACCGAAACAAAGTATAGGTTTTCATTATGTGAATAACTTGGAAATCTTAGCTCAAACAGCTGCAAAACCTGTTTTCCCAGCACGGAGACCTTGAGTTCTATAAGATAAAGCCATAAACATGTGTATCCGAGTCTTCTATCAAAAGTTACAGCTATCTATATGAAGTTGTACAAAATAGCTTTCTTTCGCCGTAACAGTGCGTTTCTCACTGTTACATGCATTTGAATGGTGAACTCGACCGAAACAAAGTATAGGTTTTCATTATGTGAATAACTTGGAAATCTTAGCTCAAACAGCTGCAAAACCTGTTTTCCCAGCACGGGAACCTTGAGCTCTATAAGATAAAGCCATAAACATGTGTATCCGAGTCTTCTATCAAAAGTTACAGCTATTCATATGAAGTTGTACAAAAACGCTTTCTTTCGCCAAGACAGTGCGTTTCTCACTGTTACATTCATTTGAATGGGGAACTCCACCGAAACAAAGTATAGGTTTTCATTATGTGAATAACTTGGAAATCTTAGCTCAAACAGCTGCAAAACCTGTTTTCCCAGCACGGGAACCTTGAGTTCTATAAGATAAAGCCATAAACATGTGTATCCGAGTCTTCTATCAAAAGTTACAGCTATTTATATGAAGTTGTACAAAAACGTTTTCTTTCGCCAAGACAGTGCGTTTCTCACTGTTACATGCATTTGAATGGGGAACTCGACCGAAACAAAGTATAGGTTTTCATTATGTGAATAACTTGGAAATCTTAGCTCAAACAGCTGCAAAACCTGTTTTCCCAGCACGGAGACCTTGAGTTCTATAAGATAAAGCCATAAACATGTGTATCCGAGTCTTCTATCAAAAGTTACAGCTATTTATATGAAGTTGTACAAAAACGCTTTCTTTCGCCAAGACAGTGCGTTTCTCACTGTTACATGCATTTGAATGGGGAACTCGACCGAAACAAAGTATAGGTTTTCATTATGTGAATAACTTGGAAATCTTAGCTCAAACAGCTGCAAAACCTGTTTTCCCAGCACGGGAACCTTGAGTTCTATAAGATAAAGCCATAAACATGTGTATCCGAGTCTTCTATCAAAAGTTACAGCTATTTATATGAAGTTGTACAAAAACGTTTTCTTTCGCCAAGACAGTGCGTTTCTCACTGTTACATGCATTTGAATGGGGAACTCGACCGAAACAAAGTATAGGTTTTCATTATGTGAATAACTTGGAAATCTTAGCTCAAACAGCTGCAAAACCTGTTTGCCCAGCACGGAGACCTTGAGTTCTATAAGATAAAGCCATAAACATGTGTATCCGAGTCTTCTATCAAAAGTTACAGCTATTTAAATGAAGTTGTACAAAAACGCTTTCTTTCGCCAAGACAGTGCGTTTCTCACTGTTACATGCATTTGAATGGGGAACTCGACCGAAACAAAGTATAGGTTTTCATTATGTGAATAACTTGGAAATCTTAGCTCAAACAGCTGCAAAACCTGTTTTCCCAGCACGGGAACCTTGAGCTCTATAAGATAAAGCCATAAACATGTGTATCCGAGTCTTCTATCAAAAGTTACAGCTATTCATATGAAGTTGTACAAAAACGCTTTCTTTCGCCAAGACAGTGCGTTTCTCACTGTTACATGCATTTGAATGGGGAACTCCACCGAAACAAAGTATAGGTTTTCATTATGTGAATAACTTGGAAATCTTAGCTCAAACAGCTGCAAAACCTGTTTTCCCAGCACGGAGACCTTGAGTTCTATAAGATAAAGCCATAAACATGTTTGTCTGAGTCTTCTATCAAAAGTTACAGCTATTTATATGAAGTTGTACAAAAACGCTTTCTTTCGCCAAGACAGTGCGTTTCTCACTGTTACATGCATTTGAATGGGGAACTCCACCGAAACAAAGTATAGGTTTTCATTATGTGAATAACTTGGAAATCTTAGCTCAAACAGCTGCAAAACCTGTTTTCCCAGCACGGAGACCTTGAGTTCTATAAGATAAAGCCATAAACATGTTTGTCTGAGTCTTCTATCAAAAGTTACAGCTATTTATATGAAGTTGTACAAAATAGCTTTCTTTCGCCAAGACAGTGCGTTTCTCACTGTTACATGCATTTGAATGGGGAACTCGACCGAAACAAAGTATAGGTTTTCATTATGTGAATAACTTGGAAATCTTAGCTCAAACAGCTGCAAAACCTGTTTTCCCAGCACGGGAACCTTGAGCTCTATAAGATAAAGCCATAAACATGTGTATCCGAGTCTTCTATCAAAAGTTACAGCTATTCATATGAAGTTGTACAAAAACGCTTTCTTTCGCCAAGACAGTGCGTTTCTCACTGTTACATTCATTTGAATGGGGAACTCCACCGAAACAAAGTATAGGTTTTCATTATGTGAATAACTTGGAAATCTTAGCTCAAACAGCTGCAAAACCCGTTTTCCCAGCACGGGAACCTTGAGTTCTATAAGATAAAGCCATAAACATGTGTATCCGAGTCTTCTATCAAAAGTTACAGCTATTTATATGAAGTTGTACAAAAACGTTTTCTTTCGCCAAGACAGTGCGTTTCTCACTGTTACATGCATTTGAATGGGGAACTCGACCGAAACAAAGTATAGGTTTTCATTATGTGAATAACTTGGAAATCTTAGCTCAAACAGCTGCAAAACCTGTTTTCCCAGCACGGAGACCTTGAGTTCTATAAGATAAAGCCATAAACATGTGTATCCGAGTCTTCTATCAAAAGTTACAGCTATTTATATGAAGTTGTACAAAATAGCTTTCTTTCGCCGTAACAGTGCGTTTCTCACTGTTACATGTATTTGAATGGGGAACTCGACCGAAACAAAGTATAGGTTTTCATTATGTGAATAACTTGGAAATCTTAGCTCAAACAGCTGCAAAACCTGTTTGCCCAGCACGGAGACCTTGAGTTCTATAAGATAAAGCCATAAACATGTGTATCCGAGTCTTCTATCAAAAGTTACAGCTATTTATATGAAGTTGTACAAAAACGCTTTCTTTCGCCAAGACAGTGCGTTTCTCACTGTTACATGCATTTGAATGGGGAACTCGACCGAAACAAAGTATAGGTTTTCATTATGTGAATAACTTGGAAATCTTAGCTCAAACAGCTGCAAAACCTGTTTTCCCAGCACGGGAACCTTGAGCTCTATAAGATAAAGCCATAAACATGTGTATCCGAGTCTTCTATCAAAAGTTACAGCTATTCATATGAAGTTGTACAAAAACGCTTTCTTTCGCCAAGACAGTGCGTTTCTCACTGTTACATTCATTTGAATGGGGAACTCCACCGAAACAAAGTATAGGTTTTCATTATGTGAATAACTTGGAAATCTTAGCTCAAACAGCTGCAAAACCTGTTTGCCCAGCACGGGAACCTTGAGTTCTATAAGATAAAGCCATAAACATGTGTATCCGAGTCTTCTATCAAAAGTTACAGCTATTTATATGAAGTTGTACAAAAACGCTTTCTTTCGCCAAGACAGTGCGTTTCTCACTGTTACATGCATTTGAATGGGGAACTCGACCGAAACAAAGTATAGGTTTTCATTAGGTGAATAACTTGGAAATCTTAGCTCAAACAGCTGCAAAACCTGTTTTCCCAGCACGGGAACCTTGAGCTCTATAAGATAAAGCCATAAACATGTGTATCCGAGTCTTCTATCAAAAGTTACAGCTATTCATATGAAGTTGTACAAAAACGCTTTCTTTCGCCAAGACAGTGCGTTTCTCACTGTTACATTCATTTGAATGGGGAACTCCACCGAAACAAAGTATAGGTTTTCATTATGTGAATAACTTGGAAATCTTAGCTCAAACAGCTGCAAAACCTGTTTTCCCAGCACGGGAACCTTGAGTTCTATAAGATAAAGCCATAAACATGTGTATCCGAGTCTTCTATCAAAAGTTACAGCTATTTATATGAAGTTGTACAAAAACGTTTTCTTTCGCCAAGACAGTGCGTTTCTCACTGTTACATGCATTTGAATGGGGAACTCGACCGAAACAAAGTATAGGTTTTCATTATGTGAATAACTTGGAAATCTTAGCTCAAACAGCTGCAAAACCTGTTTTCCCAGCACGGAGACCTTGAGTTCTATAAGATAAAGCCATAAACATGTGTATCCGAGTCTTCTATCAAAAGTTACAGCTATCTATATGAAGTTGTACAAAATAGCTTTCTTTCGCCGTAACAGTGCGTTTCTCACTGTTACATGCATTTGAATGGGGAACTCGACCGAAACAAAGTATAGGTTTTCATTATGTGAATAACTTGGAAATCTTAGCTCAAACAGCTGCAAAACCTGTTTGCCCAGCACGGAGACCTTGAGTTCTATAAGATAAAGCCATAAACATGTGTATCCGAGTCTTCTATCAAAAGTTACAGCTATTTAAATGAAGTTGTACAAAAACGCTTTCTTTCGCCAAGACAGTGCGTTTCTCACTGTTACATGCATTTGAATGGGGAACTCCACCGAAACAAAGTATAGGTTTTCATTATGTGAATAACTTGGAAATCTTAGCTCAAACAGCTGCAAAACCTGTTTTCCCAGCACGGGAACCTTGAGCTCTATAAGATAAAGCCATAAACATGTGTATCCGAGTCTTCTATCAAAAGTTACAGCTATTCATATGAAGTTGTACAAAAACGCTTTCTTTCGCCAAGACAGTGCGTTTCTCACTGTTACATTCATTTGAATGGGGAACTCCACCGAAACAAAGTATAGGTTTTCATTATGTGAATAACTTGGAAATCTTAGCTCAAACAGCTGCAAAACCTGTTTTCCCAGCACGGGAACCTTGAGTTCTATAAGATAAAGCCATAAACATGTGTATCCGAGTCTTCTATCAAAAGTTACAGCTATTTATATGAAGTTGTACAAAAACGTTTTCTTTCGCCAAGACAGTGCGTTTCTCACTGTTACATGCATTTGAATGGGGAACTCGACCGAAACAAAGTATAGGTTTTCATTATGTGAATAACTTGGAAATCTTAGCTCAAACAGCTGCAAAACCTGTTTTCCCAGCACGGAGACCTTGAGTTCTATAAGATAAAGCCATAAACATGTGTATCCGAGTCTTCTATCAAAAGTTACAGCTATTTATATGAAGTTGTACAAAATAGCTTTCTTTCGCCGTAACAGTGCGTTTCTCACTGTTACATGCATTTGAATGGGGAACTCGACCGAAACAAAGTATAGGTTTTCATTATGTGAATAACTTGGAAATCTTAGCTCAAACAGCTGCAAAACCTGTTTGCCCAGCACGGAGACCTTGAGTTCTATAAGATAAAGCCATAAACATGTGTATCCGAGTCTTCTATCAAAAGTTACAGCTATTTAAATGAAGTTGTACAAAAACGCTTTCTTTCGCCAAGACAGTGCGTTTCTCACTGTTACATGCATTTGAATGGGGAACTCGACCGAAACAAAGTATAGGTTTTCATTATGTGAATAACTTGGAAATCTTAGCTCAAACAGCTGCAAAACCTGTTTTCCCAGCACGGGAACCTTGAGCTCTATAAGATAAAGCCATAAACATGTGTATCCGAGTCTTCTATCAAAAGTTACAGCTATTCATATGAAGTTGTACAAAAACGCTTTCTTTCGCCAAGACAGTGCGTTTCTCACTGTTACATGCATTTGAATGGGGAACTCCACCGAAACAAAGTATAGGTTTTCATTATGTGAATAACTTGGAAATCTTAGCTCAAACAGCTGCAAAACCTGTTTTCCCAGCACGGAGACCTTGAGTTCTATAAGATAAAGCCATAAACATGTTTGTCTGAGTCTTCTATCAAAAGTTACAGCTATTTATATGAAGTTGTACAAAAACGCTTTCTTTCGCCAAGACAGTGCGTTTCTCACTGTTACATGCATTTGAATGGGGAACTCCACCGAAACAAAGTATAGGTTTTCATTATGTGAATAACTTGGAAATCTTAGCTCAAACAGCTGCAAAACCTGTTTTCCCAGCACGGAGACCTTGAGTTCTATAAGATAAAGCCATAAACATGTTTGTCTGAGTCTTCTATCAAAAGTTACAGCTATTTATATGAAGTTGTACAAAATAGCTTTCTTTCGCCAAGACAGTGCGTTTCTCACTGTTACATGCATTTGAATGGGGAACTCGACCGAAACAAAGTATAGGTTTTCATTATGTGAATAACTTGGAAATCTTAGCTCAAACAGCTGCAAAACCTGTTTTCCCAGCACGGGAACCTTGAGCTCTATAAGATAAAGCCATAAACATGTGTATCCGAGTCTTCTATCAAAAGTTACAGCTATTCATATGAAGTTGTACAAAAACGCTTTCTTTCGCCAAGACAGTGCGTTTCTCACTGTTACATTCATTTGAATGGGGAACTCCACCGAAACAAAGTATAGGTTTTCATTATGTGAATAACTTGGAAATCTTAGCTCAAACAGCTGCAAAACCCGTTTTCCCAGCACGGGAACCTTGAGTTCTATAAGATAAAGCCATAAACATGTGTATCCGAGTCTTCTATCAAAAGTTACAGCTATTTATATGAAGTTGTACAAAAACGTTTTCTTTCGCCAAGACAGTGCGTTTCTCACTGTTACATGCATTTGAATGGGGAACTCGACCGAAACAAAGTATAGGTTTTCATTATGTGAATAACTTGGAAATCTTAGCTCAAACAGCTGCAAAACCTGTTTTCCCAGCACGGAGACCTTGAGTTCTATAAGATAAAGCCATAAACATGTGTATCCGAGTCTTCTATCAAAAGTTACAGCTATTTATATGAAGTTGTACAAAATAGCTTTCTTTCGCCGTAACAGTGCGTTTCTCACTGTTACATGTATTTGAATGGGGAACTCGACCGAAACAAAGTATAGGTTTTCATTATGTGAATAACTTGGAAATCTTAGCTCAAACAGCTGCAAAACCTGTTTGCCCAGCACGGAGACCTTGAGTTCTATAAGATAAAGCCATAAACATGTGTATCCGAGTCTTCTATCAAAAGTTACAGCTATTTATATGAAGTTGTACAAAAACGCTTTCTTTCGCCAAGACAGTGCGTTTCTCACTGTTACATGCATTTGAATGGGGAACTCGACCGAAACAAAGTATAGGTTTTCATTATGTGAATAACTTGGAAATCTTAGCTCAAACAGCTGCAAAACCTGTTTTCCCAGCACGGGAACCTTGAGCTCTATAAGATAAAGCCATAAACATGTGTATCCGAGTCTTCTATCAAAAGTTACAGCTATTCATATGAAGTTGTACAAAAACGCTTTCTTTCGCCAAGACAGTGCGTTTCTCACTGTTACATTCATTTGAATGGGGAACTCCACCGAAACAAAGTATAGGTTTTCATTATGTGAATAACTTGGAAATCTTAGCTCAAACAGCTGCAAAACCTGTTTGCCCAGCACGGGAACCTTGAGTTCTATAAGATAAAGCCATAAACATGTGTATCCGAGTCTTCTATCAAAAGTTACAGCTATTTATATGAAGTTGTACAAAAACGCTTTCTTTCGCCAAGACAGTGCGTTTCTCACTGTTACATGCATTTGAATGGGGAACTCGACCGAAACAAAGTATAGGTTTTCATTAGGTGAATAACTTGGAAATCTTAGCTCAAACAGCTGCAAAACCTGTTTTCCCAGCACGGGAACCTTGAGCTCTATAAGATAAAGCCATAAACATGTGTATCCGAGTCTTCTATCAAAAGTTACAGCTATTCATATGAAGTTGTACAAAAACGCTTTCTTTCGCCAAGACAGTGCGTTTCTCACTGTTACATTCATTTGAATGGGGAACTCCACCGAAACAAAGTATAGGTTTTCATTATGTGAATAACTTGGAAATCTTAGCTCAAACAGCTGCAAAACCTGTTTTCCCAGCACGGGAACCTTGAGTTCTATAAGATAAAGCCATAAACATGTGTATCCGAGTCTTCTATCAAAAGTTACAGCTATTTATATGAAGTTGTACAAAAACGTTTTCTTTCGCCAAGACAGTGCGTTTCTCACTGTTACATGCATTTGAATGGGGAACTCGACCGAAACAAAGTATAGGTTTTCATTATGTGAATAACTTGGAAATCTTAGCTCAAACAGCTGCAAAACCTGTTTTCCCAGCACGGAGACCTTGAGTTCTATAAGATAAAGCCATAAACATGTGTATCCGAGTCTTCTATCAAAAGTTACAGCTATCTATATGAAGTTGTACAAAATAGCTTTCTTTCGCCGTAACAGTGCGTTTCTCACTGTTACATGCATTTGAATGGGGAACTCGACCGAAACAAAGTATAGGTTTTCATTATGTGAATAACTTGGAAATCTTAGCTCAAACAGCTGCAAAACCTGTTTGCCCAGCACGGAGACCTTGAGTTCTATAAGATAAAGCCATAAACATGTGTATCCGAGTCTTCTATCAAAAGTTACAGCTATTTAAATGAAGTTGTACAAAAACGCTTTCTTTCGCCAAGACAGTGCGTTTCTCACTGTTACATGCATTTGAATGGGGAACTCCACCGAAACAAAGTATAGGTTTTCATTATGTGAATAACTTGGAAATCTTAGCTCAAACAGCTGCAAAACCTGTTTTCCCAGCACGGGAACCTTGAGCTCTATAAGATAAAGCCATAAACATGTGTATCCGAGTCTTCTATCAAAAGTTACAGCTATTCATATGAAGTTGTACAAAAACGCTTTCTTTCGCCAAGACAGTGCGTTTCTCACTGTTACATTCATTTGAATGGGGAACTCCACCGAAACAAAGTATAGGTTTTCATTATGTGAATAACTTGGAAATCTTAGCTCAAACAGCTGCAAAACCTGTTTTCCCAGCACGGGAACCTTGAGTTCTATAAGATAAAGCCATAAACGTGTATCCGAGTCTTCTATCAAAAGTTACAGCTATTTATATGAAGTTGTACAAAAACGTTTTCTTTCGCCAAGACAGTGCGTTTCTCACTGTTACATGCATTTGAATGGGGAACTCGACCGAAACAAAGTATAGGTTTTCATTATGTGAATAACTTGGAAATCTTAGCTCAAACAGCTGCAAAACCTGTTTTCCCAGCACGGAGACCTTGAGTTCTATAAGATAAAGCCATAAACATGTGTATCCGAGTCTTCTATCAAAAGTTACAGCTATTTATATGAAGTTGTACAAAATAGCTTTCTTTCGCCGTAACAGTGCGTTTCTCACTGTTACATGCATTTGAATGGGGAACTCGACCGAAACAAAGTATAGGTTTTCATTATGTGAATAACTTGGAAATCTTAGCTCAAACAGCTGCAAAACCTGTTTGCCCAGCACGGAGACCTTGAGTTCTATAAGATAAAGCCATAAACATGTGTATCCGAGTCTTCTATCAAAAGTTACAGCTATTTAAATGAAGTTGTACAAAAACGCTTTCTTTCGCCAAGACAGTGCGTTTCTCACTGTTACATTCATTTGAATGGGGAACTCCACCGAAACAAAGTATAGGTTTTCATTATGTGAATAACTTGGAAATCTTAGCTCAAACAGCTGCAAAACCTGTTTTCCCAGCACGGGAACCTTGAGTTCTATAAGATAAAGCCATAAACATGTGTATCCGAGTCTTCTATCAAAAGTTACAGCTATTTATATGAAGTTGTACAAAAACGTTTTCTTTCGCCAAGACAGTGCGTTTCTCACTGTTACATGCATTTGAATGGGGAACTCCACCGAAACAAAGTATAGGTTTTCATTATGTGAATAACTTGGAAATCTTAGCTCAAACAGCTGCAAAACCTGTTTTCCCAGCACGGAGACCTTGAGTTCTATAAGATAAAGCCATAAACATGTGTATCCGAGTCTTCTATCAAAAGTTACAGCTATCTATATGAAGTTGTACAAAATAGCTTTCTTTCGCCGTAACAGTGCGTTTCTCACTGTTACATGCATTTGAATGGGGAACTCGACCGAAACAAAGTATAGGTTTTCATTATGTGAATAACTTGGAAATCTTAGCTCAAACAGCTGCAAAACCTGTTTGCCCAGCACGGAGACCTTGAGTTCTATAAGATAAAGCCATAAACATGTGTATCCGAGTCTTCTATCAAAAGTTACAGCTATTTAAATGAAGTTGTACAAAAACGCTTTCTTTCGCCAAGACAGTGCGTTTCTCACTGTTACATGCATTTGAATGGGGAACTCGACCGAAACAAAGTATAGGTTTTCATTATGTGAATAACTTGGAAATCTTAGCTCAAACAGCTGCAAAACCTGTTTTCCCAGCACGGGAACCTTGAGCTCTATAAGATAAAGCCATAAACATGTGTATCCGAGTCTTCTATCAAAAGTTACAGCTATTCATATGAAGTTGTACAAAAACGCTTTCTTTCGCCAAGACAGTGCGTTTCTCACTGTTACATTCATTTGAATGGGGAACTCCACCGAAACAAAGTATAGGTTTTCATTATGTGAATAACTTGGAAATCTTAGCTCAAACAGCTGCAAAACCTGTTTGCCCAGCACGGGAACCTTGAGTTCTATAAGATAAAGCCATAAACATGTGTATCCGAGTCTTCTATCAAAAGTTACAGCTATTTATATGAAGTTGTACAAAAACGCTTTCTTTCGCCAAGACAGTGCGTTTCTCACTGTTACATGCATTTGAATGGGGAACTCGACCGAAACAAAGTATAGGTTTTCATTAGGTGAATAACTTGGAAATCTTAGCTCAAACAGCTGCAAAACCTGTTTTCCCAGCACGGGAACCTTGAGCTCTATAAGATAAAGCCATAAACATGTGTATCCGAGTCTTCTATCAAAAGTTACAGCTATTCATATGAAGTTGTACAAAAACGCTTTCTTTCGCCAAGACAGTGCGTTTCTCACTGTTACATTCATTTGAATGGGGAACTCCACCGAAACAAAGTATAGGTTTTCATTATGTGAATAACTTGGAAATCTTAGCTCAAACAGCTGCAAAACCTGTTTTCCCAGCACGGGAACCTTGAGCTCTATAAGATAAAGCCATAAACATGTGTATCCGAGTCTTCTATCAAAAGTTACAGCTATTTATATGAAGTTGTACAAAAACGCTTTCTTTCGCCAAGACAGTGCGTTTCTCACTGTTACATGCATTTGAATGGGGAACTCCACCGAAACAAAGTATAGGTTTTCATTATGTGAATAACTTGGAAATCTTAGCTCAAACAGCTGCAAAACCTGTTTTCCCAGCACGGGAACCTTGAGCTCTATAAGATAAAGCCATAAACATGTGTATCCGAGTCTTCTATCAAAAGTTACAGCTATTCATATGAAGTTGTACAAAAACGCTTTCTTTCGCCAAGACAGTGCGTTTCTCACTGTTACATTCATTTGAATGGGGAACTCCACCGAAAGAAAGTATAGGTTTTCATTATGTGAATAACTTGGAAATCTTAGCTCAAACAGCTGCAAAACCTGTTTTCCCAGCACGGGAACCTTGAGTTCTATAAGATAAAGCCATAAACATGTGTATCCGAGTCTTCTATCAAAAGTTACAGCTATTTATATGAAGTTGTACAAAAACGTTTTCTTTCGCCAAGACAGTGCGTTTCTCACTGTTACATGCATTTGAATGGGGAACTCGACCGAAACAAAGTATAGGTTTTCATTATGTGAATAACTTGGAAATCTTAGCTCAAACAGCTGCAAAACCTGTTTTCCCAGCACGGAGACCTTGAGTTCTATAAGATAAAGCCATAAACATGTGTATCCGAGTCTTCTATCAAAAGTTACAGCTATTTATATGAAGTTGTACAAAATAGCTTTCTTTCGCCGTAACAGTGCGTTTCTCACTGTTACATGCATTTGAATGGGGAACTCGACCGAAACAAAGTATAGGTTTTCATTATGTGAATAACTTGGAAATCTTAGCTCAAACAGCTGCAAAACCTGTTTTCCCAGCACGGGAACCTTGAGCTCTATAAGATAAAGCCATAAACATGTGTATCCGAGTCTTCTATCAAAAGTTACAGCTATTCATATGAAGTTGTACAAAAACGCTTTCTTTCGCCAAGACAGTGCGTTTCTCACTGTTACATTCATTTGAATGGGGAACTCCACCGAAACAAAGTATAGGTTTTCATTATGTGAATAACTTGGAAATCTTAGCTCAAACAGCTGCAAAACCTGTTTTCCCAGCACGGGAACCTTGAGTTCTATAAGATAAAGCCATAAACATGTGTATCCGAGTCTTCTATCAAAAGTTACAGCTATTTATATGAAGTTGTACAAAAACGTTTTCTTTCGCCAAGACAGTGCGTTTCTCACTGTTACATGCATTTGAATGGGGAACTCGACCGAAACAAAGTATAGGTTTTCATTATGTGAATAACTTGGAAATCTTAGCTCAAACAGCTGCAAAACCTGTTTTCCCAGCACGGAGACCTTGAGTTCTATAAGATAAAGCCATAAACATGTGTATCCGAGTCTTCTATCAAAAGTTACAGCTATTTATATGAAGTTGTACAAAATAGCTTTCTTTCGCCGTAACAGTGCGTTTCTCACTGTTACATGCATTTGAATGGGGAACTCGACCGAAACAAAGTATAGGTTTTCATTATGTGAATAACTTGGAAATCTTAGCTCAAACAGCTGCAAAACCTGTTTGCCCAGCACGGAGACCTTGAGTTCTATAAGATAAAGCCATAAACATGTGTATCCGAGTCTTCTATCAAAAGTTACAGCTATTTAAATGAAGTTGTACAAAAACGCTTTCTTTCGCCAAGACAGTGCGTTTCTCACTGTTACATTCATTTGAATGGGGAACTCGACCGAAACAAAGTATAGGTTTTCATTATGTGAATAACTTGGAAATCTTAGCTCAAACAGCTGCAAAACCTGTTTTCCCAGCACGGGAACCTTGAGTTCTATAAGATAAAGCCATAAACATGTGTATCCGAGTCTTCTATCAAAAGTTACAGCTATTTATATGAAGTTGTACAAAAACGTTTTCTTTCGCCAAGACAGTGCGTTTCTCACTGTTACATGCATTTGAATGGGGAACTCCACCGAAACAAAGTATAGGTTTTCATTATGTGAATAACTTGGAAATCTTAGCTCAAACAGCTGCAAAACCTGTTTTCCCAGCACGGAGACCTTGAGTTCTATAAGATAAAGCCATAAACATGTGTATCCGAGTCTTCTATCAAAAGTTACAGCTATTTATATGAAGTTGTACAAAATAGCTTTCTTTCGCCGTAACAGTGCGTTTCTCACTGTTACATGCATTTGAATGGGGAACTCGACCGAAACAAAGTATAGGTTTTCATTATGTGAATAACTTGGAAATCTTAGCTCAAACAGCTGCAAAACCTGTTTGCCCAGCACGGAGACCTTGAGTTCTATAAGATAAAGCCATAAACATGTGTATCCGAGTCTTCTATCAAAAGTTACAGCTATTTAAATGAAGTTGTACAAAAACGCTTTCTTTCGCCAAGACAGTGCGTTTCTCACTGTTACATTCATTTGAATGGGGAACTCGACCGAAACAAAGTATAGGTTTTCATTATGTGAATAACTTGGAAATCTTAGCTCAAACAGCTGCAAAACCTGTTTTCCCAGCACGGGAACCTTGAGTTCTATAAGATAAAGCCATAAACATGTGTATCCGAGTCTTCTATCAAAAGTTACAGCTATTTATATGAAGTTGTACAAAATAGCTTTCTTTCGCCAAGACAGTGCGTTTCTCACTGTTACATGCATTTGAATGGGGAACTCGACTGAAACAAAGTATAGGTTTTCATTATGTGAATAACTTGGAAATCTTAGCTCAAACAGCTGCAAAACCTGTTTTCCCAGCACGGGAACCTTGAGTTCTATAAGATAAAGCCATAAACATGTTTGTCTGAGTCTTCTATCAAAAGTTACAGCTATTTATATGAAGTTGTACAAAATAGCTTTCTTTCGCCAAGACAGTGCGTTTCTCACTGTTACATGCATTTGAATGGGGAACTCGACCGAAACAAAGTATAGGTTTTCATTATGTGAATAACTTGGAAATCTTAGCTCAAACAGCTGCAAAACCTGTTTTCCCAGCACGGGAACCTTGAGCTCTATAAGATAAAGCCATAAACATGTGTATCCGAGTCTTCTATCAAAAGTTACAGCTATTCATATGAAGTTGTACAAAAACGCTTTCTTTCGCCAAGACAGTGCGTTTCTCACTGTTACATTCATTTGAATGGGGAACTCCACCGAAACAAAGTATAGGTTTTCATTATGTGAATAACTTGGAAATCTTAGCTCAAACAGCTGCAAAACCTGTTTTCCCAGCACGGGAACCTTGAGTTCTATAAGATAAAGCCATAAACATGTGTATCCGAGTCTTCTATCAAAAGTTACAGCTATTTATATGAAGTTGTACAAAAACGTTTTCTTTCGCCAAGACAGTGCGTTTCTCACTGTTACATGCATTTGAATGGGGAACTCGACCGAAACAAAGTATAGGTTTTCATTATGTGAATAACTTGGAAATCTTAGCTCAAACAGCTGCAAAACCTGTTTTCCCAGCACGGAGACCTTGAGTTCTATAAGATAAAGCCATAAACATGTGTATCCGAGTCTTCTATCAAAAGTTACAGCTATTTATATGAAGTTGTACAAAATAGCTTTCTTTCGCCGTAACAGTGCGTTTCTCACTGTTACATGCATTTGAATGGGGAACTCGACCGAAACAAAGTATAGGTTTTCATTATGTGAATAACTTGGAAATCTTAGCTCAAACAGCTGCAAAACCTGTTTGCCCAGCACGGAGACCTTGAGTTCTATAAGATAAAGCCATAAACATGTGTATCCGAGTCTTCTATCAAAAGTTACAGCTATTTAAATGAAGTTGTACAAAAACGCTTTCTTTCGCCAAGACAGTGCGTTTCTCACTGTTACATGCATTTGAATGGGGAACTCGACCGAAACAAAGTATAGGTTTTCATTATGTGAATAACTTGGAAATCTTAGCTCAAACAGCTGCAAAACCTGTTTTCCCAGCACGGGAACCTTGAGCTCTATAAGATAAAGCCATAAACATGTGTATCCGAGTCTTCTATCAAAAGTTACAGCTATTCATATGAAGTTGTACAAAAACGCTTTCTTTCGCCAAGACAGTGCGTTTCTCACTGTTACATGCATTTGAATGGGGAACTCGACCGAAACAAAGTATAGGTTTTCATTATGTGAATAACTTGGAAATCTTAGCTCAAACAGCTGCAAAACCTGTTTGCCCAGCACGGGAACCTTGAGTTCTATAAGATAAAGCCATAAACATGTGTATCCGAGTCTTCTATCAAAAGTTACAGCTATTTAAATGAAGTTGTACAAAAACGCTTTCTTTCGCCAAGACAGTGCGTTTCTCACTGTTACATGCATTTGAATGGGGAACTCCACCGAAACAAAGTATAGGTTTTCATTAGGTGAATAACTTGGAAATCTTAGCTCAAACAGCTGCAAAACCTGTTTTCCCAGCACGGGAACCTTGAGCTCTATAAGATAAAGCCATAAACATGTGTATCCGAGTCTTCTATCAAAAGTTACAGCTATTCATATGAAGTTGTACAAAAACGCTTTCTTTCGCCAAGACAGTGCGTTTCTCACTGTTACATTCATTTGAATGGGGAACTCCACCGAAACAAAGTATAGGTTTTCATTATGTGAATAACTTGGAAATCTTAGCTCAAACAGCTGCAAAACCTGTTTTCCCAGCACGGGAACCTTGAGTTCTATAAGATAAAGCCATAAACATGTGTATCCGAGTCTTCTATCAAAAGTTACAGCTATTTATATGAAGTTGTACAAAAACGTTTTCTTTCGCCAAGACAGTGCGTTTCTCACTGTTACATGCATTTGAATGGGGAACTCGACCGAAACAAAGTATAGGTTTTCATTATGTGAATAACTTGGAAATCTTAGCTCAAACAGCTGCAAAACCTGTTTTCCCAGCACGGAGACCTTGAGTTCTATAAGATAAAGCCATAAACATGTGTATCCGAGTCTTCTATCAAAAGTTACAGCTATCTATATGAAGTTGTACAAAATAGCTTTCTTTCGCCGTAACAGTGCGTTTCTCACTGTTACATGCATTTGAATGGGGAACTCGACCGAAACAAAGTATAGGTTTTCATTATGTGAATAACTTGGAAATCTTAGCTCAAACAGCTGCAAAACCTGTTTGCCCAGCACGGAGACCTTGAGTTCTATAAGATAAAGCCATAAACATGTGTATCCGAGTCTTCTATCAAAAGTTACAGCTATTTAAATGAAGTTGTACAAAAACGCTTTCTTTCGCCAAGACAGTGCGTTTCTCACTGTTACATGCATTTGAATGGGGAACTCGACCGAAACAAAGTATAGGTTTTCATTATGTGAATAACTTGGAAATCTTAGCTCAAACAGCTGCAAAACCTGTTTTCCCAGCACGGGAACCTTGAGCTCTATAAGATAAAGCCATAAACATGTGTATCCGAGTCTTCTATCAAAAGTTACAGCTATTCATATGAAGTTGTACAAAAACGCTTTCTTTCGCCAAGACAGTGCGTTTCTCACTGTTACATTCATTTGAATGGGGAACTCCACCGAAACAAAGTATAGGTTTTCATTATGTGAATAACTTGGAAATCTTAGCTCAAACAGCTGCAAAACCTGTTTTCCCAGCACGGGAACCTTGAGTTCTATAAGATAAAGCCATAAACATGTGTATCCGAGTCTTCTATCAAAAGTTACAGCTATTTATATGAAGTTGTACAAAAACGCTTTCTTTCGCCAAGACAGTGCGTTTCTCACTGTTACATGCATTTGAATGGGGAACTCCACCGAAACAAAGTATAGGTTTTCATTATGTGAATAACTTGGAAATCTTAGCTCAAACAGCTGCAAAACCTGTTTTCCCAGCACGGGAACCTTGAGTTCTATAAGATAAAGCCATAAACATGTGTATCCGAGTCTTCTATCAAAAGTTACAGCTATTTATATGAAGTTGTACAAAAACGCTTTCTTTCGCCAAGACAGTGCGTTTCTCACTGTTACATGCATTTGAATGGGGAACTCGACCGAAACAAAGTATAGGTTTTCATTATGTGAATAACTTGGAAATCTTAGCTCAAACAGCTGCAAAACCTGTTTTCCCAGCACGGGAACCTTGAGCTCTATAAGATAAAGCCATAAACATGTGTATCCGAGTCTTCTATCAAAAGTTACAGCTATTCATATGAAGTTGTACAAAAACGCTTTCTTTCGCCAAGACAGTGCGTTTCTCACTGTTACATGCATTTGAATGGGGAACTCGACCGAAACAAAGTATAGGTTTTCCTTATGTGAATAACTTGGAAATCTTAGCTCAAACAGCTGCAAAACCTGTTTTCCCAGCACGGGAACCTTGAGCTCTATAAGATAAAGCCATAAACATGTGTATCCGAGTCTTCTATCAAAAGTTACAGCTATTCATATGAAGTTGTACAAAAACGCTTTCTTTCGCCAAGACAGTGCGTTTCTCACTGTTACATGCATTTGAATGGGGAACTCCACCGAAACAAAGTATAGGTTTTCATTATGTGAATAACTTGGAAATCTTAGCTCAAACAGCTGCAAAACCTGTTTGCCCAGCACGGAGACCTTGAGTTCTATAAGATAAAGCCATAAACATGTGTATCCGAGTCTTCTATCAAAAGTTACAGCTATTCATATGAAGTTGTACAAAAACGCTTTCTTTCGCCAAGACAGTGCGTTTCTCACTGTTACATGCATTTGAATGGGGAACTCCACCGAAACAAAGTATAGGTTTTCATTATGTGAATAACTTGGAAATCTTAGCTCAAACAGCTGCAAAACCTGTTTGCCCAGCACGGAGACCTTGAGTTCTATAAGATAAAGCCATAAACATGTGTATCCGAGTCTTCTATCAAAAGTTACAGCTATTTATATGAAGTTGTACAAAAACGCTTTCTTTCGCCAAGACAGTGCGTTTCTCACTGTTACATGCATTTGAATGGGGAACTCGACCGAAACAAAGTATAGGTTTTCATTATGTGAATAACTTGGAAATCTTAGCTCAAACAGCTGCAAAACCTGTTTTCCCAGCACGGGAACCTTGAGTTCTATAAGATAAAGCCATAAACATGTTTGTCTGAGTCTTCTATCAAAAGTTACAGCTATTTATATGAAGTTGTACAAAATAGCTTTCTTTCGCCAAGACAGTGCGTTTCTCACTGTTACATGCATTTGAATGGGGAACTCGACCGAAACAAAGTATAGGTTTTCATTATGTGAATAACTTGGAAATCTTAGCTCAAACAGCTGCAAAACCTGTTTTCCCAGCACGGGAACCTTGAGCTCTATAAGATAAAGCCATAAACATGTGTATCCGAGTCTTCTATCAAAAGTTACAGCTATTCATATGAAGTTGTACAAAAACGCTTTCTTTCGCCAAGACAGTGCGTTTCTCACTGTTACATGCATTTGAATGGGGAACTCCACCGAAACAAAGTATAGGTTTTCATTATGTGAATAACTTGGAAATCTTAGCTCAAACAGCTGCAAAACCTGTTTTCCCAGCACGGGAACCTTGAGTTCTATAAGATAAAGCCATAAACATGTGTATCCGAGTCTTCTATCAAAAGTTACAGCTATTTATATGAAGTTGTACAAAAACGTTTTCTTTCGCCAAGACAGTGCGTTTCTCACTGTTACATGCATTTGAATGGGGAACTCGACCGAAACAAAGTATAGGTTTTCATTATGTGAATAACTTGGAAATCTTAGCTCAAACAGCTGCAAAACCTGTTTTCCCAGCACGGAGACCTTGAGTTCTATAAGATAAAGCCATAAACATGTGTATCCGAGTCTTCTATCAAAAGTTACAGCTATCTATATGAAGTTGTACAAAATAGCTTTCTTTCGCCGTAACAGTGCGTTTCTCACTGTTACATGCATTTGAATGGGGAACTCGACCGAAACAAAGTATAGGTTTTCATTATGTGAATAACTTGGAAATCTTAGCTCAAACAGCTGCAAAACCTGTTTGCCCAGCACGGAGACCTTGAGTTCTATAAGATAAAGCCATAAACATGTGTATCCGAGTCTTCTATCAAAAGTTACAGCTATTTAAATGAAGTTGTACAAAAACGCTTTCTTTCGCCAAGACAGTGCGTTTCTCACTGTTACATGCATTTGAATGGGGAACTCGACCGAAACAAAGTATAGGTTTTCATTATGTGAATAACTTGGAAATCTTAGCTCAAACAGCTGCAAAACCTGTTTTCCCAGCACGGGAACCTTGAGCTCTATAAGATAAAGCCATAAACATGTGTATCCGAGTCTTCTATCAAAAGTTACAGCTATTCATATGAAGTTGTACAAAAACGCTTTCTTTCGCCAAGACAGTGCGTTTCTCACTGTTACATTCATTTGAATGGGGAACTCCACCGAAACAAAGTATAGGTTTTCATTATGTGAATAACTTGGAAATCTTAGCTCAAACAGCTGCAAAACCTGTTTGCCCAGCACGGGAACCTTGAGTTCTATAAGATAAAGCCATAAACATGTGTATCCGAGTCTTCTATCAAAAGTTACAGCTATTTATATGAAGTTGTACAAAAACGCTTTCTTTCGCCAAGACAGTGCGTTTCTCACTGTTACATGCATTTGAATGGGGAACTCGACCGAAACAAAGTATAGGTTTTCATTATGTGAATAACTTGGAAATCTTAGCTCAAACAGCTGCAAAACCTATTTGCCCAGCACGGGAACCTTGAGCTCTATAAGATAAAGCCATAAACATGTGTATCCGAGTCTTCTATCAAAAGTTACAGCTATTCATATGAAGTTGTACAAAAACGCTTTCTTTCGCCAAGACAGTGCGTTTCTCACTGTTACATTCATTTGAATGGGGAACTCCACCGAAACAAAGTATAGGTTTTCATTATGTGAATAACTTGGAAATCTTAGCTCAAACAGCTGCAAAACCTGTTTGCCCAGCACGGGAACCTTGAGTTCTATAAGATAAAGCCATAAACATGTGTATCCGAGTCTTCTATCAAAAGTTACAGCTATTTATATGAAGTTGTACAAAAACGCTTTCTTTCGCCAAGACAGTGCGTTTCTCACTGTTACATGCATTTGAATGGGGAACTCGACCGAAACAAATTATAGGTTTTCATTAGGTGAATAACTTGGAAATCTTAGCTCAAACAGCTGCAAAACCTGTTTTCCCAGCACGGGAACCTTGAGCTCTATAAGATAAAGCCATAAACATGTGTATCCGAGTCTTCTATCAAAAGTTACAGCTATTCATATGAAGTTGTACAAAAACGCTTTCTTTCGCCAAGACAGTGCGTTTCTCACTGTTACATTCATTTGAATGGGGAACTCCACCGAAACAAAGTATAGGTTTTCATTATGTGAATAACTTGGAAATCTTAGCTCAAACAGCTGCAAAACCTGTTTTCCCAGCACGGGAACCTTGAGTTCTATAAGATAAAGCCATAAACATGTGTATCCGAGTCTTCTATCAAAAGTTACAGCTATTTATATGAAGTTGTACAAAAACGTTTTCTTTCGCCAAGACAGTGCGTTTCTCACTGTTACATGCATTTGAATGGGGAACTCGACCGAAACAAAGTATAGGTTTTCATTATGTGAATAACTTGGAAATCTTAGCTCAAACAGCTGCAAAACCTGTTTTCCCAGCACGGAGACCTTGAGTTCTATAAGATAAAGCCATAAACATGTGTATCCGAGTCTTCTATCAAAAGTTACAGCTATTTATATGAAGTTGTACAAAAACGTTTTCTTTCGCCAAGACAGTGCGTTTCTCACTGTTACATGCATTTGAATGGGGAACTCCACCGAAACAAAGTATAGGTTTTCATTATGTGAATAACTTGGAAATCTTAGCTCAAACAGCTGCAAAACCTGTTTTCCCAGCACGGAGACCTTGAGTTCTATAAGATAAAGCCATAAACATGTTTGTCTGAGTCTTCTATCAAAAGTTACAGCTATTTATATGAAGTTGTACAAAAACGCTTTCTTTCGCCAAGACAGTGCGTTTCTCACTGTTACATGCATTTGAATGGGGAACTCCACCGAAACAAAGTATAGGTTTTCATTATGTGAATAACTTGGAAATCTTAGCTCAAACAGCTGCAAAACCTGTTTTCCCAGCACGGGAACCTTGAGTTCTATAAGATAAAGCCATAAACATGTGTATCCGAGTCTTCTATCAAAAGTTACAGCTATTTATATGAAGTTGTACAAAATAGCTTTCTTTCGCCGTAACAGTGCGTTTCTCACTGTTACATGCATTTGAATGGGGAACTCGACCGAAACAAAGTATAGGTTTTCATTATGTGAATAACTTGGAAATCTTAGCTCAAACAGCTGCAAAACCTGTTTGCCCAGCACGGAGACCTTGAGTTCTATAAGATAAAGCCATAAACATGTGTATCCGAGTCTTCTATCAAAAGTTACAGCTATTTAAATGAAGTTGTACAAAAACGCTTTCTTTCGCCAAGACAGTGCGTTTCTCACTGTTACATGCATTTGAATGGGGAACTCGACCGAAACAAAGTATAGGTTTTCATTATGTGAATAACTTGGAAATCTTAGCTCAAACAGCTGCAAAACCTGTTTTCCCAGCACGGGAACCTTGAGTTCTATAAGATAAAGCCATAAACATGTGTATCCGAGTCTTCTATCAAAAGTTACAGCTATTTATATGAAGTTGTACAAAATAGCTTTCTTTCGCCAAGACAGTGCGTTTCTCACTGTTACATGCATTTGAATGGGGAACTCCACCGAAACAAAGTATAGGTTTTCATTATGTGAATAACTTGGAAATCTTAGCTCAAACAGCTGCAAAACCTGTTTTCCCAGCACGGGAACCTTGAGTTCTATAAGATAAAGCCATAAACATGTGTATCCGAGTCTTCTATCAAAAGTTACAGCTATTTATATGAAGTTGTACAAAATAGCTTTCTTTCGCCGTAACAGTGCGTTTCTCACTGTTACATGCATTTGAATGGGGAACTCGACCGAAACAAAGTATAGGTTTTCATTATGTGAATAACTTGGAAATCTTAGCTCAAACAGCTGCAAAACCTGTTTGCCCAGCACGGAGACCTTGAGTTCTATAAGATAAAGCCATAAACATGTGTATCCGAGTCTTCTATCAAAAGTTACAGCTATTTAAATGAAGTTGTACAAAAACGCTTTCTTTCGCCAAGACAGTGCGTTTCTCACTGTTACATGCATTTGAATGGGGAACTCGACCGAAACAAAGTATAGGTTTTCATTATGTGAATAACTTGGAAATCTTAGCTCAAACAGCTGCAAAACCTGTTTTCCCAGCACGGGAACCTTGAGCTCTATAAGATAAAGCCATAAACATGTGTATCCGAGTCTTCTATCAAAAGTTACAGCTATTCATATGAAGTTGTACAAAAACGCTTTCTTTCGCCAAGACAGTGCGTTTCTCACTGTTACATGCATTTGAATGGGGAACTCCACCGAAACAAAGTATAGGTTTTCATTATGTGAATAACTTGGAAATCTTAGCTCAAACAGCTGCAAAACCTGTTTTCCCAGCACGGAGACCTTGAGTTCTATAAGATAAAGCCATAAACATGTTTGTCTGAGTCTTCTATCAAAAGTTACAGCTATTTATATGAAGTTGTACAAAAACGCTTTCTTTCGCCAAGACAGTGCGTTTCTCACTGTTACATGCATTTGAATGGGGAACTCGACCGAAACAAAGTATAGGTTTTCATTATGTGAATAACTTGGAAATCTTAGCTCAAACAGCTGCAAAACCTGTTTTCCCAGCACGGGAACCTTGAGTTCTATAAGATAAAGCCATAAACATGTTTGTCTGAGTCTTCTATCAAAAGTTACAGCTATTTATATGAAGTTGTACAAAATAGCTCTCTTTCGCCAAGACAGTGCGTTTCTCACTGTTACATGCATTTGAATGGGGAACTCCACCGAAACAAAGTATAGGTTTTCATTATGTGAATAACTTGGAAATCTTAGCTCAAACAGCTGCAAAACCTGTTTTCCCAGCACGGGAACCTTGAGTTCTATAAGATAAAGCCATAAACATGTGTATCCGAGTCTTCTATCAAAAGTTACAGCTATTTATATGAAGTTGTACAAAATAGCTTTCTTTCGCCAAGACAGTGCGTTTCTCACTGTTACATGCATTTGAATGGGGAACTCGACCGAAACAAAGTATAGGTTTTCATTATGTGAATAACTTGGAAATCTTAGCTCAAACAGCTGCAAAACCTGTTTTCCCAGCACGGGAACCTTGAGTTCTATAAGATAAAGCCATAAACATGTTTGTCTGATTCTTCTATCAAAAGTTACAGCTATTTATATGAAGTTGTACAAAATAGCTTTCTTTCGCCAAGACAGTGCGTTTCTCACTGTTACATGCATTTGAATGGGGAACTCGACCGAAACAAAGTATAGGTTTTCATTATGTGAATAACTTGGAAATCTTAGCTCAAACAGCTGCAAAACCTGTTTTCCCAGCACGGGAACCTTGAGTTCTATAAGATAAAGCCATAAACATGTGTATCCGAGTCTTCTATCAAAAGTTACAGCTATTTATATGAAGTTGTACAAAATAGCTTTCTTTCGCCGTAACAGTGCGTTTCTCACTGTTACATGCATTTGAATGGGGAACTCGACCGAAACAAAGTATAGGTTTTCATTATGTGAATAACTTGGAAATCTTAGCTCAAACAGCTGCAAAACCTGTTTGCCCAGCACGGAGACCTTGAGTTCTATAAGATAAAGCCATAAACATGTGTATCCGAGTCTTCTATCAAAAGTTACAGCTATTTAAATGAAGTTGTACAAAAACGCTTTCTTTCGCCAAGACAGTGCGTTTCTCACTGTTACATGCATTTGAATGGGGAACTCGACCGAAACAAAGTATAGGTTTTCATTATGTGAATAACTTGGAAATCTTAGCTCAAACAGCTGCAAAACCTGTTTTCCCAGCACGGGAACCTTGAGCTCTATAAGATAAAGCCATAAACATGTGTATCCGAGTCTTCTATCAAAAGTTACAGCTATTCATATGAAGTTGTACAAAAACGCTTTCTTTCGCCAAGACAGTGCGTTTCTCACTGTTACATGCATTTGAATGGGGAACTCCACCGAAACAAAGTATAGGTTTTCATTATGTGAATAACTTGGAAATCTTAGCTCAAACAGCTGCAAAACCTGTTTTCCCAGCACGGAGACCTTGAGTTCTATAAGATAAAGCCATAAACATGTTTGTCTGAGTCTTCTATCAAAAGTTACAGCTATTTATATGAAGTTGTACAAAAACGCTTTCTTTCGCCAAGACAGTGCGTTTCTCACTGTTACATGCATTTGAATGGGGAACTCGACCGAAACAAAGTATAGGTTTTCATTATGTGAATAACTTGGAAATCTTAGCTCAAACAGCTGCAAAACCTGTTTTCCCAGCACGGGAACCTTGAGTTCTATAAGATAAAGCCATAAACATGTTTGTCTGAGTCTTCTATCAAAAGTTACAGCTATTTATATGAAGTTGTACAAAATAGCTCTCTTTCGCCAAGACAGTGCGTTTCTCACTGTTACATGCATTTGAATGGGGAACTCCACCGAAACAAAGTATAGGTTTTCATTATGTGAATAACTTGGAAATCTTAGCTCAAACAGCTGCAAAACCTGTTTTCCCAGCACGGGAACCTTGAGTTCTATAAGATAAAGCCATAAACATGTGTATCCGAGTCTTCTATCAAAAGTTACAGCTATTTATATGAAGTTGTACAAAATAGCTTTCTTTCGCCAAGACAGTGCGTTTCTCACTGTTACATGCATTTGAATGGGGAACTCGACCGAAACAAAGTATAGGTTTTCATTATGTGAATAACTTGGAAATCTTAGCTCAAACAGCTGCAAAACCTGTTTTCCCAGCACGGGAACCTTGAGTTCTATAAGATAAAGCCATAAACATGTTTGTCTGATTCTTCTATCAAAAGTTACAGCTATTTATATGAAGTTGTACAAAATAGCTTTCTTTCGCCAAGACAGTGCGTTTCTCACTGTTACATGCATTTGAATGGGGAACTCGACCGAAACAAAGTATAGGTTTTCATTATGTGAATAACTTGGAAATCTTAGCTCAAACAGCTGCAAAACCTGTTTTCCCAGCAAGGGAACCTTGAGTTCTATAAGATAAAGCCATAAACATGTTTGTCTGAGTCTTCTATCAAAAGTTACAGCTATTTATATGAAGTTGTACAAAATAGCTTTCTTTCGCCAAGACAGTGCGTTTCTCACTGTTACATGCATTTGAATGGGGAACTCCACCGAAACAAAGTATAGGTTTTCATTATGTGAATAACTTGGAAATCTTAGCTCAAACAGCTGCAAAACCTGTTTGCCCAGCACGGAGACCTTGAGTTCTATAAGATAAAGCCATAAACATGTGTATCCGAGTCTTCTATCAAAAGTTACAGCTATTCATATGAAGTTGTACAAAAACGCTTTCTTTCGCCAAGACAGTGCGTTTCTCACTGTTACATGCATTTGAATGGGGAACTCCACCAAAACAAAGTATAGGTTTTCATTATGTGAATAACTTGGAAATCTTAGCTCAAACAGCTGCAAAACCTGTTTTCCCAGCACGGGAACCTTGAGCTCTATAAGATAAAGCCATAAACATGTGTATCCGAGTCTTCTATCAAAAGTTACAGCTATTCATATGAAGTTGTACAAAAACGCTTTCTTTCGCCAAGACAGTGCGTTTCTCACTGTTACATGCATTTGAATGGGGAACTCGACCGAAACAAAGTATAGGTTTTCATTATGTGAATAACTTGGAAATCTTAGCTCAAACAGCTGCAAAACCTGTTTGCCCAGCACGGAGACCTTGAGTTCTATAAGATAAAGCCATAAACATGTGTATCCGAGTCTTCTATCAAAAGTTACAGCTATTTATATGAAGTTGTACAAAAACGCTTTCTTTCGCCAAGACAGTGCGTTTCTCACTGTTACATGCATTTGAATGGGGAACTCGACCGAAACAAAGTATAGGTTTTCATTATGTGAATAACTTGGAAATCTTAGCTCAAACAGCTGCAAAACCTGTTTTCCCAGCACGGGAACCTTGAGCTCTATAAGATAAAGCCATAAACATGTGTATCCGAGTCTTCTATCAAAAGTTACAGCTATTCATATGAAGTTGTACAAAAACGCTTTCTTTCGCCAAGACAGTGCGTTTCTCACTGTTACATGCATTTGAATGGGGAACTCCAACAAAACAAAGTATAGGTTTTCATTATGTGAATAACTTGGAAATCTTAGCTCAAACAGCTGCAAAACCTGTTTTCCCAGCACGGGAACCTTGAGCTCTATAAGATAAAGCCATAAACATGTGTATCCGAGTCTTCTATCAAAAGTTACAGCTATTCATATGAAGTTGTACAAAAACGCTTTCTTTCGCCAAGACAGTGCGTTTCTCACTGTTACATGCATTTGAATGGGGAACTCGACCGAAACAAAGTATAGGTTTTCATTATGTGAATAACTTGGAAATCTTAGCTCAAACAGCTGCAAAACCTGTTTGCCCAGCACGGAGACCTTGAGTTCTATAAGATAAAGCCATAAACATGTGTATCCGAGTCTTCTATCAAAAGTTACAGCTATTCATATGAAGTTGTACAAAAACGCTTTCTTTCGCCAAGACAGTGCGTTTCTCACTGTTACATGCATTTGAATGGGGAACTCGACCGAAACAAAGTATAGGTTTTCATTATGTGAATAACTTGGAAATCTTAGCTCAAACAGCTGCAAAACCTGTTTGCCCAGCACGGAGACCTTGAGTTCTATAAGATAAAGCCATAAACATGTGTATCCGAGTCTTCTATCAAAAGTTACAGCTATTCATATGAAGTTGTACAAAAACGCTTTCTTTCGCCAAGACAGTGCGTTTCTCACTGTTACATGCATTTGAATGGGGAACTCGACCGAAACAAAGTATAGGTTTTCATTATGTGAATAACTTGGAAATCTTAGCTCAAACAGCTGCAAAACCCGTTTTCCCAGCACGGAGACCTTGAGTTCTATAAGATAAAGCCATAAACATGTTTGTCTGAGTCTTCTATCAAAAGTTACAGCTATTTATATGAAGTTGTACAAAAACGCTTTCTTTCGCCAAGATAGTGCGTTTCTCACTGTTACATGCATTTGAATGGGGAACTTGACCGAAACAAAGTATAGGTTTTCACTATGTGAATAACTTGGAAATCTTAGCTCAAACAGCTGCAAAACCTGTTTTCCCAGCACGGGAACCTTGAGTTCTATAAGATAAAGCCATAAACATGTGTATCCGAGTCTTCTATCAAAAGTTACAGCTATTTCTATGAAGTTGTACAAAAACGCTTTCTTTCGCCAAGACAGTGCGTTTCTCACTGTTACATGCATTTGAATGGGGAACTCCACCGAAACAAAGTATAGGTTTTCATTATGTGAATAACTTGGAAATCTTAGCTCAAACAGCTGCAAAACCTGTTTGCCCAGCACGGAGACCTTGAGTTCTATAAGATAAAGCCATAAACATGTGTATCCGAGTCTTCTATCAAAAGTTACAGCTATTCATATGAAGTTGTACAAAATAGCTTTCTTTCGCCAAGACAGTGCGTTTCTCACTGTTACATGCATTTGAATGGGGAACTCGACCGAAACAAAGTATAGGTTTTCATTATGTGAATAACTTGGAAATCTTAGCTCAAACAGCTGCAAAACCTGTTTTCCCAGCACGGGAACCTTGAGCTCTATAAGATAAAGCCATAAACATGTGTATCCGAGTCTTCTATCAAAAGTTACAGCTATTCATATGAAGTTGTACAAAAACGCTTTCTTTCGCCAAGACAGTGCGTTTCTCACTGTTACATGCATTTGAATGGGGAACTCGACCGAAACAAAGTATAGGTTTTCATTATGTGAATAACTTGGAAATCTTAGCTCAAACAGCTGCAAAACCTGTTTGCCCAGCACGGAGACCTTGAGTTCTATAAGATAAAGCCATAAACATGTGTATCCGAGTCTTCTATCAAAAGTTACAGCTATTTATATGAAGTTGTACAAAAACGCTTTCTTTCGCCAAGACAGTGCGTTTCTCACTGTTACATGCATTTGAATGGGGAACTCGACCGAAACAAAGTATAGGTTTTCATTATGTGAATAACTTGGAAATCTTAGCTCAAACAGCTGCAAAACCTGTTATCTTAGCTCAAACAGCTGCAAAACCTGTTTTCCCAGCACGGGAACCTTGAGCTCTATAAGATAAAGCCATAAACATGTGTATCCGAGTCTTCTATCAAAAGTTACAGCTATTCATATGAAGTTGTACAAAAACGCTTTCTTTCGCCAAGACAGTGCGTTTCTCACTGTTACATGCATTTGAATGGGGAACTCCACCAAAACAAAGTATAGGTTTTCATTATGTGAATAACTTGGAAATCTTAGCTCAAACAGCTGCAAAACCTGTTTTCCCAGCACGGGAACCTTGAGCTCTATAAGATAAAGCCATAAACATGTGTATCCGAGTCTTCTATCAAAAGTTACAGCTATTCATATGAAGTTGTACAAAAACGCTTTCTTTCGCCAAGACAGTGCGTTTCTCACTGTTACATGCATTTGAATGGGGAACTCGACCGAAACAAAGTATAGGTTTTCATTATGTGAATAACTTGGAAATCTTAGCTCAAACAGCTGCAAAACCTGTTTGCCCAGCACGGAGACCTTGAGTTCTATAAGATAAAGCCATAAACATGTGTATCCGAGTCTTCTATCAAAAGTTACAGCTATTCATATGAAGTTGTACAAAAACGCTTTCTTTCGCCAAGACAGTGCGTTTCTCACTGTTACATGCATTTGAATGGGGAACTCGACCGAAACAAAGTATAGGTTTTCATTATGTGAATAACTTGGAAATCTTAGCTCAAACAGCTGCAAAACCCGTTTTCCCAGCACGGAGACCTTGAGTTCTATAAGATAAAGCCATAAACATGTTTGTCTGAGTCTTCTATCAAAAGTTACAGCTATTTATATGAAGTTGTACAAAAACGCTTTCTTTCGCCAAGATAGTGCGTTTCTCACTGTTACATGCATTTGAATGGGGAACTTGACCGAAACAAAGTATAGGTTTTCACTATGTGAATAACTTGGAAATCTTAGCTCAAACAGCTGCAAAACCTGTTTTCCCAGCACGGGAACCTTGAGTTCTATAAGATAAAGCCATAAACATGTTTGTTTGAGTCTTCTATCAAAAGTTACAGCTATTTCTATGAAGTTGTACAAAAACGCTTTCTTTCGCCAAGACAGTGCGTTTCTCACTGTTACATGCATTTGAATGGGGAACTCCACCGAAACAAAGTATAGGTTTTCATTATGTGAATAACTTGGAAATCTTAGCTCAAACAGCTGCAAAACCTGTTTGCCCAGCACGGAGACCTTGAGTTCTATAAGATAAAGCCATAAACATGTGTATCCGAGTCTTCTATCAAAAGTTACAGCTATTCATATGAAGTTGTACAAAATAGCTTTCTTTCGCCAAGACAGTGCGTTTCTCACTGTTACATGCATTTGAATGGGGAACTCGACCGAAACAAAGTATAGGTTTTCATTATGTGAATAACTTGGAAATCTTAGCTCAAACAGCTGCAAAACCTGTTTTCCCAGCACGGGAACCTTGAGCTCTATAAGATAAAGCCATAAACATGTGTATCCGAGTCTTCTATCAAAAGTTACAGCTATTCATATGAAGTTGTACAAAAACGCTTTCTTTCGCCAAGACAGTGCGTTTCTCACTGTTACATGCATTTGAATGGGGAACTCCACCAAAACAAAGTATAGGTTTTCATTATGTGAATAACTTGGAAATCTTAGCTCAAACAGCTGCAAAACCTGTTTTCCCAGCACGGGAACCTTGAGCTCTATAAGATAAAGCCATAAACATGTGTATCCGAGTCTTCTATCAAAAGTTACAGCTATTCATATGAAGTTGTACAAAAACGCTTTCTTTCGCCAAGACAGTGCGTTTCTCACTGTTACATGCATTTGAATGGGGAACTCGACCGAAACAAAGTATAGGTTTTCATTATGTGAATAACTTGGAAATCTTAGCTCAAACAGCTGCAAAACCTGTTTGCCCAGCACGGAGACCTTGAGTTCTATAAGATAAAGCCATAAACATGTGTATCCGAGTCTTCTATCAAAAGTTACAGCTATTTCTATGAAGTTGTACAAAAACGCTTTCTTTCGCCAAGACAGTGCGTTTCTCACTGTTACATGCATTTGAATGGGGAACTCCACCGAAACAAAGTATAGGTTTTCATTATGTGAATAACTTGGAAATCTTAGCTCAAACAGCTGCAAAACCTGTTTGCCCAGCACGGAGACCTTGAGTTCTATAAGATAAAGCCATAAACATGTGTATCCGAGTCTTCTATCAAAAGTTACAGCTATTCATATGAAGTTGTACAAAATAGCTTTCTTTCGCCAAGACAGTGCGTTTCTCACTGTTACATGCATTTGAATGGGGAACTCGACCGAAACAAAGTATAGGTTTTCATTATGTGAATAACTTGGAAATCTTAGCTCAAACAGCTGCAAAACCTGTTTTCCCAGCACGGGAACCTTGAGCTCTATAAGATAAAGCCATAAACATGTGTATCCGAGTCTTCTATCAAAAGTTACAGCTATTCATATGAAGTTGTACAAAAACGCTTTCTTTCGCCAAGACAGTGCGTTTCTCACTGTTACATGCATTTGAATGGGGAACTCCACCAAAACAAAGTATAGGTTTTCATTATGTGAATAACTTGGAAATCTTAGCTCAAACAGCTGCAAAACCTGTTTTCCCAGCACGGGAACCTTGAGTTCTATAAGATAAAGCCATAAACATGTGTATCCGAGTCTTCTATCAAAAGTTACAGCTATTCATATGAAGTTGTACAAAAACGCTTTCTTTCGCCAAGACAGTGCGTTTCTCACTGTTACATGCATTTGAATGGGGAACTCGACCGAAACAAAGTATAGGTTTTCATTATGTGAATAACTTGGAAATCTTAGCTCAAACAGCTGCAAAACCTGTTTGCCCAGCACGGAGACCTTGAGTTCTATAAGATAAAGCCATAAACATGTGTATCCGAGTCTTCTATCAAAAGTTACAGCTATTCATATGAAGTTGTACAAAAACGCTTTCTTTCGCCAAGACAGTGCGTTTCTCACTGTTACATGCATTTGAATGGGGAACTCGACCGAAACAAAGTATAGGTTTTCATTATGTGAATAACTTGGAAATCTTAGCTCAAACAGCTGCAAAACCCGTTTTCCCAGCACGGAGACCTTGAGTTCTATAAGATAAAGCCATAAACATGTTTGTCTGAGTCTTCTATCAAAAGTTACAGCTATTTATATGAAGTTGTACAAAAACGCTTTCTTTCGCCAAGATAGTGCGTTTCTCACTGTTACATGCATTTGAATGGGGAACTTGACCGAAACAAAGTATAGGTTTTCACTATGTGAATAACTTGGAAATCTTAGCTCAAACAGCTGCAAAACCTGTTTTCCCAGCACGGGAACCTTGAGTTCTATAAGATAAAGCCATAAACATGTGTATCCGAGTCTTCTATCAAAAGTTACAGCTATTCATATGAAGTTGTACAAAATAGCTTTCTTTCGCCAAGACAGTGCGTTTCTCACTGTTACATGCATTTGAATGGGGAACTCGACCGAAACAAAGTATAGGTTTTCATTATGTGAATAACTTGGAAATCTTAGCTCAAACAGCTGCAAAACCTGTTTTCCCAGCACGGGAACCTTGAGCTCTATAAGATAAAGCCATAAACATGTGTATCCGAGTCTTCTATCAAAAGTTACAGCTATTCATATGAAGTTGTACAAAAACGCTTTCTTTCGCCAAGACAGTGCGTTTCTCACTGTTACATGCATTTGAATGGGGAACTCGACCGAAACAAAGTATAGGTTTTCATTATGTGAATAACTTGGAAATCTTAGCTCAAACAGCTGCAAAACCTGTTTGCCCAGCACGGAGACCTTGAGTTCTATAAGATAAAGCCATAAACATGTGTATCCGAGTCTTCTATCAAAAGTTACAGCTATTTATATGAAGTTGTACAAAAACGCTTTCTTTCGCCAAGACAGTGCGTTTCTCACTGTTACATGCATTTGAATGGGGAACTCGACCGAAACAAAGTATAGGTTTTCATTATGTGAATAACTTGGAAATCTTAGCTCAAACAGCTGCAAAACCTGTTTTCCCAGCACGGGAACCTTGAGCTCTATAAGATAAAGCCATAAACATGTGTATCCGAGTCTTCTATCAAAAGTTACAGCTATTCATATGAAGTTGTACAAAAACGCTTTCTTTCGCCAAGACAGTGCGTTTCTCACTGTTACATGCATTTGAATGGGGAACTCCACCAAAACAAAGTATAGGTTTTCATTATGTGAATAACTTGGAAATCTTAGCTCAAACAGCTGCAAAACCTGTTTTCCCAGCACGGGAACCTTGAGCTCTATAAGATAAAGCCATAAACATGTGTATCCGAGTCTTCTATCAAAAGTTACAGCTATTCATATGAAGTTGTACAAAAACGCTTTCTTTCGCCAAGACAGTGCGTTTCTCACTGTTACATGCATTTGAATGGGGAACTCGACCGAAACAAAGTATAGGTTTTCATTATGTGAATAACTTGGAAATCTTAGCTCAAACAGCTGCAAAACCTGTTTGCCCAGCACGGAGACCTTGAGTTCTATAAGATAAAGCCATAAACATGTGTATCCGAGTCTTCTATCAAAAGTTACAGCTATTCATATGAAGTTGTACAAAAACGCTTTCTTTCGCCAAGACAGTGCGTTTCTCACTGTTACATGCATTTGAATGGGGAACTCGACCGAAACAAAGTATAGGTTTTCATTATGTGAATAACTTGGAAATCTTAGCTCAAACAGCTGCAAAACCCGTTTTCCCAGCACGGAGACCTTGAGTTCTATAAGATAAAGCCATAAACATGTTTGTCTGAGTCTTCTATCAAAAGTTACAGCTATTTATATGAAGTTGTACAAAAACGCTTTCTTTCGCCAAGATAGTGCGTTTCTCACTGTTACATGCATTTGAATGGGGAACTTGACCGAAACAAAGTATAGGTTTTCACTATGTGAATAACTTGGAAATCTTAGCTCAAACAGCTGCAAAACCTGTTTTCCCAGCACGGGAACCTTGAGTTCTATAAGATAAAGCCATAAACATGTTTGTTTGAGTCTTCTATCAAAAGTTACAGCTATTTCTATGAAGTTGTACAAAAACGCTTTCTTTCGCCAAGACAGTGCGTTTCTCACTGTTACATGCATTTGAATGGGGAACTCCACCGAAACAAAGTATAGGTTTTCATTATGTGAATAACTTGGAAATCTTAGCTCAAACAGCTGCAAAACCTGTTTGCCCAGCACGGAGACCTTGAGTTCTATAAGATAAAGCCAAAAACATGTGTATCCGAGTCTTCTATCAAAAGTTACAGCTATTCATATGAAGTTGTACAAAATAGCTTTCTTTCGCCAAGACAGTGCGTTTCTCACTGTTACATGCATTTGAATGGGGAACTCGACCGAAACAAAGTATAGGTTTTCATTATGTGAATAACTTGGAAATCTTAGCTCAAACAGCTGCAAAACCTGTTTGCCCAGCACGGGAACCTTGAGCTCTATAAGATAAAGCCATAAACATGTGTATCCGAGTCTTCTATCAAAAGTTACAGCTATTCATATGAAGTTGTACAAAAACGCTTTCTTTCGCCAAGACAGTGCGTTTCTCACTGTTACATGCATTTGAATGGGGAACTCCACCGAAACAAAGTATAGGTTTTCATTATGTGAATAACTTGGAAATCTTAGCTCAAACAGCTGCAAAACCTGTTTTCCCAGCACGGGAACCTTGAGTTCTATAAGATAAAGCCATAAACATGTGTATCCGAGTCTTCTATCAAAAGTTACAGCTATTCATATGAAGTTGTACAAAAACGCTTTCTTTCGCCAAGACAGTGCGTTTCTCACTGTTACATGCATTTGAATGGGGAACTCCACCAAAACAAAGTATAGGTTTTCATTATGTGAATAACTTGGAAATCTTTGCTCAAACAGCTGCAAAACCTGTTTGCCCAGCACGGGAACCTTGAGTTCTATAAGATAAAGCCATAAACATGTGTATCCGAGTCTTCTATCAAAAGTTACAGCTATTTATATGAAGTTGTACAAAATAGCTTTCTTTCGCCAAGACAGTGCGTTTCTCACTGTTACATGCATTTGAATGGGGAACTCGACCGAAACAAAGTATAGGTTTTCATTATGTGAATAACTTGGAAATCTTAGCTCAAACAGCTGCAAAACCTGTTTTCCCAGAAAGGGAACCTTGAGTTCTATAAGATAAAGCCATAAACATGTTTGTCTGAGTCTTCTATCAAAAGTTACAGCTATTTATATGAAGTTGTACAAAATAGCTTTCTTTCGCCAAGACAGTGCGTTTCTCACTGTTACATGCATTTGAATGGGGAACTCGACCGAAACAAAGTATAGGTTTTCATTATGTGAATAACTTGGAAATCTTAGCTCAAACAGCTGCAAAACCTGTTTGCCCAGCACGGAGACCTTGAGTTCTATAAGATAAAGCCATAAACATGTGTATCCGAGTCTTCTATCAAAAGTTACAGCTATTTATATGAAGTTGTACAAAAACGCTTTCTTTCGCCAAGACAGTGCGTTTCTCACTGTTACATGCATTTGAATGGGGAACTCGACCGAAACAAAGTATAGGTTTTCATTATGTGAATAACTTGGAAATCTTAGCTCAAACAGCTGCAAAACCTGTTTTCCCAGCACGGGAACCTTGAGCTCTATAAGATAAAGCCATAAACATGTGTATCCGAGTCTTCTATCAAAAGTTACAGCTATTCATATGAAGTTGTACAAAAACGCTTTCTTTCGCCAAGACAGTGCGTTTCTCACTGTTACATGCATTTGAATGGGGAACTCCACCAAAACAAAGTATAGGTTTTCATTATGTGAATAACTTGGAAATCTTAGCTCAAACAGCTGCAAAACCTGTTTTCCCAGCACGGGAACCTTGAGCTCTATAAGATAAAGCCATAAACATGTGTATCCGAGTCTTCTATCAAAAGTTACAGCTATTCATATGAAGTTGTACAAAAACTCTTTCTTTCGCCAAGACAGTGCGTTTCTCACTGTTACATGCATTTGAATGGGGAACTCGACCGAAACAAAGTATAGGTTTTCATTATGTGAATAACTTGGAAATCTTAGCTCAAAGAGCTGCAAAACCTGTTTTCCCAGCACGGGAACCTTGAGCTCTATAAGATAAAGCCATAAACATGTGTATCCGAGTCTTCTATCAAAAGTTACAGCTATTCATATGAAGTTGTACACAAACGCTTTCTTTCGCCAAGACAGTGCGTTTCTCACTGTTACATGCATTTGAATGGGGAACTCCACCGAAACAAAGTATAGGTTTTCATTATGTGAATAACTTGGAAATCTTAGCTCAAACAGCTGCAAAACCTGTTTGCCCAGCACGGAGACCTTGAGTTCTATAAGATAAAGCCATAAACATGTGTATCCGAGTCTTCTATCAAAAGTTACAGCTATTCATATGAAGTTGTACAAAAACGCTTTCTTTCGCCAAGACAGTGCGTTTCTCACTGTTACATGCATTTGAATGGGGAACTCGACCGAAACAAAGTATAGGTTTTCATTATGTGAATAACTTGGAAATCTTAGCTCAAACAGCTGCAAAACCTGTTTGCCCAGCACGGAGACCTTGAGTTCTATACGATAAAGCCATAAACATGTGTATCCGAGTCTTCTATCAAAAGTTACAGCTATTTATATGAAGTTGTACAAAAACGCTTTCTTTCGCCAAGACAGTGCGTTTCTCACTGTTACATGCATTTGAATGGGGAACTCGACCGAAACAAAGTATAGGTTTTCATTATGTGAATAACTTGGAAATCTTAGCTCAAACAGCTGCAAAACCTGTTTTCCCAGCACGGGAACCTTGAGTTCTATAAGATAAAGCCATAAACATGTTTGTCTGAGTCTTCTATCAAAAGTTACAGCTATTTATATGAAGTTGTACAAAATAGCTTTCTTTCGCCAAGACAGTGCGTTTCTCACTGTTACATGCATTTGAATGGGGAACTCGACCGAAACAAAGTATAGGTTTTCATTATGTGAATAACTTGGAAATCTTAGCTCAAACAGCTGCAAAACCTGTTTTCCCAGCACGGGAACCTTGAGTTCTATAAGATAAAGCCATAAACATGTTTGTCTGAGTCTTCTATCAAAAGTTACAGCTATTTATATGAAGTTGTACAAAATAGCTTTCTTTCGCCAAGACAGTGCGTTTCTCACTGTTACATGCATTTGAATGGGGAACTCGACCGAAACAAAGTATAGGTTTTCATTATGTGAATAACTTGGAAATCTTAGCTCAAACAGCTGCAAAACCTGTTTTCCCAGCACGGGAACCTTGAGCTCTATAAGATAAAGCCATAAACATGTGTATCCGAGTCTTCTATCAAAAGTTACAGCTATTCATATGAAGTTGTACAAAAACGCTTTCTTTCGCCAAGACAGTGCGTTTCTCACTGTTACATGCATTTGAATGGGGAACTCGACCGAAACAAAGTATAGGTTTTCATTATGTGAATAACTTGGAAATCTTAGCTCAAACAGCTGCAAAACCTGTTTGCCCAGCACGGAGACCTTGAGTTCTATAAGATAAAGCCATAAACATGTGTATCCGAGTCTTCTATCAAAAGTTACAGCTATTTATATGAAGTTGTACAAAAACGCTTTCTTTCGCCAAGACAGTGCGTTTCTCACTGTTACATGCATTTGAATGGGGAACTCGACCGAAACAAAGTATAGGTTTTCATTATGTGAATAACTTGGAAATCTTAGCTCAAACAGCTGCAAAACCTGTTTTCCCAGCACGGGAACCTTGAGCTCTATAAGATAAAGCCATAAACATGTGTATCCGAGTCTTCTATCAAAAGTTACAGCTATTCATATGAAGTTGTACAAAAACGCTTTCTTTCGCCAAGACAGTGCGTTTCTCACTGTTACATGCATTTGAATGGGGAACTCCACCAAAACAAAGTATAGGTTTTCATTATGTGAATAACTTGGAAATCTTAGCTCAAACAGCTGCAAAACCTGTTTTCCCAGCACGGGAACCTTGAGCTCTATAAGATAAAGCCATAAACATGTGTATCCGAGTCTTCTATCAAAAGTTACAGCTATTCATATGAAGTTGTACAAAAACTCTTTCTTTCGCCAAGACAGTGCGTTTCTCACTGTTACATGCATTTGAATGGGGAACTCGACCGAAACAAAGTATAGGTTTTCATTATGTGAATAACTTGGAAATCTTAGCTCAAAGAGCTGCAAAACCTGTTTTCCCAGCACGGGAACCTTGAGCTCTATAAGATAAAGCCATAAACATGTGTATCCGAGTCTTCTATCAAAAGTTACAGCTATTCATATGAAGTTGTACAAAAACGCTTTCTTTCGCCAAGACAGTGCGTTTCTCACTGTTACATGCATTTGAATGGGGAACTCCACCGAAACAAAGTATAGGTTTTCATTATGTGAATAACTTGGAAATCTTAGCTCAAACAGCTGCAAAACCTGTTTGCCCAGCACGGAGACCTTGAGTTCTATAAGATAAAGCCATAAACATGTGTATCCGAGTCTTCTATCAAAAGTTACAGCTATTCATATGAAGTTGTACAAAAACGCTTTCTTTCGCCAAGACAGTGCGTTTCTCACTGTTACATGCATTTGAATGGGGAACTCGACCGAAACAAAGTATAGGTTTTCATTATGTGAATAACTTGGAAATCTTAGCTCAAACAGCTGCAAAACCTGTTTGCCCAGCACGGAGACCTTGAGTTCTATAAGATAAAGCCATAAACATGTGTATCCGAGTCTTCTATCAAAAGTTACAGCTATTTATATGAAGTTGTACAAAAACGCTTTCTTTCGCCAAGACAGTGCGTTTCTCACTGTTACATGCATTTGAATGGGGAACTCGACCGAAACAAAGTATAGGTTTTCATTATGTGAATAACTTGGAAATCTTAGCTCAAACAGCTGCAAAACCTGTTTTCCCAGCACGGGAACCTTGAGTTCTATAAGATAAAGCCATAAACATGTTTGTCTGAGTCTTCTATCAAAAGTTACAGCTATTTATATGAAGTTGTACAAAATAGCTTTCTTTCGCCAAGACAGTGCGTTTCTCACTGTTACATGCATTTGAATGGGGAACTCGACCGAAACAAAGTATAGGTTTTCATTATGTGAATAACTTGGAAATCTTAGCTCAAACAGCTGCAAAACCTGTTTTCCCAGCACGGGAACCTTGAGCTCTATAAGATAAAGCCATAAACATGTGTATCCGAGTCTTCTATCAAAAGTTACAGCTATTCATATGAAGTTGTACAAAAACGCTTTCTTTCGCCAAGACAGTGCGTTTCTCACTGTTACATGCATTTGAATGGGGAACTCGACCGAAACAAAGTATAGGTTTTCATTATGTGAATAACTTGGAAATCTTAGCTCAAACAGCTGCAAAACCCGTTTTCCCAGCACGGAGACCTTGAGTTCTATAAGATAAAGCCATAAACATGTTTGTCTGAGTCTTCTATCAAAAGTTACAGCTATTCATATGAAGTTGTACAAAAATGCTTTCTTTCGCCAAGACAGTGCGTTTCTCACTGTTACATGCATTTGAATGGGGAACTCGACCGAAACAAAGTATAGGTTTTCATTATGTGAATAACTTGGAAATCTTAGCTCAAACAGCTGCAAAACCTGTTTGCCCAGCACGGAGACCTTGAGTTCTATAAGATAAAGCCATAAACATGTGTATCCGAGTCTTCTATCAAAAGTTACAGCTATTTATATGAAGTTGTACAAAAACGCTTTCTTTCGCCAAGACAGTGCGTTTCTCACTGTTACATGCATTTGAATGGGGAACTCCACCGAAACAAAGTATAGGTTTTCATTATGTGAATAACTTGGAAATCTTAGCTCAAACAGCTGCAAAACCTGTTTTCCCAGCACGGGAACCTTGAGTTCTATAAGATAAAGCCATAAACATGTTTGTCTGAGTCTTCTATCAAAAGTTACAGCTATTTATATGAAGTTGTACAAAATAGCTTTCTTTCGCCAAGACAGTGCGTTTCTCACTGTTACATGCATTTGAATGGGGAACTCGACCGAAACAAAGTATAGGTTTTCATTATGTGAATAACTTGGAAATCTTAGCTCAAACAGCTGCAAAACCTGTTTTCCCAGCACGGGAACCTTGAGCTCTATAAGATAAAGCCATAAACATGTGTATCCGAGTCTTCTATCAAAAGTTACAGCTATTCATATGAAGTTGTACAAAAACGCTTTCTTTCGCCAAGACAGTGCGTTTCTCACTGTTACATGCATTTGAATGGGGAACTCCACCGAAACAAAGTATAGGTTTTCATTATGTGAATAACTTGGAAATCTTAGCTCAAACAGCTGCAAAACCTGTTTTCCCAGCACGGGAACCTTGAGTTCTATAAGATAAAGCCATAAACATGTGTATCCGAGTCTTCTATCAAAAGTTACAGCTATTCATATGAAGTTGTACAAAAACGCTTTCTTTCGCCAAGACAGTGCGTTTCTCACTGTTACATGCATTTGAATGGGGAACTCCACCAAAACAAAGTATAGGTTTTCATTATGTGAATAACTTGGAAATCTTTGCTCAAACAGCTGCAAAACCTGTTTGCCCAGCACGGGAACCTTGAGTTCTATAAGATAAAGCCATAAACATGTGTATCCGAGTCTTCTATCAAAAGTTACAGCTATTTATATGAAGTTGTACAAAATAGCTTTCTTTCGCCAAGACAGTGCGTTTCTCACTGTTACATGCATTTGAATGGGGAACTCCACCGAAACAAAGTATAGGTTTTCATTATGTGAATAACTTGGAAATCTTAGCTCAAACAGCTGCAAAACCTGTTTTCCCAGAAAGGGAACCTTGAGTTCTATAAGATAAAGCCATAAACATGTTTGTCTGAGTCTTCTATCAAAAGTTACAGCTATTTATATGAAGTTGTACAAAATAGCTTTCTTTCGCCAAGACAGTGCGTTTCTCACTGTTACATGCATTTGAATGGGGAACTCCACCGAAACAAAGTATAGGTTTTCATTATGTGAATAACTTGGAAATCTTAGCTCAAACAGCTGCAAAACCTGTTTGCCCAGCACGGAGACCTTGAGTTCTATAAGATAAAGCCATAAACATGTGTATCCGAGTCTTCTATCAAAAGTTACAGCTATTTATATGAAGTTGTACAAAAACGCTTTCTTTCGCCAAGACAGTGCGTTTCTCACTGTTACATGCATTTGAATGGGGAACTCCACCAAAACAAAGTATAGGTTTTCATTATGTGAATAACTTGGAAATCTTAGCTCAAACAGCTGCAAAACCTGTTTTCCCAGCACGGGAACCTTGAGCTCTATAAGATAAAGCCATAAACATGTGTATCCGAGTCTTCTATCAAAAGTTACAGCTATTCATATGAAGTTGTACAAAAACGCTTTCTTTCGCCAAGACAGTGCGTTTCTCACTGTTACATGCATTTGAATGGGGAACTCGACCGAAACAAAGTATAGGTTTTCATTATGTGAATAACTTGGAAATCTTAGCTCAAACAGCTGCAAAACCTGTTTGCCCAGCACGGAGACCTTGAGTTCTATAAGATAAAGCCATAAACATGTGTATCCGAGTCTTCTATCAAAAGTTACAGCTATTTATATGAAGTTGTACAAAAACGCTTTCTTTCGCCAAGACAGTGCGTTTCTCACTGTTACATGCATTTGAATGGGGAACTCGACCGAAACAAAGTATAGGTTTTCATTATGTGAATAACTTGGAAATCTTAGCTCAAACAGCTGCAAAACCTGTTTTCCCAGAAAGGGAACCTTGAGTTCTAGAAGATAAAGCCATAAACATGTTTGTCTGAGTCTTCTATCAAAAGTTACAGCTATTTATATGAAGTTGTACAAAAACGCTTTCTTTCGCCAAGACAGTGCGTTTCTCACTGTTACATGCATTTGAATGGGGAACTCGACCGAAACAAAGTATAGGTTTTCATTATGTGAATAACTTGGAAATCTTAGCTCAAACAGCTGCAAAACCTGTTTGCCCAGCACGGAGACCTTGAGTTCTATAAGATAAAGCCATAAACATGTGTATCCGAGTCTTCTATCAAAAGTTACAGCTATTTATATGAAGTTGTACAAAAACGCTTTCTTTCGCCAAGACAGTGCGTTTCTCACTGTTACATGCATTTGAATGGGGAACTCCACCAAAACAAAGTATAGGTTTTCATTATGTGAATAACTTGGAAATCTTAGCTCAAACAGCTGCAAAACCTGTTTTCCCAGCACGGGAACCTTGAGCTCTATAAGATAAAGCCATAAACATGTGTATCCGAGTCTTCTATCAAAAGTTACAGCTATTCATATGAAGTTGTACAAAAACGCTTTCTTTCGCCAAGACAGTGCGTTTCTCACTGTTACATGCATTTGAATGGGGAACTCGACCGAAACAAAGTATAGGTTTTCATTATGTGAATAACTTGGAAATCTTAGCTCAAACAGCTGCAAAACCTGTTTGCCCAGCACGGAGACCTTGAGTTCTATAAGATAAAGCCATAAACATGTGTATCCGAGTCTTCTATCAAAAGTTACAGCTATTTATATGAAGTTGTACAAAAACGCTTTCTTTCGCCAAGACAGTGCGTTTCTCACTGTTACATGCATTTGAATGGGGAACTCGACCGAAACAAAGTATAGGTTTTCATTATGTGAATAACTTGGAAATCTTAGCTCAAACAGCTGCAAAACCTGTTTTCCCAGCACGGGAACCTTGAGCTCTATAAGATAAAGCCATAAACATGTGTATCCGAGTCTTCTATCAAAAGTTACAGCTATTCATATGAAGTTGTACAAAAACGCTTTCTTTCGCCAAGACAGTGCGTTTCTCACTGTTACATGCATTTGAATGGGGAACTCCACCAAAACAAAGTATAGGTTTTCATTATGTGAATAACTTGGAAATCTTAGCTCAAACAGCTGCAAAACCTGTTTTCCCAGCACGGGAACCTTGAGCTCTATAAGATAAAGCCATAAACATGTGTATCCGAGTCTTCTATCAAAAGTTACAGCTATTCATATGAAGTTGTACAAAAACGCTTTCTTTCGCCAAGACAGTGCGTTTCTCACTGTTACATGCATTTGAATGGGGAACTCGACCGAAACAAAGTATAGGTTTTCATTATGTGAATAACTTGGAAATCTTAGCTCAAACAGCTGCAAAACCTGTTTTCCCAGCACGGGAACCTTGAGCTCTATAAGATAAAGCCATAAACATGTGTATCCGAGTCTTCTATCAAAAGTTACAGCTATTCATATGAAGTTGTACAAAAACGCTTTCTTTCGCCAAGACAGTGCGTTTCTCACTGTTACATGCATTTGAATGGGGAACTCCACCGAAACAAAGTATAGGTTTTCATTATGTGAATAACTTGGAAATCTTAGCTCAAACAGCTGCAAAACCTGTTTGCCCAGCACGGAGACCTTGAGTTCTATAAGATAAAGCCATAAACATGTGTATCCGAGTCTTCTATCAAAAGTTACAGCTATTCATATGAAGTTGTACAAAAACGCTTTCTTTCGCCAAGACAGTGCGTTTCTCACTGTTACATGCATTTGAATGGGGAACTCGACCGAAACAAAGTATAGGTTTTCATTATGTGAATAACTTGGAAATCTTAGCTCAAACAGCTGCAAAACCTGTTTGCCCAGCACGGAGACCTTGAGTTCTCACGGGGCGATCGTGGCTCAAGAGTTGGGCGTTCGCCTTGTAATCGGAAGGTTGCCGGTTCGAGCCCCGGCTTGGACAGTCTCGGTTGTTGTGTCCTTGGGCAAGACACTTCACCCGTTGCCTACTGGTGGTGGTCAGAGGGTCCGGTGGCGCCAGTGTCCGGCAGCCTCGCCTCTGTCAGTGCGCCCCAGGGTGGCTGTGGCTACAATGTAGCTTGCCATCACCAGTGTGTGAATGTGTGTGTGAATGGGTGGATGACTGGATATGTAAAGCGCTTTGGGGTCCTTAGGGACTAGTAAAGCGCTATATAAATACAGGCCATTTACCATTTACCATTCTATAAGATAAAGCCATAAACATGTGTATCCGAGTTTTCTATCAAAAGTTACAGCTATTTATATGAAGTTGTACAAAAACGCTTTCTTTCGCCAAGACAGTGCGTTTCTCACTGTTACATGCATTTGAATGGGGAACTCGACCGAAACAAAGTATAGGTTTTCATTATGTGAATAACTTGGAAATCTTAGCTCAAACAGCTGCAAAACCTGTTTTCCCAGCACGGGAACCTTGAGTTCTATAAGATAAAGCCATAAACATGTTTGTCTGAGTCTTCTATCAAAAGTTACAGCTATTTATATGAAGTTGTACAAAAACGCTTTCTTTCGCCAAGACAGTGCGTTTCTCACTGTTACATGCATTTGAATGGGGAACTCGACCGAAACAAAGTATAGGTTTTCATTATGTGAATAACTTGGAAATCTTTGCTCAAACAGCTGCAAAACCTGTTTGCCCAGCACGGGAACCTTGAGTTCTATAAGATAAAGCCATAAACATGTGTATCCGAGTCTTCTATCAAAAGTTACAGCTATTTAAATGAAGTTGTACAAAATAGCTTTCTTTCGCCAAGACAGTGCGTTTCTCACTGTTACATGCATTTGAATGGGGAACTCGACCGAAACAAAGTATAGGTTTTCATTATGTGAATAACTTGGAAATCTTAGCTCAAACAGCTGCAAAACCTGTTTGCCCAGCACGGAGACCTTGAGTTCTATAAGATAAAGCCATAAACATGTGTATCCGAGTCTTCTATCAAAAGTTACAGCTATTTATATGAAGTTGTACAAAAACGCTTTCTTTCGCCAAGACAGTGCGTTTCTCACTGTTACATGCATTTGAATGGGGAACTCGACCGAAACAAAGTATAGGTTTTCATTATGTGAATAACTTGGAAATCTTAGCTCAAACAGCTGCAAAACCTGTTTTCCCAGCACGGGAACCTTGAGCTCTATAAGATAAAGCCATAAACATGTGTATCCGAGTCTTCTATCAAAAGTTACAGCTATTCATATGAAGTTGTACAAAAACGCTTTCTTTCGCCAAGACAGTGCGTTTCTCACTGTTACATGCATTTGAATGGGGAACTCCACCAAAACAAAGTATAGGTTTTCATTATGTGAATAACTTGGAAATCTTAGCTCAAACAGCTGCAAAACCTGTTTTCCCAGCACGGGAACCTTGAGCTCTATAAGATAAAGCCATAAACATGTGTATCCGAGTCTTCTATCAAAAGTTACAGCTATTCATATGAAGTTGTACAAAAACGCTTTCTTTCGCCAAGACAGTGCGTTTCTCACTGTTACATGCATTTGAATGGGGAACTCGACCGAAACAAAGTATAGGTTTTCATTATGTGAATAACTTGGAAATCTTAGCTCAAACAGCTGCAAAACCTGTTTTCCCAGCACGGGAACCTTGAGCTCTATAAGATAAAGCCATAAACATGTGTATCCGAGTCTTCTATCAAAAGTTACAGCTATTCATATGAAGTTGTACAAAAACGCTTTCTTTCGCCAAGACAGTGCGTTTCTCACTGTTACATGCATTTGAATGGGGAACTCCACCGAAACAAAGTATAGGTTTTCATTATGTGAATAACTTGGAAATCTTAGCTCAAACAGCTGCAAAACCTGTTTGCCCAGCACGGAGACCTTGAGTTCTATAAGATAAAGCCATAAACATGTGTATCCGAGTCTTCTATCAAAAGTTACAGCTATTCATATGAAGTTGTACAAAAACGCTTTCTTTCGCCAAGACAGTGCGTTTCTCACTGTTACATGCATTTGAATGGGGAACTCGACCGAAACAAAGTATAGGTTTTCATTATGTGAATAACTTGGAAATCTTAGCTCAAACAGCTGCAAAACCTGTTTGCCCAGCACGGAGACCTTGAGTTCTCACGGGGCGATCGTGGCTCAAGAGTTGGGCGTTCGCCTTGTAATCGGAAGGTTGCCGGTTCGAGCCCCGGCTTGGACAGTCTCGGTTGTTGTGTCCTTGGGCAAGACACTTCACCCGTTGCCTACTGGTGGTGGTCAGAGGGTCCGGTGGCGCCAGTGTCCGGCAGCCTCGCCTCTGTCAGTGCGCCCCAGGGTGGCTGTGGCTACAATGTAGCTTGCCATCACCAGTGTGTGAATGTGTGTGTGAATGGGTGGATGACTGGATATGTAAAGCGCTTTGGGGTCCTTAGGGACTAGTAAAGCGCTATATAAATACAGGCCATTTACCATTTACCATTCTATAAGATAAAGCCATAAACATGTGTATCCGAGTTTTCTATCAAAAGTTACAGCTATTTATATGAAGTTGTACAAAAACGCTTTCTTTCGCCAAGACAGTGCGTTTCTCACTGTTACATGCATTTGAATGGGGAACTCGACCGAAACAAAGTATAGGTTTTCATTATGTGAATAACTTGGAAATCTTAGCTCAAACAGCTGCAAAACCTGTTTTCCCAGCACGGGAACCTTGAGTTCTATAAGATAAAGCCATAAACATGTTTGTCTGAGTCTTCTATCAAAAGTTACAGCTATTTATATGAAGTTGTACAAAAACGCTTTCTTTCGCCAAGACAGTGCGTTTCTCACTGTTACATGCATTTGAATGGGGAACTCGACCGAAACAAAGTATAGGTTTTCATTATGTGAATAACTTGGAAATCTTTGCTCAAACAGCTGCAAAACCTGTTTGCCCAGCACGGGAACCTTGAGTTCTATAAGATAAAGCCATAAACATGTGTATCCGAGTCTTCTATCAAAAGTTACAGCTATTTAAATGAAGTTGTACAAAATAGCTTTCTTTCGCCAAGACAGTGCGTTTCTCACTGTTACATGCATTTGAATGGGGAACTCGACCGAAACAAAGTATAGGTTTTCATTATGTGAATAACTTGGAAATCTTAGCTCAAACAGCTGCAAAACCTGTTTTCCCAGAAAGGGAACCTTGAGTTCTATAAGATAAAGCCATAAACATGTTTGTCTGAGTCTTCTATCAAAAGTTACAGCTATTTATATGAAGTTGTACAAAATAGCTTTCTTTCGCCAAGACAGTGCGTTTCTCACTGTTACATGCATTTGAATGGGGAACTCGACCGAAACAAAGTATAGGTTTTCATTATGTGAATAACTTGGAAATCTTAGCTCAAACAGCTGCAAAACCTGTTTGCCCAGCACGGAGACCTTGAGTTCTATAAGATAAAGCCATAAACATGTGTATCCGAGTCTTCTATCAAAAGTTACAGCTATTTATATGAAATTGTACAAAAACGCTTTCTTTCGCCAAGACAGTGCGTTTCTCACTGTTACATGCATTTGAATGGGGAACTCCACCAAAAGAAAGTATAGGTTTTCATTATGTGAATAACTTGGAAATCTTAGCTCAAACAGCTGCAAAACCTGTTTTCCCAGCACGGGAACCTTGAGCTCTATAAGATAAAGCCATAAACATGTGTATCCGAGTCTTCTATCAAAAGTTACAGCTATTCATATGAAGTTGTACAAAAACGCTTTCTTTCGCCAAGACAGTGCGTTTCTCACTGTTACATGCATTTGAATGGGGAACTCGACCGAAACAAAGTATAGGTTTTCATTATGTGAATAACTTGGAAATCTTAGCTCAAACAGCTGCAAAACCTGTTTGCCCAGCACGGAGACCTTGAGTTCTATAAGATAAAGCCATAAACATGTGTATCCGAGTCTTCTATCAAAAGTTACAGCTATTTATATGAAGTTGTACAAAAACGCTTTCTTTCGCCAAGACAGTGCGTTTCTCACTGTTACATGCATTTGAATGGGGAACTCCACCAAAACAAAGTATAGGTTTTCATTATGTGAATAACTTGGAAATCTTAGCTCAAACAGCTGCAAAACCTGTTTTCCCAGCACGGGAACCTTGAGCTCTATAAGATAAAGCCATAAACATGTGTATCCGAGTCTTCTATCAAAAGTTACAGCTATTCATATGAAGTTGTACAAAAACGCTTTCTTTCGCCAAGACAGTGCGTTTCTCACTGTTACATGCATTTGAATGGGGAACTCCACCAAAACAAAGTATAGGTTTTCATTATGTGAATAACTTGGAAATCTTAGCTCAAACAGCTGCAAAACCTGTTTTCCCAGCACGGGAACCTTGAGCTCTATAAGATAAAGCCATAAACATGTGTATCCGAGTCTTCTATCAAAAGTTACAGCTATTCATATGAAGTTGTACAAAAACGCTTTCTTTCGCCAAGACAGTGCGTTTCTCACTGTTACATGCATTTGAATGGGGAACTCCACCGAAACAAAGTATAGGTTTTCATTATGTGAATAACTTGGAAATCTTAGCTCAAACAGCTGCAAAACCTGTTTTCCCAGCACGGGAACCTTGAGCTCTATAAGATAAAGCCATAAACATGTGTATCCGAGTCTTCTATCAAAAGTTACAGCTATTCATATGAAGTTGTACAAAAACGCTTTCTTTCGCCAAGACAGTGCGTTTCTCACTGTTACATGCATTTGAATGGGGAACTCCACCGAAACAAAGTATAGGTTTTCATTATGTGAATAACTTGGAAATCTTAGCTCAAACAGCTGCAAAACCTGTTTTCCCAGCACGGGAACCTTGAGTTCTATAAGATAAAGCCATAAACATGTGTATCCGAGTCTTCTATCAAAAGTTACAGCTATTCATATGAAGTTGTACAAAAACGCTTTCTTTCGCCAAGACAGTGCGTTTCTCACTGTTACATGCATTTGAATGGGGAACTCCACCGAAACAAAGTATAGGTTTTCATTATGTGAATAACTTGGAAATCTTTGCTCAAACAGCTGCAAAACCTGTTTGCCCAGCACGGGAACCTTGAGTTCTATAAGATAAAGCCATAAACATGTGTATCCGAGTCTTCTATCAAAAGTTACAGCTATTTATATGAAGTTGTACAAAATAGCTTTCTTTCGCCAAGACAGTGCGTTTCTCACTGTTACATGCATTTGAATGGGGAACTCCACCGAAACAAAGTATAGGTTTTCATTATGTGAATAACTTGGAAATCTTAGCTCAAACAGCTGCAAAACCTGTTTTCCCAGCAAGGGAACCTTGAGTTCTATAAGATAAAGCCATAAACATGTTTGTCTGAGTCTTCTATCAAAAGTTACAGCTATTTATATGAAGTTGTACAAAATAGCTTTCTTTCGCCAAGACAGTGCGTTTCTCACTGTTACATGCATTTGAATGGGGAACTCGACCGAAACAAAGTATAGGTTTTCATTATGTGAATAACTTGGAAATCTTAGCTCAAACAGCTGCAAAACCTGTTTGCCCAGCACGGAGACCTTGAGTTCTATAAGATAAAGCCATAAACATGTGAATCCGAGTCTTCTATCAAAAGTTACAGCTATTTATATGAAGTTGTACAAAAACGCTTTCTTTCGCCAAGACAGTGCGTTTCTCACTGTTACATGCATTTGAATGGGGAACTCCACCAAAACAAAGTATAGGTTTTCATTATGTGAATAACTTGGAAATCTTAGCTCAAACAGCTGCAAAACCTGTTTTCCCAGCACGGGAACCTTGAGCTCTATAAGATAAAGCCATAAACATGTGTATCCGAGTCTTCTATCAAAAGTTACAGCTATTCATATGAAGTTGTACAAAAACGCTTTCTTTCGCCAAGACAGTGCGTTTCTCACTGTTACATGCATTTGAATGGGGAACTCGACCGAAACAAAGTATAGGTTTTCATTATGTGAATAACTTGGAAATCTTAGCTCAAACAGCTGCAAAACCTGTTTGCCCAGCACGGAGACCTTGAGTTCTATAAGATAAAGCCATAAACATGTGTATCCGAGTCTTCTATCAAAAGTTACAGCTATTTATATGAAGTTGTACAAAAACGCTTTCTTTCGCCAAGACAGTGCGTTTCTCACTGTTACATGCATTTGAATGGGGAACTCGACCGAAACAAAGTATAGGTTTTCATTATGTGAATAACTTGGAAATCTTAGCTCAAACAGCTGCAAAACCTGTTTTCCCAGCACGGGAACCTTGAGCTCTATAAGATAAAGCCATAAACATGTGTATCCGAGTCTTCTATCAAAAGTTACAGCTATTCATATGAAGTTGTACAAAAACGCTTTCTTTCGCCAAGACAGTGCGTTTCTCACTGTTACATGCATTTGAATGGGGAACTCCACCGAAACAAAGTATAGGTTTTCATTATGTGAATAACTTGGAAATCTTAGCTCAAACAGCTGCAAAACCTGTTTTCCCAGCACGGGAACCTTGAGTTCTATAAGATAAAGCCATAAACATGTGTATCCGAGTGTTCTATCAAAAGTTACAGCTATTCATATGAAGTTGTACAAAAACGCTTTCTTTCGCCAAGACAGTGCGTTTCTCACTGTTACATGCATTTGAATGGGGAACTCCACCAAAACAAAGTATAGGTTTTCATTATGTGAATAACTTGGAAATCTTTGCTCAAACAGCTGCAAAACCTGTTTGCCCAGCACGGGAACCTTGAGTTCTATAAGATAAAGCCATAAACATGTGTATCCGAGTCTTCTATCAAAAGTTACAGCTATTTATATGAAGTTGTACAAAATAGCTTTCTTTCGCCAAGACAGTGCGTTTCTCACTGTTACATGCATTTGAATGGGGAACTCGACCGAAACAAAGTATAGGTTTTCATTATGTGAATAACTTGGAAATCTTAGCTCAAACAGCTGCAAAACCTGTTTTCCCAGCAAGGGAACCTTGAGTTCTATAAGATAAAGCCATAAACATGTTTGTCTGAGTCTTCTATCAAAAGTTACAGCTATTTATACGAAGTTGTACAAAAACGCTTTCTTTCGCCAAGACAGTGCGTTTCTCACTGTTACATGCATTTGAATGGGGAACTTGACCGAAACAAAGTATAGGTTTTCACTATGTGAATAACTTGGAAATCTTAGCTCAAACAGCTGCAAAACCTGTTTTCCCAGCACGGGAACCTTGAGTTCTATAAGATAAAGCCATAAACATGTGTATCCGAGTCTTCTATCAAAAGTTACAGCTATTCATATGAAGTTGTACAAAAACGCTTTCTTTCGCCAAGACAGTGCGTTTCTCACTGTTACATGCATTTGAATGGGGAACTCCACCAAAACAAAGTATAGGTTTTCATTATGTGAATAACTTGGAAATCTTAGCTCAAACAGCTGCAAAACCTGTTTGCCCAGCACGGGAACCTTGAGTTCTATAAGATAAAGCCATAAACATGTGTATCCGAGTCTTCTATCAAAAGTTACAGCTATTTATATGAAGTTGTACAAAATAGCTTTCTTTCGCCAAGACAGTGCGTTTCTCACTGTTACATGCATTTGAATGGGGAACTCGACCGAAACAAAGTATAGGTTTTCATTATGTGAATAACTTGGAAATCTTAGCTCAAACAGCTGCAAAACCTGTTTTCCCAGCACGGGAACCTTGAGCTCTATAAGATAAAGCCATAAACATGTGTATCCGAGTCTTCTATCAAAAGTTACAGCTATTCATATGAAGTTGTACAAAAACGCTTTCTTTCGCCAAGACAGTGCGTTTCTCACTGTTACATGCATTTGAATGGGGAACTCCACCAAAACAAAGTATAGGTTTTCATTATGTGAATAACTTGGAAATCTTAGCTCAAACAGCTGCAAAACCTGTTTTCCCAGCACGGGAACCTTGAGTTCTATAAGATAAAGCCATAAACATGTTTGTCTGAGTCTTCTATCAAAAGTTACAGCTATTTATATGAAGTTGTACAAAATAGCTTTCTTTCGCCAAGACAGTGCGTTTCTCACTGTTACATGCATTTGAATGGGGAACTCCACCAAAACAAAGTATAGGTTTTCATTATGTGAATAACTTGGAAATCTTAGCTCAAACAGCTGCAAAACCTGTTTTCCCAGCACGGGAACCTTGAGTTCTATAAGATAAAGCCATAAACATGTGTATCCGAGTCTTCTATCAAAAGTTACAGCTATTCATATGAAGTTGTACAAAAACGCTTTCTTTCGCCAAGACAGTGCGTTTCTCACTGTTACATGCATTTGAATGGGGAACTCCACCAAAACAAAGTATAGGTTTTCATTATGTGAATAACTTGGAAATCTTAGCTCAAACAGCTGCAAAACCTGTTTGCCCAGCACGGGAACCTTGAGTTCTATAAGATAAAGCCATAAACATGTGTATCCGAGTCTTCTATCAAAAGTTACAGCTATTTATATGAAGTTGTACAAAATAGCTTTCTTTCGCCAAGACAGTGCGTTTCTCACTGTTACATGCATTTGAATGGGGAACTCCACCGAAACAAAGTATAGGTTTTCATTATGTGAATAACTTGGAAATCTTAGCTCAAACAGCTGCAAAACCTGTTTGCCCAGCACGGAGACCTTGAGTTCTATAAGATAAAGCCATAAACATGTGTATCCGAGTCTTCTATCAAAAGTTACAGCTATTTATATGAAGTTGTACAAAAACGCTTTCTTTCGCCAAGACAGTGCGTTTCTCACTGTTACATGCATTTGAATGGGGAACTCCACCAAAACAAAGTATAGGTTTTCATTATGTGAATAACTTGGAAATCTTAGCTCAAACAGCTGCAAAACCTGTTTTCCCAGCACGGGAACCTTGAGCTCTATAAGATAAAGCCATAAACATGTGTATCCGAGTCTTCTATCAAAAGTTACAGCTATTCATATGAAGTTGTACAAAAACGCTTTCTTTCGCCAAGACAGTGCGTTTCTCACTGTTACATGCATTTGAATGGGGAACTCGACCGAAACAAAGTATAGGTTTTCATTATGTGAATAACTTGGAAATCTTAGCTCAAACAGCTGCAAAACCTGTTTGCCCAGCACGGAGACCTTGAGTTCTATAAGATAAAGCCATAAACATGTGTATCCGAGTCTTCTATCAAAAGTTACAGCTATTCATATGAAGTTGTACAAAAACGCTTTCTTTCGCCAAGACAGTGCGTTTCTCACTGTTACATGCATTTGAATGGGGAACTCCACCAAAACAAAGTATAGGTTTTCATTATGTGAATAACTTGGAAATCTTAGCTCAAACAGCTGCAAAACCTGTTTTCCCAGCACGGGAACCTTGAGCTCTATAAGATAAAGCCATAAACATGTGTATCCGAGTCTTCTATCAAAAGTTACAGCTATTCATATGAAGTTGTACAAAAACGCTTTCTTTCGCCAAGACAGTGCGTTTCTCACTGTTACATGCATTTGAATGGGGAACTCGACCGAAACAAAGTATAGGTTTTCATTATGTGAATAACTTGGAAATCTTAGCTCAAACAGCTGCAAAACCTGTTTGCCCAGCACGGAGACCTTGAGTTCTATAAGATAAAGCCATAAACATGTGTATCCGAGTCTTCTATCAAAAGTTACAGCTATTCATATGAAGTTGTACAAAAACGCTTTCTTTCGCCAAGACAGTGCGTTTCTCACTGTTACATGCATTTGAATGGGGAACTCGACCGAAACAAAGTATAGGTTTTCATTATGTGAATAACTTGGAAATCTTAGCTCAAACAGCTGCAAAACCCGTTTTCCCAGCACGGAGACCTTGAGTTCTATAAGATAAAGCCATAAACATGTTTGTCTGAGTCTTCTATCAAAAGTTACAGCTATTTATATGAAGTTGTACAAAAACGCTTTCTTTCGCCAAGATAGTGCGTTTCTCACTGTTACATGCATTTGAATGGGGAACTTGACCGAAACAAAGTATAGGTTTTCACTATGTGAATAACTTGGAAATCTTAGCTCAAACAGCTGCAAAACCTGTTTGCCCAGCACGGAGACCTTGAGTTCTATAAGATAAAGCCATAAACATGTGTATCCGAGTCTTCTATCAAAAGTTACAGCTATTCATATGAAGTTGTACAAAAACGCTTTCTTTCGCCAAGACAGTGCGTTTCTCACTGTTACATGCATTTGAATGGGGAACTCGACCGAAACAAAGTATAGGTTTTCATTATGTGAATAACTTGGAAATCTTAGCTCAAACAGCTGCAAAACCCGTTTTCCCAGCACGGAGACCTTGAGTTCTATAAGATAAAGCCATAAACATGTTTGTCTGAGTCTTCTATCAAAAGTTACAGCTATTTATATGAAGTTGTACAAAAACGCTTTCTTTCGCCAAGATAGTGCGTTTCTCACTGTTACATGCATTTGAATGGGGAACTTGACCGAAACAAAGTATAGGTTTTCACTATGTGAATAACTTGGAAATCTTAGCTCAAACAGCTGCAAAACCTGTTTTCCCAGCACGGGAACCTTGAGCTCTATAAGATAAAGCCATAAACATGTGTATCCGAGTCTTCTATCAAAAGTTACAGCTATTCATATGAAGTTGTACAAAAACGCTTTCTTTCGCCAAGACAGTGCGTTTCTCACTGTTACATGCATTTGAATGGGGAACTCGACCGAAACAAAGTATAGGTTTTCATTATGTGAATAACTTGGAAATCTTAGCTCAAACAGCTGCAAAACCTGTTTGCCCAGCACGGAGACCTTGAGTTCTATAAGATAAAGCCATAAACATGTGTATCCGAGTCTTCTATCAAAAGTTACAGCTATTCATATGAAGTTGTACAAAAACGCTTTCTTTCGCCAAGACAGTGCGTTTCTCACTGTTACATGCATTTGAATGGGGAACTCGACCGAAACAAAGTATAGGTTTTCATTATGTGAATAACTTGGAAATCTTAGCTCAAACAGCTGCAAAACCCGTTTTCCCAGCACGGAGACCTTGAGTTCTATAAGATAAAGCCATAAACATGTTTGTCTGAGTCTTCTATCAAAAGTTACAGCTATTTATATGAAGTTGTACAAAAACGCTTTCTTTCGCCAAGATAGTGCGTTTCTCACTGTTACATGCATTTGAATGGGGAACTTGACCGAAACAAAGTATAGGTTTTCACTATGTGAATAACTTGGAAATCTTAGCTCAAACAGCTGCAAAACCTGTTTGCCCAGCACGGAGACCTTGAGTTCTATAAGATAAAGCCATAAACATGTGTATCCGAGTCTTCTATCAAAAGTTACAGCTATTCATATGAAGTTGTACAAAAACGCTTTCTTTCGCCAAGACAGTGCGTTTCTCACTGTTACATGCATTTGAATGGGGAACTCGACCGAAACAAAGTATAGGTTTTCATTATGTGAATAACTTGGAAATCTTAGCTCAAACAGCTGCAAAACCCGTTTTCCCAGCACGGAGACCTTGAGTTCTATAAGATAAAGCCATAAACATGTTTGTCTGAGTCTTCTATCAAAAGTTACAGCTATTTATATGAAGTTGTACAAAAACGCTTTCTTTCGCCAAGATAGTGCGTTTCTCACTGTTACATGCATTTGAATGGGGAACTTGACCGAAACAAAGTATAGGTTTTCACTATGTGAATAACTTGGAAATCTTAGCTCAAACAGCTGCAAAACCTGTTTTCCCAGCACGGGAACCTTGAGCTCTATAAGATAAAGCCATAAACATGTGTATCCGAGTCTTCTATCAAAAGTTACAGCTATTCATATGAAGTTGTACAAAAACGCTTTCTTTCGCCAAGACAGTGCGTTTCTCACTGTTACATGCATTTGAATGGGGAACTCGACCGAAACAAAGTATAGGTTTTCATTATGTGAATAACTTGGAAATCTTAGCTCAAACAGCTGCAAAACCTGTTTGCCCAGCACGGAGACCTTGAGTTCTATAAGATAAAGCCATAAACATGTGTATCCGAGTCTTCTATCAAAAGTTACAGCTATTCATATGAAGTTGTACAAAAACGCTTTCTTTCGCCAAGACAGTGCGTTTCTCACTGTTACATGCATTTGAATGGGGAACTCCACCAAAACAAAGTATAGGTTTTCATTATGTGAATAACTTGGAAATCTTTGCTCAAACAGCTGCAAAACCTGTTTGCCCAGCACGGGAACCTTGAGTTCTATAAGATAAAGCCATAAACATGTGTATCCGAGTCTTCTATCAAAAGTTACAGCTATTTATATGAAGTTGTACAAAAACGCTTTCTTTCGCCAAGACAGTGCGTTTCTCACTGTTACATGCATTTGAATGGGGAACTCCACCAAAACAAAGTATAGGTTTTCATTATGTGAATAACTTGGAAATCTTAGCTCAAACAGCTGCAAAACCTGTTTTCCCAGCACGGGAACCTTGAGCTCTATAAGATAAAGCCATAAACATGTGTATCCGAGTCTTCTATCAAAAGTTACAGCTATTCATATGAAGTTGTACAAAAACGCTTTCTTTCGCCAAGACAGTGCGTTTCTCACTGTTACATGCATTTGAATGGGGAACTCGACCGAAACAAAGTATAGGTTTTCATTATGTGAATAACTTGGAAATCTTAGCTCAAACAGCTGCAAAACCCGTTTTCCCAGCACGGAGACCTTGAGTTCTATAAGATAAAGCCATAAACATGTTTGTCTGAGTCTTCTATCAAAAGTTACAGCTATTTATATGAAGTTGTACAAAAACGCTTTCTTTCGCCAAGATAGTGCGTTTCTCACTGTTACATGCATTTGAATGGGGAACTTGACCGAAACAAAGTATAGGTTTTCACTATGTGAATAACTTGGAAATCTTAGCTCAAACAGCTGCAAAACCTGTTTGCCCAGCACGGAGACCTTGAGTTCTATAAGATAAAGCCATAAACATGTGTATCCGAGTCTTCTATCAAAAGTTACAGCTATTCATATGAAGTTGTACAAAAACGCTTTCTTTCGCCAAGACAGTGCGTTTCTCACTGTTACATGCATTTGAATGGGGAACTCGACCGAAACAAAGTATAGGTTTTCATTATGTGAATAACTTGGAAATCTTAGCTCAAACAGCTGCAAAACCCGTTTTCCCAGCACGGAGACCTTGAGTTCTATAAGATAAAGCCATAAACATGTTTGTCTGAGTCTTCTATCAAAAGTTACAGCTATTTATATGAAGTTGTACAAAAACGCTTTCTTTCGCCAAGATAGTGCGTTTCTCACTGTTACATGCATTTGAATGGGGAACTTGACCGAAACAAAGTATAGGTTTTCACTATGTGAATAACTTGGAAATCTTAGCTCAAACAGCTGCAAAACCTGTTTTCCCAGCACGGGAACCTTGAGCTCTATAAGATAAAGCCATAAACATGTGTATCCGAGTCTTCTATCAAAAGTTACAGCTATTCATATGAAGTTGTACAAAAACGCTTTCTTTCGCCAAGACAGTGCGTTTCTCACTGTTACATGCATTTGAATGGGGAACTCGACCGAAACAAAGTATAGGTTTTCATTATGTGAATAACTTGGAAATCTTAGCTCAAACAGCTGCAAAACCTGTTTGCCCAGCACGGAGACCTTGAGTTCTATAAGATAAAGCCATAAACATGTGTATCCGAGTCTTCTATCAAAAGTTACAGCTATTCATATGAAGTTGTACAAAAACGCTTTCTTTCGCCAAGACAGTGCGTTTCTCACTGTTACATGCATTTGAATGGGGAACTCCACCAAAACAAAGTATAGGTTTTCATTATGTGAATAACTTGGAAATCTTTGCTCAAACAGCTGCAAAACCTGTTTGCCCAGCACGGGAACCTTGAGTTCTATAAGATAAAGCCATAAACATGTGTATCCGAGTCTTCTATCAAAAGTTACAGCTATTTATATGAAGTTGTACAAAAACGCTTTCTTTCGCCAAGACAGTGCGTTTCTCACTGTTACATGCATTTGAATGGGGAACTCCACCGAAACAAAGTATAGGTTTTCATTATGTGAATAACTTGGAAATCTTAGCTCAAACAGCTGCAAAACCCGTTTTCCCAGCACGGAGACCTTGAGTTCTATAAGATAAAGCCATAAACATGTTTGTCTGAGTCTTCTATCAAAAGTTACAGCTATTTATATGAAGTTGTACAAAAACGCTTTCTTTCGCCAAGATAGTGCGTTTCTCACTGTTACATGCATTTGAATGGGGAACTTGACCGAAACAAAGTATAGGTTTTCACTATGTGAATAACTTGGAAATCTTAGCTCAAACAGCTGCAAAACCTGTTTTCCCAGCACGGGAACCTTGAGCTCTATAAGATAAAGCCATAAACATGTGTATCCGAGTCTTCTATCAAAAGTTACAGCTATTCATATGAAGTTGTACAAAAACGCTTTCTTTCGCCAAGACAGTGCGTTTCTCACTGTTACATGCATTTGAATGGGGAACTCGACCGAAACAAAGTATAGGTTTTCATTATGTGAATAACTTGGAAATCTTAGCTCAAACAGCTGCAAAACCTGTTTGCCCAGCACGGAGACCTTGAGTTCTATAAGATAAAGCCATAAACATGTGTATCCGAGTCTTCTATCAAAAGTTACAGCTATTCATATGAAGTTGTACAAAAACGCTTTCTTTCGCCAAGACAGTGCGTTTCTCACTGTTACATGCATTTGAATGGGGAACTCCACCAAAACAAAGTATAGGTTTTCATTATGTGAATAACTTTGAAATCTTTGCTCAAACAGCTGCAAAACCTGTTTGCCCAGCACGGGAACCTTGAGTTCTATAAGATAAAGCCATAAACATGTGTATCCGAGTCTTCTATCAAAAGTTACAGCTATTTATATGAAGTTGTACAAAATAGCTTTCTTTCGCCAAGACAGTGCGTTTCTCACTGTTACATGCATTTGAATGGGGAACTCCACCGAAACAAAGTATAGGTTTTCATTATGTGAATAACTTGGAAATCTTAGCTCAAACAGCTGCAAAACCTGTTTGCCCAGCACGGAGACCTTGAGTTCTATAAGATAAAGCCATAAACATGTGTATCCGAGTCTTCTATCAAAAGTTACAGCTATTTATATGAAGTTGTACAAAAACGCTTTCTTTCGCCAAGACAGTGCGTTTCTCACTGTTACATGCATTTGAATGGGGAACTCCACCAAAACAAAGTATAGGTTTTCATTATGTGAATAACTTGGAAATCTTAGCTCAAACAGCTGCAAAACCTGTTTTCCCAGCACGGGAACCTTGAGCTCTATAAGATAAAGCCATAAACATGTGTATCCGAGTCTTCTATCAAAAGTTACAGCTATTCATATGAAGTTGTACAAAAACGCTTTCTTTCGCCAAGACAGTGCGTTTCTCACTGTTACATGCATTTGAATGGGGAACTCGACCGAAACAAAGTATAGGTTTTCATTATGTGAATAACTTGGAAATCTTAGCTCAAACAGCTGCAAAACCTGTTTGCCCAGCACGGAGACCTTGAGTTCTATAAGATAAAGCCATAAACATGTGTATCCGAGTCTTCTATCAAAAGTTACAGCTATTCATATGAAGTTGTACAAAAACGCTTTCTTTCGCCAAGACAGTGCGTTTCTCACTGTTACATGCATTTGAATGGGGAACTCCACCAAAACAAAGTATAGGTTTTCATTATGTGAATAACTTGGAAATCTTAGCTCAAACAGCTGCAAAACCTGTTTTCCCAGCACGGGAACCTTGAGCTCTATAAGATAAAGCCATAAACATGTGTATCCGAGTCTTCTATCAAAAGTTACAGCTATTCATATGAAGTTGTACAAAAACGCTTTCTTTCGCCAAGACAGTGCGTTTCTCACTGTTACATGCATTTGAATGGGGAACTCCACCGAAACAAAGTATAGGTTTTCATTATGTGAATAACTTGGAAATCTTAGCTCAAACAGCTGCAAAACCTGTTTGCCCAGCACGGAGACCTTGAGTTCTATAAGATAAAGCCATAAACATGTGTATCCGAGTCTTCTATCAAAAGTTACAGCTATTCATATGAAGTTGTACAAAAACGCTTTCTTTCGCCAAGACAGTGCGTTTCTCACTGTTACATGCATTTGAATGGGGAACTCGACCGAAACAAAGTATAGGTTTTCATTATGTGAATAACTTGGAAATCTTAGCTCAAACAGCTGCAAAACCCGTTTTCCCAGCACGGAGACCTTGAGTTCTATAAGATAAAGCCATAAACATGTTTGTCTGAGTCTTCTATCAAAAGTTACAGCTATTTATATGAAGTTGTACAAAAACGCTTTCTTTCGCCAAGATAGTGCGTTTCTCACTGTTACATGCATTTGAATGGGGAACTTGACCGAAACAAAGTATAGGTTTTCACTATGTGAATAACTTGGAAATCTTAGCTCAAACAGCTGCAAAACCTGTTTTCCCAGCACGGGAACCTTGAGCTCTATAAGATAAAGCCATAAACATGTGTATCCGAGTCTTCTATCAAAAGTTACAGCTATTCATATGAAGTTGTACAAAAACGCTTTCTTTCGCCAAGACAGTGCGTTTCTCACTGTTACATGCATTTGAATGGGGAACTAGACCGAAACAAAGTATAGGTTTTCATTATGTGAATAACTTGGAAATCTTAGCTCAAACAGCTGCAAAACCTGTTTGCCCAGCACGGAGACCTTGAGTTCTATAAGATAAAGCCATAAACATGTGTATCCGAGTCTTCTATCAAAAGTTACAGCTATTTATATGAAGTTGTACAAAAACGCTTTCTTTCGCCAAGACAGTGCGTTTCTCACTGTTACATGCATTTGAATGGGGAACTCGACCGAAACAAAGTATAGGTTTTCATTATGTGAATAACTTGGAAATCTTAGCTCAAACAGCTGCAAAACCTGTTTTCCCAGCACGGGAACCTTGAGCTCTATAAGATAAAGCCATAAACATGTGTATCCGAGTCTTCTATCAAAAGTTACAGCTATTCATATGAAGTTGTACAAAAACGCTTTCTTTCGCCAAGACAGTGCGTTTCTCACTGTTACATGCATTTGAATGGGGAACTCGACCGAAACAAAGTATAGGTTTTCATTATGTGAATAACTTGGAAATCTTAGCTCAAACAGCTGCAAAACCTGTTTGCCCAGCACGGAGACCTTGAGTTCTATAAGATAAAGCCATAAACATGTGTATCCGAGTCTTCTATCAAAAGTTACAGCTATTCATATGAAGTTGTACAAAAACGCTTTCTTTCGCCAAGACAGTGCGTTTCTCACTGTTACATGCATTTGAATGGGGAACTCCACCAAAACAAAGTATAGGTTTTCATTATGTGAATAACTTGGAAATCTTAGCTCAAACAGCTGCAAAACCTGTTTTCCCAGCACGGGAACCTTGAGCTCTATAAGATAAAGCCATAAACATGTGTATCCGAGTCTTCTATCAAAAGTTACAGCTATTCATATGAAGTTGTACAAAAACGCTTTCTTTCGCCAAGACAGTGCGTTTCTCACTGTTACATGCATTTGAATGGGGAACTCGACCGAAACAAAGTATAGGTTTTCATTATGTGAATAACTTGGAAATCTTAGCTCAAACAGCTGCAAAACCTGTTTGCCCAGCACGGAGACCTTGAGTTCTATAAGATAAAGCCATAAACATGTGTATCCGAGTCTTCTATCAAAAGTTACAGCTATTCATATGAAGTTGTACAAAAACGCTTTCTTTCGCCAAGACAGTGCGTTTCTCACTGTTACATGCATTTGAATGGGGAACTCGACCGAAACAAAGTATAGGTTTTCATTATGTGAATAACTTGGAAATCTTAGCTCAAACAGCTGCAAAACCCGTTTTCCCAGCACGGAGACCTTGAGTTCTATAAGATAAAGCCATAAACATGTTTGTCTGAGTCTTCTATCAAAAGTTACAGCTATTTATATGAAGTTGTACAAAAACGCTTTCTTTCGCCAAGATAGTGCGTTTCTCACTGTTACATGCATTTGAATGGGGAACTTGACCGAAACAAAGTATAGGTTTTCACTATGTGAATAACTTGGAAATCTTAGCTCAAACAGCTGCAAAACCTGTTTGCCCAGCACGGAGACCTTGAGTTCTATAAGATAAAGCCATAAACATGTGTATCCGAGTCTTCTATCAAAAGTTACAGCTATTCATATGAAGTTGTACAAAAACGCTTTCTTTCGCCAAGACAGTGCGTTTCTCACTGTTACATGCATTTGAATGGGGAACTCGACCGAAACAAAGTATAGGTTTTCATTATGTGAATAACTTGGAAATCTTAGCTCAAACAGCTGCAAAACCCGTTTTCCCAGCACGGAGACCTTGAGTTCTATAAGATAAAGCCATAAACATGTTTGTCTGAGTCTTCTATCAAAAGTTACAGCTATTTATATGAAGTTGTACAAAAACGCTTTCTTTCGCCAAGATAGTGCGTTTCTCACTGTTACATGCATTTGAATGGGGAACTTGACCGAAACAAAGTATAGGTTTTCACTATGTGAATAACTTGGAAATCTTAGCTCAAACAGCTGCAAAACCTGTTTTCCCAGCACGGGAACCTTGAGCTCTATAAGATAAAGCCATAAACATGTGTATCCGAGTCTTCTATCAAAAGTTACAGCTATTCATATGAAGTTGTACAAAAACGCTTTCTTTCGCCAAGACAGTGCGTTTCTCACTGTTACATGCATTTGAATGGGGAACTCGACCGAAACAAAGTATAGGTTTTCATTATGTGAATAACTTGGAAATCTTAGCTCAAACAGCTGCAAAACCTGTTTGCCCAGCACGGAGACCTTGAGTTCTATAAGATAAAGCCATAAACATGTGTATCCGAGTCTTCTATCAAAAGTTACAGCTATTCATATGAAGTTGTACAAAAACGCTTTCTTTCGCCAAGACAGTGCGTTTCTCACTGTTACATGCATTTGAATGGGGAACTCCACCGAAACAAAGTATAGGTTTTCATTATGTGAATAACTTGGAAATCTTAGCTCAAACAGCTGCAAAACCCGTTTTCCCAGCACGGAGACCTTGAGTTCTATAAGATAAAGCCATAAACATGTTTGTCTGAGTCTTCTATCAAAAGTTACAGCTATTTATATGAAGTTGTACAAAAACGCTTTCTTTCGCCAAGATAGTGCGTTTCTCACTGTTACATGCATTTGAATGGGGAACTTGACCGAAACAAAGTATAGGTTTTCACTATGTGAATAACTTGGAAATCTTAGCTCAAACAGCTGCAAAACCTGTTTGCCCAGCACGGAGACCTTGAGTTCTATAAGATAAAGCCATAAACATGTGTATCCGAGTCTTCTATCAAAAGTTACAGCTATTCATATGAAGTTGTACAAAAACGCTTTCTTTCGCCAAGACAGTGCGTTTCTCACTGTTACATGCATTTGAATGGGGAACTCGACCGAAACAAAGTATAGGTTTTCATTATGTGAATAACTTGGAAATCTTAGCTCAAACAGCTGCAAAACCCGTTTTCCCAGCACGGAGACCTTGAGTTCTATAAGATAAAGCCATAAACATGTTTGTCTGAGTCTTCTATCAAAAGTTACAGCTATTTATATGAAGTTGTACAAAAACGCTTTCTTTCGCCAAGATAGTGCGTTTCTCACTGTTACATGCATTTGAATGGGGAACTTGACCGAAACAAAGTATAGGTTTTCACTATGTGAATAACTTGGAAATCTTAGCTCAAACAGCTGCAAAACCTGTTTTCCCAGCACGGGAACCTTGAGCTCTATAAGATAAAGCCATAAACATGTGTATCCGAGTCTTCTATCAAAAGTTACAGCTATTCATATGAAGTTGTACAAAAACGCTTTCTTTCGCCAAGACAGTGCGTTTCTCACTGTTACATGCATTTGAATGGGGAACTCGACCGAAACAAAGTATAGGTTTTCATTATGTGAATAACTTGGAAATCTTAGCTCAAACAGCTGCAAAACCTGTTTGCCCAGCACGGAGACCTTGAGTTCTATAAGATAAAGCCATAAACATGTGTATCCGAGTCTTCTATCAAAAGTTACAGCTATTCATATGAAGTTGTACAAAAACGCTTTCTTTCGCCAAGACAGTGCGTTTCTCACTGTTACATGCATTTGAATGGGGAACTCCACCAAAACAAAGTATAGGTTTTCATTATGTGAATAACTTGGAAATCTTTGCTCAAACAGCTGCAAAACCTGTTTGCCCAGCACGGGAACCTTGAGTTCTATAAGATAAAGCCATAAACATGTGTATCCGAGTCTTCTATCAAAAGTTACAGCTATTTATATGAAGTTGTACAAAAACGCTTTCTTTCGCCAAGACAGTGCGTTTCTCACTGTTACATGCATTTGAATGGGGAACTCCACCAAAACAAAGTATAGGTTTTCATTATGTGAATAACTTGGAAATCTTAGCTCAAACAGCTGCAAAACCTGTTTTCCCAGCACGGGAACCTTGAGCTCTATAAGATAAAGCCATAAACATGTGTATCCGAGTCTTCTATCAAAAGTTACAGCTATTCATATGAAGTTGTACAAAAACGCTTTCTTTCGCCAAGACAGTGCGTTTCTCACTGTTACATGCATTTGAATGGGGAACTCGACCGAAACAAAGTATAGGTTTTCATTATGTGAATAACTTGGAAATCTTAGCTCAAACAGCTGCAAAACCCGTTTTCCCAGCACGGAGACCTTGAGTTCTATAAGATAAAGCCATAAACATGTTTGTCTGAGTCTTCTATCAAAAGTTACAGCTATTTATATGAAGTTGTACAAAAACGCTTTCTTTCGCCAAGATAGTGCGTTTCTCACTGTTACATGCATTTGAATGGGGAACTTGACCGAAACAAAGTATAGGTTTTCACTATGTGAATAACTTGGAAATCTTAGCTCAAACAGCTGCAAAACCTGTTTGCCCAGCACGGAGACCTTGAGTTCTATAAGATAAAGCCATAAACATGTGTATCCGAGTCTTCTATCAAAAGTTACAGCTATTCATATGAAGTTGTACAAAAACGCTTTCTTTCGCCAAGACAGTGCGTTTCTCACTGTTACATGCATTTGAATGGGGAACTCGACCGAAACAAAGTATAGGTTTTCATTATGTGAATAACTTGGAAATCTTAGCTCAAACAGCTGCAAAACCCGTTTTCCCAGCACGGAGACCTTGAGTTCTATAAGATAAAGCCATAAACATGTTTGTCTGAGTCTTCTATCAAAAGTTACAGCTATTTATATGAAGTTGTACAAAAACGCTTTCTTTCGCCAAGATAGTGCGTTTCTCACTGTTACATGCATTTGAATGGGGAACTTGACCGAAACAAAGTATAGGTTTTCACTATGTGAATAACTTGGAAATCTTAGCTCAAACAGCTGCAAAACCTGTTTTCCCAGCACGGGAACCTTGAGCTCTATAAGATAAAGCCATAAACATGTGTATCCGAGTCTTCTATCAAAAGTTACAGCTATTCATATGAAGTTGTACAAAAACGCTTTCTTTCGCCAAGACAGTGCGTTTCTCACTGTTACATGCATTTGAATGGGGAACTCGACCGAAACAAAGTATAGGTTTTCATTATGTGAATAACTTGGAAATCTTAGCTCAAACAGCTGCAAAACCTGTTTGCCCAGCACGGAGACCTTGAGTTCTATAAGATAAAGCCATAAACATGTGTATCCGAGTCTTCTATCAAAAGTTACAGCTATTCATATGAAGTTGTACAAAAACGCTTTCTTTCGCCAAGACAGTGCGTTTCTCACTGTTACATGCATTTGAATGGGGAACTCCACCAAAACAAAGTATAGGTTTTCATTATGTGAATAACTTGGAAATCTTTGCTCAAACAGCTGCAAAACCTGTTTGCCCAGCACGGGAACCTTGAGTTCTATAAGATAAAGCCATAAACATGTGTATCCGAGTCTTCTATCAAAAGTTACAGCTATTTATATGAAGTTGTACAAAAACGCTTTCTTTCGCCAAGACAGTGCGTTTCTCACTGTTACATGCATTTGAATGGGGAACTCCACCGAAACAAAGTATAGGTTTTCATTATGTGAATAACTTGGAAATCTTAGCTCAAACAGCTGCAAAACCCGTTTTCCCAGCACGGAGACCTTGAGTTCTATAAGATAAAGCCATAAACATGTTTGTCTGAGTCTTCTATCAAAAGTTACAGCTATTTATATGAAGTTGTACAAAAACGCTTTCTTTCGCCAAGATAGTGCGTTTCTCACTGTTACATGCATTTGAATGGGGAACTTGACCGAAACAAAGTATAGGTTTTCACTATGTGAATAACTTGGAAATCTTAGCTCAAACAGCTGCAAAACCTGTTTTCCCAGCACGGGAACCTTGAGCTCTATAAGATAAAGCCATAAACATGTGTATCCGAGTCTTCTATCAAAAGTTACAGCTATTCATATGAAGTTGTACAAAAACGCTTTCTTTCGCCAAGACAGTGCGTTTCTCACTGTTACATGCATTTGAATGGGGAACTCGACCGAAACAAAGTATAGGTTTTCATTATGTGAATAACTTGGAAATCTTAGCTCAAACAGCTGCAAAACCTGTTTGCCCAGCACGGAGACCTTGAGTTCTATAAGATAAAGCCATAAACATGTGTATCCGAGTCTTCTATCAAAAGTTACAGCTATTCATATGAAGTTGTACAAAAACGCTTTCTTTCGCCAAGACAGTGCGTTTCTCACTGTTACATGCATTTGAATGGGGAACTCCACCAAAACAAAGTATAGGTTTTCATTATGTGAATAACTTTGAAATCTTTGCTCAAACAGCTGCAAAACCTGTTTGCCCAGCACGGGAACCTTGAGTTCTATAAGATAAAGCCATAAACATGTGTATCCGAGTCTTCTATCAAAAGTTACAGCTATTTATATGAAGTTGTACAAAATAGCTTTCTTTCGCCAAGACAGTGCGTTTCTCACTGTTACATGCATTTGAATGGGGAACTCCACCGAAACAAAGTATAGGTTTTCATTATGTGAATAACTTGGAAATCTTAGCTCAAACAGCTGCAAAACCTGTTTGCCCAGCACGGAGACCTTGAGTTCTATAAGATAAAGCCATAAACATGTGTATCCGAGTCTTCTATCAAAAGTTACAGCTATTTATATGAAGTTGTACAAAAACGCTTTCTTTCGCCAAGACAGTGCGTTTCTCACTGTTACATGCATTTGAATGGGGAACTCCACCAAAACAAAGTATAGGTTTTCATTATGTGAATAACTTGGAAATCTTAGCTCAAACAGCTGCAAAACCTGTTTTCCCAGCACGGGAACCTTGAGCTCTATAAGATAAAGCCATAAACATGTGTATCCGAGTCTTCTATCAAAAGTTACAGCTATTCATATGAAGTTGTACAAAAACGCTTTCTTTCGCCAAGACAGTGCGTTTCTCACTGTTACATGCATTTGAATGGGGAACTCGACCGAAACAAAGTATAGGTTTTCATTATGTGAATAACTTGGAAATCTTAGCTCAAACAGCTGCAAAACCTGTTTGCCCAGCACGGAGACCTTGAGTTCTATAAGATAAAGCCATAAACATGTGTATCCGAGTCTTCTATCAAAAGTTACAGCTATTCATATGAAGTTGTACAAAAACGCTTTCTTTCGCCAAGACAGTGCGTTTCTCACTGTTACATGCATTTGAATGGGGAACTCCACCAAAACAAAGTATAGGTTTTCATTATGTGAATAACTTGGAAATCTTAGCTCAAACAGCTGCAAAACCTGTTTTCCCAGCACGGGAACCTTGAGCTCTATAAGATAAAGCCATAAACATGTGTATCCGAGTCTTCTATCAAAAGTTACAGCTATTCATATGAAGTTGTACAAAAACGCTTTCTTTCGCCAAGACAGTGCGTTTCTCACTGTTACATGCATTTGAATGGGGAACTCCACCGAAACAAAGTATAGGTTTTCATTATGTGAATAACTTGGAAATCTTAGCTCAAACAGCTGCAAAACCTGTTTGCCCAGCACGGAGACCTTGAGTTCTATAAGATAAAGCCATAAACATGTGTATCCGAGTCTTCTATCAAAAGTTACAGCTATTCATATGAAGTTGTACAAAAACGCTTTCTTTCGCCAAGACAGTGCGTTTCTCACTGTTACATGCATTTGAATGGGGAACTCGACCGAAACAAAGTATAGGTTTTCATTATGTGAATAACTTGGAAATCTTAGCTCAAACAGCTGCAAAACCCGTTTTCCCAGCACGGAGACCTTGAGTTCTATAAGATAAAGCCATAAACATGTTTGTCTGAGTCTTCTATCAAAAGTTACAGCTATTTATATGAAGTTGTACAAAAACGCTTTCTTTCGCCAAGATAGTGCGTTTCTCACTGTTACATGCATTTGAATGGGGAACTTGACCGAAACAAAGTATAGGTTTTCACTATGTGAATAACTTGGAAATCTTAGCTCAAACAGCTGCAAAACCTGTTTTCCCAGCACGGAGACCTTGAGTTCTATAAGATAAAGCCATAAACATGTGTATCCGAGTCTTCTATCAAAAGTTACAGCTATTTATATGAAGTTGTACAAAAACGCTTTCTTTCGCCAAGACAGTGCGTTTCTCACTGTTACATGCATTTGAATGGGGAACTCGACCGAAACAAAGTATAGGTTTTCATTATGTGAATAACTTGGAAATCTTAGCTCAAACAGCTGCAAAACCTGTTTTCCCAGCACGGGAACCTTGAGCTCTATAAGATAAAGCCATAAACATGTGTATCCGAGTCTTCTATCAAAAGTTACAGCTATTCATATGAAGTTGTACAAAAACGCTTTCTTTCGCCAAGACAGTGCGTTTCTCACTGTTACATGCATTTGAATGGGGAACTCGACCGAAACAAAGTATAGGTTTTCATTATGTGAATAACTTGGAAATCTTAGCTCAAACAGCTGCAAAACCTGTTTTCCCAGCACGGGAACCTTGAGCTCTATAAGATAAAGCCATAAACATGTGTATCCGAGTCTTCTATCAAAAGTTACAGCTATTCATATGAAGTTGTACAAAAACGCTTTCTTTCGCCAAGACAGTGCGTTTCTCACTGTTACATGCATTTGAATGGGGAACTCGACCGAAACAAAGTATAGGTTTTCATTATGTGAATAACTTGGAAATCTTAGCTCAAACAGCTGCAAAACCTGTTTGCCCAGCACGGAGACCTTGAGTTCTATAAGATAAAGCCATAAACATGTGTATCCGAGTCTTCTATCAAAAGTTACAGCTATTCATATGAAGTTGTACAAAAACGCTTTCTTTCGCCAAGACAGTGCGTTTCTCACTGTTACATGCATTTGAATGGGGAACTCCACCAAAACAAAGTATAGGTTTTCATTATGTGAATAACTTGGAAATCTTTGCTCAAACAGCTGCAAAACCTGTTTGCCCAGCACGGGAACCTTGAGTTCTATAAGATAAAGCCATAAACATGTGTATCCGAGTCTTCTATCAAAAGTTACAGCTATTTATATGAAGTTGTACAAAATAGCTTTCTTTCGCCAAGACAGTGCGTTTCTCACTGTTACATGCATTTGAATGGGGAACTCCACCGAAACAAAGTATAGGTTTTCATTATGTGAATAACTTGGAAATCTTAGCTCAAACAGCTGCAAAACCTGTTTGCCCAGCACGGAGACCTTGAGTTCTATAAGATAAAGCCATAAACATGTGTATCCGAGTCTTCTATCAAAAGTTACAGCTATTTATATGAAGTTGTACAAAAACGCTTTCTTTCGCCAAGACAGTGCGTTTCTCACTGTTACATGCATTTGAATGGGGAACTCCACCAAAACAAAGTATAGGTTTTCATTATGTGAATAACTTGGAAATCTTAGCTCAAACAGCTGCAAAACCTGTTTTCCCAGCACGGGAACCTTGAGCTCTATAAGATAAAGCCATAAACATGTGTATCCGAGTCTTCTATCAAAAGTTACAGCTATTCATATGAAGTTGTACAAAAACGCTTTCTTTCGCCAAGACAGTGCGTTTCTCACTGTTACATGCATTTGAATGGGGAACTCGACCGAAACAAAGTATAGGTTTTCATTATGTGAATAACTTGGAAATCTTAGCTCAAACAGCTGCAAAACCTGTTTGCCCAGCACGGAGACCTTGAGTTCTATAAGATAAAGCCATAAACATGTGTATCCGAGTCTTCTATCAAAAGTTACAGCTATTCATATGAAGTTGTACAAAAACGCTTTCTTTCGCCAAGACAGTGCGTTTCTCACTGTTACATGCATTTGAATGGGGAACTCCACCAAAACAAAGTATAGGTTTTCATTATGTGAATAACTTGGAAATCTTAGCTCAAACAGCTGCAAAACCTGTTTTCCCAGCACGGGAACCTTGAGCTCTATAAGATAAAGCCATAAACATGTGTATCCGAGTCTTCTATCAAAAGTTACAGCTATTCATATGAAGTTGTACAAAAACGCTTTCTTTCGCCAAGACAGTGCGTTTCTCACTGTTACATGCATTTGAATGGGGAACTCCACCGAAACAAAGTATAGGTTTTCATTATGTGAATAACTTGGAAATCTTAGCTCAAACAGCTGCAAAACCTGTTTGCCCAGCACGGAGACCTTGAGTTCTATAAGATAAAGCCATAAACATGTGTATCCGAGTCTTCTATCAAAAGTTACAGCTATTCATATGAAGTTGTACAAAAACGCTTTCTTTCGCCAAGACAGTGCGTTTCTCACTGTTACATGCATTTGAATGGGGAACTCGACCGAAACAAAGTATAGGTTTTCATTATGTGAATAACTTGGAAATCTTAGCTCAAACAGCTGCAAAACCTGTTTTCCCAGCACGGAGACCTTGAGTTCTATAAGATAAAGCCATAAACATGTTTGTCTGAGTCTTCTATCAAAAGTTACAGCTATTTATATGAAGTTGTACAAAAACGCTTTCTTTCGCCAAGATAGTGCGTTTCTCACTGTTACATGCATTTGAATGGGGAACTTGACCGAAACAAAGTATAGGTTTTCACTATGTGAATAACTTGGAAATCTTAGCTCAAACAGCTGCAAAACCTGTTTTCCCAGCACGGGAACCTTGAGCTCTATAAGATAAAGCCATAAACATGTGTATCCGAGTCTTCTATCAAAAGTTACAGCTATTCATATGAAGTTGTACAAAAACGCTTTCTTTCGCCAAGACAGTGCGTTTCTCACTGTTACATGCATTTGAATGGGGAACTCGACCGAAACAAAGTATAGGTTTTCATTATGTGAATAACTTGGAAATCTTAGCTCAAACAGCTGCAAAACCTGTTTGCCCAGCACGGAGACCTTGAGTTCTATAAGATAAAGCCATAAACATGTGTATCCGAGTCTTCTATCAAAAGTTACAGCTATTTATATGAAGTTGTACAAAAACGCTTTCTTTCGCCAAGACAGTGCGTTTCTCACTGTTACATGCATTTGAATGGGGAACTCGACCGAAACAAAGTATAGGTTTTCATTATGTGAATAACTTGGAAATCTTAGCTCAAACAGCTGCAAAACCTGTTTTCCCAGCACGGGAACCTTGAGCTCTATAAGATAAAGCCATAAACATGTGTATCCGAGTCTTCTATCAAAAGTTACAGCTATTCATATGAAGTTGTACAAAAACGCTTTCTTTCGCCAAGACAGTGCGTTTCTCACTGTTACATGCATTTGAATGGGGAACTCCACCAAAACAAAGTATAGGTTTTCATTATGTGAATAACTTGGAAATCTTAGCTCAAACAGCTGCAAAACCTGTTTTCCCAGCACGGGAACCTTGAGCTCTATAAGATAAAGCCATAAACATGTGTATCCGAGTCTTCTATCAAAAGTTACAGCTATTCATATGAAGTTGTACAAAAACGCTTTCTTTCGCCAAGACAGTGCGTTTCTCACTGTTACATGCATTTGAATGGGGAACTCGACCGAAACAAAGTATAGGTTTTCATTATGTGAATAACTTGGAAATCTTAGCTCAAACAGCTGCAAAACCTGTTTTCCCAGCACGGGAACCTTGAGCTCTATAAGATAAAGCCATAAACATGTGTATCCGAGTCTTCTATCAAAAGTTACAGCTATTCATATGAAGTTGTACAAAAACGCTTTCTTTCGCCAAGACAGTGCGTTTCTCACTGTTACATGCATTTGAATGGGGAACTCCACCGAAACAAAGTATAGGTTTTCATTATGTGAATAACTTGGAAATCTTAGCTCAAACAGCTGCAAAACCTGTTTTCCCAGCACGGGAACCTTGAGTTCTATAAGATAAAGCCATAAACATGTGTATCCGAGTCTTCTATCAAAAGTTACAGCTATTCATATGAAGTTGTACAAAAACGCTTTCTTTCGCCAAGACAGTGCGTTTCTCACTGTTACATGCATTTGAATGGGGAACTCCACCAAAACAAAGTATAGGTTTTCATTATGTGAATAACTTGGAAATCTTTGCTCAAACAGCTGCAAAACCTGTTTGCCCAGCACGGGAACCTTGAGTTCTATAAGATAAAGCCATAAACATGTGTATCCGAGTCTTCTATCAAAAGTTACAGCTATTTATATGAAGTTGTACAAAATAGCTTTCTTTCGCCAAGACAGTGCGTTTCTCACTGTTACATGCATTTGAATGGGGAACTCGACCGAAACAAAGTATAGGTTTTCATTATGTGAATAACTTGGAAATCTTAGCTCAAACAGCTGCAAAACCTGTTTTCCCAGCAAGGGAACCTTGAGTTCTATAAGATAAAGCCATAAACATGTTTGTCTGAGTCTTCTATCAAAAGTTACAGCTATTTATATGAAGTTGTACAAAATAGCTTTCTTTCGCCAAGACAGTGCGTTTCTCACTGTTACATGCATTTGAATGGGGAACTCCACCGAAACAAAGTATAGGTTTTCATTATGTGAATAACTTGGAAATCTTAGCTCAAACAGCTGCAAAACCTGTTTGCCCAGCACGTAGACCTTGAGTTCTATAAGATAAAGCCATAAACATGTGTATCCGAGTCTTCTATCAAAAGTTACAGCTATTTAAATGAAGTTGTACAAAATAGCTTTCTTTCGCCAAGACAGTGCGTTTCTCACTGTTACATGCATTTGAATGGGGAACTCCACCGAAACAAAGTATAGGTTTTCATTATGTGAATAACTTGGAAATCTTAGCTCAAACAGCTGCAAAACCTGTTTTCCCAGCACGGGAACCTTGAGCTCTATAAGATAAAGCCATAAACATGTGTATCCGAGTCTTCTATCAAAAGTTACAGCTATTCATATGAAGTTGTACAAAAACGCTTTCTTTCGCCAAGACAGTGCGTTTCTCACTGTTACATGCATTTGAATGGGGAACTCGACCGAAACAAAGTATAGGTTTTCATTATGTGAATAACTTGGAAATCTTAGCTCAAACAGCTAAAAAACCTGTTTTCCCAGCACGGGAACCTTGAGCTCTATAAGATAAAGCCATAAACATGTGTATCCGAGTCTTCTATCAAAAGTTACAGCTATTCATATGAAGTTGTACAAAAACGCTTTCTTTCGCCAAGACAGTGCGTTTCTCACTGTTACATGCATTTGAATGGGGAACTTGACCGAAACAAAGTATAGGTTTTCATTATGTGAATAACTTGGAAATCTTAGCTCAAACAGCTGCAAAACCTGTTTTCCCAGCACGGGAACCTTGAGCTCTATAAGATAAAGCCATAAACATGTGTATCCGAGTCTTCTATCAAAAGTTACAGCTATTCATATGAAGTTGTACAAAAACGCTTTCTTTCGCCAAGACAGTGCGTTTCTCACTGTTACATGCATTTGAATGGGGAACTCGACCGAAACAAAGTATAGGTTTTCATTATGTGAATAACTTGGAAATCTTAGCTCAAACAGCTGCAAAACCTGTTTTCCCAGCACGGAGACCTTGAGTTCTATAAGATAAAGCCATAAACATGTTTGTCTGAGTCTTCTATCAAAAGTTACAGCTATTTATATGAAGTTGTACAAAAACGCTTTCTTTCGCCAAGACAGTGCGTTTCTCACTGTTACATTCATTTGAATGGGGAACTCCACCGAAACAAAGTATAGGTTTTCATTATGTGAATAACTTGGAAATCTTAGCTCAAACAGCTGCAAAACCTGTTTGCCCAGCACGGAGACCTTGAGTTCTATAAGATAAAGCCATAAACATGTGTATCCGAGTCTTCTATCAAAAGTTACAGCTATTCATATGAAGTTGTACAAAAACGCTTTCTTTCGCCAAGACAGTGCGTTTCTCACTGTTACATGCATTTGAATGGGGAACTCGACCGAAACAAAGTATAGATTTTCATTATGTGAATAACTTGGAAATCTTAGCTCAAACAGCTGCAAAACCTGTTTTCCCAGCACGGGAACCTTGAGCTCTATAAGATAAAGCCATAAACATGTGTATCCGAGTGTTCTATCAAAAGTTACAGCTATTCATATGAAGTTGTACAAAAACGCTTTCTTTCGCCAAGACAGTGCGTTTCTCACTGTTACATGCATTTGAATGGGGAACTCGACCGAAACAAAGTATAGGTTTTCATTATGTGAATAACTTGGAAATCTTAGCTCAAACAGCTAAAAAACCTGTTTTCCCAGCACGGGAACCTTGAGTTCTATAAGATAAAGCCATAAACATGTGTATCCGAGTCTTCTATCAAAAGTTACAGCTATTTATATGAAGTTGTACAAAAACGCTTTCTTTCGCCAAGACAGTGCGTTTCTCACTGTTACATGCATTTGAATGGGGAACTCCACCGAAACAAAGTATAGGTTTTCATTATGTGAATAACTTGGAAATCTTAGCTCAAACAGCTGCAAAACCTGTTTTCCCAGCACGGGTACCTTGAGCTCTATAAGATAAAGCCATAAACATGTGTATCCGAGTCTTCTATCAAAAGTTACAGCTATTCATATGAAGTTGTACAAAAACGCTTTCTTTCGCCAAGACAGTGCGTTTCTCACTGTTACATGCATTTGAATGGGGAACTCGACCGAAACAAAGTATAGGTTTTCATTATGTGAATAACTTGGAAATCTTAGCTCAAACAGCTGCAAAACCTGTTTTCCCAGCACGGAGACCTTGAGTTCTATAATATAAAGCCATAAACATGTGTATCCGAGTCTTCTATCAAAAGTTACAGCTATTTAAATGAAGTTGTACAAAATAGCTTTCTTTCGCCAAGACAGTGCGTTTCTCACTGTTACATGCATTTGAATGGGGAACTCCACCGAAACAAAGTATAGGTTTTCATTATGTGAATAACTTGGAAATCTTAGCTCAAACAGCTGCAAAACCTGTTTTCCCAGCACGGGAACCTTGAGCTCTATAAGATAAAGCCATAAACATGTGTATCCGAGTCTTCTATCAAAAGTTACAGCTATTCATATGAAGTTGTACAAAAACGCTTTCTTTCGCCAAGACAGTGCGTTTCTCACTGTTACATGCATTTGAATGGGGAACTCCACCGAAACAAAGTATAGGTTTTCATTATGTGAATAACTTGGAAATCTTAGCTCAAACAGCTGCAAAACCTGTTTTCCCAGCACGGGAACCTTGAGTTCTATAAGATAAAGCCATAAACATGTGTATCCGAGTCTTCTATCAAAAGTTACAGCTATTTATATGAAGTTGTACAAAAACGCTTTCTTTCGCCAAGACAGTGCGTTTCTCACTGTTACATGCATTTGAATGGGGAACTCGACCGAAACAAAGTATAGGTTTTCATTATGTGAATAACTTGGAAATCTTAGCTCAAACAGCTGCAAAACCTGTTTTCCCAGCACGGAGACCTTGAGTTCTATAAGATAAAGCCATAAACATGTGTATCCGAGTCTTCTATCAAAAGTTACAGCTATTTAAATGAAGTTGTACAAAATAGCTTTCTTTCGCCAAGACAGTGCGTTTCTCACTGTTACATGCATTTGAATGGGGAACTCGACCGAAACAAAGTATAGGTTTTCATTATGTGAATAACTTGGAAATCTTAGCTCAAACAGCTGCAAAACCTGTTTTCCCAGCACGGGAACCTTGAGCTCTATAAGATAAAGCCATAAACATGTGTATCCGAGTCTTCTATCAAAAGTTACAGCTATTCATATGAAGTTGTACAAAAACGCTTTCTTTCGCCAAGACAGTGCGTTTCTCACTGTTACATGCATTTGAATGGGGAACTCCACCGAAACAAAGTATAGGTTTTCATTATGTGAATAACTTGGAAATCTTAGCTCAAACAGCTGCAAAACCTGTTTTCCCAGCACGGGAACCTTGAGTTCTATAAGATAAAGCCATAAACATGTGTATCCGAGTCTTCTATCAAAAGTTACAGCTATTCATATGAAGTTGTACAAAAACGCTTTCTTTCGCCAAGACAGTGCGTTTCTCACTGTTACATGCATTTGAATGGGGAACTCCACCAAAACAAAGTATAGGTTTTCATTATGTGAATAACTTGGAAATCTTTGCTCAAACAGCTGCAAAACCTGTTTGCCCAGCACGGGAACCTTGAGTTCTATAAGATAAAGCCATAAACATGTGTATCCGAGTCTTCTATCAAAAGTTACAGCTATTTATATGAAGTTGTACAAAATAGCTTTCTTTCGCCAAGACAGTGCGTTTCTCACTGTTACATGCATTTGAATGGGGAACTCGACCGAAACAAAGTATAGGTTTTCATTATGTGAATAACTTGGAAATCTTAGCTCAAACAGCTGCAAAACCTGTTTTCCCAGCAAGGGAACCTTGAGTTCTATAAGATAAAGCCATAAACATGTTTGTCTGAGTCTTCTATCAAAAGTTACAGCTATTTATATGAAGTTGTACAAAATAGCTTTCTTTCGCCAAGACAGTGCGTTTCTCACTGTTACATGCATTTGAATGGGGAACTCCACCGAAACAAAGTATAGGTTTTCATTATGTGAATAACTTGGAAATCTTAGCTCAAACAGCTGCAAAACCTGTTTGCCCAGCACGGAGACCTTGAGTTCTATAAGATAAAGCCATAAACATGTGTATCCGAGTCTTCTATCAAAAGTTACAGCTATTCATATGAAGTTGTACAAAAACGCTTTCTTTCGCCAAGACAGTGCGTTTCTCACTGTTACATGCATTTGAATGGGGAACTCGACCGAAACAAAGTATAGGTTTTCATTATGTGAATAACTTGGAAATCTTAGCTCAAACAGCTGCAAAACCTGTTTTCCCAGCACGTAGACCTTGAGTTCTATAAGATAAAGCCATAAACATGTGTATCCGAGTCTTCTATCAAAAGTTACAGCTATTTAAATGAAGTTGTACAAAATAGCTTTCTTTCGCCAAGACAGTGCGTTTCTCACTGTTACATGCATTTGAATGGGGAACTCGACCGAAACAAAGTATAGGTTTTCATTATGTGAATAACTTGGAAATCTTAGCTCAAACAGCTGCAAAACCTGTTTTCCCAGCACGGGAACCTTGAGCTCTATAAGATAAAGCCATAAACATGTGTATCCGAGTCTTCTATCAAAAGTTACAGCTATTCATAGGAAGTTGTACAAAAACGCTTTCTTTCGCCAAGACAGTGCGTTTCTCACTGTTACATGCATTTGAATGGGGAACTCGACCGAAACAAAGTATAGGTTTTCATTATGTGAATAACTTGGAAATCTTAGCTCAAACAGCTAAAAAACCTGTTTTCCCAGCACGGGAACCTTGAGCTCTATAAGATAAAGCCATAAACATGTGTATCCGAGTCTTCTATCAAAAGTTACAGCTATTCATATGAAGTTGTACAAAAACGCTTTCTTTCGCCAAGACAGTGCGTTTCTCACTGTTACATGCATTTGAATGGGGAACTCGACCGAAACAAAGTATAGGTTTTCATTATGTGAATAACTTGGAAATCTTAGCTCAAACAGCTGCAAAACCTGTTTTCCCAGCACGGGAACCTTGAGTTCTATAAGATAAAGCCATAAACATGTGTATCCGAGTCTTCTATCAAAAGTTACAGCTATTTATATGAAGTTGTACAAAAACGCTTTCTTTCGCCAAGACAGTGCGTTTCTCACTGTTACATGCATTTGAATGGGGAACTCGACCGAAACAAAGTATAGGTTTTCATTATGTGAATAACTTGGAAATCTTAGCTCAAACAGCTGCAAAACCTGTTTTCCCAGCACGGAGACCTTGAGTTCTATAAGATAAAGCCATAAACATGTGTATCCGAGTCTTCTATCAAAAGTTACAGCTATTTAAATGAAGTTGTACAAAATAGCTTTCTTTCGCCAAGACAGTGCGTTTCTCACTGTTACATGCATTTGAATGGGGAACTCCACCGAAACAAAGTATAGGTTTTCATTATGTGAATAACTTGGAAATCTTAGCTCAAACAGCTGCAAAACCTGTTTTCCCAGCACGGGAACCTTGAGCTCTATAAGATAAAGCCATAAACATGTGTATCCGAGTCTTCTATCAAAAGTTACAGCTATTCATATGAAGTTGTACAAAAACGCTTTCTTTCGCCAAGACAGTGCGTTTCTCACTGTTACATGCATTTGAATGGGGAACTCCACCGAAACAAAGTATAGGTTTTCATTATGTGAATAACTTGGAAATCTTAGCTCAAACAGCTGCAAAACCTGTTTTCCCAGCACGGAGACCTTGAGTTCTATAAGATAAAGCCATAAACATGTTTGTCTGAGTCTTCTATCAAAAGTTACAGCTATTTATATGAAGTTGTACAAAAACGCTTTCTTTCGCCAAGACAGTGCGTTTCTCACTGTTACATTCATTTGAATGGGGAACTCCACCGAAACAAAGTATAGGTTTTCATTATGTGAATAACTTGGAAATCTTAGCTCAAACAGCTGCAAAACCTGTTTGCCCAGCACGGAGACCTTGAGTTCTATAAGATAAAGCCATAAACATGTGTATCCGAGTCTTCTATCAAAAGTTACAGCTATTCATATGAAGTTGTACAAAAACGCTTTCTTTCGCCAAGACAGTGCGTTTCTCACTGTTACATGCATTTGAATGGGGAACTCGACCGAAACAAAGTATAGGTTTTCATTATGTGAATAACTTGGAAATCTTAGCTCAAACAGCTGCAAAACCTGTTTTCCCAGCACGTAGACCTTGAGTTCTATAAGATAAAGCCATAAACATGTGTATCCGAGTCTTCTATCAAAAGTTACAGCTATTCATATGAAGTTGTACAAAAACGCTTTCTTTCGCCAAGACAGTGCGTTTCTCACTGTTACATGCATTTGAATGGGGAACTCCACCGAAACAAAGTATAGGTTTTCATTATGTGAATAACTTGGAAATCTTAGCTCAAACAGCTAAAAAACCTGTTTTCCCAGCACGGGAACCTTGAGCTCTATAAGATAAAGCCATAAACATGTGTATCCGAGTCTTCTATCAAAAGTTACAGCTATTTAAATGAAGTTGTACAAAATAGCTTTCTTTCGCCAAGACAGTGCGTTTCTCACTGTTACATGCATTTGAATGGGGAACTCCACCGAAACAAAGTATAGGTTTTCATTATGTGAATAACTTGGAAATCTTAGCTCAAACAGCTGCAAAACCTGTTTTCCCAGCACGGGAACCTTGAGCTCTATAAGATAAAGCCATAAACATGTGTATCCGAGTCTTCTATCAAAAGTTACAGCTATTCATATGAAGTTGTACAAAAACGCTTTCTTTCGCCAAGACAGTGCGTTTCTCACTGTTACATGCATTTGAATGGGGAACTCCACCGAAACAAAGTATAGGTTTTCATTATGTGAATAACTTGGAAATCTTAGCTCAAACAGCTGCAAAACCTGTTTTCCCAGCACGGAGACCTTGAGTTCTATAAGATAAAGCCATAAACATGTTTGTCTGAGTCTTCTATCAAAAGTTACAGCTATTTATATGAAGTTGTACAAAAACGCTTTCTTTCGCCAAGACAGTGCGTTTCTCACTGTTACATTCATTTGAATGGGGAACTCCACCGAAACAAAGTATAGGTTTTCATTATGTGAATAACTTGGAAATCTTAGCTCAAACAGCTGCAAAACCTGTTTGCCCAGCACGGAGACCTTGAGTTCTATAAGATAAAGCCATAAACATGTGTATCCGAGTCTTCTATCAAAAGTTACAGCTATTCATATGAAGTTGTACAAAAACGCTTTCTTTCGCCAAGACAGTGCGTTTCTCACTGTTACATGCATTTGAATGGGGAACTCGACCGAAACAAAGTATAGGTTTTCATTATGTGAATAACTTGGAAATCTTAGCTCAAACAGCTGCAAAACCTGTTTTCCCAGCACGTAGACCTTGAGTTCTATAAGATAAAGCCATAAACATGTGTATCCGAGTCTTCTATCAAAAGTTACAGCTATTCATATGAAGTTGTACAAAAACGCTTTCTTTCGCCAAGACAGTGCGTTTCTCACTGTTACATGCATTTGAATGGGGAACTCCACCGAAACAAAGTATAGGTTTTCATTATGTGAATAACTTGGAAATCTTAGCTCAAACAGCTAAAAAACCTGTTTTCCCAGCACGGGAACCTTGAGCTCTATAAGATAAAGCCATAAACATGTGTATCCGAGTCTTCTATCAAAAGTTACAGCTATTTAAATGAAGTTGTACAAAATAGCTTTCTTTCGCCAAGACAGTGCGTTTCTCACTGTTACATGCATTTGAATGGGGAACTCCACCGAAACAAAGTATAGGTTTTCATTATGTGAATAACTTGGAAATCTTAGCTCAAACAGCTGCAAAACCTGTTTTCCCAGCACGGGAACCTTGAGCTCTATAAGATAAAGCCATAAACATGTGTATCCGAGTGTTCTATCAAAAGTTACAGCTATTCATATGAAGTTGTACAAAAACGCTTTCTTTCGCCAAGACAGTGCGTTTCTCACTGTTACATGCATTTGAATGGGGAACTCCACCGAAACAAAGTATAGGTTTTCATTATGTGAATAACTTGGAAATCTTAGCTCAAACAGCTGCAAAACCTGTTTTCCCAGCACGGAGACCTTGAGTTCTATAAGATAAAGCCATAAACATGTTTGTCTGAGTCTTCTATCAAAAGTTACAGCTATTTATATGAAGTTGTACAAAAACGCTTTCTTTCGCCAAGACAGTGCGTTTCTCACTGTTACATTCATTTGAATGGGGAACTCCACCGAAACAAAGTATAGGTTTTCATTATGTGAATAACTTGGAAATCTTAGCTCAAACAGCTGCAAAACCTGTTTGCCCAGCACGGAGACCTTGAGTTCTATAAGATAAAGCCATAAACATGTGTATCCGAGTCTTCTATCAAAAGTTACAGCTATTCATATGAAGTTGTACAAAAACGCTTTCTTTCGCCAAGACAGTGCGTTTCTCACTGTTACATGCATTTGAATGGGGAACTCCACCGAAACAAAGTATAGGTTTTCATTATGTGAATAACTTGGAAATCTTAGCTCAAACAGCTGCAAAACCTGTTTTCCCAGCACGTAGACCTTGAGCTCTATAAGATAAAGCCATAAACATGTGTATCCGAGTCTTCTATCAAAAGTTACAGCTATTCATATGAAGTTGTACAAAAACGCTTTCTTTCGCCAAGACAGTGCGTTTCTCACTGTTACATGCATTTGAATGGGGAACTCGACCGAAACAAAGTATAGGTTTTCATTATGTGAATAACTTGGAAATCTTAGCTCAAACAGCTAAAAAACCTGTTTTCCCAGCACGGGAACCTTGAGCTCTATAAGATAAAGCCATAAACATGTGTATCCGAGTCTTCTATCAAAAGTTACAGCTATTCATATGAAGTTGTACAAAAACGCTTTCTTTCGCCAAGACAGTGCGTTTCTCACTGTTACATGCATTTGAATGGGGAACTCCACCGAAACAAAGTATAGGTTTTCATTATGTGAATAACTTGGAAATCTTAGCTCAAACAGCTGCAAAACCTGTTTTCCCAGCACGGGAACCTTGAGTTCTATAAGATAAAGCCATAAACATGTGTATCCGAGTCTTCTATCAAAAGTTACAGCTATTTATATGAAGTTGTACAAAAACGCTTTCTTTCGCCAAGACAGTGCGTTTCTCACTGTTACATGCATTTGAATGGGGAACTCCACCGAAACAAAGTATAGGTTTTCATTATGTGAATAACTTGGAAATCTTAGCTCAAACAGCTGCAAAACCTGTTTTCCCAGCACGGGAACCTTGAGCTCTATAAGATAAAGCCATAAACATGTGTATCCGAGTCTTCTATCAAAAGTTACAGCTATTCATATGAAGTTGTACAAAAACGCTTTCTTTCGCCAAGACAGTGCGTTTCTCACTGTTACATGCATTTGAATGGGGAACTCCACCGAAACAAAGTATAGGTTTTCATTATGTGAATAACTTGGAAATCTTAGCTCAAACAGCTGCAAAACCTGTTTTCCCAGCACGGGAACCTTGAGTTCTATAAGATAAAGCCATAAACATGTGTATCCGAGTCTTCTATCAAACGTTACAGCTATTTATATGAAGTTGTACAAAAACGCTTTCTTTCGCCAAGACAGTGCGTTTCTCACTGTTACATGCATTTGAATGGGGAACTCGACCGAAACAAAGTATAGGTTTTCATTATGTGAATAACTTGGAAATCTTAGCTCAAACAGCTGCAAAACCTGTTTTCCCAGCACGGAGACCTTGAGTTCTATAAGATAAAGCCATAAACATGTTTGTCTGAGTCTTCTATCAAAAGTTACAGCTATTTATATGAAGTTGTACAAAAACGCTTTCTTTCGCCAAGACAGTGCGTTTCTCACTGTTACATGCATTTGAATGGGGAACTCGACCGAAACAAAGTATAGGTTTTCATTATGTGAATAACTTGGAAATCTTAGCTCAAACAGCTGCAAAACCTGTTTTCCCAGCACGGAGACCTTGAGTTCTATAAGATAAAGCCATAAACATGTGTATCCGAGTCTTCTATCAAAAGTTACAGCTATTTAAATGAAGTTGTACAAAATAGCTTTCTTTCGCCAAGACAGTGCGTTTCTCACTGTTACATGCATTTGAATGGGGAACTCCACCGAAACAAAGTATAGGTTTTCATTATGTGAATAACTTGGAAATCTTAGCTCAAACAGCTGCAAAACCTGTTTTCCCAGCACGGGAACCTTGAGCTCTATAAGATAAAGCCATAAACATGTGTATCCGAGTCTTCTATCAAAAGTTACAGCTATTCATATGAAGTTGTACAAAAACGCTTTCTTTCGCCAAGACAGTGCGTTTCTCACTGTTACATGCATTTGAATGGGGAACTCCACCGAAACAAAGTATAGGTTTTCATTATGTGAATAACTTGGAAATCTTAGCTCAAACAGCTGCAAAACCTGTTTTCCCAGCACGGAGACCTTGAGTTCTATAAGATAAAGCCATAAACATGTTTGTCTGAGTCTTCTATCAAAAGTTACAGCTATTTATATGAAGTTGTACAAAAACGCTTTCTTTCGCCAAGACAGTGCGTTTCTCACTGTTACATTCATTTGAATGGGGAACTCCACCGAAACAAAGTATAGGTTTTCATTATGTGAATAACTTGGAAATCTTAGCTCAAACAGCTAAAAAACCTGTTTTCCCAGCACGGGAACCTTGAGCTCTATAAGATAAAGCCATAAACATGTGTATCCGAGTCTTCTATCAAAAGTTACAGCTATTCATATGAAGTTGTACAAAAACGCTTTCTTTCGCCAAGACAGTGCGTTTCTCACTGTTACATGCATTTGAATGGGGAACTCCACCGAAACAAAGTATAGGTTTTCATTATGTGAATAACTTGGAAATCTTAGCTCAAACAGCTGCAAAACCTGTTTTCCCAGCACGGGAACCTTGAGTTCTATAAGATAAAGCCATAAACATGTGTATCCGAGTCTTCTATCAAAAGTTACAGCTATTTATATGAAGTTGTACAAAAACGCTTTCTTTCGCCAAGACAGTGCGTTTCTCACTGTTACATGCATTTGAATGGGGAACTCGACCGAAACAAAGTATAGGTTTTCATTATGTGAATAACTTGGAAATCTTAGCTCAAACAGCTGCAAAACCTGTTTTCCCAGCACGGAGACCTTGAGTTCTATAAGATAAAGCCATAAACATGTGTATCCGAGTCTTCTATCAAAAGTTACAGCTATTTAAATGAAGTTGTACAAAATAGCTTTCTTTCGCCAAGACAGTGCGTTTCTCACTGTTACATGCATTTGAATGGGGAACTCCACCGAAACAAAGTATAGGTTTTCATTATGTGAATAACTTGAAAATCTTAGCTCAAACAGCTGCAAAACCTGTTTTCCCAGCACGGAGACCTTGAGTTCTATAAGATAAAGCCATAAACATGTGTATCCGAGTCTTCTATCAAAAGTTACAGCTATTCATATGAAGTTGTACAAAAACGCTTTCTTTCGCCAAGACAGTGCGTTTCTCACTGTTACATTCATTTGAATGGGGAACTCCACCGAAACAAAGTATAGGTTTTCATTATGTGAATAACTTGAAAATCTTAGCTCAAACAGCTGCAAAACCTGTTTTCCCAGCACGGGAACCTTGAGCTCTATAAGATAAAGCCATAAACATGTGTATCCGAGTCTTCTATCAAAAGTTACAGCTATTCATATGAAGTTGTACAAAAACGCTTTCTTTCGCCAAGACAGTGCGTTTCTCACTGTTACATGCATTTGAATGGGGAACTCGACCGAAACAAAGTATAGGTTTTCATTATGTGAATAACTTGGAAATCTTAGCTCAAACAGCTGCAAAACCTGTTTTCCCAGCACGGAGACCTTGAGTTCTATAAGATAAAGCCATAAACATGTGTATCCGAGTCTTCTATCAAAAGTTACAGCTATTTAAATGAAGTTGTACAAAATAGCTTTCTTTCGCCAAGACAGTGCGTTTCTCACTGTTACATGCATTTGAATGGGGAACTCCACCGAAACAAAGTATAGGTTTTCATTATGTGAATAACTTGGAAATCTTAGCTCAAACAGCTGCAAAACCTGTTTTCCCAGCACGGGAACCTTGAGCTCTATAAGATAAAGCCATAAACATGTGTATCCGAGTCTTCTATCAAAAGTTACAGCTATTCATATGAAGTTGTACAAAAACGCTTTCTTTCGCCAAGACAGTGCGTTTCTCACTGTTACATGCATTTGAATGGGGAACTCCACCGAAACAAAGTATAGGTTTTCATTATGTGAATAACTTGGAAATCTTAGCTCAAACAGCTGCAAAACCTGTTTTCCCAGCACGGAGACCTTGAGTTCTATAAGATAAAGCCATAAACATGTTTGTCTGAGTCTTCTATCAAAAGTTACAGCTATTTATATGAAGTTGTACAAAAACGCTTTCTTTCGCCAAGACAGTGCGTTTCTCACTGTTACATTCATTTGAATGGGGAACTCCACCGAAACAAAGTATAGGTTTTCATTATGTGAATAACTTGGAAATCTTAGCTCAAACAGCTAAAAAACCTGTTTTCCCAGCACGGGAACCTTGAGCTCTATAAGATAAAGCCATAAACATGTGTATCCGAGTCTTCTATCAAAAGTTACAGCTATTCATATGAAGTTGTACAAAAACGCTTTCTTTCGCCAAGACAGTGCGTTTCTCACTGTTACATGCATTTGAATGGGGAACTCCACCGAAACAAAGTATAGGTTTTCATTATGTGAATAACTTGGAAATCTTAGCTCAAACAGCTGCAAAACCTGTTTTCCCAGCACGGGAACCTTGAGTTCTATAAGATAAAGCCATAAACATGTGTATCCGAGTCTTCTATCAAAAGTTACAGCTATTTATATGAAGTTGTACAAAAACGCTTTCTTTCGCCAAGACAGTGCGTTTCTCACTGTTACATGCATTTGAATGGGGAACTCGACCGAAACAAAGTATAGGTTTTCATTATGTGAATAACTTGGAAATCTTAGCTCAAACAGCTGCAAAACCTGTTTTCCCAGCACGGAGACCTTGAGTTCTATAAGATAAAGCCATAAACATGTGTATCCGAGTCTTCTATCAAAAGTTACAGCTATTTAAATGAAGTTGTACAAAATAGCTTTCTTTCGCCAAGACAGTGCGTTTCTCACTGTTACATGCATTTGAATGGGGAACTCCACCGAAACAAAGTATAGGTTTTCATTATGTGAATAACTTGAAAATCTTAGCTCAAACAGCTGCAAAACCTGTTTTCCCAGCACGGAGACCTTGAGTTCTATAAGATAAAGCCATAAACATGTGTATCCGAGTCTTCTATCAAAAGTTACAGCTATTCATATGAAGTTGTACAAAAACGCTTTCTTTCGCCAAGACAGTGCGTTTCTCACTGTTACATTCATTTGAATGGGGAACTCCACCGAAACAAAGTATAGGTTTTCATTATGTGAATAACTTGAAAATCTTAGCTCAAACAGCTGCAAAACCTGTTTTCCCAGCACGGGAACCTTGAGCTCTATAAGATAAAGCCATAAACATGTGTATCCGAGTCTTCTATCAAAAGTTACAGCTATTCATATGAAGTTGTACAAAAACGCTTTCTTTCGCCAAGACAGTGCGTTTCTCACTGTTACATTCATTTGAATGGGGAACTCCACCGAAACAAAGTATAGGTTTTCATTATGTGAATAACTTGGAAATCTTAGCTCAAACAGCTGCAAAACCTGTTTTCCCAGCACGGGAACCTTGAGTTCTATAAGATAAAGCCATAAACATGTGTATCCGAGTCTTCTATCAAAAGTTACAGCTATTTAAATGAAGTTGTACAAAATAGCTTTCTTTCGCCAAGACAGTGCGTTTCTCACTGTTACATGCATTTGAATGGGGAACTCCACCGAAACAAAGTATAGGTTTTCATTATGTGAATAACTTGGAAATCTTAGCTCAAACAGCTGCAAAACCTGTTTTCCCAGCACGGGAACCTTGAGCTCTATAAGATAAAGCCATAAACATGTGTATCCGAGTCTTCTATCAAAAGTTACAGCTATTCATATGAAGTTGTACAAAAACGCTTTCTTTCGCCAAGACAGTGCGTTTCTCACTGTTACATGCATTTGAATGGGGAACTCGACCGAAACAAAGTATAGGTTTTCATTATGTGAATAACTTGGAAATCTTAGCTCAAACAGCTGCAAAACCTGTTTTCCCAGCACGGAGACCTTGAGTTCTATAAGATAAAGCCATAAACATGTTTGTCTGAGTCTTCTATCAAAAGTTACAGCTATTTATATGAAGTTGTACAAAAACGCTTTCTTTCGCCAAGACAGTGCGTTTCTCACTGTTACATTCATTTGAATGGGGAACTCCACCGAAACAAAGTATAGGTTTTCATTATGTGAATAACTTGGAAATCTTAGCTCAAACAGCTGCAAAACCTGTTTGCCCAGCACGGAGACCTTGAGTTCTATAAGATAAAGCCATAAACATGTGTATCCGAGTCTTCTATCAAAAGTTACAGCTATTCATATGAAGTTGTACAAAAACGCTTTCTTTCGCCAAGACAGTGCGTTTCTCACTGTTACATTCATTTGAATGGGGAACTCCACCGAAACAAAGTATAGGTTTTCATTATGTGAATAACTTGAAAATCTTAGCTCAAACAGCTGCAAAACCTGTTTTCCCAGCACGGGAACCTTGAGCTCTATAAGATAAAGCCATAAACATGTGTATCCGAGTCTTCTATCAAAAGTTACAGCTATTCATATGAAGTTGTACAAAAACGCTTTCTTTCGCCAAGACAGTGCGTTTCTCACTGTTACATGCATTTGAATGGGGAACTCGACCGAAACAAAGTATAGGTTTTCATTATGTGAATAACTTGGAAATCTTAGCTCAAACAGCTGCAAAACCTGTTTTCCCAGCACGGGAACCTTGAGCTCTATAAGATAAAGCCATAAACATGTGTATCCGAGTCTTCTATCAAAAGTTACAGCTATTCATATGAAGTTGTACAAAAACGCTTTCTTTCGCCAAGACAGTGCGTTTCTCACTGTTACATTCATTTGAATGGGGAACTCCACCGAAACAAAGTATAGGTTTTCATTATGTGAATAACTTGGAAATCTTAGCTCAAACAGCTGCAAAACCTGTTTTCCCAGCACGGGAACCTTGAGTTCTATAAGATAAAGCCATAAACATGTGTATCCGAGTCTTCTATCAAAAGTTACAGCTATTTAAATGAAGTTGTACAAAATAGCTTTCTTTCGCCAAGACAGTGCGTTTCTCACTGTTACATGCATTTGAATGGGGAACTCCACCGAAACAAAGTATAGGTTTTCATTATGTGAATAACTTGGAAATCTTAGCTCAAACAGCTGCAAAACCTGTTTTCCCAGCACGGGAACCTTGAGCTCTATAAGATAAAGCCATAAACATGTGTATCCGAGTCTTCTATCAAAAGTTACAGCTATTCATATGAAGTTGTACAAAAACGCTTTCTTTCGCCAAGACAGTGCGTTTCTCACTGTTACATGCATTTGAATGGGGAACTCGACCGAAACAAAGTATAGGTTTTCATTATGTGAATAACTTGGAAATCTTAGCTCAAACAGCTGCAAAACCTGTTTTCCCAGCACGGAGACCTTGAGTTCTATAAGATAAAGCCATAAACATGTTTGTCTGAGTCTTCTATCAAAAGTTACAGCTATTTATATGAAGTTGTACAAAAACGCTTTCTTTCGCCAAGACAGTGCGTTTCTCACTGTTACATTCATTTGAATGGGGAACTCCACCGAAACAAAGTATAGGTTTTCATTATGTGAATAACTTGGAAATCTTAGCTCAAACAGCTGCAAAACCTGTTTGCCCAGCACGGAGACCTTGAGTTCTATAAGATAAAGCCATAAACATGTGTATCCGAGTCTTCTATCAAAAGTTACAGCTATTCATATGAAGTTGTACAAAAACGCTTTCTTTCGCCAAGACAGTGCGTTTCTCACTGTTACATGCATTTGAATGGGGAACTCGACCGAAACAAAGTATAGGTTTTCATTATGTGAATAACTTGGAAATCTTAGCTCAAACAGCTGCAAAACCTGTTTTCCCAGCACGTAGACCTTGAGTTCTATAAGATAAAGCCATAAACATGTGTATCCGAGTCTTCTATCAAAAGTTACAGCTATTTAAATGAAGTTGTACAAAATAGCTTTCTTTCGCCAAGACAGTGCGTTTCTCACTGTTACATGCATTTGAATGGGGAACTCGACCGAAACAAAGTATAGGTTTTCATTATGTGAATAACTTGGAAATCTTAGCTCAAACAGCTGCAAAACCTGTTTTCCCAGCACGGGAACCTTGAGCTCTATAAGATAAAGCCATAAACATGTGTATCCGAGTCTTCTATCAAAAGTTACAGCTATTCATATGAAGTTGTACAAAAACGCTTTCTTTCGCCAAGACAGTGCGTTTCTCACTGTTACATGCATTTGAATGGGGAACTCCACCGAAACAAAGTATAGGTTTTCATTATGTGAATAACTTGGAAATCTTAGCTCAAACAGCTAAAAAACCTGTTTTCCCAGCACGGGAACCTTGAGCTCTATAAGATAAAGCCATAAACATGTGTATCCGAGTCTTCTATCAAAAGTTACAGCTATTCATATGAAGTTGTACAAAAACGCTTTCTTTCGCCAAGACAGTGCGTTTCTCACTGTTACATGCATTTGAATGGGGAACTCCACCGAAACAAAGTATAGGTTTTCATTATGTGAATAACTTGGAAATCTTAGCTCAAACAGCTGCAAAACCTGTTTTCCCAGCACGGGAACCTTGAGTTCTATAAGATAAAGCCATAAACATGTGTATCCGAGTCTTCTATCAAAAGTTACAGCTATTTATATGAAGTTGTACAAAAACGCTTTCTTTCGCCAAGACAGTGCGTTTCTCACTGTTACATGCATTTGAATGGGGAACTCGACCGAAACAAAGTATAGGTTTTCATTATGTGAATAACTTGGAAATCTTAGCTCAAACAGCTGCAAAACCTGTTTTCCCAGCACGGAGACCTTGAGTTCTATAAGATAAAGCCATAAACATGTGTATCCGAGTCTTCTATCAAAAGTTACAGCTATTTAAATGAAGTTGTACAAAATAGCTTTCTTTCGCCAAGACAGTGCGTTTCTCACTGTTACATGCATTTGAATGGGGAACTCCACCGAAACAAAGTATAGGTTTTCATTATGTGAATAACTTGGAAATCTTAGCTCAAACAGCTGCAAAACCTGTTTTCCCAGCACGGGAACCTTGAGCTCTATAAGATAAAGCCATAAACATGTGTATCCGAGTCTTCTATCAAAAGTTACAGCTATTCATATGAAGTTGTACAAAAACGCTTTCTTTCGCCAAGACAGTGCGTTTCTCACTGTTACATGCATTTGAATGGGGAACTCCACCGAAACAAAGTATAGGTTTTCATTATGTGAATAACTTGGAAATCTTAGCTCAAACAGCTGCAAAACCTGTTTTCCCAGCACGGGAACCTTGAGTTCTATAAGATAAAGCCATAAACATGTGTATCCGAGTCTTCTATCAAACGTTACAGCTATTTATATGAAGTTGTACAAAAACGCTTTCTTTCGCCAAGACAGTGCGTTTCTCACTGTTACATGCATTTGAATGGGGAACTCGACCGAAACAAAGTATAGGTTTTCATTATGTGAATAACTTGGAAATCTTAGCTCAAACAGCTGCAAAACCTGTTTTCCCAGCACGGAGACCTTGAGTTCTATAAGATAAAGCCATAAACATGTTTGTCTGAGTCTTCTATCAAAAGTTACAGCTATTTATATGAAGTTGTACAAAAACGCTTTCTTTCGCCAAGACAGTGCGTTTCTCACTGTTACATGCATTTGAATGGGGAACTCGACCGAAACAAAGTATAGGTTTTCATTATGTGAATAACTTGGAAATCTTAGCTCAAACAGCTGCAAAACCTGTTTTCCCAGCACGGAGACCTTGAGTTCTATAAGATAAAGCCATAAACATGTGTATCCGAGTCTTCTATCAAAAGTTACAGCTATTTAAATGAAGTTGTACAAAATAGCTTTCTTTCGCCAAGACAGTGCGTTTCTCACTGTTACATGCATTTGAATGGGGAACTCCACCGAAACAAAGTATAGGTTTTCATTATGTGAATAACTTGGAAATCTTAGCTCAAACAGCTGCAAAACCTGTTTGCCCAGCACGGAGACCTTGAGTTCTATAAGATAAAGCCATAAACATGTGTATCCGAGTCTTCTATCAAAAGTTACAGCTATTCATATGAAGTTGTACAAAAACGCTTTCTTTCGCCAAGACAGTGCGTTTCTCACTGTTACATGCATTTGAATGGGGAACTCGACCGAAACAAAGTATAGGTTTTCATTATGTGAATAACTTGGAAATCTTAGCTCAAACAGCTGCAAAACCTGTTTTCCCAGCACGTAGACCTTGAGTTCTATAAGATAAAGCCATAAACATGTGTATCCGAGTCTTCTATCAAAAGTTACAGCTATTTAAATGAAGTTGTACAAAATAGCTTTCTTTCGCCAAGACAGTGCGTTTCTCACTGTTACATGCATTTGAATGGGGAACTCGACCGAAACAAAGTATAGGTTTTCATTATGTGAATAACTTGGAAATCTTAGCTCAAACAGCTGCAAAACCTGTTTTCCCAGCACGGGAACCTTGAGCTCTATAAGATAAAGCCATAAACATGTGTATCCGAGTCTTCTATCAAAAGTTACAGCTATTCATATGAAGTTGTACAAAAACGCTTTCTTTCGCCAAGACAGTGCGTTTCTCACTGTTACATGCATTTGAATGGGGAACTCCACCGAAACAAAGTATAGGTTTTCATTATGTGAATAACTTGGAAATCTTAGCTCAAACAGCTAAAAAACCTGTTTTCCCAGCACGGGAACCTTGAGCTCTATAAGATAAAGCCATAAACATGTGTATCCGAGTCTTCTATCAAAAGTTACAGCTATTCATATGAAGTTGTACAAAAACGCTTTCTTTCGCCAAGACAGTGCGTTTCTCACTGTTACATGCATTTGAATGGGGAACTCCACCGAAACAAAGTATAGGTTTTCATTATGTGAATAACTTGGAAATCTTAGCTCAAACAGCTGCAAAACCTGTTTTCCCAGCACGGGAACCTTGAGTTCTATAAGATAAAGCCATAAACATGTGTATCCGAGTCTTCTATCAAAAGTTACAGCTATTTATATGAAGTTGTACAAAAACGCTTTCTTTCGCCAAGACAGTGCGTTTCTCACTGTTACATGCATTTGAATGGGGAACTCGACCGAAACAAAGTATAGGTTTTCATTATGTGAATAACTTGGAAATCTTAGCTCAAACAGCTGCAAAACCTGTTTTCCCAGCACGGAGACCTTGAGTTCTATAAGATAAAGCCATAAACATGTGTATCCGAGTCTTCTATCAAAAGTTACAGCTATTTAAATGAAGTTGTACAAAATAGCTTTCTTTCGCCAAGACAGTGCGTTTCTCACTGTTACATGCATTTGAATGGGGAACTCCACCGAAACAAAGTATAGGTTTTCATTATGTGAATAACTTGGAAATCTTAGCTCAAACAGCTGCAAAACCTGTTTTCCCAGCACGGGAACCTTGAGCTCTATAAGATAAAGCCATAAACATGTGTATCCGAGTCTTCTATCAAAAGTTACAGCTATTCATATGAAGTTGTACAAAAACGCTTTCTTTCGCCAAGACAGTGCGTTTCTCACTGTTACATGCATTTGAATGGGGAACTCGACCGAAACAAAGTATAGGTTTTCATTATGTGAATAACTTGGAAATCTTAGCTCAAACAGCTGCAAAACCTGTTTTCCCAGCACGGAGACCTTGAGTTCTATAAGATAAAGCCATAAACATGTTTGTCTGAGTCTTCTATCAAAAGTTACAGCTATTTATATGAAGTTGTACAAAAACGCTTTCTTTCGCCAAGACAGTGCGTTTCTCACTGTTACATTCATTTGAATGGGGAACTCCACCGAAACAAAGTATAGGTTTTCATTATGTGAATAACTTGGAAATCTTAGCTCAAACAGCTGCAAAACCTGTTTTCCCAGCACGGGAACCTTGAGTTCTATAAGATAAAGCCATAAACATGTGTATCCGAGTCTTCTATCAAAAGTTACAGCTATTTATATGAAGTTGTACAAAAACGCTTTCTTTCGCCAAGACAGTGCGTTTCTCACTGTTACATGCATTTGAATGGGGAACTCCACCGAAACAAAGTATAGGTTTTCATTATGTGAATAACTTGGAAATCTTAGCTCAAACAGCTGCAAAACCTGTTTTCCCAGCACGGAGACCTTGAGTTCTATAAGATAAAGCCATAAACATGTGTATCCGAGTCTTCTATCAAAAGTTACAGCTATTTATATGAAGTTGTACAAAATAGCTTTCTTTCGCCAAGACAGTGCGTTTCTCACTGTTACATGCATTTGAATGGGGAACTCGACCGAAACAAAGTATAGGTTTTCATTATGTGAATAACTTGGAAATCTTAGCTCAAACAGCTGCAAAACCTGTTTTCCCAGCACGGGAACCTTGAGCTCTATAAGATAAAGCAATAAACATGTGTATCCGAGTCTTCTATCAAAAGTTACAGCTATTCATATGAAGTTGTACAAAAACGCTTTCTTTCGCCAAGACAGTGCGTTTCTCACTGTTACATGCATTTGAATGGGGAACTCCACCGAAACAAAGTATAGGTTTTCATTATGTGAATAACTTGGAAATCTTAGCTCAAACAGCTGCAAAACCTGTTTTCCCAGCACGGAGACCTTGAGTTCTATAAGATAAAGCCATAAACATGTTTGTCTGAGTCTTCTATCAAAAGTTACAGCTATTTATATGAAGTTGTACAAAAACGCTTTCTTTCGCCAAGACAGTGCGTTTCTCACTGTTACATTCATTTGAATGGGGAACTCCACCGAAACAAAGTATAGGTTTTCATTATGTGAATAACTTGGAAATCTTAGCTCAAACAGCTGCAAAACCTGTTTTCCCAGCACGGGAACCTTGAGTTCTATAAGATAAAGCCATAAACATGTGTATCCGAGTCTTCTATCAAAAGTTACAGCTATTTATATGAAGTTGTACAAAAACGCTTTCTTTCGCCAAGACAGTGCGTTTCTCACTGTTACATGCATTTGAATGGGGAACTCCACCGAAACAAAGTATAGGTTTTCATTATGTGAATAACTTGGAAATCTTAGCTCAAACAGCTGCAAAACCTGTTTTCCCAGCACGGAGACCTTGAGTTCTACAAGATAAAGCCATAAACATGTGTATCCGAGTCTTCTATCAAAAGTTACAGCTATTTATATGAAGTTGTACAAAATAGCTTTCTTTCGCCAAGACAGTGCGTTTCTCACTGTTACATGCATTTGAATGGGGAACTCGACCGAAACAAAGTATAGGTTTTCATTATGTGAATAACTTGGAAATCTTAGCTCAAACAGCTGCAAAACCTGTTTGCCCAGCACGGAGACCTTGAGTTCTATAAGATAAAGCCATAAACATGTGTATCCGAGTCTTCTATCAAAAGTTACAGCTATTTAAATGAAGTTGTACAAAAACGCTTTCTTTCGCCAAGACAGTGCGTTTCTCACTGTTACATGCATTTGAATGGGGAACTCGACCGAAACAAAGTATAGGTTTTCATTATGTGAATAACTTGGAAATCTTAGCTCAAACAGCTGCAAAACCTGTTTTCCCAGCACGGGAACCTTGAGCTCTATAAGATAAAGCAATAAACATGTGTATCCGAGTCTTCTATCAAAAGTTACAGCTATTCATATGAAGTTGTACAAAAACGCTTTCTTTCGCCAAGACAGTGCGTTTCTCACTGTTACATGCATTTGAATGGGGAACTCCACCGAAACAAAGTATAGGTTTTCATTATGTGAATAACTTGGAAATCTTAGCTCAAACAGCTGCAAAACCTGTTTTCCCAGCACGGAGACCTTGAGTTCTATAAGATAAAGCCATAAACATGTTTGTCTGAGTCTTCTATCAAAAGTTACAGCTATTTATATGAAGTTGTACAAAAACGCTTTCTTTCGCCAAGACAGTGCGTTTCTCACTGTTACATTCATTTGAATGGGGAACTCCACCGAAACAAAGTATAGGTTTTCATTATGTGAATAACTTGGAAATCTTAGCTCAAACAGCTGCAAAACCTGTTTTCCCAGCACGGGAACCTTGAGTTCTATAAGATAAAGCCATAAACATGTGTATCCGAGTCTTCTATCAAAAGTTACAGCTATTTATATGAAGTTGTACAAAAACGCTTTCTTTCGCCAAGACAGTGCGTTTCTCACTGTTACATGCATTTGAATGGGGAACTCCACCGAAACAAAGTATAGGTTTTCATTATGTGAATAACTTGGAAATCTTAGCTCAAACAGCTGCAAAACCTGTTTTCCCAGCACGGAGACCTTGAGTTCTACAAGATAAAGCCATAAACATGTGTATCCGAGTCTTCTATCAAAAGTTACAGCTATTTATATGAAGTTGTACAAAATAGCTTTCTTTCGCCAAGACAGTGCGTTTCTCACTGTTACATGCATTTGAATGGGGAACTCGACCGAAACAAAGTATAGGTTTTCATTATGTGAATAACTTGGAAATCTTAGCTCAAACAGCTGCAAAACCTGTTTGCCCAGCACGGAGACCTTGAGTTCTATAAGATAAAGCCATAAACATGTGTATCCGAGTCTTCTATCAAAAGTTACAGCTATTTAAATGAAGTTGTACAAAAACGCTTTCTTTCGCCAAGACAGTGCGTTTCTCACTGTTACATGCATTTGAATGGGGAACTTGACCGAAACAAAGTATAGGTTTTCACTATGTGAATAACTTGGAAATCTTAGCTCAAACAGCTGCAAAACCTGTTTTCCCAGCACGGGAACCTTGAGCTCTATAAGATAAAGCCATAAACATGTGTATCCGAGTCTTCTATCAAAAGTTACAGCTATTCATATGAAGTTGTACAAAAACGCTTTCTTTCGCCAAGACAGTGCGTTTCTCACTGTTACATGCATTTGAATGGGGAACTCGACCGAAACAAAGTATAGGTTTTCATTATGTGAATAACTTGGAAATCTTAGCTCAAACAGCTGCAAAACCTGTTTTCCCAGCACGGAGACCTTGAGTTCTATAAGATAAAGCCATAAACATGTTTGTCTGAGTCTTCTATCAAAAGTTACAGCTATTTATATGAAGTTGTACAAAAACGCTTTCTTTCGCCAAGACAGTGCGTTTCTCATTGTTACATGCATTTGAATGGGGAACTCGACCGAAACAAAGTATAGGTTTTCATTATGTGAATAACTTGGAAATCTTAGCTCAAACAGCTGCAAAACCTGTTTGCCCAGCACGGAGACCTTGAGTTCTATAAGATAAAGCCATAAACATGTGTATCCGAGTCTTCTATCAAAAGTTAGAGCTATTCATATGAAGTTGTACAAAAACGCTTTCTTTCGCCAAGACAGTGCGTTTCTCACTGTTACATGCATTTGAATGGGGAACTCGACCGAAACAAAGTATAGGTTTTCATTATGTGAATAACTTGGAAATCTTAGCTCAAACAGCTGCAAAACCTGTTTTCCCAGCACGGGAACCTTGAGTTCTATAAGATAAAGCCATAAACATGTTTGTCTGAGTCTTCTATCAAAAGTTACAGCTATTTATATGAAGTTGTACAAAAACGTTTTCTTTCGCCAAGACAGTGCGTTTCTCACTGTTACATGCATTTGAATGGGGAACTCGACCGAAACAAAGTATAGGTTTTCATTATGTGAATAACTTGGAAATCTTAGCTCAAACAGCTGCAAAACCTGGTTTCCCAGCACGGGAACCTTGAGTTCTATAAGATAAAGCCATAAACATGTGTATCCGAGTCTTCTATCAAAAGTTACAGCTATTTATATGAAGTTGTACAAAAACGCTTTCTTTCGCCAAGACAGTGCGTTTCTCACTGTTACATGCATTTGAATGGGGAACTCGACTGAAACAAAGTATAGGTTTTCATTATGTGAATAACTTGGAAATCTTAGCTCAAACAGCTGCAAAACCTGTTTTCCCAGCACGGAGACCTTGAGTTCTACAAGATAAAGCCATAAACATGTGTATCCGAGTCTTCTATCAAAAGTTACAGCTATTTATATGAAGTTGTACAAAATAGCTTTCTTTCGCCAAGACAGTGCGTTTCTCACTGTTACATGCATTTGAATGGGGAACTCGACCGAAACAAAGTATAGGTTTTCATTATGTGAATAACTTGGAAATCTTAGCTCAAACAGCTGCAAAACCTGTTTGCCCAGCACGGAGACCTTGAGTTCTATAAGATAAAGCCATAAACATGTGTATCCGAGTCTTCTATCAAAAGTTACAGCTATTTAAATGAAGTTGTACAAAAACGCTTTCTTTCGCCAAGACAGTGCGTTTCTCACTGTTACATGCATTTGAATGGGGAACTCGACCGAAACAAAGTATAGGTTTTCATTATGTGAATAACTTGGAAATCTTAGCTCAAACAGCTGCAAAACCTGTTTTCCCAGCACGGGAACCTTGAGCTCTATAAGATAAAGCCATAAACATGTGTATCCGAGTCTTCTATCAAAAGTTACAGCTATTCATATGAAGTTGTACAAAATAGCTTTCTTTCGCCAAGACAGTGCGTTTCTCACTGTTACATGCATTTGAATGGGGAACTCGACCGAAACAAAGTATAGGTTTTCATTATGTGAATAACTTGGAAATCTTAGCTCAAACAGCTGCAAAACCTGTTTGCCCAGCACGGAGACCTTGAGTTCTATAAGATAAAGCCATAAACATGTTTGTCTGAGTCTTCTATCAAAAGTTACAGCTATTTAAATGAAGTTGTACAAAAACGCTTTCTTTCGCCAAGACAGTGCGTTTCTCACTGTTACATGCATTTGAATGGGGAACTCCACCGAAACAAAGTATAGGTTTTCATTATGTGAATAACTTGGAAATCTTAGCTCAAACAGCTGCAAAACCTGTTTTCCCAGCACGGGAACCTTGAGTTCTATAAGATAAAGCCATAAACATGTTTGTCTGAGTCTTCTATCAAAAGTTACAGCTATTTATATGAAGTTGTACAAAAACGCTTTCTTTCGCCAAGACAGTGCGTTTCTCACTGTTACATGCATTTGAATGGGGAACTCGACCGAAACAAAGTATAGATTTTCATTATGTGAATAACTTGGAAATCTTAGCTCAAACAGCTGCAAAACCTGTTTTCCCAGCACGGGAACCTTGAGCTCTATAAGATAAAGCCATAAACATGTGTATCCGAGTCTTCTATCAAAAGTTACAGCTATTCATATGAAGTTGTACAAAAACGCTTTCTTTCGCCAAGACAGTGCGTTTCTCACTGTTACATGCATTTGAATGGGGAACTCGACCGAAACAAAGTATAGGTTTTCATTATGTGAATAACTTGGAAATCTTAGCTCAAACAGCTGCAAAACCTGTTTGCCCAGCACGGAGACCTTGAGTTCTATAAGATAAAGCCATAAACATGTGTATCCGAGTCTTCTATCAAAAGTTACAGCTATTCATATGAAGTTGTACAAAAACGCTTTCTTTCGCCAAGACAGTGCGTTTCTCACTGTTACATGCATTTGAATGGGGAACTCGACCGAAACAAAGTATAGGTTTTCATTATGTGAATAACTTGGAAATCTTAGCTCAAACAGCTGCAAAACCTGTTTTCCCAGCACGGAGACCTTGAGTTCTATAAGATAAAGCCATAAACATGTTTGTCTGAGTCTTCTATCAAAAGTTACAGCTATTTATATGAAGTTGTACAAAAACGCTTTCTTTCGCCAAGACAGTGCGTTTCTCACTGTTACATGCATTTGAATGGGGAACTTGACCGAAACAAAGTATAGGTTTTCACTATGTGAATAACTTGGAAATCTTAGCTCAAACAGCTGCAAAACCTGTTTTCCCAGCACGGGAACCTTGAGCTCTATAAGATAAAGCCATAAACATGTGTATCCGAGTCTTCTATCAAAAGTTACAGCTATTCATATGAAGTTGTACAAAAACGCTTTCTTTCGCCAAGACAGTGCGTTTCTCACTGTTACATGCATTTGAATGGGGAACTCGACCGAAACAAAGTATAGGTTTTCATTATGTGAATAACTTGGAAATCTTAGCTCAAACAGCTGCAAAACCTGTTTTCCCAGCACGGAGACCTTGAGTTCTATAAGATAAAGCCATAAACATGTTTGTCTGAGTCTTCTATCAAAAGTTACAGCTATTTATATGAAGTTGTACAAAAACGCTTTCTTTCGCCAAGACAGTGCGTTTCTCATTGTTACATGCATTTGAATGGGGAACTCGACCGAAACAAAGTATAGGTTTTCATTATGTGAATAACTTGGAAATCTTAGCTCAAACAGCTGCAAAACCTGTTTGCCCAGCACGGAGACCTTGAGTTCTATAAGATAAAGCCATAAACATGTGTATCCGAGTCTTCTATCAAAAGTTAGAGCTATTCATATGAAGTTGTACAAAAACGCTTTCTTTCGCCAAGACAGTGCGTTTCTCACTGTTACATGCATTTGAATGGGGAACTCGACCGAAACAAAGTATAGGTTTTCATTATGTGAATAACTTGGAAATCTTAGCTCAAACAGCTGCAAAACCTGTTTTCCCAGCACGGGAACCTTGAGTTCTATAAGATAAAGCCATAAACATGTTTGTCTGAGTCTTCTATCAAAAGTTACAGCTATTTATATGAAGTTGTACAAAAACGTTTTCTTTCGCCAAGACAGTGCGTTTCTCACTGTTACATGCATTTGAATGGGGAACTCGACCGAAACAAAGTATAGGTTTTCATTATGTGAATAACTTGGAAATCTTAGCTCAAACAGCTGCAAAACCTGTTTTCCCAGCACGGGAACCTTGAGTTCTATAAGATAAAGCCATAAACATGTTTGTCTGAGTCTTCTATCAAAAGTTACAGCTATTTATATGAAGTTGTACAAAAACGTTTTCTTTCGCCAAGACAGTGCGTTTCTCACTGTTACATTCATTTGAATGGGGAACTCCACCGAAACAAAGTATAGGTTTTCATTATGTGAATAACTTGGAAATCTTAGCTCAAACAGCTGCAAAACCTGGTTTCCCAGCACGGGAACCTTGAGTTCTATAAGATAAAGCCATAAACATGTGTATCCGAGTCTTCTATCAAAAGTTACAGCTATTTATATGAAGTTGTACAAAAACGCTTTCTTTCGCCAAGACAGTGCGTTTCTCACTGTTACATGCATTTGAATGGGGAACTCGACTGAAACAAAGTATAGGTTTTCATTATGTGAATAACTTGGAAATCTTAGCTCAAACAGCTGCAAAACCTGTTTTCCCAGCACGGGAACCTTGAGCTCTATAAGATAAAGCTATAAACATGTGTATCCGAGTCTTCTATCAAAAGTTACAGCTATTCATATGAAGTTGTACAAAAACGCTTTCTTTCGCCAAGACAGTGCGTTTCTCACTGTTACATGCATTTGAATGGGGAACTCCACCGAAACAAAGTATAGGTTTTCATTATGTGAATAACTTGGAAATCTTAGCTCAAACAGCTAAAAAACCTGGTTTCCCAGCACGGGAACCTTGAGCTCTATAAGATAAAGCCATAAACATGTGTATCCGAGTCTTCTATCAAAAGTTACAGCTATTTATATGAAGTTGTACAAAAACGCTTTCTTTCGCCAAGACAGTGCGTTTCTCACTGTTACATGCATTTGAATGGGGAACTCGACTGAAACAAAGTATAGGTTTTCATTATGTGAATAACTTGGAAATCTTAGCTCAAACAGCTGCAAAACCTGTTTTCCCAGCACGGGAACCTTGAGCTCTATAAGATAAAGCCATAAACATGTGTATCCGAGTCTTCTATCAAAAGTTACAGCTATTCATATGAAGTTGTACAAAAACGCTTTCTTTCGCCAAGACAGTGCGTTTCTCACTGTTACATGCATTTGAATGGGGAACTCGACTGAAACAAAGTATAGGTTTTCATTATGTGAATAACTTGGAAATCTTAGCTCAAACAGCTGCAAAACCTGTTTTCCCAGCACGGGAACCTTGAGCTCTATAAGATAAAGCCATAAACATGTGTATCCGAGTCTTCTATCAAAAGTTACAGCTATTCATATGAAGTTGTACAAAAACGCTTTCTTTCGCCAAGACAGTGCGTTTCTCACTGTTACATGCATTTGAATGGGGAACTCCACCGAAACAAAGTATAGGTTTTCATTATGTGAATAACTTGGAAATCTTAGCTCAAACAGCTGCAAAACCTGGTTTCCCAGCACGGGAACCTTGAGTTCTATAAGATAAAGCCATAAACATGTGTATCCGAGTCTTCTATCAAAAGTTACAGCTATTTATATGAAGTTGTACAAAAACGCTTTCTTTCGCCAAGACAGTGCGTTTCTCACTGTTACATGCATTTGAATGGGGAACTCGACTGAAACAAAGTATAGGTTTTCATTATGTGAATAACTTGGAAATCTTAGCTCAAACAGCTGCAAAACCTGTTTTCCCAGCACGGGAACCTTGAGCTCTATAAGATAAAGCCATAAACATGTGTATCCGAGTCTTCTATCAAAAGTTACAGCTATTCATATGAAGTTGTACAAAAACGCTTTCTTTCGCCAAGACAGTGCGTTTCTCACTGTTACATGCATTTGAATGGGGAACTCGACCGAAACAAAGTATAGGTTTTCATTATGTGAATAACTTGGAAATCTTAGCTCAAACAGCTGCAAAACCTGTTTTCCCAGCACGGGAACCTTGAGCTCTATAAGATAAAGCCATAAACATGTGTATCCGAGTCTTCTATCAAAAGTTACAGCTATTCATATGAAGTTGTACAAAAACGCTTTCTTTCGCCAAGACAGTGCGTTTCTCACTGTTACATGCATTTGAATGGGGAACTCGAGCGAAACAAAGTATAGGTTTTCATTATGTGAATAACTTGGAAATCTTAGCTCAAACAGCTGCAAAACCTGTTTTCCCAGCACGGAGACCTTGAGTTCTATAAGATAAAGCCATAAACATGTTTGTCTGAGTCTTCTATCAAAAGTTACAGCTATTTATATGAAGTTGTACAAAAACGCTTTCTTTCGCCAAGACAGTGCGTTTCTCACTGTTACATTCATTTGAATGGGGAACTCCACCGAAACAAAGTATAGGTTTTCATTATGTGAATAACTTGGAAATCTTAGCTCAAACAGCTGCAAAACCTGGTTTCCCAGCACGGGAACCTTGAGTTCTATAAGATAAAGCCATAAACATGTGTATCCGAGTCTTCTATCAAAAGTTACAGCTATTTATATGAAGTTGTACAAAATAGCTTTCTTTCGCCAAGACAGTGCGTTTCTCACTGTTACATGCATTTGAATGGGGAACTCGACCGAAACAAAGTATAGGTTTTCATTATGTGAATAACTTGGAAATCTTAGCTCAAACAGCTGCAAAACCTGTTTTCCCAGCACGGAGACCTTGAGTTCTATAAGATAAAGCCATAAACATGTGTATCCGAGTTTTCTATCAAAAGTTACAGCTATTTATATGAAGTTGTACAAAATAGCTTTCTTTCGCCAAGACAGTGCGTTTCTCACTGTTACATGCATTTGAATGGGGAACTCGACCGAAACAAAGTATAGGTTTTCATTATGTGAATAACTTGGAAATCTTAGCTCAAACAGCTGCAAAACCTGTTTTCCCAGCACGGAGACCTTGAGTTCTATAAGATAAAGCCATAAACATGTGTATCCGAGTCTTCTATCAAAAGTTACAGCTATTTAAATGAAGTTGTACAAAATAGCTTTCTTTCGCCAAGACAGTGCGTTTCTCACTGTTACATGCATTTGAATGGGGAACTCGACCGAAACAAAGTATAGGTTTTCATTATGTGAATAACTTGGAAATCTTAGCTCAAACAGCTGCAAAACCTGTTTTCCCAGCACGGGAACCTTGAGTTCTATAAGATAAAGCCATAAACATGTTTGTCTGAGTCTTCTATCAAAAGTTACAGCTATTTATATGAAGTTGTACAAAAACGCTTTCTTTCGCCAAGACAGTGCGTTTCTCACTGTTACATTCATTTGAATGGGGAACTCCACCGAAACAAAGTATAGGTTTTCATTATGTGAATAACTTGGAAATCTTAGCTCAAACAGCTGCAAAACCTGTTTTCCCAGCACGGGAACCTTGAGTTCTATAAGATAAAGCCATAAACATGTGTATCCGAGTCTTCTATCAAAAGTTACAGCTATTTAAATGAAGTTGTACAAAATAGCTTTCTTTCGCCAAGACAGTGCGTTTCTCACTGTTACATGCATTTGAATGGGGAACTCCACCGAAACAAAGTATAGGTTTTCATTATGTGAATAACTTGGAAATCTTAGCTCAAACAGCTGCAAAACCTGTTTTCCCAGCACGGGAACCTTGAGCTCTATAAGATAAAGCCATAAACATGTGTATCCGAGTCTTCTATCAAAAGTTACAGCTATTCATATGAAGTTGTACAAAAACGCTTTCTTTCGCCAAGACAGTGCGTTTCTCACTGTTACATGCATTTGAATGGGGAACTCCACCGAAACAAAGTATAGGTTTTCATTATGTGAATAACTTGGAAATCTTAGCTCAAACAGCTGCAAAACCTGTTTTCCCAGCACGGAGACCTTGAGTTCTATAAGATAAAGCCATAAACATGTTTGTCTGAGTCTTCTATCAAAAGTTACAGCTATTTATATGAAGTTGTACAAAAACGCTTTCTTTCGCCAAGACAGTGCGTTTCTCACTGTTACATTCATTTGAATGGGGAACTCCACCGAAACAAAGTATAGGTTTTCATTATGTGAATAACTTGGAAATCTTAGCTCAAACAGCTGCAAAACCTGTTTTCCCAGCACGGGAACCTTGAGTTCTATAAGATAAAGCCATAAACATGTGTATCCGAGTCTTCTATCAAAAGTTACAGCTATTTATATGAAGTTGTACAAAAACGCTTTCTTTCGCCAAGACAGTGCGTTTCTCACTGTTACATGCATTTGAATGGGGAACTCCACCGAAACGAAGTATAGGTTTTCATTATGTGAATAACTTGGAAATCTTAGCTCAAACAGCTGCAAAACCTGTTTTCCCAGCACGGAGACCTTGAGTTCTATAAGATAAAGCCATAAACATGTGTATCCGAGTCTTCTATCAAAAGTTACAGCTATTTATATGAAGTTGTACAAAATAGCTTTCTTTCGCCAAGACAGTGCGTTTCTCACTGTTACATGCATTTGAATGGGGAACTCGACCGAAACAAAGTATAGGTTTTCATTATGTGAATAACTTGGAAATCTTAGCTCAAACAGCTGCAAAACCTGTTTTCCCAGCACGGAGACCTTGAGTTCTATAAGATAAAGCCATAAACATGTTTGTCTGAGTCTTCTATCAAAAGTTACAGCTATTCATATGAAGTTGTACAAAAACGCTTTCTTTCGCCAAGACAGTGCGTTTCTCACTGTTACATTCATTTGAATGGGGAACTCGACCGAAACAAAGTATAGGTTTTCATTATGTGAATAACTTGGAAATCTTAGCTCAAACAGCTGCAAAACCTGTTTTCCCAGCACGGAGACCTTGAGTTCTATAAGATAAAGCCATAAACATGTTTGTCTGAGTCTTCTATCAAAAGTTACAGCTATTCATATGAAGTTGTACAAAAACGCTTTCTTTCGCCAAGACAGTGCGTTTCTCACTGTTACATTCATTTGAATGGGGAACTCGACCGAAACAAAGTATAGGTTTTCATTATGTGAATAACTTGGAAATCTTAGCTCAAACAGCTGCAAAACCTGTTTTCCCAGCACGGGAACCTTGAGTTCTATAAGATAAAGCCATAAACATGTGTATCCGAGTCTTCTATCAAAAGTTACAGCTATTCATATGAAGTTGTACAAAAACGCTTTCTTTCGCCAAGACAGTGCGTTTCTCACTGTTACATTCATTTGAATGGGGAACTCCACCGAAACAAAGTATAGGTTTTCATTATGTGAATAACTTGGAAATCTTAGCTCAAACAGCTGCAAAACCTGTTTGCCCAGCACGGGAACCTTGAGTTCTATAAGATAAAGCCATAAACATGTGTATCCGAGTCTTCTATCAAAAGTTACAGCTATTTATATGAAGTTGTACAAAAACGCTTTCTTTCGCCAAGACAGTGCGTTTCTCACTGTTACATGCATTTGAATGGGGAACTCGACCGAAACAAAGTATAGGTTTTCATTATGTGAATAACTTGGAAATCTTAGCTCAAACAGCTGCAAAACCTGTTTTCCCAGCACGGAGACCTTGAGTTCTATAAGATAAAGCCATAAACATGTGTATCCGAGTCTTCTATCAAAAGTTACAGCTATTTATATGAAGTTGTACAAAATAGCTTTCTTTCGCCAAGACAGTGCGTTTCTCACTGTTACATGCATTTGAATGGGGAACTCGACCGAAACAAAGTATAGGTTTTCATTATGTGAATAACTTGGAAATCTTAGCTCAAACAGCTGCAAAACCTGTTTGCCCAGCACGGAGACCTTGAGTTCTATAAGATAAAGCCATAAACATGTGTATCCGAGTCTTCTATCAAAAGTTACAGCTATTTAAATGAAGTTGTACAAAAACGCTTTCTTTCGCCAAGACAGTGCGTTTCTCACTGTTACATGCATTTGAATGGGGAACTCGACCGAAACAAAGTATAGGTTTTCATTATGTGAATAACTTGGAAATCTTAGCTCAAACAGCTGCAAAACCTGTTTTCCCAGCACGGGAACCTTGAGCTCTATAAGATAAAGCAATAAACATGTGTATCCGAGTCTTCTATCAAAAGTTACAGCTATTCATATGAAGTTGTACAAAAACGCTTTCTTTCGCCAAGACAGTGCGTTTCTCACTGTTACATGCATTTGAATGGGGAACTCCACCGAAACAAAGTATAGGTTTTCATTATGTGAATAACTTGGAAATCTTAGCTCAAACAGCTGCAAAACCTGTTTTCCCAGCACGGAGACCTTGAGTTCTATAAGATAAAGCCATAAACATGTTTGTCTGAGTCTTCTATCAAAAGTTACAGCTATTTATATGAAGTTGTACAAAAACGCTTTCTTTCGCCAAGACAGTGCGTTTCTCACTGTTACATTCATTTGAATGGGGAACTCCACCAAAACAAAGTATAGGTTTTCATTATGTGAATAACTTGGAAATCTTAGCTCAAACAGCTGCAAAACCTGTTTTCCCAGCACGGGAACCTTGAGTTCTATAAGATAAAGCCATAAACATGTGTATCCGAGTCTTCTATCAAAAGTTACAGCTATTTATATGAAGTTGTACAAAAACGCTTTCTTTCGCCAAGACAGTGCGTTTCTCACTGTTACATGCATTTGAATGGGGAACTCCACCGAAACAAAGTATAGGTTTTCATTATGTGAATAACTTGGAAATCTTAGCTCAAACAGCTGCAAAACCTGTTTTCCCAGCACGGAGACCTTGAGTTCTATAAGATAAAGCCATAAACATGTGTATCCGAGTCTTCTATCAAAAGTTACAGCTATTTATATGAAGTTGTACAAAATAGCTTTCTTTCGCCAAGACAGTGCGTTTCTCACTGTTACATGCATTTGAATGGGGAACTCGACCGAAACAAAGTATAGGTTTTCATTATGTGAATAACTTGGAAATCTTAGCTCAAACAGCTGCAAAACCTGTTTGCCCAGCACGGAGACCTTGAGTTCTATAAGATAAAGCCATAAACATGTGTATCCGAGTCTTCTATCAAAAGTTACAGCTATTTAAATGAAGTTGTACAAAAACGCTTTCTTTCGCCAAGACAGTGCGTTTCTCACTGTTACATGCATTTGAATGGGGAACTCGACCGAAACAAAGTATAGGTTTTCATTATGTGAATAACTTGGAAATCTTAGCTCAAACAGCTGCAAAACCTGTTTTCCCAGCACGGGAACCTTGAGCTCTATAAGATAAAGCCATAAACATGTGTATCCGAGTCTTCTATCAAAAGTTACAGCTATTCATATGAAGTTGTACAAAATAGCTTTCTTTCGCCAAGACAGTGCGTTTCTCACTGTTACATGCATTTGAATGGGGAACTCGACCGAAACAAAGTATAGGTTTTCATTATGTGAATAACTTGGAAATCTTAGCTCAAACAGCTGCAAAACCTGTTTTCCCAGCACGGAGACCTTGAGTTCTATAAGATAAAGCCATAAACATGTTTGTCTGAGTCTTCTATCAAAAGTTACAGCTATTCATATGAAGTTGTACAAAAACGCTTTCTTTCGCCAAGACAGTGCGTTTCTCACTGTTACATTCATTTGAATGGGGAACTCGACCGAAACAAAGTATAGGTTTTCATTATGTGAATAACTTGGAAATCTTAGCTCAAACAGCTGCAAAACCTGTTTTCCCAGCACGGAGACCTTGAGTTCTATAAGATAAAGCCATAAACATGTTTGTCTGAGTCTTCTATCAAAAGTTACAGCTATTCATATGAAGTTGTACAAAAACGCTTTCTTTCGCCAAGACAGTGCGTTTCTCACTGTTACATTCATTTGAATGGGGAACTCGACCGAAACAAAGTATAGGTTTTCATTATGTGAATAACTTGGAAATCTTAGCTCAAACAGCTGCAAAACCTGTTTTCCCAGCACGGGAACCTTGAGTTCTATAAGATAAAGCCATAAACATGTGTATCCGAGTCTTCTATCAAAAGTTACAGCTATTCATATGAAGTTGTACAAAAACGCTTTCTTTCGCCAAGACAGTGCGTTTCTCACTGTTACATTCATTTGAATGGGGAACTCCACCGAAACAAAGTATAGGTTTTCATTATGTGAATAACTTGGAAATCTTAGCTCAAACAGCTGCAAAACCTGTTTGCCCAGCACGGGAACCTTGAGTTCTATAAGATAAAGCCATAAACATGTGTATCCGAGTCTTCTATCAAAAGTTACAGCTATTTATATGAAGTTGTACAAAAACGCTTTCTTTCGCCAAGACAGTGCGTTTCTCACTGTTACATGCATTTGAATGGGGAACTCGACCGAAACAAAGTATAGGTTTTCATTATGTGAATAACTTGGAAATCTTAGCTCAAACAGCTGCAAAACCTGTTTTCCCAGCACGGAGACCTTGAGTTCTATAAGATAAAGCCATAAACATGTGTATCCGAGTCTTCTATCAAAAGTTACAGCTATTTATATGAAGTTGTACAAAATAGCTTTCTTTCGCCAAGACAGTGCGTTTCTCACTGTTACATGCATTTGAATGGGGAACTCGACCGAAACAAAGTATAGGTTTTCATTATGTGAATAACTTGGAAATCTTAGCTCAAACAGCTGCAAAACCTGTTTGCCCAGCACGGAGACCTTGAGTTCTATAAGATAAAGCCATAAACATGTGTATCCGAGTCTTCTATCAAAAGTTACAGCTATTTAAATGAAGTTGTACAAAAACGCTTTCTTTCGCCAAGACAGTGCGTTTCTCACTGTTACATGCATTTGAATGGGGAACTCGACCGAAACAAAGTATAGGTTTTCATTATGTGAATAACTTGGAAATCTTAGCTCAAACAGCTGCAAAACCTGTTTTCCCAGCACGGGAACCTTGAGCTCTATAAGATAAAGCAATAAACATGTGTATCCGAGTCTTCTATCAAAAGTTACAGCTATTCATATGAAGTTGTACAAAAACGCTTTCTTTCGCCAAGACAGTGCGTTTCTCACTGTTACATGCATTTGAATGGGGAACTCCACCGAAACAAAGTATAGGTTTTCATTATGTGAATAACTTGGAAATCTTAGCTCAAACAGCTGCAAAACCTGTTTTCCCAGCACGGAGACCTTGAGTTCTATAAGATAAAGCCATAAACATGTTTGTCTGAGTCTTCTATCAAAAGTTACAGCTATTTATATGAAGTTGTACAAAAACGCTTTCTTTCGCCAAGACAGTGCGTTTCTCACTGTTACATTCATTTGAATGGGGAACTCCACCAAAACAAAGTATAGGTTTTCATTATGTGAATAACTTGGAAATCTTAGCTCAAACAGCTGCAAAACCTGTTTTCCCAGCACGGGAACCTTGAGTTCTATAAGATAAAGCCATAAACATGTGTATCCGAGTCTTCTATCAAAAGTTACAGCTATTTATATGAAGTTGTACAAAAACGCTTTCTTTCGCCAAGACAGTGCGTTTCTCACTGTTACATGCATTTGAATGGGGAACTCCACCGAAACAAAGTATAGGTTTTCATTATGTGAATAACTTGGAAATCTTAGCTCAAACAGCTGCAAAACCTGTTTTCCCAGCACGGAGACCTTGAGTTCTATAAGATAAAGCCATAAACATGTGTATCCGAGTCTTCTATCAAAAGTTACAGCTATTTATATGAAGTTGTACAAAATAGCTTTCTTTCGCCAAGACAGTGCGTTTCTCACTGTTACATGCATTTGAATGGGGAACTCGACCGAAACAAAGTATAGGTTTTCATTATGTGAATAACTTGGAAATCTTAGCTCAAACAGCTGCAAAACCTGTTTGCCCAGCACGGAGACCTTGAGTTCTATAAGATAAAGCCATAAACATGTGTATCCGAGTCTTCTATCAAAAGTTACAGCTATTTAAATGAAGTTGTACAAAAACGCTTTCTTTCGCCAAGACAGTGCGTTTCTCACTGTTACATGCATTTGAATGGGGAACTCGACCGAAACAAAGTATAGGTTTTCATTATGTGAATAACTTGGAAATCTTAGCTCAAACAGCTGCAAAACCTGTTTTCCCAGCACGGGAACCTTGAGCTCTATAAGATAAAGCCATAAACATGTGTATCCGAGTCTTCTATCAAAAGTTACAGCTATTCATATGAAGTTGTACAAAATAGCTTTCTTTCGCCAAGACAGTGCGTTTCTCACTGTTACATGCATTTGAATGGGGAACTCGACCGAAACAAAGTATAGGTTTTCATTATGTGAATAACTTGGAAATCTTAGCTCAAACAGCTGCAAAACCTGTTTTCCCAGCACGGAGACCTTGAGTTCTATAAGATAAAGCCATAAACATGTTTGTCTGAGTCTTCTATCAAAAGTTACAGCTATTCATATGAAGTTGTACAAAAACGCTTTCTTTCGCCAAGACAGTGCGTTTCTCACTGTTACATTCATTTGAATGGGGAACTCGACCGAAACAAAGTATAGGTTTTCATTATGTGAATAACTTGGAAATCTTAGCTCAAACAGCTGCAAAACCTGTTTTCCCAGCACGGAGACCTTGAGTTCTATAAGATAAAGCCATAAACATGTTTGTCTGAGTCTTCTATCAAAAGTTACAGCTATTCATATGAAGTTGTACAAAAACGCTTTCTTTCGCCAAGACAGTGCGTTTCTCACTGTTACATTCATTTGAATGGGGAACTCGACCGAAACAAAGTATAGGTTTTCATTATGTGAATAACTTGGAAATCTTAGCTCAAACAGCTGCAAAACCTGTTTTCCCAGCACGGGAACCTTGAGTTCTATAAGATAAAGCCATAAACATGTGTATCCGAGTCTTCTATCAAAAGTTACAGCTATTCATATGAAGTTGTACAAAAACGCTTTCTTTCGCCAAGACAGTGCGTTTCTCACTGTTACATTCATTTGAATGGGGAACTCCACCGAAACAAAGTATAGGTTTTCATTATGTGAATAACTTGGAAATCTTAGCTCAAACAGCTGCAAAACCTGTTTGCCCAGCACGGGAACCTTGAGTTCTATAAGATAAAGCCATAAACATGTGTATCCGAGTCTTCTATCAAAAGTTACAGCTATTTATATGAAGTTGTACAAAAACGCTTTCTTTCGCCAAGACAGTGCGTTTCTCACTGTTACATGCATTTGAATGGGGAACTCGACCGAAACAAAGTATAGGTTTTCATTATGTGAATAACTTGGAAATCTTAGCTCAAACAGCTGCAAAACCTGTTTTCCCAGCACGGAGACCTTGAGTTCTATAAGATAAAGCCATAAACATGTGTATCCGAGTCTTCTATCAAAAGTTACAGCTATTTATATGAAGTTGTACAAAATAGCTTTCTTTCGCCAAGACAGTGCGTTTCTCACTGTTACATGCATTTGAATGGGGAACTCGACCGAAACAAAGTATAGGTTTTCATTATGTGAATAACTTGGAAATCTTAGCTCAAACAGCTGCAAAACCTGTTTGCCCAGCACGGAGACCTTGAGTTCTATAAGATAAAGCCATAAACATGTGTATCCGAGTCTTCTATCAAAAGTTACAGCTATTTAAATGAAGTTGTACAAAAACGCTTTCTTTCGCCAAGACAGTGCGTTTCTCACTGTTACATGCATTTGAATGGGGAACTCGACCGAAACAAAGTATAGGTTTTCATTATGTGAATAACTTGGAAATCTTAGCTCAAACAGCTGCAAAACCTGTTTTCCCAGCACGGGAACCTTGAGCTCTATAAGATAAAGCAATAAACATGTGTATCCGAGTCTTCTATCAAAAGTTACAGCTATTCATATGAAGTTGTACAAAAACGCTTTCTTTCGCCAAGACAGTGCGTTTCTCACTGTTACATGCATTTGAATGGGGAACTCCACCGAAACAAAGTATAGGTTTTCATTATGTGAATAACTTGGAAATCTTAGCTCAAACAGCTGCAAAACCTGTTTTCCCAGCACGGAGACCTTGAGTTCTATAAGATAAAGCCATAAACATGTTTGTCTGAGTCTTCTATCAAAAGTTACAGCTATTTATATGAAGTTGTACAAAAACGCTTTCTTTCGCCAAGACAGTGCGTTTCTCACTGTTACATTCATTTGAATGGGGAACTCCACCGAAACAAAGTATAGGTTTTCATTATGTGAATAACTTGGAAATCTTAGCTCAAACAGCTGCAAAACCTGTTTTCCCAGCACGGAGACCTTGAGTTCTATAAGATAAAGCCATAAACATGTGTATCCGAGTCTTCTATCAAAAGTTACAGCTATTTATATGAAGTTGTACAAAATAGCTTTCTTTCGCCAAGACAGTGCGTTTCTCACTGTTACATGCATTTGAATGGGGAACTCGACCGAAACAAAGTATAGGTTTTCATTATGTGAATAACTTGGAAATCTTAGCTCAAACAGCTGCAAAACCTGTTTGCCCAGCACGGAGACCTTGAGTTCTATAAGATAAAGCCATAAACATGTGTATCCGAGTCTTCTATCAAAAGTTACAGCTATTTAAATGAAGTTGTACAAAAACGCTTTCTTTCGCCAAGACAGTGCGTTTCTCACTGTTACATGCATTTGAATGGGGAACTCGACCGAAACAAAGTATAGGTTTTCATTATGTGAATAACTTGGAAATCTTAGCTCAAACAGCTGCAAAACCTGTTTTCCCAGCACGGGAACCTTGAGCTCTATAAGATAAAGCCATAAACATGTGTATCCGAGTCTTCTATCAAAAGTTACAGCTATTCATATGAAGTTGTACAAAATAGCTTTCTTTCGCCAAGACAGTGCGTTTCTCACTGTTACATGCATTTGAATGGGGAACTCGACCGAAACAAAGTATAGGTTTTCATTATGTGAATAACTTGGAAATCTTAGCTCAAACAGCTGCAAAACCTGTTTGCCCAGCACGGAGACCTTGAGTTCTATAAGATAAAGCCATAAACATGTTTGTCTGAGTCTTCTATCAAAAGTTACAGCTATTTAAATGAAGTTGTACAAAAACGCTTTCTTTCGCCAAGACAGTGCGTTTCTCACTGTTACATGCATTTGAATGGGGAACTCCACCGAAACAAAGTATAGGTTTTCATTATGTGAATAACTTGGAAATCTTAGCTCAAACAGCTGCAAAACCTGTTTTCCCAGCACGGGAACCTTGAGTTCTATAAGATAAAGCCATAAACATGTTTGTCTGAGTCTTCTATCAAAAGTTACAGCTATTTATATGAAGTTGTACAAAAACGCTTTCTTTCGCCAAGACAGTGCGTTTCTCACTGTTACATGCATTTGAATGGGGAACTCGACCGAAACAAAGTATAGATTTTCATTATGTGAATAACTTGGAAATCTTAGCTCAAACAGCTGCAAAACCTGTTTTCCCAGCACGGGAACCTTGAGCTCTATAAGATAAAGCCATAAACATGTGTATCCGAGTCTTCTATCAAAAGTTACAGCTATTCATATGAAGTTGTACAAAAACGCTTTCTTTCGCCAAGACAGTGCGTTTCTCACTGTTACATGCATTTGAATGGGGAACTCCACCGAAACAAAGTATAGGTTTTCATTATGTGAATAACTTGGAAATCTTAGCTCAAACAGCTGCAAAACCTGTTTGCCCAGCACGGAGACCTTGAGTTCTATAAGATAAAGCCATAAACATGTGTATCCGAGTCTTCTATCAAAAGTTACAGCTATTCATATGAAGTTGTACAAAAACGCTTTCTTTCGCCAAGACAGTGCGTTTCTCACTGTTACATGCATTTGAATGGGGAACTCGACCGAAACAAAGTATAGGTTTTCATTATGTGAATAACTTGGAAATCTTAGCTCAAACAGCTGCAAAACCTGTTTTCCCAGCACGGAGACCTTGAGTTCTATAAGATAAAGCCATAAACATGTTTGTCTGAGTCTTCTATCAAAAGTTACAGCTATTTATATGAAGTTGTACAAAAACGCTTTCTTTCGCCAAGACAGTGCGTTTCTCACTGTTACATGCATTTGAATGGGGAACTTGACCGAAACAAAGTATAGGTTTTCACTATGTGAATAACTTGGAAATCTTAGCTCAAACAGCTGCAAAACCTGTTTTCCCAGCACGGGAACCTTGAGCTCTATAAGATAAAGCCATAAACATGTGTATCCGAGTCTTCTATCAAAAGTTACAGCTATTCATATGAAGTTGTACAAAAACGCTTTCTTTCGCCAAGACAGTGCGTTTCTCACTGTTACATGCATTTGAATGGGGAACTCGACCGAAACAAAGTATAGGTTTTCATTATGTGAATAACTTGGAAATCTTAGCTCAAACAGCTGCAAAACCTGTTTTCCCAGCACGGAGACCTTGAGTTCTATAAGATAAAGCCATAAACATGTTTGTCTGAGTCTTCTATCAAAAGTTACAGCTATTTATATGAAGTTGTACAAAAACGCTTTCTTTCGCCAAGACAGTGCGTTTCTCACTGTTACATGCATTTGAATGGGGAACTTGACCGAAACAAAGTATAGGTTTTCATTATGTGAATAACTTGGAAATCTTAGCTCAAACAGCTGCAAAACCTGTTTGCCCAGCACGGAGACCTTGAGTTCTATAAGATAAAGCCATAAACATGTGTATCCGAGTCTTCTATCAAAAGTTACAGCTATTTAAATGAAGTTGTACAAAAACGCTTTCTTTCGCCAAGACAGTGCGTTTCTCACTGTTACATGCATTTGAATGGGGAACTCGACCGAAACAAAGTATAGGTTTTCATTATGTGAATAACTTGGAAATCTTAGCTCAAACAGCTGCAAAACCTGTTTTCCCAGCACGGGAACCTTGAGTTCTATAAGATAAAGCCATAAACATGTTTGTCTGAGTCTTCTATCAAAAGTTACAGCTATTTATATGAAGTTGTACAAAAACGTTTTCTTTCGCCAAGACAGTGCGTTTCTCACTGTTACATGCATTTGAATGGGGAACTCGACCGAAACAAAGTATAGGTTTTCATTATGTGAATAACTTGGAAATCTTAGCTCAAACAGCTGCAAAACCTGTTTTCCCAGCACGGGAACCTTGAGTTCTATAAGATAAAGCCATAAACATGTTTGTCTGAGTCTTCTATCAAAAGTTACAGCTATTTATATGAAGTTGTACAAAAACGTTTTCTTTCGCCAAGACAGTGCGTTTCTCACTGTTACATTCATTTGAATGGGGAACTCCACCGAAACAAAGTATAGGTTTTCATTATGTGAATAACTTGGAAATCTTAGCTCAAACAGCTGCAAAACCTGGTTTCCCAGCACGGGAACCTTGAGTTCTATAAGATAAAGCCATAAACATGTGTATCCGAGTCTTCTATCAAAAGTTACAGCTATTTATATGAAGTTGTACAAAAACGCTTTCTTTCGCCAAGACAGTGCGTTTCTCACTGTTACATGCATTTGAATGGGGAACTCGACTGAAACAAAGTATAGGTTTTCATTATGTGAATAACTTGGAAATCTTAGCTCAAACAGCTGCAAAACCTGTTTTCCCAGCACGGGAACCTTGAGCTCTATAAGATAAAGCTATAAACATGTGTATCCGAGTCTTCTATCAAAAGTTACAGCTATTCATATGAAGTTGTACAAAAACGCTTTCTTTCGCCAAGACAGTGCGTTTCTCACTGTTACATGCATTTGAATGGGGAACTCCACCGAAACAAAGTATAGGTTTTCATTATGTGAATAACTTGGAAATCTTAGCTCAAACAGCTGCAAAACCTGGTTTCCCAGCACGGGAACCTTGAGCTCTATAAGATAAAGCCATAAACATGTGTATCCGAGTCTTCTATCAAAAGTTACAGCTATTTATATGAAGTTGTACAAAAACGCTTTCTTTCGCCAAGACAGTGCGTTTCTCACTGTTACATGCATTTGAATGGGGAACTCGACTGAAACAAAGTATAGGTTTTCATTATGTGAATAACTTGGAAATCTTAGCTCAAACAGCTGCAAAACCTGTTTTCCCAGCACGGGAACCTTGAGCTCTATAAGATAAAGCCATAAACATGTGTATCCGAGTCTTCTATCAAAAGTTACAGCTATTCATATGAAGTTGTACAAAAACGCTTTCTTTCGCCAAGACAGTGCGTTTCTCACTGTTACATGCATTTGAATGGGGAACTCGACTGAAACAAAGTATAGGTTTTCATTATGTGAATAACTTGGAAATCTTAGCTCAAACAGCTGCAAAACCTGTTTTCCCAGCACGGGAACCTTGAGCTCTATAAGATAAAGCCATAAACATGTGTATCCGAGTCTTCTATCAAAAGTTACAGCTATTCATATGAAGTTGTACAAAAACGCTTTCTTTCGCCAAGACAGTGCGTTTCTCACTGTTACATGCATTTGAATGGGGAACTCGAGCGAAACAAAGTATAGGTTTTCATTATGTGAATAACTTGGAAATCTTAGCTCAAACAGCTGCAAAACCTGTTTTCCCAGCACGGGAACCTTGAGCTCTATAAGATAAAGCCATAAACATGTGTATCCGAGTCTTCTATCAAAAGTTACAGCTATTCATATGAAGTTGTACAAAAACGCTTTCTTTCGCCAAGACAGTGCGTTTCTCACTGTTACATGCATTTGAATGGGGAACTCGACCGAAACAAAGTATAGGTTTTCATTATGTGAATAACTTGGAAATCTTAGCTCAAACAGCTGCAAAACCTGTTTTCCCAGCACGGGAACCTTGAGCTCTATAAGATAAAGCCATAAACATGTGTATCCGAGTCTTCTATCAAAAGTTACAGCTATTCATATGAAGTTGTACAAAAACGCTTTCTTTCGCCAAGACAGTGCGTTTCTCACTGTTACATGCATTTGAATGGGGAACTCGAGCGAAACAAAGTATAGGTTTTCATTATGTGAATAACTTGGAAATCTTAGCTCAAACAGCTGCAAAACCTGTTTTCCCAGCACGGAGACCTTGAGTTCTATAAGATAAAGCCATAAACATGTTTGTCTGAGTCTTCTATCAAAAGTTACAGCTATTTATATGAAGTTGTACAAAAACGCTTTCTTTCGCCAAGACAGTGCGTTTCTCACTGTTACATTCATTTGAATGGGGAACTCCACCGAAACAAAGTATAGGTTTTCATTATGTGAATAACTTGGAAATCTTAGCTCAAACAGCTGCAAAACCTGGTTTCCCAGCACGGGAACCTTGAGTTCTATAAGATAAAGCCATAAACATGTGTATCCGAGTCTTCTATCAAAAGTTACAGCTATTTATATGAAGTTGTACAAAATAGCTTTCTTTCGCCAAGACAGTGCGTTTCTCACTGTTACATGCATTTGAATGGGGAACTCGACCGAAACAAAGTATAGGTTTTCATTATGTGAATAACTTGGAAATCTTAGCTCAAACAGCTGCAAAACCTGTTTTCCCAGCACGGAGACCTTGAGTTCTATAAGATAAAGCCATAAACATGTGTATCCGAGTCTTCTATCAAAAGTTACAGCTATTTATATGAAGTTGTACAAAATAGCTTTCTTTCGCCAAGACAGTGCGTTTCTCACTGTTACATGCATTTGAATGGGGAACTCGACCGAAACAAAGTATAGGTTTTCATTATGTGAATAACTTGGAAATCTTAGCTCAAACAGCTGCAAAACCTGTTTTCCCAGCACGGAGACCTTGAGTTCTATAAGATAAAGCCATAAACATGTGTATCCGAGTCTTCTATCAAAAGTTACAGCTATTTAAATGAAGTTGTACAAAATAGCTTTCTTTCGCCAAGACAGTGCGTTTCTCACTGTTACATGCATTTGAATGGGGAACTCGACCGAAACAAAGTATAGGTTTTCATTATGTGAATAACTTGGAAATCTTAGCTCAAACAGCTGCAAAACCTGTTTTCCCAGCACGGGAACCTTGAGTTCTATAAGATAAAGCCATAAACATGTTTGTCTGAGTCTTCTATCAAAAGTTACAGCTATTTATATGAACTGGTACAAAAACGCTTTCTTTCGCCAAGACAGTGCGTTTCTCACTGTTACATTCATTTGAATGGGGAACTCCACCGAAACAAAGTATAGGTTTTCATTATGTGAATAACTTGGAAATCTTAGCTCAAACAGCTGCAAAACCTGTTTTCCCAGCACGGGAACCTTGAGTTCTATAAGATAAAGCCATAAACATGTGTATCCGAGTCTTCTATCAAAAGTTACAGCTATTTATATGAAGTTGTACAAAAACGCTTTCTTTCGCCAAGACAGTGCGTTTCTCACTGTTACATGCATTTGAATGGGGAACTCGACTGAAACAAAGTATAGGTTTTCATTATGTGAATAACTTGGAAATCTTAGCTCAAACAGCTGCAAAACCTGTTTTCCCAGCACGGGAACCTTGAGCTCTATAAGATAAAGCCATAAACATGTGTATCCGAGTCTTCTATCAAAAGTTACAGCTATTCATATGAAGTTGTACAAAAACGCTTTCTTTCGCCAAGACAGTGTGTTTCTCACTGTTACATGCATTTGAATGGGGAACTCCACCGAAACAAAGTATAGGTTTTCATTATGTGAATAACTTGGAAATCTTAGCTCAAACAGCTGCAAAACCTGGTTTCCCAGCACGGGAACCTTGAGTTCTATAAGATAAAGCCATAAACATGTGTATCCGAGTCTTCTATCAAAAGTTACAGCTATTTATATGAAGTTGTACAAAAACGCTTTCTTTCGCCAAGACAGTGCGTTTCTCACTGTTACATGCATTTGAATGGGGAACTCGACTGAAACAAAGTATAGGTTTTCATTATGTGAATAACTTGGAAATCTTAGCTCAAACAGCTGCAAAACCTGTTTTCCCAGCACGGGAACCTTGAGCTCTATAAGATAAAGCCATAAACATGTGTATCCGAGTCTTCTATCAAAAGTTACAGCTATTCATATGAAGTTGTACAAAAACGCTTTCTTTCGCCAAGACAGTGCGTTTCTCACTGTTACATGCATTTGAATGGGGAACTCGACTGAAACAAAGTATAGGTTTTCATTATGTGAATAACTTGGAAATCTTAGCTCAAACAGCTGCAAAACCTGTTTTCCCAGCACGGGAACCTTGAGCTCTATAAGATAAAGCCATAAACATGTGTATTCGAGTCTTCTATCAAAAGTTACAGCTATTCATATGAAGTTGTACAAAAACGCTTTCTTTCGCCAAGACAGTGCGTTTCTCACTGTTACATGCATTTGAATGGGGAACTCCACCGAAACAAAGTATAGGTTTTCATTATGTGAATAACTTGGAAATCTTAGCTCAAACAGCTGCAAAACCTGGTTTCCCAGCACGGGAACCTTGAGTTCTATAAGATAAAGCCATAAACATGTGTATCCGAGTCTTCTATCAAAAGTTACAGCTATTTATATGAAGTTGTACAAAAACGCTTTCTTTCGCCAAGACAGTGCGTTTCTCACTGTTACATGCATTTGAATGGGGAACTCGACTGAAACAAAGTATAGGTTTTCATTATGTGAATAACTTGGAAATCTTAGCTCAAACAGCTGCAAAACCTGTTTTCCCAGCACGGGAACCTTGAGCTCTATAAGATAAAGCCATAAACATGTGTATCCGAGTCTTCTATCAAAAGTTACAGCTATTCATATGAAGTTGTACAAAAACGCTTTCTTTCGCCAAGACAGTGCGTTTCTCACTGTTACATGCATTTGAATGGGGAACTCCACCGAAACAAAGTATAGGTTTTCATTATGTGAATAACTTGGAAATCTTAGCTCAAACAGCTGCAAAACCTGTTTTCCCAGCACGGGAACCTTGAGCTCTATAAGATAAAGCCATAAACATGTTTGTCTGAGTCTTCTATCAAAAGTTACAGCTATTTATATGAAGTTGTACAAAAACGCTTTCTTTCGCCAAGACAGTGCGTTTCTCACTGTTACATTCATTTGAATGGGGAACTCGACCGAAACAAAGTATAGGTTTTCATTATGTGAATAACTTGGAAATCTTAGCTCAAACAGCTGCAAAACCTGGTTTCCCAGCACGGGAACCTTGAGTTCTATAAGATAAAGCCATAAACATGTGTATCCGAGTCTTCTATCAAAAGTTACAGCTATTTATATGAAGTTGTACAAAATAGCTTTCTTTCGCCAAGACAGTGCGTTTCTCACTGTTACATGCATTTGAATGGGGAACTCGACCGAAACAAAGTATAGGTTTTCATTATGTGAATAACTTGGAAATCTTAGCTCAAACAGCTGCAAAACCTGTTTTCCCAGCACGGAGACCTTGAGTTCTATAAGATAAAGCCATAAACATGTGTATCCGAGTCTTCTATCAAAAGTTACAGCTATTCATATGAAGTTGTACAAAAACGCTTTCTTTCGCCAAGACAGTGCGTTTCTCACTGTTACATGCATTTGAATGGGGAACTCCACCGAAACAAAGTATAGGTTTTCATTATGTGAATAACTTGGAAATCTTAGCTCAAACAGCTGCAAAACCTGGTTTCCCAGCACGGGAACCTTGAGTTCTATAAGATAAAGCCATAAACATGTGTATCCGAGTCTTCTATCAAAAGTTACAGCTATTTATATGAAGTTGTACAAAAACGCTTTCTTTCGCCAAGACAGTGCGTTTCTCACTGTTACATGCATTTGAATGGGGAACTCGACTGAAACAAAGTATAGGTTTTCATTATGTGAATAACTTGGAAATCTTAGCTCAAACAGCTGCAAAACCTGTTTGCCCAGCACGGGAACCTTGAGCTCTATAAGATAAAGCCATAAACATGTGTATCCGAGTCTTCTATCAAAAGTTACAGCTATTCATATGAAGTTGTACAAAAACGCTTTCTTTCGCCAAGACAGTGCGTTTCTCACTGTTACATGCATTTGAATGGGGAACTCGAGCGAAACAAAGTATAGGTTTTCATTATGTGAATAACTTGGAAATCTTAGCTCAAACAGCTGCAAAACCTGTTTTCCCAGCACGGAGACCTTGAGTTCTATAAGATAAAGCCATAAACATGTTTGTCTGAGTCTTCTATCAAAAGTTACAGCTATTTATATGAAGTTGTACAAAAACGCTTTCTTTCGCCAAGACAGTGCGTTTCTCACTGTTACATTCATTTGAATGGGGAACTCCACCGAAACAAAGTATAGGTTTTCATTATGTGAATAACTTGGAAATCTTAGCTCAAACAGCTGCAAAACCTGGTTTCCCAGCACGGGAACCTTGAGTTCTATAAGATAAAGCCATAAACATGTGTATCCGAGTCTTCTATCAAAAGTTACAGCTATTTATATGAAGTTGTACAAAATAGCTTTCTTTCGCCAAGACAGTGCGTTTCTCACTGTTACATGCATTTGAATGGGGAACTCGACCGAAACAAAGTATAGGTTTTCATTATGTGAATAACTTGGAAATCTTAGCTCAAACAGCTGCAAAACCTGGTTTCCCAGCACGGGAACCCTGAGCTCTATAAGATAAAGCCATAAACATGTGTATCCGAGTCTTCTATCAAAAGTTACAGCTATTTATATGAAGTTGTACAAAATAGCTTTCTTTCGCCAAGACAGTGCGTTTCTCACTGTTACATGCATTTGAATGGGGAACTCGACCGAAACAAAGTATAGGTTTTCATTATGTGAATAACTTGGAAATCTTAGCTCAAACAGCTGCAAAACCTGTTTTCCCAGCACGGAGACCTTGAGTTCTATAAGATAAAGCCATAAACATGTGTATCCGAGTCTTCTATCAAAAGTTACAGCTATTCATATGAAGTTGTACAAAAACGCTTTCTTTCGCCAAGACAGTGCGTTTCTCACTGTTACATGCATTTGAATGGGGAACTCCACCGAAACAAAGTATAGGTTTTCATTATGTGAATAACTTGGAAATCTTAGCTCAAACAGCTGCAAAACCTGGTTTCCCAGCACGGGAACCTTGAGTTCTATAAGATAAAGCCATAAACATGTGTATCCGAGTCTTCTATCAAAAGTTACAGCTATTTATATGAAGTTGTACAAAAACGCTTTATTTCGCCAAGACAGTGCGTTTCTCACTGTTACATGCATTTGAATGGGGAACTCGACTGAAACAAAGTATAGGTTTTCATTATGTGAATAACTTGGAAATCTTAGCTCAAACAGCTGCAAAACCTGTTTGCCCAGCACGGGAACCTTGAGCTCTATAAGATAAAGCCATAAACATGTGTATCCGAGTCTTCTATCAAAAGTTACAGCTATTCATATGAAGTTGTACAAAAACGCTTTCTTTCGCCAAGACAGTGCGTTTCTCACTGTTACATGCATTTGAATGGGGAACTCGAGCGAAACAAAGTATAGGTTTTCATTATGTGAATAACTTGGAAATCTTAGCTCAAACAGCTGCAAAACCTGTTTTCCCAGCACGGAGACCTTGAGTTCTATAAGATAAAGCCATAAACATGTTTGTCTGAGTCTTCTATCAAAAGTTACAGCTATTTATATGAAGTTGTACAAAAACGCTTTCTTTCGCCAAGACAGTGCGTTTCTCACTGTTACATTCATTTGAATGGGGAACTCCACCGAAACAAAGTATAGGTTTTCATTATGTGAATAACTTGGAAATCTTAGCTCAAACAGCTGCAAAACCTGGTTTCCCAGCACGGGAACCTTGAGTTCTATAAGATAAAGCCATAAACATGTGTATCCGAGTCTTCTATCAAAAGTTACAGCTATTTATATGAAGTTGTACAAAATAGCTTTCTTTCGCCAAGACAGTGCGTTTCTCACTGTTACATGCATTTGAATGGGGAACTCGACCGAAACAAAGTATAGGTTTTCATTATGTGAATAACTTGGAAATCTTAGCTCAAACAGCTGCAAAACCTGGTTTCCCAGCACGGGAACCCTGAGCTCTATAAGATAAAGCCATAAACATGTGTATCCGAGTCTTCTATCAAAAGTTACAGCTATTTATATGAAGTTGTACAAAATAGCTTTCTTTCGCCAAGACAGTGCGTTTCTCACTGTTACATGCATTTGAATGGGGAACTCGACCGAAACAAAGTATAGGTTTTCATTATGTGAATAACTTGGAAATCTTAGCTCAAACAGCTGCAAAACCTGTTTTCCCAGCACGGGAACCTTGAGTTCTATAAGATAAAGCCATAAACATGTTTGTCTGAGTCTTCTATCAAAAGTTACAGCTATTTATATGAAGTTGTACAAAAACGCTTTCTTTCGCCAAGACAGTGCGTTTCTCACTGTTACATGCATTTGAATGGGGAACTCGACCGAAACAAAGTATAGGTTTTCATTATGTGAATAACTTGGAAATCTTAGCTCAAACAGCTGCAAAACCTCTTTTCCCCAGCACGGGAACCTTGAGCTCTATAAGATAAAGCCATAAACATGTGTATCCGAGTCTTCTATCAAAAGTTACAGCTATTCATATGAAGTTGTACAAAAACGCTTTCTTTCGCCAAGACAGTGCGTTTCTCACTGTTACATTCATTTGAATGGGGAACTCCACCGAAACAAAGTATAGGTTTTCATTATGTGAATAACTTGGAAATCTTAGCTCAAACAGCTGCAAAACCTGTTTTCCCAGCATGGGAACCTTGAGCTCTATAAGATAAAGCCATAAACATGTGTATCCGAGTCTTCTATCAAAAGTTACAGCTATTCATATGAAGTTGTACAAAAACGCTTTCTTTCGCCAAGACAGTGCGTTTCTCACTGTTACATGCATTTGAATGGGGAACTCGAGCGAAACAAAGTATAGGTTTTCATTATGTGAATAACTTGGAAATCTTAGCTCAAACAGCTGCAAAACCTGTTTTCCCAGCACGGAGACCTTGAGTTCTATAAGATAAAGCCATAAACATGTTTGTCTGAGTCTTCTATCAAAAGTTACAGCTATTTATATGAAGTTGTACAAAAACGCTTTCTTTCGCCAAGACAGTGCGTTTCTCACTGTTACATTCATTTGAATGGGGAACTCCACCGAAACAAAGTATAGGTTTTCATTATGTGAATAACTTGGAAATCTTAGCTCAAACAGCTGCAAAACCTGGTTTCCCAGCACGGGAACCTTGAGTTCTATAAGATAAAGCCATAAACATGTGTATCCGAGTCTTCTATCAAAAGTTACAGCTATTTATATGAAGTTGTACAAAATAGCTTTCTTTCGCCAAGACAGTGCGTTTCTCACTGTTACATGCATTTGAATGGGGAACTCGACCGAAACAAAGTATAGGTTTTCATTATGTGAATAACTTGGAAATCTTAGCTCAAACAGCTGCAAAACCTGTTTTCCCAGCACGGAGACCTTGAGTTCTATAAGATAAAGCCATAAACATGTGTATCCGAGTCTTCTATCAAAAGTTACAGCTATTTATATGAAGTTGTACAAAATAGCTTTCTTTCGCCAAGACAGTGCGTTTCTCACTGTTACATGCATTTGAATGGGGAACTCGACCGAAACAAAGTATAGGTTTTCATTATGTGAATAACTTGGAAATCTTAGCTCAAACAGCTGCAAAACCTGTTTTCCCAGCACGGAGACCTTGAGTTCTATAAGATAAAGCCATAAACATGTGTATCCGAGTCTTCTATCAAAAGTTACAGCTATTTAAATGAAGTTGTACAAAATAGCTTTCTTTCGCCAAGACAGTGCGTTTCTCACTGTTACATGCATTTGAATGGGGAACTCGACCGAAACAAAGTATAGGTTTTCATTATGTGAATAACTTGGAAATCTTAGCTCAAACAGCTGCAAAACCTGTTTTCCCAGCACGGGAACCTTGAGTTCTATAAGATAAAGCCATAAACATGTTTGTCTGAGTCTTCTATCAAAAGTTACAGCTATTTATATGAAGTTGTACAAAAACGCTTTCTTTCGCCAAGACAGTGCGTTTCTCACTGTTACATGCATTTGAATGGGGAACTCGACCGAAACAAAGTATAGGTTTTCATTATGTGAATAACTTGGAAATCTTAGCTCAAACAGCTGCAAAACCTGTTTTCCCCAGCACGGGAACCTTGAGCTCTATAAGATAAAGCCATAAACATGTGTATCCGAGTCTTCTATCAAAAGTTACAGCTATTCATATGAAGTTGTACAAAAACGCTTTCTTTCGCCAAGACAGTGCGTTTCTCACTGTTACATTCATTTGAATGGGGAACTCCACCGAAACAAAGTATAGGTTTTCATTATGTGAATAACTTGGAAATCTTAGCTCAAACAGCTGCAAAACCTGTTTTCCCAGCACGGGAACCTTGAGTTCTATAAGATAAAGCCATAAACATGTGTATCCGAGTCTTCTATCAAAAGTTACAGCTATTTATATGAAGTTGTACAAAAACGCTTTCTTTCGCCAAGACAGTGCGTTTCTCACTGTTACATGCATTTGAATGGGGAACTCGACTGAAACAAAGTATAGGTTTTCATTATGTGAATAACTTGGAAATCTTAGCTCAAACAGCTGCAAAACCTGTTTTCCCAGCACGGAGACCTTGAGTTCTATAAGATAAAGCCATAAACATGTTTGTCTGAGTCTTCTATCAAAAGTTACAGCTATTTATATGAAGTTGTACAAAAACGCTTTCTTTCGCCAAGACAGTGCGTTTCTCACTGTTACATTCATTTGAATGGGGAACTCCACCGAAACAAAGTATAGGTTTTCATTATGTGAATAACTTGGAAATCTTAGCTCAAACAGCTGCAAAACCTGTTTGCCCAGCACGGAGACCTTGAGTTCTATAAGATAAAGCCATAAACATGTGTATCCGAGTCTTCTATCAAAAGTTACAGCTATTTAAATGAAGTTGTACAAAAACGCTTTCTTTCGCCAAGACAGTGCGTTTCTCACTGTTACATGCATTTGAATGGGGAACTCGACCGAAACAAAGTATAGGTTTTCATTATGTGAATAACTTGGAAATCTTAGCTCAAACAGCTGCAAAACCTGTTTTCCCAGCACGGGAACCTTGAGTTCTATAAGATAAAGCCATAAACATGTTTGTCTGAGTCTTCTATCAAAAGTTACAGCTATTTATATGAAGTTGTACAAAAACGTTTTCTTTCGCCAAGACAGTGCGTTTCTCACTGTTACATGCATTTGAATGGGGAATTCGACTGAAACAAAGTATAGGTTTTCATTATGTGAATAACTTGGAAATCTTAGCTCAAACAGCTGCAAAACCTGTTTTCCCAGCACGGGAACCTTGAGCTCTATAAGATAAAGCCATAAACATGTGTATCCGAGTCTTCTATCAAAAGTTACAGCTATTCATATGAAGTTGTACAAAAACGCTTTCTTTCGCCAAGACAGTGCGTTTCTCACTGTTACATGCATTTGAATGGGGAACTCGAGCGAAACAAAGTATAGGTTTTCATTATGTGAATAACTTGGAAATCTTAGCTCAAACAGCTGCAAAACCTGTTTTCCCAGCACGGAGACCTTGAGTTCTATAAGATAAAGCCATAAACATGTTTGTCTGAGTCTTCTATCAAAAGTTACAGCTATTTATATGAAGTTGTACAAAAACGCTTTCTTTCGCCAAGACAGTGCGTTTCTCACTGTTACATGCATTTTGAATGGGGAACTCGACCGAAACAAAGTATAGGTTTTCATTATGTGAATAACTTGGAAATCTTAGCTCAAACAGCTGCAAAACCTGTTTTCCCAGCACAGAGACCTTGAGTTCTATAAGATAAAGCCATAAACATGTTTGTCTGAGTCTTCTATCAAAGGTTACAGCTATTTATATGAAGTTGTACAAAAACGCTTTCTTTCGCCAAGACAGTGCGTTTCTCACTGTTACATGCATTTGAATGGGGAACTCCACCGAAACAAAGTATAAGTTTTCATTATGTGAATAACTTGGAAATCTTAGCTCAAACAGCTGCAAAACCTGTTTTCCCAGCACGGGAACCTTGAGTTCTATAAGATAAAGCCATAAACATGCGTATCCGAGTCTTCTATCAAAAGTTACAGCTATTTATATGAAGTTGTACAAAATAGCTTTCTTTCGCCAAGACAGTGCGTTTCTCACTGTTACATGCATTTGAATGGGGAACTCGACCGAAACAAAGTATAGGTTTTCATTATGTGAATAACTTGGAAATCTTAGCTCAAACAGCTGCAAAACCTGTTTTCCCAGCACGGGAACCTTGAGTTCTATAAGATAAAGCCATAAACATGTGTATCCGAGTCTTCTATCAAAAGTTAGAGCTATTTATATGAAGTTGTACAAAAACGCTTTCTTTCGCCAAGACAGTGCGTTTCTCACTGTTACATGCATTTGAATGGGGAACTCGACCGAAACAAAGTATAGGTTTTCATTATGTGAATAACTTGGAAATCTTAGCTCAAACAGCTGCAAAACCTGTTTTCCCAGCACGGAGACCTTGAGTTCTATAAGATAAAGCCATAAACATGTTTGTCTGAGTCTTCTATCAAAAGTTACAGCTATTTATATGAAGTTGTACAAAAACGCTTTCTTTCGCCAAGACAGTGCGTTTCTCACTGTTACATGCATTTGAATGGGGAACTCGACCGAAACAAAGTATAGGTTTTCATTATGTGAATAACTTGGAAATCTTAGCTCAAACAGCTGCAAAACCTGTTTGCCCAGCACGGAGACCTTGAGTTCTATAAGATAAAGCCATAAACATATTTGTCTGAGTCTTCTATCAAAAGTTACAGCTATTTAAATGAAGTTGTACAAAAACGCTTTCTTTCGCCAAGACAGTGCGTTTCTCACTGTTACATGCATTTGAATGGGGAACTCACCGAAACAAAGTATAGGTTTTCATTATGTGAATAACTTGGAAATCTTAGCTCAAACAGCTGCAAAACCTGTTTGCCCAGCACGGAGACCTTGAGTTCTATAAGATAAAGCCATAAACATGTTTGTCTGAGTCTTCTATCAAAAGTTACAGCTATTTAAATGAAGTTGTACAAAAACGCTTTCTTTCGCCAAGACAGTGCGTTTCTCACTGTTACATGCATTTGAATGGGGAACTCGACCGAAACAAAGTATAGGTTTTCATTATGTGAATAACTTGGAAATCTTAGCTCAAACAGCTGCAAAACCTGTTTTCCCAGCACGGGAACCTTGAGTTCTATAAGATAAAGCCATAAACATATTTGTCTGAGTCTTCTATCAAAAGTTACAGCTATTTAAATGAAGTTGTACAAAAACGCTTTCTTTCGCCAAGACAGTGCGTTTCTCACTGTTACATGCATTTGAATGGGGAACTCACCGAAACAAAGTATAGGTTTTCATTATGTGAATAACTTGGAAATCTTAGCTCAAACAGCTGCAAAACCTGTTTGCCCAGCACGGAGACCTTGAGTTCTATAAGATAAAGCCATAAACATATTTGTCTGAGTCTTCTATCAAAAGTTACAGCTATTTAAATGAAGTTGTACAAAATAGCTTTCTTTCGCCAAGACAGTGCGTTTCTCACTGTTACATGCATTTGAATGGGGAACTCGACCGAAACAAAGTATAGGTTTTCATTATGTGAATAACTTGGAAATCTTAGCTCAAACAGCTGCAAAACCTGTTTGCCCAGCACGGAGACCTTGAGTTCTATAAGATAAAGCCATAAACATATTTGTCTGAGTCTTCTATCAAAAGTTACAGCTATTTAAATGAAGTTGTACAAAAACGCTTTCTTTCGCCAAGACAGTGCGTTTCTCACTGTTACATGCATTTGAATGGGGAACTCACCGAAACAAAGTATAGGTTTTCATTATGTGAATAACTTGGAAATCTTAGCTCAAACAGCTGCAAAACCTGTTTGCCCAGCACGGAGACCTTGAGTTCTATAAGATAAAGCCATAAACATGTTTGTCTGAGTCTTCTATCAAAAGTTACAGCTATTTAAATGAAGTTGTACAAAAACGCTTTCTTTCGCCAAGACAGTGCGTTTCTCACTGTTACATGCATTTGAATGGGGAACTCGACCGAAACAAAGTATAGGTTTTCATTATGTGAATAACTTGGAAATCTTAGCTCAAACAGCTGCAAAACCTGTTTTCCCAGCACGGGAACCTTGAGTTCTATAAGATAAAGCCATAAACATATTTGTCTGAGTCTTCTATCAAAAGTTACAGCTATTTAAATGAAGTTGTACAAAAACGCTTTCTTTCGCCAAGACAGTGCGTTTCTCACTGTTACATGCATTTGAATGGGGAACTCACCGAAACAAAGTATAGGTTTTCATTATGTGAATAACTTGGAAATCTTAGCTCAAACAGCTGCAAAACCTGTTTTCCCAGCACGGAGACCTTGAGTTCTATAAGATAAAGCCATAAACATGTGTATCCGAGTCTTCTATCAAAAGTTACAGCTATTTAAATGAAGTTGTACAAAATAGCTTTCTTTCGCCAAGAAAGTGCGTTTCTCACTGTTACATGCATTTGAATGGGGAACTCGACCGAAACAAAGTATAGGTTTTCATTATGTGAATAACTTGGAAATCTTAGCTCAAACAGCTGCAAAACCTGTTTTCCCAGCACGGGAACCTTGAGTTCTATAAGATAAAGCCATAAACATGTTTGTCTGAGTCTTCTATCAAAAGTTACAGCTATTTATATGAAGTTGTACAAAAACGCTTTCTTTCGCCAAGACAGTGCGTTTCTCACTGTTACATGCATTTGAATGGGGAACTCGACCGAAACAAAGTATAGGTTTTCATTATGTGAATAACTTGGAAATCTTAGCTCAAACAGCTGCAAAACCTGTTTTCCCCAGCACGGGAACCTTGAGCTCTATAAGATAAAGCCATAAACATGTGTATCCGAGTCTTCTATCAAAAGTTACAGCTATTTATATGAAGTTGTACAAAAACGCTTTCTTTCGCCAAGACAGTGCGTTTCTCACTGTTACATGCATTTGAATGGGGAACTCGACCGAAACAAAGTATAGGTTTTCATTATGTGAATAACTTGGAAATCTTAGCTCAAACAGCTGCAAAACCTGTTTGCCCAGCACGGAGACCTTGAGTTCTATAAGATAAAGCCATAAACATATTTGTCTGAGTCTTCTATCAAAAGTTACAGCTATTTAAATGAAGTTGTACAAAAACGCTTTCTTTCGCCAAGACAGTGCGTTTCTCACTGTTACATGCATTTGAATGGGGAACTCACCGAAACAAAGTATAGGTTTTCATTATGTGAATAACTTGGAAATCTTAGCTCAAACAGCTGCAAAACCTGTTTGCCCAGCACGGAGACCTTGAGTTCTATAAGATAAAGCCATAAACATGTTTGTCTGAGTCTTCTATCAAAAGTTACAGCTATTTAAATGAAGTTGTACAAAAACGCTTTCTTTCGCCAAGACAGTGCGTTTCTCACTGTTACATGCATTTGAATGGGGAACTCGACCGAAACAAAGTATAGGTTTTCATTATGTGAATAACTTGGAAATCTTAGCTCAAACAGCTGCAAAACCTGTTTTCCCAGCACGGGAACCTTGAGTTCTATAAGATAAAGCCATAAACATATTTGTCTGAGTCTTCTATCAAAAGTTACAGCTATTTAAATGAAGTTGTACAAAAACGCTTTCTTTCGCCAAGACAGTGCGTTTCTCACTGTTACATGCATTTGAATGGGGAACTCACCGAAACAAAGTATAGGTTTTCATTATGTGAATAACTTGGAAATCTTAGCTCAAACAGCTGCAAAACCTGTTTGCCCAGCACGGAGACCTTGAGTTCTATAAGATAAAGCCATAAACATATTTGTCTGAGTCTTCTATCAAAAGTTACAGCTATTTAAATGAAGTTGTACAAAATAGCTTTCTTTCGCCAAGACAGTGCGTTTCTCACTGTTACATGCATTTGAATGGGGAACTCGACCGAAACAAAGTATAGGTTTTCATTATGTGAATAACTTGGAAATCTTAGCTCAAACAGCTGCAAAACCTGTTTGCCCAGCACGGAGACCTTGAGTTCTATAAGATAAAGCCATAAACATATTTGTCTGAGTCTTCTATCAAAAGTTACAGCTATTTAAATGAAGTTGTACAAAAACGCTTTCTTTCGCCAAGACAGTGCGTTTCTCACTGTTACATGCATTTGAATGGGGAACTCACCGAAACAAAGTATAGGTTTTCATTATGTGAATAACTTGGAAATCTTAGCTCAAACAGCTGCAAAACCTGTTTGCCCAGCACGGAGACCTTGAGTTCTATAAGATAAAGCCATAAACATGTTTGTCTGAGTCTTCTATCAAAAGTTACAGCTATTTAAATGAAGTTGTACAAAAACGCTTTCTTTCGCCAAGACAGTGCGTTTCTCACTGTTACATGCATTTGAATGGGGAACTCGACCGAAACAAAGTATAGGTTTTCATTATGTGAATAACTTGGAAATCTTAGCTCAAACAGCTGCAAAACCTGTTTTCCCAGCACGGGAACCTTGAGTTCTATAAGATAAAGCCATAAACATATTTGTCTGAGTCTTCTATCAAAAGTTACAGCTATTTAAATGAAGTTGTACAAAAACGCTTTCTTTCGCCAAGACAGTGCGTTTCTCACTGTTACATGCATTTGAATGGGGAACTCACCGAAACAAAGTATAGGTTTTCATTATGTGAATAACTTGGAAATCTTAGCTCAAACAGCTGCAAAACCTGTTTTCCCAGCACGGAGACCTTGAGTTCTATAAGATAAAGCCATAAACATGTGTATCCGAGTCTTCTATCAAAAGTTACAGCTATTTAAATGAAGTTGTACAAAATAGCTTTCTTTCGCCAAGAAAGTGCGTTTCTCACTGTTACATGCATTTGAATGGGGAACTCGACCGAAACAAAGTATAGGTTTTCATTATGTGAATAACTTGGAAATCTTAGCTCAAACAGCTGCAAAACCTGTTTTCCCAGCACGGGAACCTTGAGTTCTATAAGATAAAGCCATAAACATGTTTGTCTGAGTCTTCTATCAAAAGTTACAGCTATTTATATGAAGTTGTACAAAAACGCTTTCTTTCGCCAAGACAGTGCGTTTCTCACTGTTACATGCATTTGAATGGGGAACTCGACCGAAACAAAGTATAGGTTTTCATTATGTGAATAACTTGGAAATCTTAGCTCAAACAGCTGCAAAACCTGTTTTCCCCAGCACGGGAACCTTGAGCTCTATAAGATAAAGCCATAAACATGTGTATCCGAGTCTTCTATCAAAAGTTACAGCTATTCATATGAAGTTGTACAAAAACGCTTTCTTTCGCCAAGACAGTGCGTTTCTCACTGTTACATTCATTTGAATGGGGAACTCCACCGAAACAAAGTATAGGTTTTCATTATGTGAATAACTTGGAAATCTTAGCTCAAACAGCTGCAAAACCTGTTTTCCCAGCATGGGAACCTTGAGCTCTATAAGATAAAGCCATAAACATGTGTATCCGAGTCTTCTATCAAAAGTTACAGCTATTCATATGAAGTTGTACAAAAACGCTTTCTTTCGCCAAGACAGTGCGTTTCTCACTGTGACATGCATTTGAATGGGGAACTCGAGCGAAACAAAGTATAGGTTTTCATTATGTGAATAACTTGGAAATCTTAGCTCAAACAGCTGCAAAACCTGTTTTCCCAGCACGGAGACCTTGAGTTCTATAAGATAAAGCCATAAACATGTTTGTCTGAGTCTTCTATCAAAAGTTACAGCTATTTATATGAAGTTGTACAAAAACGCTTTCTTTCGCCAAGACAGTGCGTTTCTCACTGTTACATTCATTTGAATGGGGAACTCCACCGAAACAAAGTATAGGTTTTCATTATGTGAATAACTTGGAAATCTTAGCTCAAACAGCTGCAAAACCTGGTTTCCCAGCACGGGAACCTTGAGTTCTATAAGATAAAGCCATAAACATGTGTATCCGAGTCTTCTATCAAAAGTTACAGCTATTTATATGAAGTTGTACAAAATAGCTTTCTTTCGCCAAGACAGTGCGTTTCTCACTGTTACATGCATTTGAATGGGGAACTCGACCGAAACAAAGTATAGGTTTTCATTATGTGAATAACTTGGAAATCTTAGCTCAAACAGCTGCAAAACCTGTTTTCCCAGCACGGAGACCTTGAGTTCTATAAGATAAAGCCATAAACATGTGTATCCGAGTCTTCTATCAAAAGTTACAGCTATTTATATGAAGTTGTACAAAATAGCTTTCTTTCGCCAAGACAGTGCGTTTCTCACTGTTACATGCATTTGAATGGGGAACTCGACCGAAACAAAGTATAGGTTTTCATTATGTGAATAACTTGGAAATCTTAGCTCAAACAGCTGCAAAACCTGTTTTCCCAGCACGGAGACCTTGAGTTCTATAAGATAAAGCCATAAACATGTGTATCCGAGTCTTCTATCAAAAGTTACAGCTATTTAAATGAAGTTGTACAAAATAGCTTTCTTTCGCCAAGACAGTGCGTTTCTCACTGTTACATGCATTTGAATGGGGAACTCGACCGAAACAAAGTATAGGTTTTCATTATGTGAATAACTTGGAAATCTTAGCTCAAACAGCTGCAAAACCTGTTTTCCCCAGCACGGGAACCTTGAGCTCTATAAGATAAAGCCATAAACATGTGTATCCGAGTCTTCTATCAAAAGTTACAGCTATTCATATGAAGTTGTACAAAAACGCTTTCTTTCGCCAAGACAGTGCGTTTCTCACTGTTACATTCATTTGAATGGGGAACTCCACCGAAACAAAGTATAGGTTTTCATTATGTGAATAACTTGGAAATCTTAGCTCAAACAGCTGCAAAACCTGTTTTCCCAGCACGGGAACCTTGAGTTCTATAAGATAAAGCCATAAACATGTGTATCCGAGTCTTCTATCAAAAGTTACAGCTATTTATATGAAGTTGTACAAAAACGCTTTCTTTCGCCAAGACAGTGCGTTTCTCACTGTTACATTCATTTGAATGGGGAACTCCACCGAAACAAAGTATAGGTTTTCATTATGTGAATAACTTGGAAATCTTAGCTCAAACAGCTGCAAAACCTGGTTTCCCAGCACGGGAACCTTGAGTTCTATAAGATAAAGCCATAAACATGTGTATCCGAGTCTTCTATCAAAAGTTACAGCTATTTATATGAAGTTGTACAAAATAGCTTTCTTTCGCCAAGACAGTGCGTTTCTCACTGTTACATGCATTTGAATGGGGAACTCGACCGAAACAAAGTATAGGTTTTCATTATGTGAATAACTTGGAAATCTTAGCTCAAACAGCTGCAAAACCTGTTTTCCCAGCACGGAGACCTTGAGTTCTATAAGATAAAGCCATAAACATGTTTGTCTGAGTCTTCTATCAAAAGTTACAGCTATTTATATGAAGTTGTACAAAAACGCTTTCTTTCGCCAAGACAGTGCGTTTCTCACTGTTACATGCATTTGAATGGGGAACTCCACCGAAACAAAGTATAGGTTTTCATTATGTGAATAACTTGGAAATCTTAGCTCAAACAGCTGCAAAACCTGTTTTCCCAGCATGGGAACCTTGAGCTCTATAAGATAAAGCCATAAACATGTGTATCCGAGTCTTCTATCAAAAGTTACAGCTATTCATATGAAGTTGTACAAAAACGCTTTCTTTCGCCAAGACAGTGCGTTTCTCACTGTTACATGCATTTGAATGGGGAACTCGACCGAAACAAAGTATAGGTTTTCATTATGTGAATAACTTGGAAATCTTAGCTCAAACAGCTGCAAAACCTGTTTTCCCAGCACGGAGACCTTGAGTTCTATAAGATAAAGCCATAAACATGTTTGTCTGAGTCTTCTATCAAAAGTTACAGCTATTTATATGAAGTTGTACAAAAACGCTTTCTTTCGCCAAGACAGTGCGTTTCTCACTGTTACATTCATTTGAATGGGGAACTCCACCGAAACAAAGTATAGGTTTTCATTATGTGAATAACTTGGAAATCTTAGCTCAAACAGCTGCAAAACCTGGTTTCCCAGCACGGGAACCTTGAGTTCTATAAGATAAAGCCATAAACATGTGTATCCGAGTCTTCTATCAAAAGTTACAGCTATTTATATGAAGTTGTACAAAATAGCTTTCTTTCGCCAAGACAGTGCGTTTCTCACTGTTACATGCATTTGAATGGGGAACTCGACCGAAACAAAGTATAGGTTTTCATTATGTGAATAACTTGGAAATCTTAGCTCAAACAGCTGCAAAACCTGTTTTCCCAGCACGGAGACCTTGAGTTCTATAAGATAAAGCCATAAACATGTGTATCCGAGTCTTCTATCAAAAGTTACAGCTATTTAAATGAAGTTGTACAAAATAGCTTTCTTTCGCCAAGACAGTGCGTTTCTCACTGTTACATGCATTTGAATGGGGAACTCGACCGAAACAAAGTATAGGTTTTCATTATGTGAATAACTTGGAAATCTTAGCTCAAACAGCTGCAAAACCTGTTTTCCCAGCACGGGAACCTTGAGTTCTATAAGATAAAGCCATAAACATGTTTGTCTGAGTCTTCTATCAAAAGTTACAGCTATTTATATGAAGTTGTACAAAAACGCTTTCTTTCGCCAAGACAGTGCGTTTCTCACTGTTACATTCATTTGAATGGGGAACTCCACCGAAACAAAGTATAGGTTTTCATTATGTGAATAACTTGGAAATCTTAGCTCAAACAGCTGCAAAACCTGTTTTCCCAGCACGGGAACCTTGAGTTCTATAAGATAAAGCCATAAACATGTGTATCCGAGTCTTCTATCAAAAGTTACAGCTATTTATATGAAGTTGTACAAAAACGCTTTCTTTCGCCAAGACAGTGCGTTTCTCACTGTTACATGCATTTGAATGGGGAACTCGACTGAAACAAAGTATAGGTTTTCATTATGTGAATAACTTGGAAATCTTAGCTCAAACAGCTGCAAAACCTGTTTTCCCAGCACGGAGACCTTGAGTTCTATAAGATAAAGCCATAAACATGTTTGTCTGAGTCTTCTATCAAAAGTTACAGCTATTTATATGAAGTTGTACAAAAACGCTTTCTTTCGCCAAGACAGTGCGTTTCTCACTGTTACATTCATTTGAATGGGGAACTCCACCGAAACAAAGTATAGGTTTTCATTATGTGAATAACTTGGAAATCTTAGCTCAAACAGCTGCAAAACCTGTTTTCCCAGCACGGAGACCTTGAGTTCTATAAGATAAAGCCATAAACATGTTTGTCTGAGTCTTCTATCAAAAGTTACAGCTATTTATATGAAGTTGTACAAAAACGCTTTCTTTCGCCAAGACAGTGCGTTTCTCACTGTTACATGCATTTTGAATGGGGAACTCGACCGAAACAAAGTATAGGTTTTCATTATGTGAATAACTTGGAAATCTTAGCTCAAACAGCTGCAAAACCTGTTTTCCCAGCACAGAGACCTTGAGTTCTATAAGATAAAGCCATAAACATGTTTGTCTGAGTCTTCTATCAAAAGTTACAGCTATTTATATGAAGTTGTACAAAAACGCTTTCTTTCGCCAAGACAGTGCGTTTCTCACTGTTACATGCATTTGAATGGGGAACTCCACCGAAACAAAGTATAAGTTTTCATTATGTGAATAACTTGGAAATCTTAGCTCAAACAGCTGCAAAACCTGTTTTCCCAGCACGGGAACCTTGAGTTCTATAAGATAAAGCCATAAACATGTGTATCCGAGTCTTCTATCAAAAGTTACAGCTATTTAAATGAAGTTGTACAAAAACGCTTTCTTTCGCCAAGACAGTGCGTTTCTCACTGTTACATGCATTTGAATGGGGAACTCGACCGAAACAAAGTATAGGTTTTCATTATGTGAATAACTTGGAAATCTTAGCTCAAACAGCTGCAAAACCTGTTTTCCCAGCACGGGAACCTTGAGTTCTATAAGATAAAGCCATAAACATATTTGTCTGAGTCTTCTATCAAAAGTTACAGCTATTTATATGAAGTTGTACAAAAACGTTTTCTTTCGCCAAGACAGTGCGTTTCTCACTGTTACATGCATTTGAATGGGGAACTCGACCGAAACAAAGTATAGGTTTTCATTATGTGAATAACTTGGAAATCTTAGCTCAAACAGCTGCAAAACCTGTTTTCCCAGCACGGGAACCTTGAGCTCTATAAGATAAAGCCATAAACATGTGTATCCGAGTCTTCTATCAAAAGTTACAGCTATTCATATGAAGTTGTACAAAAACGCTTTCTTTCGCCAAGACAGTGCGTTTCTCACTGTTACATGCATTTGAATGGGGAACTCCACCGAAACAAAGTATAGGTTTTCATTATGTGAATAACTTGGAAATCTTAGCTCAAACAGCTGCAAAACCTGTTTTCCCAGCACGGGAACCTTGAGTTCTATAAGATAAAGCCATAAACATGTTTGTCTGAGTCTTCTATCAAAAGTTACAGCTATTTATATGAAGTTGTACAAAAACGTTTTCTTTCGCCAAGACAGTGCGTTTCTCACTGTTACATGCATTTGAATGGGGAATTCGACCGAAACAAAGTATAGGTTTTCATTATGTGAATAACTTGGAAATCTTAGCTCAAACAGCTGCAAAACCTGTTTTCCCAGCACGGGAACCTTGAGCTCTATAAGATAAAGCCATAAACATGTGTATCCGAGTCTTCTATCAAAAGTTACAGCTATTCATATGAAGTTGTACAAAAACGCTTTCTTTCGCCAAGACAGTGCGTTTCTCACTGTTACATGCATTTGAATGGGGAACTCGACCGAAACAAAGTATAGGTTTTCATTATGTGAATAACTTGGAAATCTTAGCTCAAACAGCTGCAAAACCTGTTTTCCCAGCACGGAGACCTTGAGTTCTATAAGATAAAGCCATAAACATGTTTGTCTGAGTCTTCTATCAAAAGTTACAGCTATTTATATGAAGTTGTACAAAAACGCTTTCTTTCGCCAAGACAGTGCGTTTCTCACTGTTACATGCATTTTGAATGGGGAACTCGACCGAAACAAAGTATAGGTTTTCATTATGTGAATAACTTGGAAATCTTAGCTCAAACAGCTGCAAAACCTGTTTTCCCAGCACAGAGACCTTGAGTTCTATAAGATAAAGCCATAAACATGTTTGTCTGAGTCTTCTATCAAAAGTTACAGCTATTCATATGAAGTTGTACAAAAACGCTTTCTTTCGCCAAGACAGTGCGTTTCTCACTGTTACATGCATTTGAATGGGGAACTCGACCGAAACAAAGTATAGGTTTTCATTATGTGAATAACTTGGAAATCTTAGCTCAAACAGCTGCAAAACCTGTTTTCCCAGCACGGAGACCTTGAGTTCTATAAGATAAAGCCATAAACATGTTTGTCTGAGTCTTCTATCAAAAGTTACAGCTATTTATATGAAGTTGTACAAAAACGCTTTCTTTCGCCAAGACAGTGCGTTTCTCACTGTTACATGCATTTTGAATGGGGAACTCGACCGAAACAAAGTATAGGTTTTCATTATGTGAATAACTTGGAAATCTTAGCTCAAACAGCTGCAAAACCTGTTTTCCCAGCACGGGAACCTTGAGTTCTATAAGATAAAGCCATAAACATATTTGTCTGAGTCTTCTATCAAAAGTTACAGCTATTTATATGAAGTTGTACAAAAACGTTTTCTTTCGCCAAGACAGTGCGTTTCTCACTGTTACATGCATTTGAATGGGGAACTCGACCGAAACAAAGTATAGGTTTTCATTATGTGAATAACTTGGAAATCTTAGCTCAAACAGCTGCAAAACCTGTTTTCCCAGCACGGGAACCTTGAGCTCTATAAGATAAAGCCATAAACATGTGTATCCGAGTCTTCTATCAAAAGTTACAGCTATTCATATGAAGTTGTACAAAAACGCTTTCTTTCGACAAGACAGTGCGTTTCTCACTGTTACATGCATTTGAATGGGGAACTCCACCGAAACAAAGTATAGGTTTTCATTATGTGAATAACTTGGAAATCTTAGCTCAAACAGCTGCAAAACCTGTTTTCCCAGCACGGGAACCTTGAGCTCTATAAGATAAAGCCATAAACATGTGTATCCGAGTCTTCTATCAAAAGTTACAGCTATTCATATGAAGTTGTACAAAAACGCTTTCTTTCGACAAGACAGTGCGTTTCTCACTGTTACATGCATTTGAATGGGGAACTCGACCGAAACAAAGTATAGGTTTTCATTATGTGAATAACTTGGAAATCTTAGCTCAAACAGCTGCAAAACCTGTTTTCCCAGCCATCTTCACAAAACCAGGGCCTTTGTTGCTGGCTGAGGCAATCCTCATTTCACCAGGGCCTGCGTTGCTTGGTCATGCCATCCACATTACACCTGGGCCTGTGGTGCTGACCGATATCATGCACATTTCACCAGGGCCAGTGGTGTTGGCTAAGGTCATTCACATTACACCAGGGCCTTTGCTACTGGCTTAGGACATTTACATTACACCAGGGTGTGGTCATGGCTGAGGCCAACTACATATCACCAGGGCCTGTATTGGTGCCTGATCCCATCGACAATATACAAAGGCCTGTGCTACTGGCTGATGCCATCCACATTAAACCAGGGCCAGTGCTCCCTGTGAGGCCATCTTCACCACACCAGGGCCTTTGTTGCTGGCTGAGGCCATCCTCATTTCACCAGGGCCTGCGTTGCTTGGTCATGCCATCCACATTACACCAGGGACTGTGCTACTGGTTGAGGCCAACTACATTTCACCAGTGCTTGTGTTGCTGGCTGACGATATCCACAATACACAAGGGCATGTGATACTGGCTGATGCCATCCACATTACACCAGGGGCAGTGGTGTTGGCTAAGGCCATTCACATTACACCAGGGCCAGTGGTGCTGACCAATACCATCCATATTTCACCAGGGACAGTGTTGTTAGATGAGGCCATCCACATTTCACAAGGGCCTGCATTGCTGGCTCATGCCATCCACATAACAACAGGGCCTGTGCTACTGGCTGAGGCCAACTACATTTCACCAGGGCCTGTGCTAGTCGTTGATGCCATCCACATTATACCAGCGCAAGTGGTGCTGTCCAAAACCATCCACGTTTCACCACGGTCAGTGTTGTTGGATGAGGCCATCCACATTACACCTGGGCCTGTGGTGCTGATCGATATCATGCACATTTCCCAGGGCCAGTTGTGTTGGCTAAGGCCATTCACATTACACCAGAGACAGTGCTTCCTGTGAGGCCATCTTAACCAAACCAGGGACTGTGCTTTTGGCTGAGGCCATCCGCATTACATCAGGGCCTTTGATGCCGACTTCTACCATCCACATTACACCAGGGACAGTGCTTCCTTTGAGGCCATCTTCACCCCACCAGGGCCTCTGCTGCTCATTGATTCCATCCACATTACGCCTGGGCCTGTGGTGCTGACCGATATCATGCACATTTCACCAGGGCCAGTGGTGTTGGCTAAGGTCATTCACATTACACCAGGGCCATTGCTACTGGCTTAGGACATTTACATTACACCAGGGTGTGGTTATTGCTGAGGCCGACTACATATCACCAGCGCCTGTATTGGTGCCTGATCCCATCGACAATATACAAGGCCTGTGCTACTGCCTGATGCCATCCACATTAAACCAGGGCCAGTGCTCCCTGTCAGGCCATCTTCACAACACCAGGGCCTTTGTTGCTGGCTGAGGCCATCCTCATTTCACCAGGGCCTGCGTAGCTTGGTCATGCCATCCACATTACACCTGGGCCTGTGGTGCTGACCGATATCATGCACATTTCCCCGGGCCAGTGATGTTGGCTAAGGCCATTCACATTACACCAGAGACAGCGCTTCCTGTGAGGCCATCTTAACCAAACCAGGGACTGTGCTTTTGGCTGAGGCCATCCGCATTACATCAGGGCCTGTGATGCCGACTTCTACCATCCACATTACACCAGGGACAGTGCTTCCTTTGAGGCCATCTTCACCCCACCAGGGCCTCTGCTGCTCGTTGATGCCATCCACATTACGCCTGGGCCTGTGGTGCTGACCGATATCATGCACATTTCCCAGGGCCAGTGGTGTTGGCTAAGGCCATTCACATTTCACCAGGGCCAGTGGTGCTGACCAATACCATCCATATTTCACCAGGGACAGTGTTGTTAGATGAGGCCATCCACATTACACCAGGGCCTGTGCTACTGGGTGAGGCCAACTACATTTCACCAGGGCTTGTGTTGCTGGCTGACGACATCCACAATACACAAGGGCATGTGATACTGGCTGATGCCATCCACATTACACCAGGGCCAGTGGTGCTGACCAATACCATCCATATTTCACCAGGGACAGTGTTGTTAGATGAGGCCATCCACATTTCACAAGGGCCTGCATTGCTGGCTCATGCCATCCACATAACAACAGGGCCTGTGCTAGTGGCTGAGGCCAATTACATTTCACCAGGGCCTGTGCTAGTCGTTGATGCCATCCACATTATACCAGCGCAAGTGGTGCTGTCCAAAACCATCCACATTTCACCACGGCCAGTGTTGTTGGATGAGGCCATCCACATTACACCTGGGCCTGTGGTGCTGATCGATATCATGCACATTTCCCATGGCCAGTGGTGTTGGCTAAGGCCATTCACATTACACCAGAGACAGTGCTTCCTGTGAGGCCATCTTAACCAAACCAGGGACTGTGCTTTTGGCTGAGGCCATCCGCATTACATCAGGGCCTGTGATGCCGACTTCTACCATCCACATTACACCAGGGACAGTGCTTGCTTTGAGGCCATCTTCACCGCACCAGGGCCTCTGCTGCTCGTTGATGCCATCCACATTACGCCTGGGCCTGTGGTGCTGACCAATATCTTGCACATTTCACCAGGGCCAGTGGTGTTGGCTAAGGTCATTCACATTACACCAGGGCCTTTGCTACTGGCTTAGGACATTTACATTACACCAGGGTGTGGTCATGGCTGAGGCCAACTACATATCACCAGGGCCTGTATTGGTGCCTTATCCCATCCACAATATACAAAGGCCTGTGCTACTGGCTGATGCCATCCACATTTCACCAGGGCCAGTGCTCCCTGTGAGGCCATCTTCACCACACCAGGGCCTTTGTTGCTGGCTGAGGCCATCCTCATTTCACCAGGGCCTGCGTTGCTTGGTCATGCCATCCACATTACACCAGGGCCTGTGCTACTTGTTGATACCATCCACATTTCACCAGGGCCATCCAACAGTGGTGTTGGCCGAGGACATCCAAATTACACAAGGGCCTGTGATGCCGGCTTATACCATCCACATTTCACCAGGGAGAGTGAGGCCATCTTCACCACACCAGGGCCTTTGCTGTGGGCTGAGGCCATACACATTACACCAGGGCTTGTGATGACGGCTTCTACCATCCACATTACACCAGGTACAGTGCATCCTGTGAGGCCATCTTCACCCAACCAGGGCCTCTGCTGCTTGTTGATGCAATCCACATTACACCTGGGCCTTTGATGCCGGCTTCTACCAGTATCACAGGCCGGTAGTGTCATGGTCCTGGGTCGTGTGACCCAGTGTGTTATGCTTAACCTATTTTGATGTTTATTGTTTGCTTAGGTTCTTTAAGGTAGTCCAGCCCTTTTTGTAATTATGTCAGCCTTGCATTACGTCTCCCTTGCCCTTCGTGTGTTTATGTCTGTGTGTCTTGTACTGTCAAGTTCATGCTGTCAGTTATGTCACCTCCCCCTGTACTACGTCTCCCCGGTTCATGTCTCATGTTTCCTGTTTTACTTTGAAGGCCTGCATTCACTGTCTGTGTATTCAGCTCACTCCTCCTGTCCTGTCGTTAAGTTCATGTGTGTCAGCTGTGTTCCCATGTGTGGCCACTTCCCCTGATCATCCCTCATGTGTATTTAGTCTCTGTGTTTCTTACAGTCTGTGTCGCGTCGTCTGTGTTATCTCCCCTACCCCTTGTCATAGTTTCCCAGCCTTAACTAGTCCTAGTTTGTACTTTGTTTAGCCATAGTTTTCCCAGTCTATGTTCAGGTTTTCCCTCAGTTGCTTTGCTGCCTTGTTCCTTAAGTTTTCGGCCCTAAATAAAGGCTCGCCTTCTGTTAAGTCCGGTTTTTGTGTCCTCACCTCTGTTTGCTCTTGGGTCCTCCACTCACTCCACACAGTCTGTCCCGGTGGCCCGAGACAGGTAGAAGCCTGGTGTAATGTATCCTGGTGTAATGTGGATAAGTTACACCAGGGACAGTGCTTCCTGAGAGGCCATCTTCACCCAACCTTGGCCTCTGCTGCTCGTTGATGCCATTCACATTACACCTGGGAGTTTGATGCCGGCTTCTACCGGTATCACAGGCCGGTAGAAGCCTGGTGTAATGTGGATAAGTTACACCAGGCACAGTGCTTCCCTTGAGGCAATCTTCATGCCACCAGGGCCTCTCCTTCTCGTTGATGCCAACCACATTAAACCTGGGCGTGTGGTGCTGGATATCATGCACATTTCACCAGGGCCAGTGGTGTTGGCAAAGGCCATTCACACTACACCAGGGTGTGTGATGCTGACCAATACATCCATATTTCACCAAGGACAGTGTTATTAGATGAGACCATCAACATTACACCAGGGCTTTTTCTACTGGCTGAGGCCAACTACATTTCACCAGTGCCTGTCTTGGTGTCTGATCCCATCCACAATATACAAAGGCCTGTGCTACTGCCTGATGCCATCCACATTACACCAGGGCCAGTTCTCCCTGTGAGGCCATCTTCACCACACCAGGGTCTTTGTTGCTGGCTGAGGCCATCCTCATTTCACCAGGGCCTGCGTTGCTTGGTCATGCCATCCACATTACACCAGGGACTGTGCTACTGGGTGAGGCCAACTACATTTCACCAGGGCCAGTGTTGTTGGATGAGGCCATCCACATTACACCAGTGCCTGTGCTACTCGTTGATTCCATTCACATTACACCAGGTCCAGTGGTGCTGGCATATACCATCCATATTTCACCAGGGACAGTGTTGTTAGATGATGCCATCCACATTTCACAAGGGCCTGCATTGCTGGCTCATGCCATCCACATAACAACAGGGCCTGTGCTACTGGCTGAGGCCAACTACATTTCACCAGGGCCTGTGCTAGTCGTTGATGCCATCCACATTATACCAGCGCAAGTGGTGCTGTCCAAAACCATCCACATTTCACCAGGGCCAGTGTTGTTGGATGAGGCCATCCACATTACACCACTGCCAGTGCTTCCATTGAGGCCATCATCAACACACCAGGGCCTATGGTGCTGGATGAGGCAATCCACATTACACCAGGGTCTGTGCTACGTGTTGATACCATCCACATTTCACCAGGGCCATCCAACAGTGGTGCTGGATGAGGCCATCCACATTACACCAGGGCCTGTTCTACTTGTTTATACCATCCACATTTCACCAGGGCCATTCAACAGTTGTGTTGGCCGAGGACATCCACATTACACAAGGGCCTGTGATGCCGGCTTATACCATCCACATTTCACCAGGGACAGTGAGGCCATCTTCACAACACCAGGGCCTTTGTTTCTGGCTGAGGCCATCCTCATTTCACCAGGGCCTGCGTTGCTTGGTCATGCCATCCACATTACACCTGGGCCTGTGGTGCTGACCGATATCATGCACATTTCACCAGGGCCAGTGGTGTTGGCTAAGGTCATTCACATTACACCAGGGCCTTTGCTACTGGCTTAGGACATTTACATTACACTAGGGTGTGGTAATGGGTGAGGCCAACTACATATCACCAGGTTCTGTATTGGTGCCTGATCCCATCGACAATATACAAAGGCCTGTGCTACTGCCTGATGCCATCCACATTAAACCAGGGCCAGTGCTCCCGTTGAGGCCATCTTCACAACACCAGGGCCTTTGTTGCTGGCTGAGGCCATCCTCATTTCACCAGGGCCTGCGTTTTTTGGTCATGCCATCCACATTACACCAGGGACTGTGCTACTGGGTGAGGCCAACTACATTTCACCAGTGCTTGTGTTGCTGGCTGACGACATCCACAATACACAAGGGCATGTGATACTGGCTGATGCCATCCACATTACACCAGGGGCAGTGGTGTTGGCTAAGGCCATTCACATTACACCAGGGCCAGTGGTGCTGACCAATACCATCCATATTTCACCAGGGACAGTGTTGTTAGATGAGGCCATCCACATTTCACAAGGGCCTGCATTGCTGGCTCATGCCATCCACATAACAACAGGGCCTGTGCTACTGGCTGAGGCCAACTACATTTCACCAGGGCCTGTGCTAGTCGTTGATGCCATCCACATTATACCAGCGCAAGTGGTGCTGTCCAAAACCATCCACATTTCACCACGGCCAGTGTTGTTGGATGAGGCCATCCACATTACACCTAGGCCTGTGGTGCTGACCGATATCATGCACATTTTCCAGGGCCAGTCGTGTTGGCTAAGGCCATTCACATTACACCAGAGACAGTGCTTCCTGTGAGGCCATCTTAACCAAACCAGGGACTGTGCTTTTGGCTGAGGCCATCCGCATTACATCAGGGCCTGTGATGCCGACTTCTACCATCCACATTACACCAGGGCCAGTGGTGTTGGCTAAGGTCATTCACATTACACCAGGGCCTTTGCTACTGGCTTAGGACATTTACATTACACCAGGGTGTGGTCATGGCTGAGGCCAACTACATATCACCAGGGCCTGTATTGGTGCCTGATCCCATCGACAATATACAAAGGCCTGTGCTACTGGCTGATGCCATCCACATTAAACCAGGGCCAGTGCTCCTTGTGAGGCCATCTTCACAACACCAGGGCCTTTGTTGCTGGCTGAGGCCATCCTCATTTCACCAGGGCCTGCGTTGCTTGGTCATGCCATCCACATTACACCTGGGCCTGTGGTGCTGACCGATATCATGCACATTTCCCAGGGCCAGTGGTGTTGGCTGAGGCCATTCACATTACACCAGAGACAGTGCTTCCTGTGAGGCCATCTTAACCAAACCAGGGACTGTGCTTTTGGCTGAGGCCATCCTCATTTCACCAGGGCTTTCGTTGCTTGATCATGCCATCCACATTACACCAGGGACTGTGCTACTGGGTGAGGCCAACTACATTTCACCAGTGCTTGTGTTGTTGTATGACGACATCCACAATACACCAGGGGCAGTGGTGTTGGCTGAGGCCATTCACATTACACCAGGGCCAGTGATGCTGACCAATACCATCCATATTTCACCAGGGACAGTGCTTGCTTTGAGGCCATCTTCACCCCACCAGGGCCTCTGCTGCTCGTTGATGCCATCCACATTACGCCTGGGCCTGTGGTGCTGACCGATATCATGCACATTTCACCAGGGCCAGTGGTGTTGGTTAAGGTCATTCACATTACACCAGGGCCTTTGCTACTGGCTTAGGACATTTACATTACACCTGGGTGTGGTCATGGCTGAGGCCAACTACATATCACCAGGGCCTGTGTTGGTGCCTGATCCCATCGACAATATACAAAGGCCTGTGCTACTGCCTGATGCCATCCACATTAAACCAGGGCCAGTGCTCCTTGTGAGGCCATCTTCACAACACCAGGGCCTTTGTTTCTGGCTGAGGCCATCCTCATTTCACCAGGGCCTGCGTTGCTTGGTCATGCCATCCACATTACACCTGGGCCTGTGGTGCTGACCGATATCATGCACATTTCCCAGGGCCAGTGATGTTGGCTAAGGCCATTCACATTACACCAGAGACAGTGCTTCCTGTGAGGCCATCTTAACCAAACCAGGGACTGTGCTTTTGGCTGAGGCCATCCACATTACATCAGGGCCTTTGATGCCAACTTCTACCATCCACATTACACCAGGGACTGTGGTTGCTTTGAGGCCACCTTCACCCCACCAGGGCCTCTGCTGCTCGTTGATGCCATCCACATTACACCTGGGCCTGTGGTGCTGACCGATATCATGCACATTTCACCAGGGCCAGTGGTGTTGGCTAAGGTCATTCACATTACACCAGGGCCTTTGCTACTGGCTTAGGACATTTACATTACACTAGGGTGTTGTCATGGGTGAGGCCAACTACATATCACCAGGGCCTGTATTGGTGCCTGATCCCATCGACAATATACAAAGGCCTGTGCTACTGCCTGATGCCATCCACATTAAACCAGGGCCAGTGCTCCCGTTGAGGCCATCTTCACCACACCAGGGCCTTTGTTGCTGGCTGAGGCCATCCTCATTTCACCAGGGCCTGCGTTTTTTGGTCATGCCATCCACATTACACCAGGGACTGTGCTACTGGGTGAGGCCAACTACATTTCACCAGTGCTTGTGTTGCTGGCTGACGACATCCACAATACACAAGGGCATGTGATACTGGCTGATGCCATCCACATTACACCAGGGGCAGTGGTGTTGGCTAAGGCCATTCACATTACACCATGGCCAGTGGTGCTGACCAATACCATCCATATTTCACCAGGGACAGTGTTGTTGGATGAGGCCATCCACATTTCACAAGGGCCTGCATTGCTGGCTCATGCCATCCACATAACAACAGGGCCTGTGCTACTGGCTGAGGCCAACTACATTTCACCAGGGCCTGTGCTAGTCGTTGATGCCATCCACATTATACCTGGGCCTGTGGTGCTGACCGATATCATGCCATTCACATTACACCAGAGACAGTGCTTCCTGTGAGGCCATCTTAACCAAACCAGGGACTGTGCTTTTGGCTGAGGCCATCCGCATTACATCAGGGCCTGTGATGCCGACTTCTACCATCCACATTACACCAGGGACAGTGCTTCCTTTGAGGCCATCTTCACCCCACCAGGGCCTCTGCTGCTCGTTGATGCCATCCACATTTCGCCTGGGCCTGTGGTGCTGACTGATATCATGCACATTTCACCAGGGCCAGTGGTGTTGGCTAAGGTCATTCACATTACACCAGGGCCTTTGCTACTGGCTTAGGACATTTACATTACACCAGGTTGTGGTCATGGCTGAGGCCAACTACATATCACCAGGGCCTGTATTGGTGCCTTATGGAATCAGAACGATGCCACCTTGAAACGAAACCGAAAAATGGATTGAAACCGAAAAAAAATATTGTAACTGAAATAAACGTACTGAAAAATCTTGTATTGAAACCGAAAAAAAATGGATAGTGAAAAACAATTAATTAAAACTGTAATTTTTTTGTTTTCGCTTACAATTTTTTTTTTTTCGGTTTCAATCCATTTTTCGGTTTCAAACCAGTTTTCGGTTTCAATCCATTTTTCGGTTTCAAACCATTTTTCAGTTTCAATCTGCTGGCACTGTTTTGGCATCCGGAGGCGCGCTTGAGGGGGCGGGGACTCCGACCCGCATGAATTTGCAGACATTATAGAGTCCATTGCTCGTGCTGACCAAGCTGCCATTTTTCTCTTTTTGCCTCTTTCAATAATGGCTGCATCAAGTTCAAGTGGACCCTCTAAACCACAGGTAAGTAATCATTTTCCGTCGTCTTTCTTTGCTATTTCACTCGACTGGACATAGGTGTAGTTTTTATTAGCTAAATCTGGTGAAGTTGTGGTAAAATGCCAACATTAGCCTATTCGTTGTAGCAAGCTAGCTGGCAGCTAAAATTTGCTAAATTCAGTGATGCCCCTGTCTCTTTTGTGAATAAACAAACACTTTAACTTTGAAATGGATTCTGCAGTACAGGGATTTGAGGTTCAAACTGCAAAGGTATCTACAAGGGTGCCAGAGCCTTACTCCTGATGGCCAGTGGTGATGATAACATATTAAGCAATGGCAGATTCCAGGCACATAACGGTAAGACAAGTGTAGGGTTGCAAGTAATGTCTTTATGGCAGTGTTGCAGATCACCTGTTTTTTTTTATACATCTTTGCTTGCCGTACTCTTTAAAACAAAATAGTTGCCTGTCTGTCAGTGTAAAAAGGGTGCTGTACCAAGCCATTTGTAACTAAATTAATTTTAAATATGAATATTCTGCTCCAATCTGGACAAAAAGTTTTCACATATTTTGCATTTTTAAGTATTTTTAAATCACAAATGTATTTTAAACTAAAATTCATTAAAAGTCCTATGAAATGGATGTAGTTGTTGATGTAAATGATTTAATTTCTTTATCTTCCTGTTGTGTTCATGTACGTATGCATAGATTGATATGTCATTAGTGCACAATTAGCAAATGTATCAATTTCTGTTCCAGGTACCATTAATAAGGAGGCAGTTCTATGAAAGATTGCTAACAAAGCTTCATGGAGCTGTACAACGCAGACCTGTAGATATGGACTATTTGCATTATGTCATCAGTCATGAATTGAGACTTATACGGTCATTTGGTAATATTTTAGCAGTACCACAAGATATTCTTAATGCCTTATCCAATCTTTTGAGACTGATAAATTTTCAAGACGGAGAGAGACACCCACATTCTTCTCTTGTTGATGTTGTATACACAGCGGGAGGACAACGTAAACTTAGTATATCAGAAGAATGTTTGCAAAGCCTCATCAACATGAAATTTTCCATTCCAAGTATAGCTCGGCTTCTGGGTGTCAGCAAAAGGACATTATTTCGTCGGATGCAATAGTATGGACTTTCAGTGCATGCATCATATAGCAGTGTCACAGATGATGAGCTGGACAGCCTTGTTAGATCAGTTAAAAGGAGACTGCCACACATCGGCTATCGAATGATGATGGGGGAACTGCAGGCCATGGGATACCGTGTCAAATGGGAGCAAGTGTCTGCATCGATGCATAGGGTAGATGCTGCAGGAATCCTAGAAAGGATGGCATCTGTCGGCTGTGTTGCAAGAAGAGTGTACTCTGTAAAAGGTCCCCTCTCATTGGTCCATGTAGATACAAACCACAAACTCATCAGGTTTGTGTACAGTACGTGTTTGTATGTTCAGTACTCTGGATACACTGTAACTATTTTCATTTATGATTTGAGCATAAGGCATTTTACGTTAACGGTTAGAGGATTCAGGTAAATTTCTATTTCTACAAAGTAAAAAAAAAATTCCTGTTTAGTAAGCAAAGAAAAAAACAAGTTGATAAATTCTGACTTGTGGACAAATGTTATACTTGGACGTGTGTGTGTGTTTCACATTTTTCTTTTTTAGATATGGCATAGTTATATTTGCTGGGATTGATGGCTATTCGCGAAAGGTAAACAATATTCCATTGCAATCACAATTTCTTTTCTCAAAATTAATTAACTACCCTATAGAGAGAAAGTGGCGTATTCTTCTTCCACTCCTTTGACAAGAAATTTACGTTCATTAGTGTTGAGTTGTCTTTATTTTACTTTAAGAAAGTATATAACTGTCAGGTGTTCTTAGTTGGTTAGATATTGTGTTTGTTTCTTCAAAACAAAATCAGTTATTCATAAATTATTTTCCAGATAATGTACCTTGGTGCTGGAAATAATAACAAGGCATCAACTGCATTAGGCTTCTTTGTGAGCTCTGTTGAACAGTTTGGCTTTCCTTTAAGGTAATGTACAACCTTGATACATGCTATATTATTATTCAACCTTCTGAACACTTGTTTGTATTCTATTTCGTCATGCAGAGTTAGAGGAGACCAGGGTGTCGAAAATGTTGGCATTGCTCATTGCATTTTTACTGTTCGTGGTTGTGGCAGAGCAAGCTACATTTCAAGAAAAAGTGTTCACAATCAAAGGTAAGTTATATACAGGACTTAGCATATATATATATATATATATATATATATATATATATATATATATATATATATATATATCATCTCTTTCTTGTAAACCCAAATCAATCATCACATTCACCAGCGTCTTATTCAATATTTATTCATTTATTTTTAAATACATGGGTCTTTTATCATTAGTAAATCAAAAACAGGTACAAGCCTGGATTTGTAAACTACTGTTCTTTTGATATTTTTTATGTTGTAGAGTTGAGCGCTTGTGGCGTGATGTCTGGATGGCTGTAACCAGTGTTTATTATGAGCTACTTCACAACCTTGAGGAAGACAGCCTGCTCGACCCCTCCAACAGCCTCCACCTGTTCTGTGCTCAGTACATCTTTGTGGAACGTCTGCAGAAGGACCTTGACACTTTCAAGAACGGGTGGGATAATCATGCACTGCGAACAGAACAAAATCTTACGCCTAATCAACTTTGGACTATTGGACTTCTTCAAAATCCTGTCGCTCCACCAGAAAACACTGAGGTATGACTATAAAATGTGCTATTACAGATGTTTTATAACGCTTATGTTTTTGTACCTTGAAATTCATGACATGCATATATTTAACATGTGCACCTGTCTTTGTTTTTAAAGACTTTAACATACTTTTTTAATTGCTGCATACTATAGTTATACTGTTCATAACAAAAGCAAGTGGATTTTCAGGACATTCAAGAACATTTCTCTTTGGACCTTGACTGTTCGAGACCAGAGAGTGGTGGTGTAGTTCTTCCACCAATACAGTGTCCTTTGGGGCCTGAGGAGATGGCAGGACTGAGGGCAGCCATTCATCCTCTTAGTCCCTCCTTTGACAACGGAAGAGACCTTTATGAGAGAGTGCTGAACTACATCATAGTTCATTCAGTAACACAACAGAACCCACTCAGTTAGCCTTTCTCATAGGATTTGACCACATTATTTGTATTGTAATGACAAAATAGCAAATCAATCAATCTTAAGATGTATTTTCAGATTATATCTTTTTTAATTGCATCAAATACTGTTTTCACCTTTTATAACTTCATGTTTAAAGTAGCCACAGTCAGTTAAGCATCTCATGTCTGATGTTTTTGTAACTGGATTGATTAAATTTGTTTAACATGTCATGCCAATAAATACTCTAAACAATTAAATGATATCATTTTAATGACTGAAAAAAACAATTCATCAAGTGTAAGAATATTTATTTTCAGCAAAACAGTTGCGATATCAATAAATTTACAATTTCACAGTGGAAAACTTTTCTGTAACAAAATAAAACTATATGCTTTATATACAGAAAATATATTTAAACAAAATTCACTTAAACTTCTTCAGACTTACAGAATTTAATTTGCGAACAAGTTGAATCTTAGACTCAAGTTTTTATGAATGCAGTCTTCTGAATGGGCTCCTCCGTTTTGTGAACATAGTTTTTAACATTATAAGAACAAAAAGTAAGTGAAACAACATGGAAAAATAATCTAACTGTAAATCTTTTTTCCTTTCTTACGCTGTTCCAAGAACTGAAATAGGTCTAAAGGGTTACACAAATAGTAGAAATACAGTGCAATACTGCATAACTTGTGATGGCATGCTATTTGAGTGTCAACTACACACGGCTGAAATCTCTCCCCATTGTGACAGCTGTTGTCATAAATTCTGTGAACTCGGTGTATGAGTTCATGTGTGCCACAGGAAAGATGATTGTGTTTGTGCAGGCACTTACAAGTGGGTAACATATGTAGTGTCCAGGCATCGTATCTTTGCATTGATGCTCAAATCTTACATGTATTTTAAAACTTGCCCTTTCTGAAGGAAGGCATGGTTTGTGTCTTTGTCCAGTTAACCACTGCATAATCGCTGGGACAGACATTCTCGGTGGTTGGTGTTTGGAAATCCAGTATTCTTCCTGGTCCTGTTCCTGGTCCTGTAGGACTTGTATCCCATACTCACAGCTCTTTTTGTCTTTATCCTGATCTGAAGAAGCAGATTTGACTTACTTTAAATCTTTAACTGTCATGCCACAAAATTTATTAATATGCAAAACCAATTTTGTCATTTAGACATGTGGTAGATTGTATAAAACATCAAAACATATAAACAAATCTTTACAGAGATTTCAGTTCCGTGATGACAATTTTGCAGAGTACAGTACGTTTGAAAGAAATGTTACAACACTATATTTGTAACAGCTGTTGTGTTAATGTTGGTTTGATGATAATATCAGTAACTGGCCGACGGCACAAACCTGAGGTTTCAAGGTTCTCCAGGAAGTCTTGGAAGAAGTTGATGATGGCATTTTCTTTGGCATGCCTTGGACTTCCCCTCTCACTCAGCTCAGGCTCAAGGATGCTCATTATGTAATCAGCATCCGGCTAAAGAGATTTTGGGGGGTGTCACGTGTTGTGATTTCAAATAAACAATAACAAATATATATATTCTTCAATAGTCATTAATCTGAGCAACCTAAATAAAGGCTGAAACAAAAAAGTCCTCACAGGGCTATTACTGCATCACATGTATTTTTAGAATCTGTTCTAAAAACAAAACACCTGAAATAAATAAAGACATATTTACCGCTGTATCATCATTCTCATCGCTGGGAACAAAAAGGTTTGAACAGAGACTTTCGTGCCTTCCAATCACCTCCAGAAGGTTGTAGATCTTCATGCCATTTCTGATTTGCTGTAGCATTGGAGTCAGACGCACCGTAGCATACACAACAATTGATCTATTTAGAAAAGCAAACACAGTCATTAGTGAAACTGATGGGGTATGGTGGTCTAAACCAGGGTTTTAACTTACAAAATATTACTTTCAAATGTGTCTGGTTGGTATATTGTCTATTAAAATATACTACCTTATTATACTGTCCCGTTTGTCCAACTTCACAAGTCCTGTGTAACCACAGCTCACAATGTCTTCAGTGAGGTCTGTCAGGTTGTCTGCCACTTCCACCTGAAAACATACAAAAACAAAACAATAAATGATTTCAAGTTTTTGAAATTATGCAACTATACACACAGTATTGTGAAGGTTACTTTTAAAATGTATTCCACTACAGATTACAGGCCCCAAACTGTATTTTTTAACGTATTCCGTTACGTTACTAAATGAGAGTAACGTATTCTGAATACTTTGGATTACTTAATATATTATCATGCTATTTACAACTACATAAATGTGATTTATTACTCTTATTGAAGGTCCGCGGCTCCGAACCATAGTAAAGGGACCTCTGGCTAATATGTCAGGTTCGTGTCGGGCTCGAAGCCAAATACTAGCTTTACTTTGTTGTCTGGGTCAAATTTGCTAGTGAGAGACAGAGAGAGGCGTTGAAAGGCTGCTGCAAAGGAACTTATTGTTTCGGAGGAAAACACGAACACGGTGTACAGTCGAGTCTTAATAGCTTACTTACAACTGGGCTCGTCAGGCTCTCTTCTTGGCTGAAGTGGTTATTATTATATTTACATGCTTCCAGCTCCCGTTTCTGCTTGATGACAACTCGTACTTGTCCACTCTTCTTTTTTCTCCCTCCTCGCTCACAGACACATAACGAGTATGGCAGTCCATTCTCCCTGCAGCACGGACTAGACTGTCCATGAGGCTACATTCTTTAGGGCTATGACTGTAACGCTGCCTATTAGCTTAGCACAACAACAACAACCAAAAGGCTCTCTCTCATCCAGGAAACACACAGTCGCAGAGAGAGCACGCGTCACCCTGTAACCATGGCAACCGTAACGCTGCCGCTGTGTAATTCATATATTTCAACAAAGTAACTGTATTCTAAATACCACCTTTTTAAACGGTAACTGTAACGGAATACAGTTACTCATATTTTGTATTTTAAATACGTAACGCCGGTACATGTCTTACGTTATTCCCCAACACTGTATACACACACAAACAATCAGCACTTTTCCACTAGTCTGTACAAACACAGCTCACCTTTTCGATTAGAGACCTATATTCTGTGTCATCCACATCATCTTTGGTCAGCTGAAGAATATCGAAGTTTCCTGTTGCAAGAAAATGATAACACCAGCTTCTCAGGAAGCATGGTGGTGGACCTCCCTGTGCAAGGCTCACTGAAAACACTTCTCCTGCAGTTCTGCAAGATACAAAGAAATATTTAACATGCTTCATATGCTACATAATCCTCGGAAATGTATAAAAACAGACAAACCTGTAGAAACTACTTTCTAAATCACTGATAGAGTAGACAGGACTCTTTCCCTTCTTGCCACTGCCTTCAAACAGTCGAGTCTCAATACCATGCATCATTTCTACATAGAGATACAGAAAGACAAAATAATTTAAAGGGTTAACCTTATACTTTATCTTAATTTGATTTGGCCATATTCAATATCTGAACTGTAAGTACAATGTACATAGCTATACCAGTCAAAAATTCTTTGCTTAATGCACCAGTATCAATTCCTGCTTCTCCGATAAAAGTCACGTGGAGTTTGTTCACAGGGGAAGCCTTCTTCTGTCGTTGCCACTGAATGAAGCCTCTTTGAACAAGATCATTGCGAGTGATGCAAATCCTAAAGTTTTTGCTGGTATCCACCTGACTTGAAAGCCACTGTAGCACATCTGCTTCACTGAGAAAAAAAAATATATATATATTTTTGTTTCTTAAAATGAAAGCAAATGTATTATAAACAAAACCAGATAATCTGAAAGGGCAAATAATATAAATCATACCTGACTAAATCAGTTAAAGGATCTGTTCTGTTGCTTGGCACACTGCACTCAGAGTCAGTACTGACATAAACGTCTGTCATGTGAGTGGAACTGTCCTCAGGTCTAAAAATTATGAACAATAGCAAAAATATATGTGATGTAACTTATGATGTCTTTTAACTGATTTTACTGCCATTTAAATTGGGTCCTGAGCTTAATAGGTACGGTGATTACATTGTGTGTTTCAAATATACTGTAAGCATTAAAATGTGGACCAAGTAAGTATTTACTGTAACTACATACTGAGCTCAAAACTGTAATGGCTTAAAAATTTTAAAAAGGAATCCGATGTAAACATAGGAAAATGTGTTTAATATGTATAAATTTGAACGAACCTTTCACCACACAGGCTTGCATGCTGGGCAATCTCATTCACTGGAAAGCAGCAAACACAGATTGGGCATTCTTTCATGTCCTAGAGAAAAAAAAATACTGTTAAAACATAAAAGAAACAATGATTTGTAAATATGTGGATTGAACATTATCACCTGCTTCATGTCAAGAGGCTCTCTACAAAAACTTGGTGAATTCATGACAGACAGAAGCTGGACATCAGTCTATGAAGTACAATTGTAATTACTACAATGTATTGTACATTAACAAAAACAGAATAGTCACACACACAAAAAAAAGCCTTCTATAATTACGTGCACAAATATCCCAAATATTTATAGACTGTTAATAAGGCAATATTCCACAATATAACATAAATTCACCTCATCTTCCTCTTCTGTTGACTGAGACTTCACACAATTGTTGACATGGAGTGCTAGGATATGCAGAGGCATACTTTCCTTGCACACCTGACAAGAAGCCTTTGGCATGGTTTGAAATTCAGCTGCATCTGATGGAAGAGGAGTAAGATCAAGGTCCTGCTGTAGCGGAACAACATACAAGAGGGTCTTTCCTGCACTGGAAACGTTGCGGATCAGTCTTCCTGTGTAGCCATTTACATCAGGAGGAATTGCTAAAAGTTTCCTCCTACCTTGACTACCTAAATACACAGATTAATAGAAAAAACATTGTACCATTTTCAACTTTCACTAGCATCTAAAAAAAATAATTTCAAAGAGGAAAATTATGCACCTGATGACTTGTGCAACAACCATCCTTGCACTCCATCCATTTTGGGATATTCTTCAGTTATCAGTTTATTAATCTAAAACAGTACATAAGGGGACACAATTGGTAAAACTACATAATTCAGAAATATTTTTATCAGTGCTAATATATGACCCAAACCAACTATCATTTGCATGTCTATCATTATGATTTGATATAGAACATGTTTATTTTTTTATGTAAATGCATTTCTCTTATATAAGTTTAACTACATTACCATTGTATGGCTCATATCATCAGTCAAGATGAGGGATCTCTTTCCCAGCCCTGCTTGGCTCAGCTGCAGCTCCTCACTAGCAGAAGGAGTGTTGGTGCAGCCTTTATTCACTAGATATATATATACACTGAATGGCTTGCTGGATTTAGGCCTCGGCGTGCTACTTTGGAGTGGGGAAAAGCGATTTTTCCCCCTTTTTTTGGTAAAAAATCCTGGAAATGACCTATATGTGAGAAGCAGAAATAATTTTCAAAATCCATCCATCCATCCATCCATCTTCATCCGCTTATCCGAGGTCGGGTCGCGGGGGTAGCAGCCTAAGCAAAGAGGTCCAGACCTCCCTCTCCCCAGCCACCTCCTCCAGCTTGTCCGGGGGAATACCAAGGCGTTCCCAGGCCAGCCGAGAGATATAATCTCTCCAGCGTGTCCTGGGTCTGCCCCGGGGCCTCCTCCCGGTGGGACATGCCTGGAACACCTCGCCCAGGAGGCGCCCAGGGGGCATCCTTGCCAGATGCCCGAACCACCTCAGCTGGCTCCTTTCGAAATTTTCAAAATGCAGGGATTTTTTTTTTTTACTAATCCAAATGATTAAAAGTATAATGGTTCAATACAATTTCTAACCTTGCCATCTCCGCCTGCACTGTATCTTTTGGGGTCTCGGCTTGTCCAACTGAGTGCTCGTGAGAGTGCTCAGCATTTGGTATACATGTGGTATTAGGTTGCTGAAGACTTTGAGCTAACCTGTTGATTATATCTTGTGCCGCCGTTATAACACGGGCCTCTAACTCCTGAAAGTGACAGGGGCATCACTGAATTTAGCAAATTTTAGCTGCCAGCTAGCTTGCTACAACGAATAGGCTAATGTTGGCATTTTACCACAACTTCACCAGATTTAGCTAATAAAAACTACACCTATGTCCAGTCGAGTGAAATAGCAAAGAAAGACGACGGAAAATGATTACTTACCTGTGGTTTAGAGGGTCCACTTGAACTTGATGCAGCCATTATTGAAAGAGGCAAAAAGAGAAAAATGGCAGCTTGGTCAGCACGAGCAACGGACTCTATAATGTATGCAAATTCATGCGGGTCGGAATCCCCGCCCCCTCAAGCGCGCCTCTGGATGCCAAAACAGTGCCAGCAGATTGAAACTGAAAAATGGTTTGAAACCGAAAACTGGTTTGAAACCGAAAAGTGGATTGAAACCGAAAAAAAAAAAATTGTAAGCGAAAACAAAAAAATTACAGTTTTAATTAATTGTTTTTCACTATCCATTTTTTTTTTCGGTTTCAATACAAGATTTTTCAGTACGTTTATTTCAGTTACAATATTTTTTTTTGGTTTCAATCCATTTTTCGGCTTCGTTTCAAGGTGGCATCGTTCTGATTCCATAGTGCCTGATCCCATCGACAATATACAAAGGCCTGTGCTACTGCCTGATGCCATCCACATTAAACCAGGGCCAGTGCTCCCTGTGAGGCCATCTTCACAACACCAGGGCCTTTGTTGCTGGCTGAGGCCATCCTCATTTCACCAGGGCCTGCGTTGCTTGGTCATGCCATCCACATTACACCTGGGCCTGTGGTGCTGACCGATATCATGCACATTTCCCAGGACCAGTGGTGTTGGCTAAGGCCATTCACATTAAACCAGAGACAGTGCTTCCTGTGAGGCCATCTTAACCAAACCAGGGACTGTGCTTTTGGCTGAGGCCATCCGCATTACATCAGGGCCTTTGATGCCGACTTCTACCATCCACATTACACCAGGGACAGTGCTTGCTTTGAGGCCATCTTCACCCCACCAGGGCCTCTGCTGCTCGTTGATGCCATCCACATTACACCTGGGCCTGTGGTGCTGACCGATATCATGCACATTTCACCAGGGCCAGTGGTGTTGGCTAAGGTCATTCACATTACACCAGGGCCTTTGCTACTGGCTTAGGACATTTACATTACACCAGGGTGTGGTCATGGCTGAGGCCAACTACATATCACCAGGGCCTGTATTGGTGCCTGATCCCATCCACAATATACAAAGGCCTGTGCTACTGGCTGATGCCATCCACATTAAACCAGGGCCAGTGCTCCTTGTGAGGCCATCTTCACAACACCAGGGCCTTTAATGCTGGCTGAGGCCATCCTCATTTCACCAGGGACTGCGTTGCTTGGTCATGCCATCCACATTACACCTGGGCCTGTGGTGCTGACCGATATCATGCACATTTCCCAGGGCAAGTGGTGTTGGCTGAGGCCATTCACATTACACCAGAGACAGTGCTTCCTGTGAGGCCATCTTAACCAAACCAGGGACTGTGCTTTTGGCTGAGGCCATCCTCATTTCACCAGGGCCTGCGTTGCTTGGTCATGCCATCCACATTACACCAGGGACTGTGCTACTGGGTGAGGCCAACTACATTTCACCAGTGCTTGTGTTGCTGGCTGACGACATCCACAATACACAAGGGCATGTGATACTGGCTGATGCCATCCACATTACACCAGGGGCAGTGGTGTTGGCTAAGGCCATTCACATTACACCAGGGCCAGTGGTGATGACCAATACCATCCATATTTCACCAGGGACAGTGTTGTTAGATGAGGCCATCCACATTTCACAAGAGCCTGCATTGCTGGCTCATGCCATCCACATTAAAACAGGGCCTGTGCTACTGGCTGAGGCCAACTACATTTCACCAGGGCCTGTGCTAGTCGTTGATGTCATCCACATTATACCAGCGCAAGTGGTGCTGTCCAAAACCATCCACATTTCACCACGGCCAGTGTTGTTGGATGAGGCCATCCACATTACACCTGGGCCTGTGGTGCTGACCGATATCATGCACATTTCCCAGGGCCAGTGGTGTTGGCTAAGGCCATTCACATTACACCAGAGACAGTGCTTCCTGTGAGGCCATCTTAACCAAACCAGGGACTGTGCTTTTGGCTGAGGCCATCCGCATTACATCAGGGCCTGTGATGCCGACTTCTACCATCCACATTACACCAGGGCCAGTGGTGTTGGCTAAGGTCATTCACATTACACCAGGGCCTTTGCTACTGGCTTAGGACATTTACATTACACCAGGGTGTGGTCATGGCTGAGGCCAACTACATATAACCAGGGCCTGTATTGGTGCCTGATCCCATCGACAATATACAAAGGCCTGTGCTATTGCCTGATGCCATCCACATTTCACCAGGGCCTGTGCTCCCTGTCAGGCCATTTTCACAACACCAGGGCCTTTGTTGCTGGCTGAGGTCATCCTCATTTCACCAGGGCCTGCGTTGCTTGGTCATGCCATCCACATTACACCTAGGCCTGTGGTGCTGACCGATATCATGCACATTTCCCAGGGCCAGTGGTGTTGGCTAAGGCCATTCACATTACACCAGAGACAGTGCTTCCTGTGAGGCCATCTTAACCAAACCAGGGACTGTGCTTTTGGCTGAGGCCATCCGCATTACATCAGGGCCTGTGATGCCGACTTCTAAAATCCACATTACACCAGGTACAGTGCTTCCTTTGAGGCCATCTTCACCCCACCAGGGCCTCTGCTGCTCGTTGATGCCATCCACATTATGCCTGGGCCTGTGGTGCTGACCGATATCATGCACATTTCACCAGGGCCAGTGGTGTTGGCTAAGGTCATTCACATTACACCAGGGCCTTTGCTACTGGCTTAGGACATTTACATTACACCAGGGTGTGGTCATGGCTGAGGCCAACTACATATCACCAGGGCCTGTATTGGTGCCTGATCCCATCCACAATATACAAAGGCCTGTGCTACTGGCTGATGCCATCCACATTAAACCAGGGCTTGCGTTGCTTGGTCATGCCATCCACATTACACCAGGGACTGTTCTACTGGGTGAGTCCAACTACATTTCACCAGTGCTTGTGTTGCTGGCTGACGACATCCACAATACACAAGGGCATGTGATACTGGCTGATGCCATCCACATTACACCAGGGGCAGTGGTGTTGGCTAAGGCCATTCACATTACACCAGGGCCAGTGGTGCTGACCAATACCATCCATATTTCACCAGGGACAGTGTTGTTAGATGAGGCCATCCACATTTCACAAGGGCCTGCATTGCTGGCTGGTGCCATCCACATAACAACAGGGCCTGTGCTACTGGCTGAGGCCAACTACATTTCACCAGGGCCTGTGCTAGTCGTTGATGCCATCCACATTATACCAGCGCAAGTGGTGCTGTCCAAAACCATCCACATTTCACCACGGCCAGTGTTGTTGGATGAGGCAATCCACATTACACCTGGGCCTGTGGTGCTGACCGATATCATGCACATTTCCCAGGGCCAGTGGTGTTGGCTAAGGCCATTCACATTACACCAGAGACAGTGCTTCCTGTGAGGCCATCTTAACCAAACCAGGGACTGTGCTTTTGGCTGAGGCCATCCGCATTACATCAGGGCCTTTGATGCCGACTTCTACCATCCACATTACACCAGGGCCAGTGGTGTTGGCTAAGGTCATTCACATTACACCAGGGCCTTTGCTACTGGCTATGGACATTTACATTACACCAGGGTGTGGTCATGGCTGAGGCCAACTACATATCACCAGGGCCTGTATTGGTGCCTGATCCCATCGACAATATACAAAGGCCTGTGCTATTGCCTGATGCCATCCACATTTCACCAGGGCCTGTGCTCCCTGTCAGGCCATTTTCACAACACCAGGGCCTTTGTTGCTGGCTGAGGCCATCCTCATTTCACCAGGGCCTGCGTTGCTTGGTCATGCCATCCACATTACACCTAGGCCTGTGGTGCTGACCGATATCATGCACATTTCCCAGGGCCAGTGGTGTTGGCTAAGGCCATTCACATTACACCAGAGACAGTGCTTCCTGTGAGGCCATCTTAACCAAACCAGGGACTGTGCTTTTGGCTGAGGCCATCCGCATTACATCAGGGCCTGTGATGCCGACTTCTAAAATCCACATTACACCAGGGACAGTGCTTCCTTTGAGGCCATCTTCACCCCACCAGGGCCTCTGCTGCTCGTTGATGCCATCCACATTATGCCTGGGCCTGTGGTGCTGACCGATATCATGCACATTTCACCAGGGCCAGTGGTGTTGGTTAAGGTCATTCACATTACACCAGGGCCTTTGCTACTGGCTTAGGACATTTACATTACACCAGGGTGTGGTCATGGCTGAGGCCAACTACATATCACCAGGGCCTGTATTGGTGCCTGATCCCATCCACAATATACAAAGGCCTGTGCTACTGGCTGATGCCATCCACATTAAACCAGGGCTTGCGTTGCTTGGTCATGCCATCCACATTACACCAGGGACTGTTCTACTGGGTGAGTCCAACTACATTTCACCAGTGCTTGTGTTGCTGGCTGACGACATCCACAATACACAAGGGCATGTGATACTGGCTGATGCCATCCACATTACACCAGGGGCAGTGGTGTTGGCTAAGGCCATTCACATTACACCAGGGCCAGTGGTGCTGACCAATACCATCCATATTTCACCAGGGACAGTGTTGTTAGATGAGGCCATCCACATTTCACAAGGGCCTGCATTGCTGGCTGGTGCCATCCACATAACAACAGGGCCTGTGCTACTGGCTGAGGCCAACTACATTTCACCAGGGCCTGTGCTAGTCGTTGATGCCATCCACATTATACCAGCGCAAGTGGTGCTGTCCAAAACCATCCACATTTCACCACGGCCAGTGTTGTTGGATGAGGCCATCCACATTACACCTGGGCCTGTGGTGCTGACCGATATCATGCACATTTCCCAGGGCCAGTGGTGTTGGCTAAGGCCATTCACATTACACCAGAGACAGTGCTTCCTGTGAGGCCATCTTAACCAAACCAGGGACTGTGCTTTTGGCTGAGGCCATCCGCATTACATCAGGGCCTGTGATGCCGACTTCTAAAATCCACATTACACCAGGGACAGTGCTTCCTTTGAGGCCATCTTCACCCCACCAGGGCCTCTGCTGCTCGTTGATGCCATCCACATTATGCCTGGGCCTGTGGTGCTGACCGATATCATGCACATTTCACCAGGGCCAGTGGTGTTGGCTAAGGTCATTCACATTACACCAGGGCCTTTGCTACTGGCTTAGGACATTTACATTACACCAGGGTGTGGTCATGGCTGAGGCCAACTACATATCACCAGGGCCTGTATTGGTGCCTGATCCCATCCACAATATACAAAGGCCTGTGCTACTGGCTGATGCCATCCACATTAAACCAGGGCCAGTGCTCCCTGTGAGGCCATCTTCACCACACCAGGGCCTTTGTTGCTGGCTGAGGCCATCCTCATTTCACCAGGGCTTGCGTTGCTTGGTCATGCCATCCACATTACACCAGGGACTGTTCTACTGGGTGAGTCCAACTACATTTCACCAGTGCTTGTGTTGCTGGCTGACGACATCCACAATACACAAGGGCATGTGATACTGGCTGATGCCATCCACATTACACCAGGGGCAGTGGTGTTGGCTAAGGCCATTCACATTACACCAGGGCCAGTGGTGCTGACCAATACCATCCATATTTCACCAGGGACAGTGTTGTTAGATGAGGCCATCCACATTTCACAAGGGCCTGCATTGCTGGCTGGTGCCATCCACATAACAACAGGGCCTGTGCTACTGGCTGAGGCCAACTACATTTCACCAGGGCCTGTGCTAGTCGTTGATGCCATCCACATTATACCAGCGCAAGTGGTGCTGTCCAAAACCATTCACATTTCACCACGGCCAGTGTTGTTGGATGAGGCCATCCACATTACACCACTGGGCCTGTGGTGCTGACCGATATCATGCACATTTCCCAGGGCCAGTGGTGTTGGCTAAGGCCATTCACATTACACCAGAGACAGTGCTTCCTGTGAGGCCATCTTAACCAAACCAGGGACTGTGCTTTTGGCTGAGGCCATCCGCATTACATCAGGGCCTGTGATGCCGACTTCTACCATCCACATTACACCAGGGACAGTGCTTGCTTTGAGGCCATCTTCACCCCACCAGGGCCTCTGCTGCTCGTTGATGCCATCCACATTACGCCTGGGCCTGTGGTGCTGACCGATATCATGCACATTTCACCAGGGCCAGTGGTGTTGGCTAAGGTCATTCACATTACACCAGGGCCTTTGCTACTGGCTTAGGACATTTACATTACACCAGGGTGTGGTCATGGCTGAGGCCAACTACATATCACCAGGGCCTGTATTGGTGCCTGATCCCATCCACAATATACAAAGGCCTGTGCTACTGGCTGATACCATCCACATTAAACCAGGGCCAGTGCTCCTTGTGAGGCCATCTTCACAACATCAGGGCCTTTGTTGCTGGCTGAGGCCATCCTCATTTCACCAGGGCCTGCGTTGCTTGGTCATGCCATCCACATTACACCTGGGCCTGTGGTGCTAACCGATATCATGCACATTTCCCAGGGCCAGTGATGTTGGCTAAGGCCATTCACATTACACCAGAGACAGTGCTTCCTGTGAGGCCATCTTAACCAAACCAGGGACTGCGCTTTTGGCTGAGGCCATCCGCATTACATCAGGGCCTTTGATGCCGACTTCTACCATCCACATTACACCAGGGACAGTGCTTCCTTTGAGGCCATCTTCACCCCACCAGGGCCTCTGCTGCTCGTTGATGCCATCCACATTACGCCTGGGCCTGTGGTGCTGACCGATATCATGCACATTTCACCAGGGCCAGTGGTGTTGGCTAAGGTCATTCACAGTACACCAGGGCCTTTGCTACTGGCTTAGGACATTTACATTACACCAGGGTGTGGTCATGGCTGAGGCCAACTACATATCACCAGGGCCTGTATTGGTGCCTGATCCCATCCACAATATACAAAGGCCTGTGCTACTGGCTGATGCCATCCACATTAAACCAGGGCCAGTGCTCCCTGTGAGGCCATCTTCACCACACCAGGGCCTTTGTTGCTGGCTGAGGCCATCCTCATTTCACCAGGGCCTGCGTTGCTTGGTCATGCCATCCACATTACACCCGGGACTCTGCTACTGGGTGAGGCCAACTACATTTCACCAGTGCTTGTGTTGCTGGCTGACGACATCCACACTACACAAGGGCATGTGATACTGGCTGATGCCATCCACATTACACCAGGGGCAGTGGTGTTGGCTAAGGCCATTCACATTACACCAGGGCCAGTGGTGCTGACCAATACCATCCATATTTCACCAGGGACAGTGTTGTTAGATGAGGCAATCCACATTTAACAAGGGCCTGCATTGCTGGCTCATGCCATCCACATAACAAAAGGGCCTGTGCTACTGGCTGAGGCCAACTACATTTCACCAGGGCCTGTGCTAGTCGTTGATGCCATCCACATTATACCAGCGCAAGTGGTGCTGTCCAAAACCATCCATATTTCACCACGGCCAGTGTTGTTGGATGAGGCCATCCACATTACAACACTGGGCCTGTGGTGCTGACCGATATCATGCACATTTCCCAGGGCCAGTGGTGTTGGCTAAGGCCATTCACATTACACCAGAGACAGTGCTTCCTGTGAGGCCATCTTAACCAAACCAGGGACTGTGCTTTTGGCTGAGGCCATCCGCATTACATCAGGGCCTTTGATGCCACTAGAGAAGTGGACATTGCTAAACATCAGCACTCTGAGAAGATGCAGTAGCAGATCTCAGAGAATGACTCGGCCTTTGTGTGGAAAGGTTTTAGGAATATCACAAACTACAAGCCTAAAACCCCCCACTCCACTGACGACTTGCTCTTGGCCAACACCCTCAACGATTTTTACTGCCGTTTTGACGAGCCATCAGGCAGCCTTCACACCTCCAACGGCCCCAACAATAGAGACACTTTGGACACTCATCCCCCCACCTCTCCCCCCTCCATAGAGCCATCACCACCTTCAAACTGTTCACCTACAACACCCCCCTCCTCACCCCACACAAAAGAGGATTTCACACCACCTCCTCCCACCACAACTCTTCATATTCATGAAGCAGATGTGAGGAAGCAGTTTAAGAATCTGAATGCTCGGAAAGCTCCCGGCCCAGACGGTGTGTCTCCTGCCACCCTCAGACACTGTGCAAACGAGCTGGCCCCAGTGTTTTCTGGCATTTTCAACTCCTCACTGCAGGCATGTCATGTGCCTGCCTGCTTCAAGTCCTCTACCATAATCCCTGTCCCCAAGAAACCTAGGATCACTGGACTAAATGACTACAGACCCGTGGCTCTGACATCTGTGGTCATGAAGTCATTTGAGCGCCTAGTTCTCTCCCATCTCAAGACCCTCACGGCCCCCCTCCTGGACCCCCTGCAGTTTGCATATAGAGCCAACAGGTCTGTAGACGACGCCATCAACATGGCCCTACACTTCATCCTGCAGCATCTGGACTCCCCAGGAACCTACGCCAGGATCCTGTTTGTGGACTTCAGCTCTGCCTTCAACACCATCCTTCCAGACCATCTCCGAGGCAAGCTTTCCCAGATGAATGTGCCTGATCCCACCTGCCGGTGGATCACTGACTTCCTGACGGACAGGAAGCAGCATGTGAGGCTGGGAAAGAATGTCTCGGACTCCCGGACCATCAGCACCGGCTTCCCTCAGGGCTGTGTTCTTTCTCCTCTGCTCTTCTCCCTGTACACCAACTGCTGCACCTCCACCCACCAGTCTGTCAAGCTAATCAAGTTTGCAGATGACACCACCGTTATTGGGCTCATCTCGGACGGGGATGAGTCTGCCTACAGGAGGGAGGTTGAACGTCTGGTGTCCTGGTGCAGCCACAACAACCTGGTGCTGAATGCCCAGAAGACAGTGGAGATCATTGTGGACTTCAGGAAGAACACAGCCCCACTCCCCCCCATCATCCTGACTGACACCCCCATCACCTCTGTGGACTCATTCCGCTTCCTGGGTACCACCATCACCCAGGACCTGAAGTGGGAGCCCACCATCACCTCCGTCATCAAGAAAGCCCAGCAGAGGATGTACTTCCTGAGGCAGCTGAAGAAATTCAACCTGCCAACACGGACGATGATGCAGTTCTACACTGCAATCATCGAGTCCATCCTCACCTCCTCCATCACAGTGTGGTATGCTGGAGCCACTATCAGGGACAAACAGAGACTGCAGCGTGTTGTGCGCTCTGCTGAGAAGGTGATTGGCTGCAGACTCCCATCTCTGCAGGACCTGCACACCTCCAGGACATTGCGGCGTGCAGCTCGTATCTCAGCTGACCCTTCTCACCCTGGACACAGTCTGTTTGACCTGCTCCCCTCAGGCAGGAGGCTCCGGTCCATTCGCACCAGAACCTCTCGCCATAAGAACAGCTTCTTCCCCTCTGCTGTTGGACACATGAACAATAACCATATGACTGTTCCCGCCACTAACACATGACCCTACGCTGTGTCACTGCATCATTCCATGTTTGGCACTGATCACCACCTGCACTCATGTATATATCTTTCTACGCAGCACTTTTAATTCTTATTCTCATGTATATATCTTTCTACGCAGCACTCTTAATTCTTATTCTCATGTATATATCTCATGTATATATCTCATGTATATCTCATGCACATATCTTTCTACGTAGCACTTTTAATTCTTATTCTTACTTTTATTTTTTACTTTTATTTTTTCATGTCTATTTAAGCGCAATTTATGACACTATGTTTGCACTGAAGCACCGCAGCAATTTCCTAATGTTGTAAACCTGCTCAACATTTGGCAATAAACCCCCTTTCCTTTCCTTCCTTCCTTTCCTTCCTTTCCTTCCTTTCTGCCATCCACATTACACCAGGGACAGTGCTTGCTTTGAGGCCATCTTCACCCCACCAGGGCCTCTGCTGCTCGTTGATGCCATCCACATTACACCTGGGCCTGTGGTGCTGACCGATATCATGCACATTTCACCAGGGCCAGTGGTGTTGGCTAAGGTCATTCACATTACACCAGGGCCTTTGCTACTGGCTTAGGACATTTACATTACACCAGGGTGTGGTCATGGCTGAGGCCAACTACATATCACCAGGGCCTGTATTGGTGCCTGATCCCATCGACAATATACAAAGGCCTGTTCTTCTGGCTGATGCCATCCACATTAAACCAGGGCCAGTGCTCCTTGTGAGGCCATCTTCACAACACCAGGGCCTTTGTTGCTGGCTGAGGCCATCCTCATTTCACCACGGCCTGCGTTGCTTGGTCATGCCATCCACATTACACCTGGGCCTGTGGTGCTGAACGATATCATGCACATTTCCCAGGGCCAGTGGTGTTGGCTAAGGTCATTCACATTACACCAGGGCCTTTGCTACTGGCTTAGGACATTTAGATTACACCAGGGTGTGGTCATGGCTTAGGCCAACTACATATCACCAGGGCCTGTATTGGTGCCTGATCCCATCCACAATATACAAAGGCCTGTGCTACTGCCTGATGCCATCCACATTAAACCAGGGCCAGTGCTCCCTGTGAGGCCATCTTCAAAAAACAAGGGCCTGCATTGCTGGCTCATGCCATCCACATAACAACAGGGCCTGTGCTACTGGCTGAGGCCAACTACATTTCACCAAGGCCTGTGCTAGTCGTTGATGCCATCCACATTATACCAGCGCAAGTGGTGCTGTCCAAAACCATCCACATTTCACCACGGCCAGTGTTGTTGGATGAGGCCATCCACATTACACCTGGGCCTGTGGTGCTGATCGATATCATGCACATTTCCCAGGGCCAGTGGTGTTGGCTAAGGCCATTCACATTACACCAGAGACAGTGCTTCCTGTGAGGCCATCTTAACCAAACCAGGGACTGTGCTTTTGGCTGAGGCCATCCACATTACATCAGGGCCTTTGATGCCAACTTCTACCATCCACATTACACCAGGGACAGTGCTTGCTTTGAGGCCATCTTCACCGCACCAGGGCCTCTGCTGCTCGTTGATGCCATCCACATTACGCCTGGGCCTGTGGTGCTGGCCGATATCATGCACATTTCACCAGGGCCAGTGGTGTTGGCTAAGGTCATTCACATTACACCAGGGCCTTTGCTACTGGCTTAGGACATTTACATTACACCAGGGTGTGGTCATGGCTGAGGCCAACTACATATCACCAGGGCCTGTATTGGTGCCTGATCCCATCCACAATATACAAAGGCCTGTGCTACTGGCTGATGCCATCCACATTAAACCAGGTCCAATGCTCCCTGTGAGGCCATCTTCACAAAACCAGGGCCTTTGTTGCTGGCTGAGGCCATCCTCATTTCACCAGGGCCTGCGTTGCTTGGTCATGCCATCCACATTACACCACGGACTGTGCTACTGGGTGAGGCCAACTACATTTCACCAGTGCTTGTGTTGCTGGCTGACGACATCCACAATACACAAGGGCATGTGATACTGGCTGATGCCATCCACATTACACCAGGGGCAGTGGTGCTGACCAATACCATCCATATTTCACCAGGGAGAGTGTTGTTAGATGAGGCCATCCACATTTCACAAGGGCCTGCATTGCTGGCTCATGCCATCCACATAACAACAGGGCCTGTGCTACTGGCTGAGGCCAACTACATTTCACCAGGGCCTGTGCTAGTCGTTGATGCCATCCACATTATACCAGTGCAAGTGGTGCTGTCCAAAACCATCCACATTTCACCACGGCCAGTGTTGTTGGATGAGGCCATCCACATTACACCTGGGCCTGTGGTGCTGACCGATATCATGCACATTTCCAAGGGCCAGTGGTGTTGGCTAAGGTCATTCACATTACACCAGGGCCTTTGCTACTGGCTTAGGACATTTACATTACACCAGGGTGTGGGGCCAGTGGTGTTGGCTAAGGTCATTCACATTACACCAGGGCCTTTGCTACTGGCTTAGGACATTTACATTACACCAGGGTGTGGTCATGGCTTAGGCCAACTACATATCACCAGGGCCTGTATTGGTGCCTGATGCCATCGACAATATACAAGGACCTGTGCTACTGCCTGATGCCATCCACATTAAACCAGGGCCAGTGCTCCCTGTGAGGCCATCTTCACAACACCAGGGCCTTTGTTGCTGGCTGAGGCCATCCTCATTTCACCAGGGCCTGCGTTGCTTGGTCATGCCATCCACATTACACCTGGGCCTGTGGTGCTGACCGATATCATGCACATTTCCCAGGGCCAGTGGTGTTGGCTAAGGCCATTCACATTACACCAGAGACAGTGGTGCTGACCAATACCATCCACATTTCACCACGGCCAGTGTTGTTGGATGAGGCCATCCACATTACACCTGGGCCTGTGGTGGTGACCGATATCATGCACATTTCGCAGGGCCAGTGGTGTTGGCTAAGTCTATTCACATTACACGTGAGAAGGTGCTTCCTGTGAGGCCATCTTAACAAAACCAGGGCCTGTGCTACTGGCTGAGGACAACTACATTTCACCAGGGCCTGTGCTAGTCGTTGATGCCATCCACATTATACCAGCGCAAGTGGTGCTGTCCAAAACCATCCACATTTCACCGCGGCCAGTGTTGTTGGATGAGGCCATCCTCATTTCACCAGGGCCTGCGTTGCTTGGTCATGCCATCCACATTACACCAGGGACTGTGCTACTGGGTGAGGCCAACTACATTTCACCAGTGCTTGTGTTGCTGGATGACGACATCCACAATACACAAGGGCATGTGATACTGGCTGATGCAATCCACATTACACCAGGGGCAGTGGTGTTGGCTAAGGCCATTCACATTACACCAGGGCCAGTGGTGCTGACCAATACCATCCATATTTCACCAGGGACAGTGTTGTTAGATGAGGCCATCCACATTTCACAAGGGCCTGCATTGCTGGCTCATGCCATCCACATAACAACGGGGCCTGTGCTACTGGCTGAGGCCAACTACATTTCACCAGGGCCTGTGCTAGTCGTTGATGCCATCCACATTATACCAGCGCAAGTGGTGCTGTCCAAAACCATCCATATTTCACCACGGCCAGTGTTGTTGGATGAGGCCATCCACATTACACCACTGGGCCTTTGGTGCTGACCGATATCATGCACATTTCACCAGGGCCAGTGGTGTTGGCTAAGGTCATTCACATTACACCAGGGCCTTTTCTACTGGCTTAGGACATTTACATTACACCAGGGTGTGGTCATGGCTGAGGCCAACTACATATCACCAGGGCCTGTATTGGTGCCTGTTCCCATCGACAATATACAAAGGCCTGTGCTACTGCCTTATGCCATCCACATTAACACAGGACCAGTGCTCCTTGTGAGGCCATCTTGCCAAACACCACGGCCTTTGTTGCTGACTGAGGCCATCCTCATTTCACCAGGGCCTGTGTTGCTTGGTCATGCCATCCACATTACACCTGGGCCTGTGGTGCTGACCCATATCATGCACATTTCCCAGGGCCAGTGGTGTTGGCTAAGGCCATTCACATTACACCAGAGACAGTGCTTCCTGTGAGGCCATCTTAACCAAACCAGGGACTGTGCTTTTGGCTGAGGCCATCCGCATTACATCAGGGCCTGTGATGCCGACTTCTACCATCCACATTACACCAGGGACAGTGCTTGCTTTGAGGCCATCATCAACACACCAGGGCCTGTGGTGCTGGATGAGGCAATCCACATTATGCCTGGGCCTGTGGTGCTGACCGATACCATGCACATTTCACCAGGGCCAGTGGTGTTGGCTAAGGTCATTCACATTACACCAGGGCCTTTGCTACTGGCTTAGGACATTTACATTACACCAGGGTGTGGTCATGGCTGAGGCCAACTACATATCACCAGGGCCTGTATTGGTGCCTGATCCCATCCACAATATACAAAGGCCTGTGCTACTGCCTGATGCCATCCACATTAAACCAGGGCCAGTGCTCCCTGTGAGGCCATCTTCACCACACCAGGGCCTTTTTTGCTGGCTGAGGCCATCCTCATTTCACCAGGGCCTGCGTGTCTTTGTCATGCCATCCACATTACACCAGGGACTGTGCTACTGGGTGAGGCCAACTACATTTCACCAGTGCTTGTGTTGCTGGGTCATGCCATCCACAATACACAAGGGCATGTGATACTGGCTGATGCTATCCACATTACACCAGGGGCAGTGGTGTTGGCTAAGGCCATTCACATTACACCAGGGCCAGTGGTGCTGACCAATACCATCCATATTTCACCAGGGACAGTGTTGTTAGATGAGGCCATCCACATTTCACAAGGGCCTGCATTGCTGGCTCATGCTATCCACATAACAACAGGGCCTGTGCTACTGTCTGAGGCCAACTACATTTCACCAGGGCCTGTGCTAGTCGTTGATGCCATCCACATTATACCAGCGCAAGTGGTGCTGTCCAAAACCATCCATATTTCACCACGGCCAGTGTTGTTGGATTAGGCCATCCACATTACACCACTGGGCCTGTGGTGCTGACCGATATCATGCACATTTCCCAGGGCCAGTGGTGTTGGCTAAGGCCATTCACATTACACCAGAGACAGTGCTTCCTGTGAGGCCATCTTAACCAAACCAGGGACTGTGCTTTTGGCTGAGGCCATCCGCATTACATCAGGGCCTGTGATGCCGACTTCCACCATCCACATTACACCAGGGACAGTGCTTGCTTTGAGGCCATCTTCACCCCACCATGGCCTTTTTTGCTGGCTGAGGCCATCCTCATTTCACCAGGGCCTGCGTGTCTTTGTCATGCCATCCACATTACACCAGGGACTGTGCTACTGGGTGAGGCCAACTACATTTCACCAGTGCTTGTGTTGCTGGGTCATGCCATCCACAATACACAAGGGCATGTGATACTGGCTGATGCTATCCACATTACACCAGGGGCAGTGGTGTTGGCTAAGGCCATTCACATTACACCAGGGCCAGTGGTGCTGACCAATACCATCCATATTTCACCAGGGACAGTGTTGTTAGATGAGGCCATCCACATTTCACAAGGGCCTGCATTGCTGGCTCATGCCATCCACATAACAACAGGGCCTGTGCTACTGTCTGAGGCCAACTACATTTCACCAGGGCCTGTGCTAGTCGTTGATGCCATCCACATTATACCAGCGCAAGTGGTGCTGTCCAAAACCATCCATATTTCACCACGGCCAGTGTTGTTGGATTAGGCCATCCACATTACACCACTGGGCCTGTGGTGCTGACCGATATCATGCACATTTCCCAGGGCCAGTGGTGTTGGCTAAGGCCATTCACATTACACCAGAGACAGTGCTTCCTGTGAGGCCATCTTAACCAAACCAGGGACTGTGCTTTTGGCTGAGGCCATCCGCATTACATCAGGGCCTGTGATGCCGACTTCCACCATCCACATTACACCAGGGACAGTGCTTCCTTTGAGGCCATCTTCACCCCACCAGGGCCTCTGCTGCTCGTTGATGCCATCCACATTACGCCTGGAACTGTGGTGCTGACCGATATCATGCACATTTCACCAGGGCCAGTGGTGTTGGCTATGGTCATTCACATTACACCAGGGCCTTTGCTACTGGCTTAGGACATTTACATTACACCAGGGTGTGGTCATGGCTGAGGCCAACTACATATCACCAGGGCCTGTATATGTGCCTGATCCCATCCACATTAAACCAGGGCCAGTGCTCCCTGTGAGGCCATCTTCACAAAACCAGGGCCTTTGTTGCTGGCTGAGGCCATCCTCATTTCACCAGGGCCTGCGTTGCTTGGTCATGCCATCCACATTACACCAGGGACTGTGCTACTGGGTGAGGCCAACTACATTTCACCAGTGCTTGTGTTGCTGGCTGACGACATCCACAATACACAAGGGCATGTGATACTGGCTGATGCCATCCACATTACACCACGGCCAGTGTTGTTGGATGAGGCCATCCACATTACACCTGGGCCTGTGGTGCTGACCCATATCATGCACATTTCCCAGGGCCAGTGGTGTTGGCTAAGGCCATTCACATTACACCAGGGCCAGTGCTCCCTGTGAGGCCATCTTCACAACACCAGGACCTTTGTTGCTGGCTGAGGCCATCCTCATTTCACCAGGGCCTGCGTTGCTTGGTCAGGCCATCCACATTACGCCTGGGCCTGTGGTGCTGACCGATATCATGCACATTTCACCAGGGCCAGTGGTGTTGGCTAAGGTCATTCACATTACACCAGGGCCTTTGCTACTGGCTTAGGACATTTACATTACACCAGGGTGTGGTCATGGCTGAGGCCAACTACATATCACCAGGGCCTGTATTGGTGCCTGATCCCATCGACAATATACAAAGGCCTGTGCTACTGGGTGATGCCATCCACATTAAACCAGGGCCAGTGCTCCCTGTGAGGCCATCTTCAAAAAAACAGGGCCTTTGTTGGTGGCTGAGGCCATCCGCATTTCACCAGGGCTTGCGTTGCTTGGTCATGCCATCCACATTACACCAGTGACTGTGCTACTGGGTGAGGCCAACTACATTTCACCAGTGCTTGTGTTGCTGGCTGACAACATCCACAATACACAAGGGCATGTGATACTGGCTGATGCCATCCACATTACACCAGGGGCAGTGGTGTTGGCTAAGGCCATTAACATTACACCAGGGCCAGTGGTGCTGACCAATAACATCCATATTTCACCAGGGACAGTGTTGTTAGATGAGGCCATCCACATTTCACAAGGGCCTGCATTGCTGGCTCATGACATCCACATAACAACAGGGCCTGTGCTACTGGCTGAGGCCAACTACATTTCACCAGGGCCTGTGCTAGTCGTTGATGCCATCCACATTATACCAGCGCAAGTGGTGCTGTCCAAAACCATCCACATTTCACCACGGCCAGTGTTGTTGGATGAGGCCATACACATTACACCTGGGCCTGTGGTGCTGACCGATATCATGCACATTTCCCAGGGCCAGTGGTGTTGGCTAAGGCCATTCACATTACACCAGAGACAGTGCTTCCTGTGAGGCCATCTTAACCAAACCAGGGACTGTGCTTTTGGCTGAGGCCATCTGCATTACATCAGGGCCTGTGATGCCGACTTCTATCATCCACATTACACCAGGGACAGTGCTTGCTTTGAGGCCATCTTCACCCCACCAGGGCCTCTGCTGCTCGTTGATGCCATCCACATTACGCCTGGGCCTGTGGTGCTGACCGATATCATGCACATTTCACCAGGGCCAGTGGTGTTGGCTAAGGTCATTCACATTACACCAGGGCCTTTGCTACTGGCTTAGGACATTTACATTACACCAGGGTGTGGTCATGGCTGAGGCCAACTACATATCACCAGGGCCTGTATTGGTGCCTGATCCCATCCACAATATACAAAGGCCTGTGCTACTGCCTGATGCCATCCACATTAAACCAGGGCCAGTGCTCCCTGTGAGGCCATCTTCACCACGCCAGGGCCTTTTTTGCTGGCTGAGGCCATCCTCATTTCACCAGGGCCTGCGTGTCTTTGTCATGCCATCCACATTACACCAGGGACTGTGCTACTGGGTGAGGCCAACTACATTTCACCAGTGCTTGTGTTGCTGGGTCATGCCATCCACAATACACAAGGGCATGTGATACTGGCTGATGCTATCCACATTACACCAGGGGCAGTGGTGTTGGCTAAGGCCATTCACATTACACCAGGGCCAGTGGTGCTGACCAATACCATCCATATTTCACCAGGGACAGTGTTGTTAGATGAGGCCATCCACATTTCACAAGGGCCTGCATTGCTGGCTCATGCCATCCACATAACAACAGGGCCTGTGCTACTGTCTGAGGCCAACTACATTTCACCAGGGCCTGTGCTAGTCGTTGATGCCATCCACATTATACCAGCGCAAGTGGTGCTGTCCAAAACCATCCATATTTCACCACGGCCAGTGTTGTTGGATTAGGCCATCCACATTACACCACTGGGCCTGTGGTGCTGACCGATATCATGCACATTTCCCAGGGCCAGTGGTGTTGGCTAAGGCCATTCACATTACACCAGAGACAGTGCTTCCTGTGAGGCCATCTTAACCAAACCAGGGACTGTGCTTTTGGCTGAGGCCATCCGCATTACATCAGGGCCTGTGATGCCGACTTCCACCATCCACATTACACCAGGGACAGTGCTTCCTTTGAGGCCATCTTCACCCCACCAGGGCCTCTGCTGCTCGTTGATGCCATCCACATTACGCCTGGAACTGTGGTGCTGACCGATATCATGCACATTTCACCAGGGCCAGTGGTGTTGGCTAAGGTCATTCACATTACACCAGGGCCTTTGCTACTGGCTTAGGACATTTACATTACACCAGGGTGTGGTCATGGCTGAGGCCAACTACATATCACCAGGGCCTGTATATGTGCCTGATCCCATCCACATTAAACCAGGGCCAGTGCTCCCTGTGAGGCCATCTTCAAAAAACCAGGGCCTTTGTTGCTGGCTGAGGCCATCCTCATTTCACCAGGGCCTGCGTTGCTTGGTCATGCCATCCACATTACACCAGGGACTGTGCTACTGGGTGAGGCCAACTACATTTCACCAGTGCTTGTGTTGCTGGCTGACGACATCCACAATACACAAGGGCATGTGATACTGGCTGATGCCATCCACATTACACCACGGCCAGTGTTGTTGGATGAGGCCATCCACATTACACCTGGGCCTGTGGTGCTGACCCATATCATGCACATTTCCCAGGGCCAGTGGTGTTGGCTAAGGCCATTCACATTACACCAGGGCCAGTGCTCCCTGTGAGGCCATCTTCACAACACCAGGGCCTTTGTTGCTGGCTGAGGCCATCCTCATTTCACCAGGGCCTGCGTTGCTTGGTCAGGCCATCCACATTACGCCTGGGCCTGTGGTGCTGACCGATATCATGCACATTTCACCAGGGCCAGTGGTGTTGGCTAAGGTCATTCACATTACACCAGGGCCTTTGCTACTGGCTTAGGACATTTACATTACACCAGGGTGTGGTCATGGCTGAGGCCAACTACATTTCACCAGGGCCTGTGCTAGTCGTTGATGCCATCCACATTATACCAGCGCAAGTGGTGCTGTCCAAAACCATCCACATTTCACCACGGCCAGTGTTGTTGGATGAGGCCATACACATTATACCTGGGCCTGTGGTGCTGACCGATATCATGCACATTTCCCAGGGCCAGTGGTGTTGGCTAAGGCCATTCACATTACACCAGAGACAGTGCTTCCTGTGAGGCCATCTTAACCAAACCAGGGACTGTGCTTTTGGCTGAGGCCATCTGCATTACATCAGGGCCTGTGATGCCGACTTCTATCATCCACATTACACCAGGGACAGTGCTTGCTTTGAGGCCATCTTCACCCCACCAGGGCCTCTGCTGCTCGTTGATGCCATCCACATTACGCCTGGGCCTGTGGTGCTGACCGATATCATGCACATTTCACCAGGGCCAGTGGTGTTGGCTAAGGTCATTCACATTACACCAGGGCCTTTGCTACTGGCTTAGGACATTTACATTACACCAGGGTGTGGTCATGGCTGAGGCCAACTACATATCACCAAGGCCTGTATTGGTGCCTGATCCCATCGACAATATACAAAGGCCTGTGCTATTGGCTGATGCCATCCACATTAAACCAGGGCCAGTGCTCCCTGTGAGGCCATCTTCAAAAAAACAGGGCCTTTGTTGCTGGCTGAGGCCATCCTCATTTCACCAGGGCTTGCGTTGCTTGGTCATGCCATCCACATTACACCAGGGACTGTGCTACTGGGTGAGGCCAACTACATTTCACCAGTGCTTGTGTTGCTGGCTGACGACATCCACAATACACAAGGGCATGTGATACTGGCTGATGCCATCCACATTACACCAGGGCCAGTGGTGTTGGCTAAGGCCATTCACATTACACCAGGGCCAGTGGTGCTGACCAATACCATCCATATTTCACCAGGGACAGTGTTGTTAGATGAGGCCATCCACATTTCACAAGGGCCTGCATTGCTGGCTCATGCCATCCACATAACAACAGGGCCTGTGCTACTGGCTGAGGCCAACTACATTTCACCAGGGCCTGTGCTAGTCGTTGATGCCATCCACATTATACCAGCGCAAGTGGTGCTGTCCAAAACCATCCACATTTCACCACGGCCAGTGTTGTTGGATGAGGCCATCCACATTACACCTGGGCCTGTGGTGCTGATCGATATCATGCACATTTCCCAGGGCCAGTGGTGTTGGCTAAGGCCATTCACATTACACCAGAGACAGTGCTTCCTGTGAGGCCATCTTAACCAAACCAGGGACTGTGCTTTTGGCTGAGGCCATCCGCATTACATCAGGGCCTGTGATGCCGACTTCTATCATCCACATTACACCAGGGACAGTGCTTGCTTTGAGGCCATCTTCACCCCACCAGGGCCTCTGCTGCTCGTTGATGCCATCCACATTACGCCTGGGCCTGTGGTGCTGATCGATATCATGCACATTTCCCAGGGCCAGTGGTGTTGGCTAAGGTCATTCACATTACACCAGGGCCTTTGCTACTGGCTTAGGACATTTACATTACACCAGGGTGTGGTCATGGCTGAGGCCAACTACATATCACCAGGGCCTGTATTGGTGCCTGATCCCATCGACAATATACAAAGGCCTGTGCTACTGGCTGATGCCATCCACATTTCACCAGGGCCAGTGTCGTTGGATGAGGCCATCCACATTACAGCAGTGCCTGTGCTACTCGTTGATTCCATTCACATTACACCAGGGCCTGTCGTGCTGGCCAATACCATCCACATTTCAACAGGGCCAGTGTTGTTGGCTGATGCCATCCAGCTTACACCACTGCCAGTGCTTCCTGTGTTGCCATCATCACCACATCAGGGCCTGTGATACTCATTGCTACCATCCACATTTCACCAGGGCTTGTGTTGCTGGCTGATGCGTTCCACAATTCACAAGGGCCTCTGCTACTGGCTGAAGACATTCACATTACACCAGGACCTGTGGTGCTGGCCAATACCATCGATATTTCACCAGGGCCACTGTTGTTGGCTGAGGCCATAAACTTTACATCAGGGACAGTGCTTCCTGTGAGGGCATCTTCACCCCACCAGGGCCTGTACTGTTGGCTGAGGCCATCCACATCACACCAGAGCCTTTGGTGCTGGCCAATACCATCCACATTTCCCAAGGGCTTGTGTTGCTGGCTGATGACATCCACAAAAAACAAAGGGACTGTGATACTGGCTGATGCCATCCACATTACACCAGGGCCAGTGGTGTTGGCTGATGCCATCCACATTTCACCAGGGCCACTGTTGTTGGCTTAGGCCATACACTTTACCCCAGGGACAGTGCTTCCTGTGAGGCCATCATCACCACACCAGGGTCTGTGCTTTTGACTGAGGACATTCACATTACACCTGGGCCTTTGGTTCTGGCCAATACCATCCACATTTCACCAGTGCCAGTGTTGTTGGCTTACGCCATCCACGTTACACCACTGCCAGTGCTTCCTGTGAGGCCATCATCACCACACCAGGGCTTGTGTTGCTTCTGATGCAATCCACAATATACAAGGTTTCTGTACTATTGGCTGAGGCCATCCACATTACACCAGGGCCAGTGGTGCTTCCTGTCAGGCGATCTTCACCACACAAGGTTCTTTGCTGTTCGCTGAGGTCATCCACATTACACCAGGGCCTGTCCTACTGGGTGAGGACATTTACATTTCACCAGGGCCTGTGTTGGTGGCTGATCCCATCGACAATATAAAAAGGCCTGTGCTACTGGATGATGCCATCCACATTGCAACAGGGCCTGCGTTGCTGGCTCATGCCATCCACATAACAACAGGGCCTGTGCTACTGGCTGAGGCCAACTACATTTCACAGGGCCTGTGTTAGTCGTTGATGCCATCCACATTATACCAGCGTAAGTGGTGCTGTCCAAAACCATCCACATTTCACCAGGGCCAGTGTTGTTGGATGAGGCCATCCACATTACACCACTGCCAGTGCTTCCATTGAAGCCATCATTAACACACCAGGGCCTGTGGTGCTGGATAAGCCCATCCACATTACACCAGGGCCTGTGCTTCCATTGAGGCCATCATCAACACACCAGGGCCTGTGGTGATGGATGAGGCAATCCACATTACACCAGGGCCTGTGCTACTTGTTGATACCATCCACATTTCACCAGGTCCATCCAACAGTGGTGTTGGCCGAGGACATCCAAATTACACAAGGGCCTGTGATGCCGGCTTATACCATCCACATTTCACCAGGGACAGTGAGGCCATCTTCACCACACCAGGGCCTTTGCTGTGGGCTGAGGCCATACACATTACACCAGGGCTTGTGATGACGGCTTCTACCATCCACATTACACCAGGGACAGTGCATCCTGTGAGGCCATCTTCACCCAACCAGGGCCTCTGCTGCTTGTTGATGCAATCCACATTACACCTGGGCCTTTGATGCCGGCTTCTACCGGTATCACAGGCCGGTAGTGTCATGGTCCTGGGTCGTGTGACCCAGTGTGTTATGCTTAACCTATTTTGATGTTTATTGTTTGCTTAGGTTCTTTAAGGTAGTCCAGCCCTTTTTGTAATTATGTCAGCCTTGCATTACGTCTCCCTTGCCCTTCGTGTGTTTATGTCTGTGTGTCTTGTACTGTCAAGTTCATGCTGTCAGTTATGTCACCTCCCCCTGTACTACGTCTCCCCTGTTCATGTCTCATGTTTCCTCATGTGTATTTAGTCTCTGTGTTTCTTACAGTCTGTGTCGCGTCGTCTGTGTTATCTCCCCTACCCCTTGTCATAGTTTCCCAGCCTTAACTAGTCCTAGTTTGTACTTTGTTTAGCCATAGTTTTCCCAGTCTATGTTCAGGTTTTCCCTCAGTTGCTTTGCTGCCTTGTTCCTTAAGTTTTCGGCCCTAAATAAAGGCTCGCCTTCTGTTAAGTCCGGTTTTTGTGTCCTCACCTCTGTTTGCTCTTGGGTCCTCCACTCACTCCACACGGTCTGCCCCGGTGGCCCGTGACAGTACGACGTGACCAGTATGGACCCAGCGACACAGAGAAGGGAGGTCGTTCAGGCAGTGGAAGCGCTATGCTGTCAGTGGATGCAGCGTTCCGGGGAGGAGGATACGGAGGAGTTGCTTCACCCATTGCGGGTGAGCGTAACCGTGTTCCCCTGGCTATGGGAGGCGCTACCCCCCCTGATTTCTGATTACCTCCGCACCATCCTCCAACCCCATCCTCAGGAGCAGGCGCCCAGCGCACGGGCTGCGTCACCACCGTTCCGCTGTCACGCAACTTCCCCATCACCGCCTCCACCATCTTGCGGCTCTGGGGTGATTAAGGTTGGCTCACTGAGACTCGGGCACAACCTGGGGTCGCTACCATCCATTCCTTCGTACACGAGCCGCTCACCCTCGCCGTTTCTTTCGGACTTCGCTTCTCCAGCCTCCTTTCTGGCACGGATGTGGTCGGAGGACGAGGAGCCAGCCGTCACGGCTATCAATGTTGTGTCAACAGCCGCTGCTAGGAGGAAGCGGCGCCCTCGTCGCCGCCGCACGTCAGCGCAGCCAGAGTCCGGGGTGTCGTCAGAGCAGTCGCCTGGGCTGGAACCGCTGGCCGAAGTCGCCTCCGAGTCCGCGTCAGCAGTGATTTTCGGCTCTGAGGAGATGTCCCCACAAATCACTGCCCAGGACGTTGCTGAACGGGAGCAGGTGGTTCTCGCGGAGCTGGAGGAGATGCTCCGGTGGAAGCCGTGGCTGACCCCCGACTATGAGCAAGTCTTTCGGGGAACGCGCCTGGCTCTTGGGGGCCCGTGGAGCTGCCAGGGCCTGCCCCCTTTCACTTCCCCTGCAACCGGAGCTTCCGTCACCGCTTCGCCTTCAGGGAAGAGGCGACGGCGACGTCACCGTGGCGCCGCTCGGCAGCTGGAGGTTGGGGAGGGTCTCGTTTCATCTCGTGCCCCTTCCAACATGGAGGTGAGTGACTGTGCTTTTGCTCCACGTGTCTTTTCCATGGGCGAGATTATGCCCACTACTGAACTGCTGCCTTGCGGGCTCAGCCATAAGAGAGGCGATCGTATCAAAGAGCCAGAGTCCGTGCAAATATCTGTTTTACCGGCCAAGACTAAAGAGACTGTAAATGGACCAGCTGATAGTAACACTACGAGCAGCAAGACTGAAATTAAACAGCTAGAGAGGCCCCCCAAGGGTTGTAGAGTGTCTCAACATGAATGTTTAGCGTTTCCATGTGTGACCTGTGTTAACCACCACTCAATCACTGATGATGAGTCTGGGGGCATTCTTGTTGCTGGAAATGTGAGCAACACTGAGCGTGAACCATTAAGTGGGGTTTCCAGGAATTTTGATGTAGAAGCTCTTCATGTGGCCGTACAAGCGCCAACAGAAACCCTGCCAGTGTCATGTAGCGAGGATGGCAGGGCTGTGTCTACCTGTTCTGAGGGAGCAGATAAGGAAATTCGATACCATGTTAATGATTTAGAGAAACCAGAGACTGTTTCCTGTGTGGCTTATATAACTGAGCCTTTTGACTCCCAGTTGAATGCGTCTGAGAATTGTGACCATGAACCCACTCCAGTTGGTGAGGACGCCACTGTGAATTCTAGGCATGGGAACTTAGACCCAGTAATTAACCCTCCTCCATTCCGTGAGGGCAGGGCACCTGTTTCCACCTCTGCCAGGAATAATTCAGTCCAGGACCTGAGACCAGGTGGCGAACTGATAAACAGTGAGTACATGGGCACGTTAGCCAAGAAGGTGTATTGTGTGTCTGAACATGCTCGGCCTGAGACAGTCATGACTCATGCTAGAGGGTCTATGGATAACCTGGACTGTGTTCTGGATGCTGTGGGAGATGAGCAAACTGTGTTAGCTGACCTGACTTTTTCCCTGAGCGACACTCTGTCGAAGTCATGTTATGAGTCAGAAGAAACTGTGTTTAGCTCCACAGCGAGGGCAGCCAAGGGCAGCAGAAGCCACGTTAATGGCTTAAAAGGACAAGGTTCTGTTTCAGGTGTTGCTCCCTCAGCCACACCCCATGAAGCTAATGTTCCCAAAGCTGAGATTGAAGTGCAGTCTACTTTGGTTTTCTGTGACATGACGAATAACATTGTATGTGTTACTGATCTTGACACTGGAAACGTACCCCTAGGCAATATTTCCACTAGCAGCCATGTGAATGTCGTCCATGTGACCAAGTTTTATCACATCAAGCCGGAGACAATGAACTCTGAGTTTAAAGATTCTAAGACTGTTGACTCAGGAGACATCGTGTTCTCAGAGTCTAACGCCAGTACTGTGAACATTAAAAGCGTTCACTTTCTTGACCCCTGTTTGAAGATTGCGGGTGCTAAGGACAGTTCTTCACCTGTCCTCTCAGAGCGTGGAGTTATGTCCCAGCGGTCTGTTTCGCCACAGGCTTCAGCCCGGCTACCTGCTCAGCTTCCAGGTCGGCATCCCGCTCTGATGTTTGCTCAGCCACTTGTGCAGGCCCTGACACAAACACCTCCATGTCCACTTCAGCTCCCTGCCCGGTTAGCGGCTCAGCTCCCTGCCCAGTTAGCGGCTCAGCTCCCTGCCCAGTCAGCGGCTCAGCTCCCTGCCCAGTTCGCAGCCCGACCTGCACCTGTGGCTGGATGCCTGGGTGTGCCACCTCGGCACCTCGCAGCACCCCCACTGCTTCGTGCCTCGCCAGCTGGAGAGCCCGAGGAGCCCGTTCAGCTTCCTTCCACGTCTGCTGTACAGGCTGAGAAGCAGCCTGCTAGGAATGGCGTGAGCTTTCTCTCCGCCTCAGACTGCCTTCTGCTTCAGCCGTCTCTTCCGGCTGGAGGGCCCGAGGAGCCCATCCGGCCTCAAGCCACGTCAGCTGGAGGGCCCGAGGAGCCCATCCGGCCTCAAGCCACGTCGGCTGGAGGGCCCGAGGAGCCCGTCCAGCACCATGCCACGTCTGCTGGGGGGCCCGAGGAGCCCATTCGGCCTCACGCCGTGTCAGCTGGAGGGCCCGAGGAGCCCGTTCAGCTTCCTTCCACGTCAGCTGTACAGGCTGGGAAGCAGCCTGCTAGGAATGGCGTGAGCTTTCTCTCCGCCTCAGACTGCTTTCTGCTTCAGCCGGCTCTTCCGGCTGGAGGGCCCGAGGAGCCCATCCGGCCTCAAGCCACGTCAGCTGGAGGGCCCGAGGAGCCCATCCGGCCTCAAGCCACGTCGGCTGGAGGGCCCGAGGAGCCCGTCCAGCACCATGCCACGTCAGCTGGGGGGCCCGAGGAGCCCATCCGGCCTCAAGCCACGTCGGCTGGAGGGCCCGAGGAGCCCGTCCAGCGCCATGCCACGTCTGCTGGGGGGCCCGAGGAGCCCATCCGGCCTCAAGCCACGTCAGCTGGAGGGCCCGAGGAGCCCGTCCAGCAACCTTCCTTGTCAGCTGGGGGTTCAGGAGAACCGCACCGGCCTCGTGCCTCGTCAGCTGGAGGGCCCGAGGAGCCCGTCCAGCACCATGCCATGTCTGCTGGGGGGCCCGAGCCGCCCATCCAGCCATCTTCTGCTTCTGCTTCGCCTGATCTGGCTTCTGCTCCTGCTTCGCCTGGTCCAGCTTCAGCTCCTGCTTCGCCGTCGCCTGGTCCAACCTCTGCGTCAGCTCCTGCTTCGCCGTCGTCTGGTCCTGCCTTGACTGGTCCTGTGCCCACCGGGCCTCGGCCAGTGCGCCTGACACTGGAGAGCCACCGCTGCCTTCCGCGCGGTCGGCCCCCTGAGCTGCTCCGCCGTCCCCTTCGCCGCCGCCGTTGCCACCCACACAGCTGGCCTCCTGACCAGCTCTGTCACCTGTGGCGCCCACCTGGTCGGCCCCCCGACCGTATGACCCTCGAACTCTTGTGCCCGCGGGCTCCGGGTCGGCCTCCCGAACCGCACCACCACTGCCTCTCACATGGACGGCCTCCTGATGGGGGATGGCGTGGCCTGTTGGGTTGCCAACCCCCGGGTCGGCCGCTGAACTCGTAAACTGTGGGCTGGTGTGTTGCCGCCCTCCGGGCCGACCCCCTGAACTATGTCTGGCCTGTTGTCACGTGCTCCAGTGTTTTCAGGAAGCAGCACGTGAGGCTGGGGAAGAATGTCTCGGACTCCCGGACCATCAGCACCGGCTCCCCTCAGGGCTGTGTTCTTTCTCCTCTGCTCTTCTCCCTGTACACCAACTGCTGCACCTCCACCCACCAGTCTGTCAAGCTAATCAAGTTCGCAGATGACACCACCGTCATTGGGCTCATCTCTGACGGGGATGAGTCTGCCTACAGGAGGGAGGTTGAACGTCTGGTGTCCTGGTGCAGCCACAACAACCTGGTGCTGAATGCCCAGAAGACAGTGGAGATTATTGTGGACTTCAGGAAGCACACAGCCCCACTCCCCCCCATCATCCTGACTGACACCCCCATCACCTCTGTGGACTCATTCCGCTTCCTGGGTACCACCATCACCCAGGACCTGAAGTGGGAGCCCACCATCACCTCCGTCATCAAGAAAGCCCAGCAGAGGATGTACTTCCTGAGGCAGCTGAAGAAATTCAACCTGCCAACACGGACGATGATGCAATTCTACACTGCAATCATCGAGTCCATCCTCACCTCCTCCATCACCGTGTGGTACGCTGGAGCCACTATCAGGGACAAACAGAGACTGCAGCGTGTTGTGCGCTCTGCTGAGAAGGTGATTGGCTGCAGACTCCCATCTCTGCAGGACCTGTACACCTCCAGGACACTGCGGCGTGCAGCCCGGATCTCAGCTGACCCTTCTCACCCTGGACACAGTCTGTTTGACCTGCTCCCCTCAGGCAGGAGGCTCCGGTCCATTCGCACCAGAACCTCTCGCCACAAGAACAGTTTCTTCCCCTCTGCTGTTGGACACATGAACAATAACCACATGACTGTCCCCGCCACTAACATATGACCCTACGCTGTGTCACTGCATCATTTCATGTCTGGCACTGATCACCACCTGCACTCATGTATATATCTTTCTACGTAGCACTCATAATTCTTATTCTCATGTATATATCTCATGTATATCTCATGCACATATCTTTCTTTCTACATAGCACTTTAATTCTTATTGTTTGCACTGAAGCACCGCAGCAAATTCCTAATGTTGTAAACCTCAACATCTGGCAATAAACCCATTCTGATTCTGATTCTGTTGGCTTTTTTTTTTTCTCTTGTTCTGGTCCCTCCGTCCTGGTCCCCCGCCGCCCGCCCGGGCTCGGTGGTCTGTTTCTTTTGGTTTGGGCTGTCTGGAGCCAGCCCTTGGTGGGGGGGGGGGGGGGGGGGGGGGTGTCATGGTCCTGGGTCGTGTGACCCAGTGTGTTATGCTTAACCTATTTTGATGTTTATTGTTTGCTTAGGTTCTTTAAGGTAGTCCAGCCCTTTTTGTAATTATGTCACCCTTGCATTACGTCTCCCTTGCCCTTCGTGTGTTTATGTCTGTGTCTTGTACTGTCAAGTTCATGCTGTCAGTTATGTCACCTCCCCCTGTACTACGTCTCCCCGGTTCATGTCTCATGTTTCCTGTTTTACTTTGAAGGCCTGCATTCACTGTCTGTGTATTCAGCTCACTCCTCCTGTCCTGTCGTTAAGTTCATGTGTGTCAGCTGCGTTCCCATGTGTGGCCACTTCCCCTGATCATCCCTCATGTGTATTTAGTCTCTGTGTTTCTTACAGTCTGTGTCGCGTCGTCTGTGTTATCTCCCCTACCCCTTGTCATAGTTTCCCAGCCTTAACTAGTCCTAGTTTGTACTTTGTTTAGCCATAGTTTTCCCAGTCTATGTTCAGGTTTTCCCTCAGTTGCTTTGCTGCCTTGTTCCTTAAGTTTTCGGCCCTAAATAAAGGCTCGCCTTCTGTTAAGTCCGGTTTTTGTGTCCTCACCTCTGTTTGCTCTTGGGTCCTCCACTCACTCCACACGGTCTGCCCCGGTGGCCCGTGACAGGTAGAAGCCTGGTGTAATGTGGATAAGTTACACCAGGGACAGTACTTCCTGAGAGGCCATCTTCACCCAACCTTGGCCTCTGCTGCTCGTTGATGCCATTCACATTACACCTGGGAGTTTGATGCCGGCTTCTACCGGTATCACAGGCCGGTAGAAGCCTGGTGTAATGTGGATAAGTTACACCAGGCACAGTGCTTCCCTTGAGGCAATCTTCATGCCACCAGGGCCTCTCCTTCTCGTTGATGCCAACCACATTAAACCTGGGCGTGTGGTGCTGGATATCATGCACATTTCACCAGGGCCAGTGGTGTTGGCAAAGGCCATTCACACTACACCAGGGTGTGTGATGCTGACCAATACATCCATATTTCACCAAGGACAGTGTTATTAGATGAGACCATCAACATTACACCAGGGCTTTTTCTACTGGCTGAGGCCAACTACATTTCACCAGTGCCTGTCTTGGTGTCTGATCCCATCCACAATATACAAAGGCCTGTGCTACTGCCTGATGCCATCCACATTACACCAGGGCCAGTTCTCCCTGTGAGGCCATCTTCACCACACCAGGGTCTTTGTTGCTGGCTGAGGCCATCCTCATTTCACCAGGGCCTGCGTTGCTTGGTCATGCCATCCACATTACACCAGGGACTGTGCTACTGGGTGAGGCCAACTACATTTCACCAGGGCCAGTGTTGTTGGATGAGGCCATCCACATTACACCAGTGCCTGTGCTACTCGTTGATTCCATTCATATTACACCAGGTCCAGTGGTGCTGGCATATACCATCCATATTTCACCAGGGACAGTGTTGTTAGATGATGCCATCCACATTTCACAAGGGCCTGCATTGCTGGCTCATGCCATCCACATAACAACAGGGCCTGTGCTACTGGCTGAGGCAAACTACATTTCACCAGGGCCTGTGCTAGTCGTTGATGCCATCCACATTATACCAGCGCAAGTGGTGCTGTCCAAAACCATCCACATTTCACCAGGGCCAGTGTTGTTGGATGAGGCCATCCACATTACACCACTGCCAGTGCTTCCATTGAAGCCATCATCAACACACCAGGGCCTGTGGTGCTGGATGAGGCAATCCACATTACACCAGGGCCTGTGCTACGTGTTGATACCATCCACATTTCACCAGGGCCATCCAACAGTGGTGCTGGATGAGGCCATCCACATTACACCAGGGCCTGTGCTACTTGTTGATACCATCCACATTTCACCAGGGCCATCCAACAGTTGTGTTGGCCGAGGACATCCACATTACACAAGGGCCTGTGATGCCGGCTTATACCATCCACATTTCACCAGGGACAGTGAGGCCATCTTAACCACACCAGGGCCTTTGCTGTGGGCTGAGGCCATACACATTACACCAGGGCTTGTGATGACGGCTTCTACCATCCACATTACACCAGGGACAGTGCATCCTGTGAGGCCATCTTCACCCAACCAGGGCCTCTGCTGCTTGTTGATGCAATCCACATTACACCTGGGCCTTTGATGCCGGCTTCTACCGGTATCACAGGCCGGTAGAAGCCTGGTGTAATGTATCCTGGTGTAATGTGGATAAGTTACACCAGGGACAGTGCTTCCGGTGAGGCCATCTTCACCCAACCTTGGCCTCTGCTGCTCGTTGATGCCATCCACATTACACGTGGGCCTTTGATGCCGGCTTCTACCGGTATCACAGGCCGGTAGAAGCCTGGTGTAATGTGGATAAGTTACACCAGGAACAGTGCTTCCTTTGAGAGAGTCTTCACGCCACCAGGGCCTCTTCTTCTCGTTGATGCCAACCACATTAAACCTGGGCGTGTGGTGCTGGATATCATGCACATTTCACCAGGGCCAGTGGTGTTGGCAAAGGCCATTCACACTACACCAGGGTGTGTGATGCTGACCAATACATCCATATTTCACCAAGGACAGTGTTATTAGATGAGACCATCAACATTACACCAGGGCTTTTTCTACTGGCTGAGGCCAACTACATTTCACCAGTGCCTGTCTTGGTGTCTGATCCCATCCACAATATACAAAGGCCTGTGCTACTGCCTGATGCCATCCACATTACACCAGGGCCAGTTCTCCCTGTGAGGCCATCTTCACCACACCAGGGTCTTTGTTGCTGGCTGAGGCCATCCTCATTTCACCAGGGCCTGCGTTGCTTGGTCATGCCATCCACATTACACCAGGGACTGTGCTACTGGGTGAGGCCAACTACATTTCACCAGGGCCAGTGTTGTTGGATGAGGCCATCCACATTACACCAGTGCCTGTGCTACTCGTTGATTCCATTCATATTACACCAGGTCCAGTGGTGCTGGCATATACCATCCATATTTCACCAGGGACAGTGTTGTTAGATGATGCCATCCACATTTCACAAGGGCCTGCATTGCTGGCTCATGCCATCCACATAACAACAGGGCCTGTGCTACTGGCTGAGGCAAACTACATTTCACCAGGGCCTGTGCTAGTCGTTGATGCCATCCACATTATACCAGCGCAAGTGGTGCTGTCCAAAACCATCCACATTTCACCAGGGCCAGTGTTGTTGGATGAGGCCATCCACATTACACCACTGCCAGTGCTTCCATTGAAGCCATCATCAACACACCAGGGCCTGTGGTGCTGGATGAGGCAATCCACATTACACCAGGGCCTGTGCTACGTGTTGATACCATCCACATTTCACCAGGGCCATCCAACAGTGGTGCTGGATGAGGCCATCCACATTACACCAGGGCCTGTGCTACTTGTTGATACCATCCACATTTCACCAGGGCCATCCAACAGTTGTGTTGGCCGAGGACATCCACATTACACAAGGGCCTGTGATGCCGGCTTATACCATCCACATTTCACCAGGGACAGTGAGGCCATCTTAACCACACCAGGGCCTTTGCTGTGGGCTGAGGCCATACACATTACACCAGGGCTTGTGATGACGGCTTCTACCATCCACATTACACCAGGGACAGTGCATCCTGTGAGGCCATCTTCACCCAACCAGGGCCTCTGCTGCTTGTTGATGCAATCCACATTACACCTGGGCCTTTGATGCCGGCTTCTACCGGTATCACAGGCCGGTAGAAGCCTGGTGTAATGTATCCTGGTGTAATGTGGATAAGTTACACCAGGGACAGTGCTTCCGGTGAGGCCATCTTCACCCAACCTTGGCCTCTGCTGCTCGTTGATGCCATCCACATTACACGTGGGCCTTTGATGCCGGCTTCTACCGGTATCACAGGCCGGTAGAAGCCTGGTGTAATGTGGATAAGTTACACCAGGAACAGTGCTTCCTTTGAGAGAGTCTTCACGCCACCAGGGCCTCTTCTTCTCGTTGATGCCAACCACATTAAACCTGGGCGTGTGGTGCTGGATATCATGCACATTTCACCAGGGCCAGTGGTGTTGGCAAAGGCCATTCACACTACACCAGGGTGTGTGATGCTGACCAATACATCCATATTTCACCAAGGACAGTGTTATTAGATGAGACCATCAACATTACACCAGGGCTTTTTCTACTGGCTGAGGCCAACTACATTTCACCAGTGCCTGTCTTGGTGTCTGATCCCATCCACAATATACAAAGGCCTGTGCTACTGCCTGATGCCATCCACATTACACCAGGGCCAGTTCTCCCTGTGAGGCCATCTTCACCACACCAGGGTCTTTGTTGCTGGCTGAGGCCATCCTCATTTCACCAGGGCCTGCGTTGCTTGGTCATGCCATCCACATTACACCAGGGACTGTGCTACTGGGTGAGGCCAACTACATTTCACCAGGGCCAGTGTTGTTGGATGAGGCCATCCACATTACACCAGTGCCTGTGCTACCCGTTGATTCCATTCATATTACACCAGGTCCAGTGGTGCTGGCATATACCATCCATATTTCACCAGGGACAGTGTTGTTAGATGATGCCATCCACATTTCACAAGGGCCTGCATTGCTGGCTCATGCCATCCACATAACAACAGGGCCTGTGCTACTGGCTGAGGCAAACTACATTTCACCAGGGCCTGTGCTAGTCGTTGATGCCATCCACATTATACCAGCGCAAGTGGTGCTGTCCAAAACCATCCACATTTCACCAGGGCCAGTGTTGTTGGATGAGGCCATCCACATTACACCACTGCCAGTGCTTCCATTGAAGCCATCATCAACACACCAGGGCCTGTGGTGCTGGATGAGGCAATCCACATTACACCAGGGCCTGTGCTACGTGTTGATACCATCCACATTTCACCAGGGCCATCCAACAGTGGTGCTGGATGAGGCCATCCACATTACACCAGGGCCTGTGCTACTTGTTGATACCATCCACATTTCACCAGGGCCATCCAACAGTTGTGTTGGCCGAGGACATCCACATTACACAAGGGCCTGTGATGCCGGCTTATACCATCCACATTTCACCAGGGACAGTGAGGCCATCTTAACCACACCAGGGCCTTTGCTGTGGGCTGAGGCCATACACATTACACCAGGGCTTGTGATGACGGCTTCTACCATCCACATTACACCAGGGACAGTGCATCCTGTGAGGCCATCTTCACCCAACCAGGGCCTCTGCTGCTTGTTGATGCAATCCACATTACACCTGGGCCTTTGATGCCGGCTTCTACCGGTATCACAGGCCGGTAGAAGCCTGGTGTAATGTATCCTGGTGTAATGTGGATAAGTTACACCAGGGACAGTGCTTCCGGTGAGGCCATCTTCACCCAACCTTGGCCTCTGCTGCTCGTTGATGCCATCCACATTACACGTGGGCCTTTGATGCCGGCTTCTACCGGTATCACAGGCCGGTAGAAGCCTGGTGTAATGTGGATAAGTTACACCAGGAACAGTGCTTCCTTTGAGAGAGTCTTCACGCCACCAGGGCCTCTTCTTCTCGTTGATGCCAACCACATTAAACCTGGGCGTGTGGTGCTGGATATCATGCACATTTCACCAGGGCCAGTGGTGTTGGCAAAGGCCATTCACCCTACACCAGGGTGTGTGATGCTGACCAATACCATCCATATTTCACCAAGGACAGTGTTATTAGATGAGGCCATCAACATTAAAACAGGGCCTTTTCTACTGGCTGAGGCCAACTACATTTCACCAGTGCCTGTCTTGGTGGCTGATCCCATCCACAATATACAAAGGCCTGTGCTACTGGCTGATGCCATCCACATTACACCTGGGCCAGTGCTCCCTGTGAGACCATAATCACCACACCCGTGCCTGTTTTGCTGTCCGAAACCATCCACATTACACCGGGGACAGTGGTGTTGGCTGAGGCCATCCAGCTTACACCACTGCCAGTGCTTCCTGTATTGCCATCATCACCACATCAGGGCCTGTGCTACTCGTTGATTCCATTCACATTACACCAGGGCCTGTCGTGCTGGCCAATACCATCCACATTTCACCAGGGCCAGTGGTGTTGGCTGAGGCCATCCAGCTTACACCACTGCCAGTGCATCCTGTGTTGCCATCATCACCACATCAGGGCCTGTGCTGCTCGTTGCTACCATCCACATTTCACCAGGGCTTGTGTTGCTGGCTGATGCGATCCACAATTCACAAGGGCCTCTGCTACTGGCTGAAGACATTCACATTACACCAGGACCTGTGGTGCTGGCCAATACCATCGATATTTCACCAGGGCCACTGTTGTTGGCTGAGGCCATAAACTTTACATCAGGGACAGTGCTTCCTGTGAGGGCATCTTCACCACACCAGGGCCTGTACTGTTGGCTGAGGCCATCCACATCACACCAGGGCCTTTGGTGCTGGCCAATACCATCCACATTTCCCAAGGGCTTGTGTTGCTGGCTGATGACATCCACAAAAAACAAAGGGGCTGTGATACTGGCTGATGCCATCCACACTACACCAGGGCCAGTGGTGTTGGCTGATGCCATCCACATTTCACCAGGGCCACTGTTGTTGGCTTAGGCCATACACTTTACACCAGGGACAGTGCTTCCTTTGAGGCCATCTTCACCACACCAGGGTCTGTGCTTTTGGCTGAGGACATTCACATTACATCTGGGCCTTTGGTTCTGGCCAATACCATCCACATTTCACCAGTGCCAGTATTGTTGGCTTACGCCATCCACATTTCACCAGTGCCAGTGCTTCCTGTGAGGCCATCATCACCACACCAGGGCTTGTGTTGCTTCTGATGCAATCCACAATATACAAGGTTTCTGTACTATTGGCTGAGGCCATGCACATTACACCAGGGCCTTTGGTCTTCCTGTCAGGCGATCTTTACCACACAAGGTTCTTTGCTGTTCGCTGAGGCCATCCACATTACACCAGGGCCTGTCCTACTGGGTGAGGACATTTACATTTCACCAGGGCCTGTGTTGATGGCTGATCCCATCCACAATATAAAAAGGCCTGTGCTACTGGATGATGCCATCCACATTGCAACAGGGCCACTGCTCCCTGTGAGGCCATATTCACAACACCAGGGCCTGTGCTGCTTGCTGATACCATCCTCATTTCACTAGGGCCTGCGTTGCTGGCTCATGCCATCCACATTACACCAGATCATGTGCTACTGGCTGATGCCATCCACATTACACCAGGTCCAGTGGTGCTGGCATATACCATACATATTTCACCAGGGACAGTGTTGTTAGATGAGGCCATCCACATTTCACAAGGGCCTGCATTGCTGGCTCATGCCATCCACATAACAACAGGGCCTGTGCTACTGGCTGTGGCCAACTACATTTCACCAGGGCCTGTGCTAGTCGTTGATGCCATCCACATTATACCAGCGCAAGTGGTGCTGTCCAAAACCATCCACATTTCACCAGGGCCAGTGTTGTTGGATGAGGCCATCCACATTACACCACTGCCAGTGCTTCCATTGAAGCCATCATCAACACACCAGGGCCTGTGGTGCTGGATAAGGCCATCCACATTACACCACTGCCAGTGCTTCCATTGAGGCCATCATCAACTCACCAGGGCCTGTGGTGCTGGATGAGGCAATCCACATTACACCAGGGTCTGTGCTACGTGTTGATACCATCCACATTTCACCAGGGCCATCCAACAGTGGTGCTGGATGAGGCCATCCACATTACACCAGTGCCTGTTCTACTTGTTGATACCATCCACATTTCACCAGGGCCATTCAATAGTTGTGTTGGCCGAGGACATCCACATTACACAAGGGCCTGTGATGCCGGCTTATACATCCACATTTCACCAGGGACAGTGAGGCCATCTTCACCACACCAGGGCTTTTGCTGTGGGCTGAGGCCATACACATTACACCAGGGCTTGTGATGACGGCTTCTACCATCCACATTACACCAGGGACAGTGCATCCTGTGAGGCCATCTTCACCCAACCAGGGCCTCTGCTGCTTGTTGATGCAATCCACATTACACCTGGGCCTTTGATGCCGGCTTCTACCGGTATCACAGGCCGGTAGAAGCCTGGTGTAATGTATCCTGGTGTAATGTGGATAAGTTACACCAGGGACAGTGCTTCCGGTGAGGCCATCTTCACCCAACCTTGGCCTCTGCTGCTCGTTGATGCCATCCACATTACACGTGGGCCTTTGATGCCGGCTTCTACCGGTATCACAGGCCGGTAGAAGCCTGGTGTAATGTGGATAAGTTACACCAGGGACAGTGCTTCCCTTGAGAGAATCTTCACGCCACCAGGACCTCTTCTTCTCGTTGATGCCAACCACATTAAACCTGGGCGTGTGGTGCTGGATATCATGCACATTTCACCAGTGCCAGTGGTGTTGGCAAAGGCCATTCACACTACACCAGGGTGTGTGATGCTGACCAATACCATCCATATTTCACCAAGGACAGTGTTATTAGATGAGGCCATCAACATTAAAACAGGGCCTTTTCTACTGGCTGAGGCCAACTACATTTCACCAGTGCCTGTCTTGGAGGCTGATCCCATCCACAATATACAAAGGCCTGTGCTACTGGCTGATGCCATCCACATTACACCATGGCTAGTGCTCCCTGTGAGACCATAATCACCACACCCGGGCCTGTTTTGCTGTCCGAAACCATCCACATTACACCGGGGCCAGTGGTGTTGGCTGAGGCCATCCAGCTTACACCACTGCCAGTGCTTCCTGTGAGGCCATCTTAACCAAACCAGGGACTGTGCTTTTGGCTGAGGCCATCCGCATTACATCAGGGCCTGTGATGCCTACTTCACGAACCAGCCACCATGTACCCAGCGGCAGTAAATCCGTCCGAGGAGCTCCGGGACGACGTTACATATAACGTGGAGATTCTCCTCGGGCTGTGGCTTGAGTACCCTCCAGAGGAGCTTCGCCGCGCCGTGGAAAGTCGGCTACAATGGCTCTTTTCCGGCCTGCAAAAGCTTCTAACTTCTCTTCTTCCGACCGTTCAGGCTTTTCTCCGGCACACACCCCACCTTCTCTCAGCCGCTCCTGCCTCGCTGCCCGACTCGCCGGATGTGATCTTGCCCGGCCCGTCGGAGCTGTCTGCGGGGAGGAAACGCAAATCACGCCGCCGGTGCGCCACCCCACAGCCGGATGTTCGGACTTCTAATTTCCACGGCTGTGGTGAGTGAGGACTCTGTGTCTTTTCCAGACTTTGTGACTGTTCATTCAGGTGCTGTGTTTTGTGTGGCGGATGTCAACGCGACCTGCTTATCGCCTGTGCAGCTACCGGCAGCCCAGTTACCCGCCCCTCAGACACACTCTGTTCTCTCAGCTCGGTTAGCTCCCCCGCAGCCACTCTCAGCTCGGTTAGCTCCCCCGCAGCCACTCTCAGGTACATTGGTACAGCACATGTGAGTGAAAATCTTGTGTGCGAGCTTCACAAGCAACAGAGTTGTGTAGAATACAATAATGTAAACAAGCAAAATACAAGAATGGCTACATCTGAAACTAATAAATATATGTATAATATATAATAGTATATGCATTTCTGGATGTGTATACTAAATATTTTTCTACGTGTGTGTGTGTGTGTACACATATTTTACAAATTAAATAGAGTAAACAATAAATAAAATATATAAAAATATACAGAGTTGAGACATGTGCAAAACAGTGGCATTACTGTACAGTATGGAGTGCATAATGTTAAAGTTCCAGTAGTGAAGGTGAGGTGTCTATGACGTGTTCAGCAGTCTGATGGCCTGGTGGAAGAAGCTATCTCTCAGTCTGCTGGTACGGGACCGGATGCTGCAGAACCTCCTTCCTGATGGAAGTAGTCTGAACAGTTTATGGCTGGGGTGACTGGAGTCCTTGATGATCCTCCCCGCTTTCCTCAGGCACCGCTTCCTGTAGATGTCTTGGAGGGAGGGAAGCTCACCTCCAATTATCCGTTCAGAGCACCGCACTACTCTCTGGAGAGCTTTGCAGTTGTAGGCGGTGCTGTTGCCATACCAGGTGGTGATGCATCCAGTGAGGATGCTCTCAATGGCACAGTGATAGAAGGTCCTGAGGATGCGGGGGCTCATGCCGAATCTTTTCAGTCTCCTGAGAAAGAAGAGGCGCTGCTGCGCCTTCTTCACTGCTTTGTTTGTGTGTACTGACCACGTAAGATCCTCAGCCAGATGTACACCAAGGAACCGGAAGCTGCTCACTCTCTCCACAGCAGCGCCGTTGATGGTGATGGGGGTGTGTACTTCTCTGCACCTCCGGAAGTCCACTATCAACTCCTTTGTCTTTGCGACGTTGAGGGTGAGATGGTTGTCTTGACACCAGTGGGTCAGGGCGCTGACCTCCTCCCTGTAAGCCGTCTCATCACCATTGGTGATAAGACCCACCACTGTAGTGTCGTCCGCAAACTTCACAATGATGTTGGAGTTGTTAGTGGCTGTGCAGTCGTAGGTGTAGAGTGAGTATAGGAGAGGGCTCAGTACACACCCCTGTGGAGCACCAGTGTTCAGTGTGATGGGGGATGAGGTGATACTGCCCAGTCTGACCACTTGGCATCTGTCAGAGAGGAAGCTAAGGATCCAGCTGCAGAGGGAGCTACTCAGTCCTAGATCCTGCAGTTTCCTGTCCAGCTTCGAGGGAACGATGGTATTGAATGCTGAGCTGTAATCTACAAACAGCATTCTCACATACGTGTCTCTCTTCTCCAGGTGTGACAGGGCAGTGTGTAGTGTCAGGGCTATGGCATCATCAGTGGACCTGTTGTGGCAGTATGCGAACTGTAGAGGGTCCAGTGAGTCGGGTAGTGCAGAGCAGATGAAGTCCCTGACCAGCTTCTCGAAACATTTGCTAATGATGGGAGTCAGGGCTACAGGTCGCCAGTCGTTCAATGAGGAGATGGTGGAGGATTTGGGTACAGGGACGACGGTGGCCATTTTGAAGCAGGCTGGGACTACAGACAGAGAGAGGGAAAGGTTGAAGATGTGTGTGAACACTCCAGCCAGCTGAGCCGCGCATGACTTGAGGACGCGGCCGGGAATCCCGTCCGGACCTGTAGCTTTGCGTGCGTTCACCTTCCTGAAGCACTTCCGCACATCCTCCTCAGACACAGTGTGCGCACTGACGTCATCCGCGGTGCGCACACTGTCCGGTCTCATGGTGTTCGCTGTGTCGAATCTAGCGTAGAATACGTTTAGATCCTCACACAGAGAGGCCGTGGTCTGCGGTGTGCTGGTTTTCCCTCTAAAGTCTGTGATCGTGTTTAGTCCCTGCCACATACTCTGAGGGTTGTCAAACTGTTGCTCCACCCTGTCCCTGTACTCACGTTTGGCTGCTTTGATCCTCTTCCGGAGTTGGTAATGTGTGTGTTTGTAGTCCAATGTGTTCGCGGAGGCAAAGGCGGTGCTCCGTGCCGCCAGTGCCGCGCGAACATCTCTGTTAATCCAGGGTTTTTGATTTGGGAAGGATTTAACTGTTCTGGATGGGACGACATCTCCACGAGTGTTAAAATGGATGTGTTGGTGGAGTTTGGGTGAGACTTTCTTCAGGTTTCCCTTATTAAAGTCTCCGGCTGTGATAAATGCTGCCTCTGGGTGTGCGGTTTCCTCGCTGCTGATCGCGCTGTACAGTTCCCTGAGTGCTCGGTCAGTGTCGGCTTGTGGGGGAATGTAAACAGCTGTAATAATCACTGCTGTAAATTCCCTCGGTAGCCAGAATGGCCGGCACTTAATCATCAGGTACTCCAGGTCCGGTGAGCAGAAGGATTTGACCGGGTGCACGTTCGCATAATCACACCAGCTGTTGTTGATCATGAAACACACACCACCGCCTCTGCTTTTCCCAGTAAGATCCTGTGACCTGTCCGCGCGATGCACGGAGAACCCCGGTAGTTGTATTGCGGAGTCTGGTACCTTGTCCGATAGCCAGGTTTCTGTGAGGCAGATCACGCAGCAGTCCCGCATCTCTCGCTGGAATGAGATCCGTGCCCGAAGCTCACACAGCTTGTTCTCCAGAGACTGCACATTAGCCAGTAATAAACTGGGTAATGGTGGTCTGTTAGTGCGCCGTCTCAGTCGAACCAGAACGCCAGATCTTCTCCCTCTGCATCGGCGTTTGCGGCCTCCAGGGCCAGAGAACAAAGGCGTCTCAGGTGATATGAATGGGGGGTCTGCAAACGGAGCGTCTGTGTTGCAAAACTTGAACTCCGGAAAGATATAAGAAAGACCGTCTTTTATGTCCAGTAAGGTTTGTCGGTCGTACACAAGGAGACATGTGCTACTCGCGAAAAAATGAAGGAAAAGTAAAATTAAACACAGAAAAAAGCTGTTGCTTGGGGGAGCTCGTGACGAGGCTGCCATAATCGGCGCCATCTTTTTTTTTTTTCTTTTTTTTTTTTTTGCTGTCCTGAGCTGAAGGTGACACTGGAAACTCAGTTCAGTTTCCAGTGTCACCCTCAGCTCAGCCTCCAGAGTCACCCTCAGCTCAGCCTCCAGAGTCATCCTCAGCTCAGCCTCCAGAGTCACCCTCAGTTCAGCCTCCAGAGCCACCCGTGTCCCTTTCAGTTCGGTCTCCAGAGCCACCCGTGTCCCTTTCAGTTCAGTCTCCAGAGCCACCCGTGTCCCTTTCAGTTCAGTCTCCAGTAGCTCCAGTGCCGCCTGTAGCGCAGGCCCCCGTAGCTCCAGTGCCGCCAGTAGCTCAGGCCCCCGTAGCTCCAGTGCCGCCTGTAGCTCAGGCCCCAGTAGCTCCAGTGCCCCCGCTACCCGTAGCTCTGGCTCCAGTATTACCAGTTTCACTCATTCACTCCATGCAGGGAGAAAGTCTAATTTCAACTCAAGGTGCTTTTCATAGTTTAGCCACCATTGGCAAAGTTTGCTGCTCCAGGGCTTCCCCAGAGGCTAGGTCTCAGTCCCCAGCTAATTCTGGACCCCTGAAGTTTAAGCAGCCACCTGAGAACTGCACCATGTCAGCGTTGCCTGGGCAGAGCCAGTGCTCAGTGCATCGCCAGTCGCCTTTGTGTCAGCTAGTGGCCTCCATGACTGCTGGCTTAGTGATGACCTCTGCTGGAGGGTCCGTTGGACCGCTCCGGTCTTCGTCTCTAGTCTCCGCTGGAGGGTCCGAGGGACCGCTCCGGCCTTCGTCTCTAGTCTCCGCTGGAGGGTCCGAGGGACCGCTCCGGCCTTCGTCTCCTGTCTCCGCTGGAGGGTCCGAGGGACCACTCCGGCCTTCGTCTCCTGTTTCCGCTGGAGGGTCCGAGGGACCGCTCCGGCCTTCGTCTCCTGTCTCCGCTGGAGGGTCCGAGGGACCGCTCCGGCCCTTGCTTCCTGCCTCGTCAGCTGGAGGGCTCGAGGAGTCCGTCCAGCTTCCTGCCAGCTTCCTGCCTCATCAGCTGGGGGGCCCGAGGAGCCCGTCCAGCCGCCGGCTGCGGCTTCATCAACCTCGCCTGCTGCAGCTTCATCATCATCCTCGCCTGCTGCAGCTTCATCATCCTCCTCGCCTGCTGCAGCTTCATCATCCTCGCCTGGTCCAGCCGCAGAATCTTCCGCCTCGTCTGGTCCAGCCGCAGAGTCTTCCGCCTTGTCTGGTCCAGCTGCAGAGTCTTCCGCCGAGTCTGGTCCAGCCGCAGTCTCTTCCGCCGAGTCTGGTCCAGCCGCAGAGTCTTCCGCCGAATCTGGCCCAGCCTCCGTGCCTTCAGCCTCGCCTGGCCCAGCTTCGTTTGGGTCTGGAGCTAAACGGCCGTTTTCTAGACCGCTGGCTAGGCCACTGGCCGGGCGCCATCGCCGTCGTGGGCGGCCCCCGGACCCTCTTCGCCTGAGCAGCCGCCGTTGCCTTCCGCACGGCCAGCCCCCGGACCAGCGCTGTCGCCGTTGCCTTCCGCACGGTCGGCCTCCCGAACTGTGTCCACGTGGCCCCCTGTCGGCCCCCTGGCCAGCCCCCTGAACTCTTCTGTTTTGGACTCTTGGGCTATGGTGTGTTTCGTTTCATTGGTTTTTTTGGTTTTGGACTCGTGTTTTGTTTTTCTTTTTGTCTTTTGACCTTCTGGTGCTCCTGTTTTGTTTTGCCTCGAGCCCTCCGTCCTGGACCCCCGCCGCCCGCCCTGGTCGGGTTGTTTTCTGTTTTTTTCTTGCTGTTTTGTTTCTTGTTGTGCTGTCTGGAGCCAGCATTTGAGGTGGGGGGGGGGGGGGTCCTGTCATGATCCGGAGTCTGCGACTCCGTGTTTATGTTTAGTTTATTAGTATTCTGTGGTTTTGGTTACCTTGGGTGTTTGTACTCTTCTGTTTCATGGTTCATGTTCCTATGTTCTGTGTCCCCCAGTCTGTGTTAAGTTGGTGTGTTGTGTCAATGCGTGTATGTCTTTCCTGTTTTATTGTGAAGGTCTGCGTCTTATGTGAGTGTTTTCAGTTTGTCTCCCTACTCTCGTCACGTAATCATTCCCAGCTGTGTTCCCCACCTGTGTGTAATCTCCCTGTGTTCTCTGAGTGTATTTAAGTTGTGTCTTCTGTCATGGTAGTTGCTGGTTCGTCTGTGTTGTTTGCCCTCGGTCTCCCTGCGTCTCACCGTATGTATTTCCCCGGACCTCCCTGCATCCTCGTTTCTGGTTTGTCTTATTAGTTTACCCAGTTTAGGTTTCCAGTTTCAGCTCCCTGTGAGGCCATATTCACCACAACAGGGCCTGTGCTGCTGGCTGATACCATCCTCATTTCACCAGGCCCTGCGTTGCTGGCTCATGCCATCCACATTACTGTTTCCCGCGCCTGCCAGTGTAAGATAAAGCCTGTTTCCGTGTAAGATAAAGCCTGCTTCCCGCGCCTGCCCTTGTCGGATAACGCCTTTTTGCTGCGCCTGCCCGTGTAAGATAACAACTGTTTCCGTGTAAGATAACGCCTGTTTCCGGCGCCTGGCCTTGTAAGATAACGCCTGCTTCCCGCGCCTGCCCGTGAAAGATAACGCCTGTTTCCGTGTAAGATAACGCCTGTTTCCCGCGCCTGCCCGTGTAAGATAAAGCCTGTTTCCCGCGCCTAGCCGTGTAAGTTAACGCCTGTTTGACGCGCCTGCCCGTGTAAGTTAACGACTGTTTCCCGCGCCTGCCCGTGTAAGATGACGCCTTTTTCCGTGTAAGATAACGACTGTTTCCCGCGCCTGCCTGTGTCAGATAACGCCTGTTTGCCGCGCCTGCCCGTGCAAGATAACGCCTGTTTCCCGCGCCTGCCCGTGTATGATGACGACTGTTTCCGTGTAAGATAACGCCTGTTTCCGTGTAAGATAACGGCTGTTTCCCGCGCCTGCCCTTATAAGATAACGCCTGTTTCCCGCGCCTGCCCTTTTCAGATAACGCTCTTTTGCTGCGACTGCCCGTGTACGATAACGCCTGTTTCCCGTGCCTGCCCGTGTAAGATAACGCCTGTTTCCGTGTAAGATAACGCCTGTTTCCGTGCAAGTTAACGCCTGTTTCCCGTGCCTGGCCATGTAAGATAACGCCTGTTTCCCGCGCCTGCCCGTGTAACATAACGACTGTTTCCGTGTAAGATAACGACTGTTTCCCGCTCCTGCCGGTGTCAGATAACGCCTTTTTGGTGCGCCTGCCCGTGTACGACAACGCCTGTTTCCCGCGCCTGCCCGTGCAAGACAGCGCCTGTTTCCCGCGCCTGCCCGTGTAAGATAACGCCTGTTTGCCGCGCCTGCCCGTGTAAGATAACGCCTGTTTCCGTGTAAGAAAACGCCTGTTTCCTGCGCCTGCCCGTGTAAGATAATGCCTGTTTCCTGCGCCTGCCCGTGTAAGATTACCACTGTTTCCCGCGCCTGCCTGTGTAAGATGACGCCTGTTTGCCGCGCTTGCCCGTGTATGATGACGACTCTGAACATTCCGGAACCTTGGTGCATTCTGGAACTCTGAACATTCCGGAATTCCGAACATTCCGGAACCTTGGTGCATTCCGGAATTCCGAACATTCCGGAACCTTGGTGCATTCCGGAACTCTGAACATTCCGGAATTCCGAACATTCCGGAACCTTGGTGCATTCCGGAACTCTGAACATTCCGGAACCTTGGTGCATTCCGGAACTCTGAACATTCCGGAATTCCGAACCTTGGTGCATTCCGGAATTCCGAACATTCCGGAACCTTGGTGCATTCCGGAATTCCGAACATTCCGGAACCTTGGTGCATTCCGGAACTCTGAACATTCCGGAATTCCGAACATTCCGGAACCTTGGTGCATTCCGGAACTCTGAACATTCCGGAACCTTGGTACATTCCGGAATTCCGAATATTCCGGAACCTTGGTGCATTCCGGAACTCTGAACATTCCGGAATTCCGAACCTTGGTGTATTCCGGAATTCCGAACATTCCGGAACCTTGGTTCATCCCGGAACTCTGAACATTCCGGAATTCCGAACATTCCGGAATTCCGAACATTCCGGAACCTTGGTGCATTCCGGAACTCTGAACATTCCGGAATTCCGAACATTCCGGAACCTTGGTACATTCCGGAATTCCGAAAATTCCGGAACCTTGGTGCATTCCGGAACTCTGAACATTCCGGAATTCCGAACATTCCGGAACCTTGGTGCATTCCGGAACTCTGAACATTCCGGAATTCCGAACATTCCGGAACCTTGGTGCATTCCGGAACTCTGAACATTCCGGAATTCCGAACATTCCGGAACCTTGGTGCATTCCGGAACCTTGGTGCATTCCGGAACTCTGAACATTCCGGAATTTCGAACATTCCGGAACCTTGGTGCATTCCGGAACCTTGGTGCATTCCGGAACTCTGAACATTCCGGAACTCTGAACATTCCGGAATTCCGAACATTCCGGAACCTTGGTGCATTCCGGAACTCTGAACATTCCGGAACTCTGAACATTCCGGAATTCCGAACATTCCGGAACCTTGGTGCATTCCGGAACCTTGGTGCATTCCGGAATTCCGAACATTCCGGAACCTTGGTGCATTCCGGAACTCTGAACATTCCGGAATTCCGAACATTCCGGAACCTTGGTGCATTCCGGAACTCTGAACATTCCAGAATTCCGAACATTCCGGAATTCCGAACATTCCGGAACCTTGGTGCATTCCGGAACTCTGAACATTCCGGAATTCCGAACATTCCGGAACCTTGGTGCATTCCGGAACTCTGAACATTCCGGAATTCCGAACATTCCGGAACCTTGGTGCATTCCGGAACTCTGAACATTCCAGAATTCCGAACATTCCGGAACCTTGGTGCATTCCGGAACCTTGGTGCATTCCGGAACTCTGAACATTCCGGAACTCTGAACATTCCGGAATTCCGAACATTCCGGAACATTGGTGCATTCCGGAACCTTGGTGCATTCCGGAATTCCGAACATTCCGGAACATTGGTGCATTCCGGAACCTTGGTGCATTCCGGAACTCTGAACATTCCGGAATTCCGAACATTCCGGAATTCCGAACATTCCGGAACCTTGGTGCATTCCGGAACTCTGAACATTCCGGAATTCCGAACATTCCGGAACCTTGGTGCATTCCGGAACTCTGAACATTCCGGAATTTCGAACATTCCGGAATTCTGAACATTCCAGAATTCCGAACATTCCGGAACCTTGGTGCATTCTGAAACTCTGAACATTCCGGAATTCCGAACATTCCGGAATTCCGAACATTCCAGAATTCCGAACATTCCGGAACCTTGGTGCATTCCGGAACCTTGGTACATTCCGGAATTCTGAACATTCCGGAACCTTGGTGCATTCCGGAACTCTGAACATTCCGGAATTCCGAACATTCCGGAACCTTGGTTCATTCCGGAACTCTGAACATTCCGGAATTCCGAACATTCCGGAACCTTGGTGCATTCCGGAACTCTGAACATTCCAGAATTCCGAACATTCCGGAATTCCGAACATTCCGGAACCTTGGTGCATTCCAGAACTCTGAACATTCCGGAATTCCGAATATTCCGGAACCTTGGTGCATTCCGGAACTCTGAACATTCCGGAATTCCGAACATTCCGGAACCTTGGTGCATTCCGGAACTCTGAACATTCCGGAATTCCGAACATTCCGGAACTCTGAACATTCCGGAATTCCGAACATTCCGGAACCTTGGTGCATTCCGGAACCTTGGTGCATTCCGGAACTCTGAACATTCCGGAATTCCGAACTTTCCGGAACCTTGGTGCATTCCGGAACTCTGAACATTCCGGAATTCCGAACATTCCGGAACCTTGGTTCATTCCGGAACTCTGAACATTCCGGAATTCCGAACTTTCCGGAACCTTGGTGCATTTCGGAACTCTGAACATTCCGGAATTCCGAACATTCCGGAACTCTGAACATTCCGGAATTCCGAACATTCCGGAACCTTGGTGCATTCCGGAACTCTGAACATTCCGGAATTCCGAACATTCCGGAACCTTGGTGCATTCCGGAATTCTGAACATTCCGGAATTCCGAACATTCCGGAACCTTGGTGCATTCCGGAACTCTGAACATTCCGGAATTCCGAACATTCCGGAACTCTGAACATTCCGGAATTCCGAACATTCCGGAACCTTGGTGCATTCCGGAACCTTGGTGCATTCCGGAACTCTGAACATTCCGGAATTCCGAACTTTCCGGAACCTTGGTGCATTCCGGAACTCTGAACATTCCGGAATTCCGAACATTCCGGAACCTTGGTTCATTCCGGAACTCTGAACATTCCGGAATTCCGAACTTTCCGGAACCTTGGTGCATTTCGGAACTCTGAACATTCCGGAATTCCGAACATTCCGGAATTCCGAACATTCCGGAACCTTTGTGCATTCCGGAACTCTGAACATTCCGGAATTCCGAACATTCCGGAATTCCGAACATTCCGGAACCTTGGTGCATTCCGGAACTCTGAACATTCCGGAATTCCAAACATTCCGGAACTCTGAACATTCCGGAATTCCGAACATTCCGGAACCTTGGTGCATTCCGGAACTCTGAACATTCCGGAATTCCGAACATTCCGGAACCTTGGTGCATTCCGGAACTCTGAACATTCCGGAATTCCGAACATTCCGGAATTCCGAACATTCCGGAACCTTGGAGCATTCCGGAACTCTGAACATTCCGGAACTCTGAACATTCCGGAACTCTGAACATTCCGGAATTCCGAATATTCCGGAACCTTGGTGCATTCCGGAACTCTGAACATTCCGGAATTCCGAACATTCCGGAATTCCGAACATTCCGGAACCTTGGTGCATTCCGGAACTCTGAACATTCCGGAATTCCGAACATTCCGGAACCTTGGTGCATTCCGGAACTCTGAACATTCCGGAATTTCGAACATTCCGGAATTCTGAACATTCCAGAATTCCGAACATTCCGGAACCTTGGTGCATTCTGAAACTCTGAACATTCCGGAATTCCGAACATTCCGGAATTCCGAACATTCCGGAACCTTGGTGCATTCCGGAACTCTGAACATTCCGGAATTCCGAACATTCCGGAATTCCGAACATTCCGGAACCTTGGTGCATTCCGGATCTCTGAACATTCCGGAATTCCGAACATTCCGGAACCTTGGTGCATTCCGGAACTCTGAACATTCCAGAATTCCGAACATTCCGGAATTCCGAACATTCCGGAACCTTGGTGCATTCCGGAACTCTGAACATTCCGGAATTCCGAACATTCCGGAACTCTGAACATTCCGGAATTCCGAACATTCCGGAACCTTGGTGCATTCCGGAACCTTGGTGCATTACGGAATTCCGAACATTCCGGAACCTTGGTGCATTCCGGAACTCTGAACATTCCGGAACTCTGAACATTCCGGAATTCCGAACATTCCGGAACCTTGGTGCATTCCGGAATTCCGAACATTCCGGAACTCTGAACATTCCGGAATTCCGAACATTCCGGAACCTTGGTGCATTCCGGAACTGTGAACATTCCGGAATTCCGAACATTCCGGAACCTTGGTGCATTCCGGAACTCTGAACATTCCGGAATTCCGAACATTCCGGAACCTTGGTGCATTCCGGAACTCTGAACATTCCAGAGTTCCGAACATTCCAGAATTCCGAACATTCCGGAACCTTGGTGCATTCCGGAATTCCGAACATTCCGGAACCTTGGTGCATTCCGGAACTCTGAACATTCCGGAATTCCGAACATTCCGGAATTCCGAACATTCCGGAACCTTGGTGCATTCCGGAACTCCGAACATTCCGGAATTCCGAACATTCCGGAACCTTGGTGCATTTCGGAACTCTGAACATTCCGGAATTCCGAACATTCCGGAATTCCGAACATTCCGGAACCTTGGTGCATTCCGGAACTCTGAACATTCCGGAATTCCGAATATTCCGGAACCTTGGTGCATTCCGGAATTCCGAACATTCCGGAACCTTGGTGCATTCCGGAATTCCGAACATTCCGGAACCTTGGTGCATTCCGGAACCTTGGTGCATTCCGGAATTCCGAACATTCCGGAACCTTGGTGCATTCCGGAACTCTGAACATTCCAGAATTCCGAACATTCCGGAATTCCGAACATTCCGGAACCTTGGTGCATTCCGGAACTCTGAACATTCCGGAATTCTGAACATTCCGGAACCTTGGTGCATTCCGGAACTCTGAACATTCCGGAATTCCGAACATTCCGGAATTCCGAACATTCCGGAACCTTGGTGCATTCCGGAACTCTGAACATTCCGGAATTCCGAACATTCCGGAACTCTGAACATTCCGGAATTCCGAACATTCCGGAACCTTGGTGCATTCCGGAACCTTGGTGCATTACGGAATTCCGAACATTCCGGAACCTTGGTGCATTCCGGAACTCTGAACATTCCGGAATTCCGAACATTCCGGAACCTTGGTGCATTCCGGAACTCTGAACATTCCAGAATTCCGAACATTCCGGAATTCCGAACATTCCGGAACCTTGGTGCATTCCGGAACTCCGAACATTCCGGAATTCCGAACATTCCGGAACCTTGGTGCATTTCGGAACTCTGAACATTCCGGAATTCCGAACATTCCGGAATTCCGAACATTCCGGAATTCCGAACATTCCGGAACCTTGGTGCATTCCGGAACTCTGAACATTCCGGAATTCCGAACATTCCGGAACCTTGGTGCATTCCGGAACTCTGAACATTCCAGAATTCCGAACATTCCGGAATTCCGAACATTCCGGAACCTTGGTGCATTCCGGAACTCCGAACATTCCGGAATTCCGAACATTCCGGAACCTTGGTGCATTTCGGAACTCTGAACATTCCGGAATTCCGAACATTCCGGAATTCCGAACATTCCGGAACCTTGGTGCATTCCGGAACTCTGAACATTCCGGAACTCTGAACATTCCGGAACTCTGAACATTCCGGAAGTCCGAACATTCCGGAATTCCGAACATTCCGGAACCTTGGTGCATTCCGGAACTCTGAATATTCCGGAATTCTGAACATTCCGGAACTCTGAACATTCCAGAACTCTGAACATTCCGGAATTCCGAACATTCCGGAACCTTGGTGCATTCCGGAACTCTGAACATTCCGGAATTCCGAACTTTCCGGAACCTTGGTGCATTCCGGAACTCTGAACATTCCAGAATTCCGAACATTCCGGAATTCCGAACATTCCGGAACCTTGGTGCATTCCGGAACTCAAGGTTCCGGAATGTTCGGAATTCCGGAATGTTCAGAGTTCCGGAATGCACCAAGGTTCCGGAATGCACCAAGGTTCCGGAATGTTCGGAATTCTGGAATGTTTTGAATTCCGGAATGTTCAGAGTTCCGGAATGCACCAAGGTTCCGGAATGTTCGGAATTCCGGAATGTACCAAGGTTCCGGAATGTTCAGAATTCCGGAATGTTCAGAGTTCCGGAATGCACCAAGGTTCCGGAATGTTCGGAATTCCGGAATGTTCAGAGTTCCGGAATGTTCATAGTTCCGGAATGCACCAAGGTTCCGGAATGTTCAGAGTTCCGGAATGTTCAGTTCCGGAATGCACCAAGGTTCCGGAATGTTCGGAATTCCGGAATGTTCAGAGTTCCGGAATGCACCAAGGTTCCGGAATGTTCGGAATTCCGGAATGTACCGAATTCTGGAATGCACCAAGGTTCCGGAATGTTCGGAATTCCGGAATGTTCAGAGTTCCGGAATGCACCAAGGTTCCGGAATGTTCGGAATTCCGGAATGTTCGGAATTCCGGAATGTTCAGAATTCCGGAATGCACCAAGGTTCCGGAATGTTCGGAATTCCGGAATGTTCGGAATTCCGGAATGTTCAGAGTTCCGGAATGTTCAGAATTCCAGAATGCACCAAGGTTCCGGAATGTTTGGAATTCCGGAATGTTCAGAGTTCCGGAATGTTCAGAGTTCCGGAATGTTCAGAATTCCGGAATATTCAGAGTTCCGGAATGCACCAAGGTTCCGGAATGTTCGGAATTCCGGAATGTTCAGAGTTCCGGAATGCACCAAGGTTCCAGAATGTTCGGAATTCCGGAATGTTCGGAATTCCGGAATGTTCAGAGTTCCAGAATGTTCAGAGTTCCGGAATGTTCAGAGTTCCGGAATGCACCAAGGTTCCGGAATGTTCGGAATTCCGGAATGTTCAGAGTTCCGGAATGCACCAAGGTTCCGGAATGTTCGGAATTCCGGAATGCACCAAGGTTCCGGAATGCACTAAGGTTCCGGAATGTTCGGAATTCCGGAATGTACCAAGGTTCCGGAATGTTCAGAATTCCGGAATGTTCAGAGTTCCGGAATGCACCAAGGTTCCGGAATGTTCGGAATTCCGGAATGTTCAGAGTTCCGGAATGTTCATAGTTCCGGAATGCACCAAGGTTCCGGAATGTTCAGAGTTCCGGAATGTTCAGTTCCGGAATGCACCAAGGTTCCGGAATGTTCGGAATTCCGGAATGTTCAGAGTTCCGGAATGCACCAAGGTTCCGGAATGTTCGGAATTCCGGAATGTACCGAATTCTGGAATGCACCAAGGTTCCGGAATGTTCGGAATTCCGCAATGTTCAGAGTTCCGGAATGCACCAAGGTTCCGGAATGTTCGGAATTCCGGAATGTTCGGAATTCCGGAATGTTCAGAATTCCGGAATGCACCAAGGTTCCGGAATGTTCGGAATTCCGGAATGTTCGGAATTCCGGAATGTTCAGAGTTCCGGAATGTTCAGAATTCCAGAATGCACCAAGGTTCCGGAATGTTTGGAATTCCGGAATGTTCAGAGTTCCGGAATGTTCAGAGTTCCGGAATGTTCAGAATTCCGGAATATTCAGAGTTCCGGAATGCACCAAGGTTCCGGAATGTTCGGAATTCCGGAATGTTCAGAGTTCCGGAATGCACCAAGGTTCCAGAATGTTCGGAATTCCGGAATGTTCGGAATTCCGGAATGTTCAGAGTTCCAGAATGTTCAGAGTTCCGGAATGTTCAGAGTTCCGGAATGCACCAAGGTTCCGGAATGTTCGGAATTCCGGAATGTTCAGAGTTCCGGAATGCACCAAGGTTCCGGAATGTTCGGAATTCCGGAATGCACCAAGGTTCCGGAATGCACTAAGGTTCCGGAATGTTCGGAATTCCGGAATGTACCAAGGTTCCGGAATGTTCAGAATTCCGGAATGTTCAGAGTTCCGGAATGCACCAAGGTTCCGGAATGTTCGGAATTCCGGAATGTTCAGAGTTCCGGAATGTTCATAGTTCCGGAATGCACCAAGGTTCCGGAATGTTCAGAGTTCCGGAATGTTCAGTTCCGGAATGCACCAAGGTTCCGGAATGTTCGGAATTCCGGAATGTTCAGAGTTCCGGAATGCACCAAGGTTCCGGAATGTTCGGAATTCCGGAATGTACCGAATTCTGGAATGCACCAAGGTTCCGGAATGTTCGGAATTCCGCAATGTTCAGAGTTCCGGAATGCACCAAGGTTCCGGAATGTTCGGAATTCCGGAATGTTCGGAATTCCGGAATGTTCAGAATTCCGGAATGCACCAAGGTTCCGGAATGTTCGGAATTCCGGAATGTTCGGAATTCCGGAATGTTCAGAGTTCCGGAATGTTCAGAATTCCAGAATGCACCAAGGTTCCGGAATGTTTGGAATTCCGGAATGTTCAGAGTTCCGGAATGTTCAGAGTTCCGGAATGTTCAGAATTCCGGAATATTCAGAGTTCCGGAATGCACCAAGGTTCCGGAATGTTCGGAATTCCGGAATGTTCAGAGTTCCGGAATGCACCAAGGTTCCAGAATGTTCGGAATTCCGGAATGTTCGGAATTCCGGAATGTTCAGAGTTCCAGAATGTTCAGAGTTCCGGAATGTTCAGAGTTCCGGAATGCACCAAGGTTCCGGAATGTTCGGAATTCCGGAATGTTCAGAGTTCCGGAATGCACCAAGGTTCCGGAATGTTCGGAATTCCGGAATGCACCAAGGTTCCGGAATGCACTAAGGTTCCGGAATGTTCGGAATTCCGGAATGTTCAGAGTTCCGGAATGTTCAGAGTTCCGGAATGTTCAGAGTTCCGGAATGCACCAAGGTTCCGGAATGTTCGGAATTCCGGAATGCACCAAGGTTCCGGAATGCACTAAGGTTCCGGAATGTTCGGAATTCCGGAATGTTCAGAGTTCCGGAATGTTCAGAGTTCCGGAATGTTCAGAGTTCCGGAATGCACCAAGGTTCCGGAATGCACCAAGGTTCCGGAATGTTCGGAATTCCGGAATGTTCAGAGTTCCGGAATGTTCAGAGTTCCGGAATGCAGCAAGGTTCCGGAATGCACCAAGGTTCCGGAATGTTCAGAGTTCCGGAATGTTCAGAGTTCCGGAATGCACCAAGGTTCCGGAATGTTCGGAATTCCGGAATGTTCAGAGTTCCGGAATGCAGCAAGGTTCCGGAATGCACCAAGGTTCCGGAATGTTCGGAATTCCGGAGTGTTCAGAGTTCCGGAATGCACCAAGGTTCCAGAATGTTCGGAATTCTGGAATGTTCAGAGTTCCGGAATGTTCAGAGTTCCGGAATGCACCAAGGTTCCGGAATGTTCGGAATTCCGGAATGTTCGGAATTCCGGAATGTTCAGAGTTCCGGAATGCACCAAGGTTCCGGAATGTTCGGAATTCCGGAATGTTCAGAGTTCCGGAATGTTCAGAGTTCCGGAATGCACCAAGGTTCCGCAATGCACCAAGGTTCCGGAATGTTCGGAATTCCGGAATGTTCAGAGTTCCGGAATGCACCAAGGTTCCGGAATGTTCGGAATTCCGGAATGTTCGGAATTCTGGAATGTTCAGAGTTCCGGAATGTTCAGAGTTCCGGAATGCACCAAGGTTCCGGAATGTTCGGAATTCCGGAATGTTCAGAGGTCCGGAATGCACCAAGGTTCCGGAATGCACCAAGGTTCCGGAATGTTCGGAATTCCGGAATGTTCGGAATTCTGGAATGTTCAGAGTTCCGGAATGCACCAAGGTTCCGGAATGTTCGGAATTCCGGAATGTTCAGAGTTCCGGAATGCACCAAGGTTCCGGAATGTTCGGAATTCCGGAATGTACCAAGGTTCCGGAATGCACCAAGGTTCCGGAATGTTCGAAATTCCGGAATGTTCAGAGTTCCGGAATGCACCAAGGTTCCGGAATGTTCGGAATTCCGGAATGTTCGGAATTCCGGAATGTTCAGAGTTCCGGAATGCACCAAGGTTCCGGAATGTTCGGAATTCCGGAATGTTCAGAGTTCCGGAATGTTCAGAGTTCCGGAATGCACCAAGGTTCCGGAATGTTCGGAATTCCGGAATGTTCAGAGTTCCGGAATGCACCAAGGTTCCGGAATGCACCAAGGTTCCGCAATGTTCGGAATTCCGGAATGTTCGGAATTCCGGAATGTTCAGAGTTCCGGAATGCACCAAGGTTCCGGAATGTTCAGAGTTCCGGAATGCACCAAGGTTCCGGAATGTTCGGAATTCCGGAATGTTCAGAGTTCCGGAATGTTCGGAATTCCGGAATGTTCGGAGTTCCGGAATGTTCAGAGTTCCGGAATGCACCAAGGTTCCGGAATGTTCGGAATTCCGGAATGTACCAAGGTTCCGGAATGCACCAAGGTTCCGGAATGTTCGGAATTCCGGAATGTACCAAGGTTCCGGAATGTTCAGAATTCTGGAATGCTCCAAGGTTCCGGAATGCACCAAGGTTCCGGAATGTTCAGAATTCCGGAATGTTCAGAGTTCCGGAATGTTCAGAGTTCTGGAATGTTCAGAGTTCCGGAATGCACCAAGGTTCCGGAATGTTCGGAATTCCGGAATGTTCAGAGGTCCGGAATGCACCAAGGTTCCGGAATGTTCGGAATTCCGGAATGCACCAAGGTTTCGGAATGCACCAAGGTTCCGGAATGTTCAGAATTCTGGAATGCACCAAGGTTCCGGAATGCACCAAGGTTCCGGAATGTTCGGAATTCCGGAATGCACCAAGGTTTCGGAATGCACCAAGGTTCCGGAATGTTCAGAATTCTGGAATGCACCAAGGTTCCGGAATGCACCAAGGTTCCGGAATGTTCGGAATTCCGGAATGTTCAGAGTTCCGGAATGTTCAGAGTTCCGGAATGCACCAAGGTTCCAGAATGTTCGGAATTCCGGAATCTTCAGAGTTCCGGAATGCACCAAGGTTCCGGAATGTTCGGAATTCTGGAATGCACCAAGGTTCCGGAATGCACCAAGGTTCCGGAATGTTCGGAATTCCGGAATGTTCAGAGTTCCGGAATGTTCAGAGTTCCGGAATGCACCAAGGTTCCGGAATGCACCAAGGTTCCGGAATGTTCGGAATTCCGGAATGTTCAGAGTTCCGGAATGCACCAAGGTTCCGGAATGTTCGGAATTCCGGAATGTTCAGAGTTCCGGAATGCACCAAGGTTCCGGAATGTTCGGAATTCCGGAATGCACCAAGGTTTCGGAATGCACCAAGGTTCCGGAATGTTCAGAATTCCGGAATGCACCAAGGTTCCGGAATGCACCAAGGTTCCGGAATGTTCGGAATTCCGGAATGTTCAGAGTTCCGGAATGTTCAGAGTTCCGGAATGCACCAAGGTTCCAGAATGTTCGGAATTCCGGAATCTTCAGAGTTCCGGAATGCACCAAGGTTCCGGAATGCACCAAGGTTCCGGAATGTTCGGAATTCCGGAATGTTCAGAGTTCCGGAATGCACCAAGGTTCCGGAATATTCGGAATTCCGGAATGTTCAGAGTTCCGGAATGCACCAAGGTTCCGGAATGTTCGGAATTCCGGAATGTACCAAGGTTCTGGAATGCACCAAGGTTCCGGAATGTTCGGAATTCTGGAATGTTCGGAATTCCGGAATGTTCAGAGTTCCGGAATGCACCAAGGTTCCGGAATGCACCAAGGTTCTGGAATGTTCGGAATTCCGGAATGTTCAGAGTTCCGGAATGCACCAAGGTTCCGGAATGCACCAAGGTTCCGGAATGTTCGGAATTCCGGAATGTTCAGAGTTCCGGAATGCACCAAGGTTCCGGAATGTTCAGAATTCTGGAATGCACCAAGGTTCCGGAATGCACCAAGGTTCCGGAATGTTCGGAATTCCGGAATGTTCAGAGTTCCGGAATGCACCAAGGTTCCGGAATGTTCGGAATTCCGGAATGCACCAAGGTTCCGGAATGTTCAGAGTTCCGGAATGCACCAAGGTTCCGGAATGTTCGGAATTCCGGAATGTTCGGAATTCCGGAATGTTCGGAATTCCGGAATGTTCAGAGTTCCGGAATGCACCAAGGTTCCGGAATGTTCGGAATTCCGGAATGTTCAGAGTTCCGGAATGTTCAGAGTTCCGGAATGCACCAAGGTTCCGGAATGTTCGGAATTCCGGAATGTTCAGAGTTCCGGAATGCACCAAGGTTACGGAATGCACCAAGGTTCCGCAATGTTCAGAATTCCGGAATGTTCGGAATTCCGGAATGTTCAGAGTTCCGGAATGCACCAAGGTTCCGGAATGTTCAGAGTTCCGGAATGCACCAAGGTTCCGGAATGTTCAGAGTTCCGGAATGCACCAAGGTTCCGGAATGTTCGGAATTCCGGAATGTTCGGAGTTCCGGAATGTTCGGAATTCCGGAATGTTCGGAGTTCCGGAATGTTCAGAGTTCCGGAATGCACCAAGGTTCCGGAATGTTCGGAATTCCGGAATGTACCAAGGTTCCGGAATGCACCAAGGTTCCGGAATGTTCGGAATTCCGGAATGTACCAAGGTTCCGGAATGTTCAGAATTCTGGAATGCTCCAAGGTTCCGGAATGCACCAAGGTTCCGGAATGTTCGGAATTCCGGAATGTTCAGAGTTCCGGAATGTTCAGAGTTCCGGAATGTTCAGAGTTCCGGAATGCACCAAGGTTCCGGAATGTTGGGAATTCTGGAATGCACCAAGGTTCCGGAATGCACCAAGGTTCCGGAATGTTCGGAATTCCGGAATGTTCAGAGTTCCGGAATGCACCAAGGTTCCGGAATGTTCGGAATTCCGGAATGTTCGGAATTCCGGAATGCACCAAGGTTTCGGAATGCACCAAGGTTCCGGAATGTTCAGAATTCTGGAATGCACCAAGGTTCCGGAATGCACCAAGGTTCCGGAATGTTCGGAATTCCGGAATGTTCAGAGTTCCGGAATGTTCAGAGTTCCGGAATGCACCAAGGTTCCGGAATGCACCAAGGTTCCGGAATGTTCGGAATTCCGGAATGTTCAGAGTTCCGGAATGTTCAGAGTTCCGGAATGCACCAAGGTTCCGGAATGCACCAAGGTTCCGGAATGTTCGGAATTCCGGAATGTTCAGAGTTCCGGAATGTTCAGAGTTCCGGAATGCACCAAGGTTCCGGAATGCACCAAGGTTCCGGAATGTTCGGAATTCCGGAATGTTCAGAGTTCCGGAATGCACCAAGGTTCCGGAATGTTCGGAATTCCGGAATGTTCAGAGTTCCGGAATGCACCAAGGTTCCGGAATGTTTGGAATTCCGGAATGTTCAGAGTTCCGGAATGCACCAAGGTTCCGGAATGTTCGGAATTCCGGAATGCACCAAGGTTTCGGAATGCACCAAGGTTCCGGAATGTTCAGAATTCTGGAATGCACCAAGGTTCCGGAATGCACCAAGGTTCCGGAATGTTCGGAATTCCGGAATGTTCAGAGTTCCGGAATGTTCAGAGTTCCGGAATGTTCAGAGTTCCGGAATGCACCAAGGTTCCGGAATGTTCGGAATTCCGGAATGTTCAGAGGTCCGGAATGCACCAAGGTTCCGGAATGTTCGGAATTCCGGAATGCACCAAGGTTTCGGAATGCACCAAGGTTCCGGAATGTTCAGAATTCTGGAATGCACCAAGGTTCCGGAATGCACCAAGGTTCCGGAATGTTCGGAATTCCGGAATGCACCAAGGTTTCGGAATGCACCAAGGTTCCGGAATGTTCAGAATTCTGGAATGCACCAAGGTTCCGGAATGCACCAAGGTTCCGGAATGTTCGGAATTCCGGAATGTTCAGAGTTCCGGAATGTTCAGAGTTCCGGAATGCACCAAGGTTCCAGAATGTTCGGAATTCCGGAATCTTCAGAGTTCCGGAATGCACCAAGGTTCCGGAATGTTCGGAATTCTGGAATGCACCAAGGTTCCGGAATGCACCAAGGTTCCGGAATGTTCGGAATTCCGGAATGTTCAGAGTTCCGGAATGTTCAGAGTTCCGGAATGCACCAAGGTTCCGGAATGCACCAAGGTTCCGGAATGTTCGGAATTCCGGAATGTTCAGAGTTCCGGAATGCACCAAGGTTCCGGAATGTTCGGAATTCCGGAATGTTCAGAGTTCCGGAATGCACCAAGGTTCCGGAATGTTCGGAATTCCGGAATGCACCAAGGTTTCGGAATGCACCAAGGTTCCGGAATGTTCAGAATTCCGGAATGCACCAAGGTTCCGGAATGCACCAAGGTTCCGGAATGTTCGGAATTCCGGAATGTTCAGAGTTCCGGAATGTTCAGAGTTCCGGAATGCACCAAGGTTCCAGAATGTTCGGAATTCCGGAATCTTCAGAGTTCCGGAATGCACCAAGGTTCCGGAATGCACCAAGGTTCCGGAATGTTCGGAATTCCGGAATGTTCAGAGTTCCGGAATGCACCAAGGTTCCGGAATATTCGGAATTCCGGAATGTTCAGAGTTCCGGAATGCACCAAGGTTCCGGAATGTTCGGAATTCCGGAATGTACCAAGGTTCTGGAATGCACCAAGGTTCCGGAATGTTCGGAATTCTGGAATGTTCGGAATTCCGGAATGTTCAGAGTTCCGGAATGCACCAAGGTTCCGGAATGCACCAAGGTTCTGGAATGTTCGGAATTCCGGAATGTTCAGAGTTCCGGAATGCACCAAGGTTCCGGAATGCACCAAGGTTCCGGAATGTTCGGAATTCCGGAATGTTCAGAGTTCCGGAATGCACCAAGGTTCCGGAATGTTCAGAATTCTGGAATGCACCAAGGTTCCGGAATGCACCAAGGTTCCGGAATGTTCGGAATTCCGGAATGTTCAGAGTTCCGGAATGCACCAAGGTTCCGGAATGTTCGGAATTCCGGAATGCACCAAGGTTCCGGAATGTTCAGAGTTCCGGAATGCACCAAGGTTCCGGAATGTTCGGAATTCCGGAATGTTCGGAATTCCGGAATGTTCGGAATTCCGGAATGTTCAGAGTTCCGGAATGCACCAAGGTTCCGGAATGTTCGGAATTCCGGAATGTTCAGAGTTCCGGAATGTTCAGAGTTCCGGAATGCACCAAGGTTCCGGAATGTTCGGAATTCCGGAATGTTCAGAGTTCCGGAATGCACCAAGGTTCCGGAATGCACCAAGGTTCCGCAATGTTCAGAATTCCGGAATGTTCGGAATTCCGGAATGTTCAGAGTTCCGGAATGCACCAAGGTTCCGGAATGTTCAGAGTTCCGGAATGCACCAAGGTTCCGGAATGTTCAGAGTTCCGGAATGCACCAAGGTTCCGGAATGTTCGGAATTCCGGAATGTTCGGAGTTCCGGAATGTTCGGAATTCCGGAATGTTCGGAGTTCCGGAATGTTCAGAGTTCCGGAATGCACCAAGGTTCCGGAATGTTCGGAATTCCGGAATGTACCAAGGTTCCGGAATGCACCAAGGTTCCGGAATGTTCGGAATTCCGGAATGTACCAAGGTTCCGGAATGTTCAGAATTCTGGAATGCTCCAAGGTTCCGGAATGCACCAAGGTTCCGGAATGTTCGGAATTCCGGAATGTTCAGAGTTCCGGAATGTTCAGAGTTCCGGAATGTTCAGAGTTCCGGAATGCACCAAGGTTCCGGAATGTTGGGAATTCTGGAATGCACCAAGGTTCCGGAATGCACCAAGGTTCCGGAATGTTCGGAATTCCGGAATGTTCAGAGTTCCGGAATGCACCAAGGTTCCGGAATGTTCGGAATTCCGGAATGTTCGGAATTCCGGAATGCACCAAGGTTTCGGAATGCACCAAGGTTCCGGAATGTTCAGAATTCTGGAATGCACCAAGGTTCCGGAATGCACCAAGGTTCCGGAATGTTCGGAATTCCGGAATGTTCAGAGTTCCGGAATGTTCAGAGTTCCGGAATGCACCAAGGTTCCGGAATGCACCAAGGTTCCGGAATGTTCGGAATTCCGGAATGTTCAGAGTTCCGGAATGTTCAGAGTTCCGGAATGCACCAAGGTTCCGGAATGCACCAAGGTTCCGGAATGTTCGGAATTCCGGAATGTTCAGAGTTCCGGAATGTTCAGAGTTCCGGAATGCACCAAGGTTCCGGAATGCACCAAGGTTCCGGAATGTTCGGAATTCCGGAATGTTCAGAGTTCCGGAATGCACCAAGGTTCCGGAATGTTCGGAATTCCGGAATGTTCAGAGTTCCGGAATGCACCAAGGTTCCGGAATGTTTGGAATTCCGGAATGTTCAGAGTTCCGGAATGCACCAAGGTTCCGGAATGTTCGGAATTCCGGAATGCACCAAGGTTTCGGAATGCACCAAGGTTCCGGAATGTTCAGAATTCTGGAATGCACCAAGGTTCCGGAATGCACCAAGGTTCCGGAATGTTCGGAATTCCGGAATGTTCAGAGTTCCGGAATGTTCAGAGTTCCGGAATGCACCAAGGTTCCAGAATGTTCGGAATTCCGGAATCTTCAGAGTTCCGGAATGCACCAAGGTTCCGGAATGCACCAAGGTTCCGGAATGTTCGGAATTCCGGAATGTTCAGAGTTCCGGAATGCACCAAGGTTCCGGAATGTTCAGAGTTCCGGAATGTTCAGAGTTCCGGAATGTTCAGAGTTCCGGAATGCACCAAGGTTCCGGAATATTCGGAATTCCGGAATGTTCAGAGTTCCGGAATGCACCAAGGTTCCGGAATGTTCGGAATTCCGGAATGTACCAAGGTTCCGGAATGCACCAAGGTTCCGGAATGTTCGGAATTCTGGAATGTTCGGAATTCCGGAATGTTCAGAGTTCCGGAATGCACCAAGGTTCCGGAATGCACCAAGGTTCCGGAATGTTCGGAATTCCGGAATGTTCAGAGTTCCGGAATGCACCAAGGTACCGGAATGCACCAAGGTTCCGGAATGTTCGGAATTCCGGAATGTTCAGAGTTCCGGAATGCACCAAGGTTCCGGAATGTTCAGAATTCTGGAATGCACCAAGGTTCCGGAATGCACCAAGGTTCCGGAATGTTCGGAATTCCGGAATGTTCAGAGTTCCGGAATGCACCAAGGTTCCGGAATGTTCGGAATTCCGGAATGCACCAAGGTTCCGGAATGTTCAGAGTTCCGGAATGCACCAAGGTTCCGGAATGTTCGGAATTCCGGAATGTTCGGAATTCCGGAATGTTCTGAGTTCCGGAATGTTCAGAGTTCCGGAATGCACCAAGGTTCCGGAATGTTCGGAATTCCGGAATGTTCGGAATTCCGGAATGTTCGGAATTCCGGAATGTTCAGAGTTCCGGAATGCACCAAGGTTCCGGAATGTTTGGAATTCCGGAATGTTCAGAGTTCCGGAATGCACCAAGGTTCCGGAATGTTCGGAATTACGGAATGTTCGGAATTCCGGAATGTTCGGAATTCCGGAATGTTCAGAGTTCCGGAATGCACCAAGGTTCCGGAATGTTCGGAATTCCGGAATGTTCAGAGTTCCGGAATGCACCAAGGTTCCGGAATGCACCAAGGTTCCGGAATGTTCGGAATTCCGGAATGTTCAGAGTTCCGGAATGCACCAAGGTTCCGGAATGTTCGGAATTCCGGAATGTTCAGAGTTCCGGAATGTTCAGAGTTCCGGAATGTTCAGAGTTCCGGAATGCACCAAGGTTCCGGAATGTTCGGAATTCCGGAATGTTCAGAGTTGCGGAATGTTCAGAGTTCCGGAATGCACCAAGGTTCCGGAATGTTCGGAATTCCGGAATGTTCAGAGTTCCGGAATGCACCAAGGTTCCGGAATGTTCGGAATTCCGGAATGTTCGGAATTCCGGAATGTTCAGAGTTCCGGAATGCACCAAGGTTCCGGAATGCACCAAGGTTCCGGAATGTTCGGAATTCCGGAATGTACCAAGGTTCCGGAATGCACCAAGGTTCCGGAATGTTCGGAATTCCGGAATGTTCAGAGTTCCGGAATGCACCAAGGTTCCGGAATGCACCAAGGTTCCGGAATGTTCGGAATTCCGGAATGTTCAGAGTTCCGGAATGCACCAACGTTCCGGAATGTTCGGAATTCCGGAATGTTCAGAGTTCCGGAATGTTCAGAGTTCCGGAATGTTCAGAGTTCCGGAATGCACCAAGGTTCCGGAATGTTCGAAATTCCGGAATGTTCGGAATTCCGGAATGTTCAGAGTTCCGGAATGCACCAAGGTTCCGGAATGCACCAAGGTTCCGGAATGTTCGGAATTCCGGAATGTTCGGAATTCCGGAATGTTCAGAGTTCCGGAATGCACCAACGTTCCGGAATGTTCGGAATTCTGGAATGCACCAAGGTTCCGGAATGCACCAAGGTTCCGGAATGTTCGGAATTCCGGAATGTTCAGAGTTCCGGAATGCACCAAGGTTCCGGAATGTTCGGAATTCCGGAATGTTTTGAATTCCGGAATGTTCAGAGTTCCGGAATGCACCAAGGTTCCGGAATGTTCGGAATTCCGGAATGTACCAAGGTTCCGGAATGTTCAGAATTCTGGAATGCACCAAGGTTCCGGAATGCACCAAGGTTCCGGAATGTTCGGAATTCCGGAATGTTCAGAGTTCCGGAATGTTCAGAGTTCCGGAATGCACCAAGGTTCCGGAATGCACAAAGGTTCCGGAATGTTCAGAGTTCCGGAATGTTCAGAGTTCCGGAATGTTTGTCTGAGTCTTCTATCAATTATTTATATGAAGTTGTACAAAAACGCTTTCTTTCGCCAAGACAGTGCGTTTCTCACTGTTACATGCATTTGAATGGGGAACTCGACCGAAACAAAGTATAGGTTTTCATTATGTGAATAACTTGGAAATCTTAGCTCAAACAGCTGCAAAACCAGTTTTCCCAGCACGGGAATATTGAGTTCTATAAGATAAAGCCATAAACATGTGTATCCGAGTCTTCTATCAAAAGTTACAGCTATTCATATGAAGTTGTACAAAAACGCTTTCTTTCGCCAAGACAGTGCGTTTCTCACTGTTACATGCATTTGAATGGGGAACTCGACCGAAACAAAGTATAGGTTTTCATTATGTGAATAACTTGGAAATCTTAGCTCAAACAGCTGCAAAACCTGTTTTCCCAGCACGGAGACCTTGAGTTCTATAAGATAAAGCCATAAACATGTTTGTGTGAGTCTTCTATCAAAAGTTACAGCTATTTATATGAAGTTATACAAAAACGCTTTCTTTCGCCAAGACAGTGCGTTTCTCACTGTTACATGCATTTGAATGGGGAACTCGACCGAAACAAAGTATAGGTTTTCATTATGTGAATAACTTGGAAATCTTAGCTCAAACAGCTGCAAAACCTGTTTTCCCAGCACGGAGACCTTGAGTTCTATAAGATAAAGCCATAAACATGTTTGTCTGAGTCTTCTATCAAAAGTTACAGCTATTTATATGAAGTTGTACAAAAACGCTTTCTTTCGCCAAGACAGTGCGTTTCTCACTGTTACATGCATTTGAATGGGGAACTCGACCGAAACAAAGTATAGGTTTTCATTATGTGAATAACTTGGAAATCTTAGCTCAAACAGCTGCAAAACCTGTTTTCCCAGCACGGAGACCTTGAGTTCTATAAGATAAAGCCATAAACATGTTTGTGTGAGTCTTCTATCAAAAGTTACAGCTATTTATATGAAGTTATACAAAAACGCTTTCTTTCGCCAAGACAGTGCGTTTCTCACTGTTACATGCATTTGAATGGGGAACTCGACCGAAACAAAGTATAGGTTTTCATTATGTGAATAACTTGGAAATCTTAGCTCAAACAGCTGCAAAACCTGTTTTCCCAGCACGGGAACATTGAGTTCTATAAGATAAAGCCATAAACGTGTTTGTCTGAGTCTTCTATGAAAAGTTACAGCTATTTATATGAAGTTGTACAAAATAGCTTTCTTTCGCCAAGACAGTGCGTTTCTCACTGTTACATGCATTTGAATGGGGAACTCGACCGAAACAAAGTATAGGTTTTCATTATGTGAATAACTTGGAAATCTTAGCTCAAACAGCTGCAAAACCTGTTTTCCCAGCACGGGAACCTTGAGCTCTATAAGATAAAGCCATAAACATGTTTGTCTGAGTCTTCTATCAAAAGTTACAGCTATTTATATGAAGTTGTACAAAAACGCTTTCTTTCGCCAAGACAGTGCGTTTCTCACTGTTACATTCATTTGAATGGGGAACTCCACCGAAACAAAGTATAGGTTTTCATTATGTGAATAACTTGGAAATCTTAGCTCAAACAGCTGCAAAACCTGTTTTCCCAGCACGGGAACCTTGAGTTCTATAAGATAAAGCCATAAACATGTGTATCCGAGTCTTCTATCAAAAGTTACAGCTATTTATATGAAGTTGTACAAAAACGCTTTCTTTCGCCAAGACAGTGCGTTTCTCACTGTTACATGCATTTGAATGGGGAACTCGACCGAAACAAAGTATAGGTTTTCATTATGTGAATAACTTGGAAATCTTAGCTCAAACAGCTGCAAAACCTGTTTTCCCAGCACGGAGACCTTGAGTTCTATAAGATAAAGCCATAAACATGTTTGTCTGAGTCTTCTATCAAAAGTTACAGCTATTTATATGAAGTTGTACAAAAACGCTTTCTTTCGCCAAGACAGTGCGTTTCTCACTGTTACATGCATTTGAATGGGGAACTCGACCGAAACAAAGTATAGGTTTTCATTATGTGAATAACTTGGAAATCTTAGCTCAAACAGCTGCAAAACCTGTTTTCCCAGCACGGAGACCTTGAGTTCTATAAGATAAAGCCATAAACATGTTTGTCTGAGTCTTCTATCAAAAGTTACAGCTATTCATATGAAGTTGTACAAAAACGCTTTCTTTCGCCAAGACAGTGCGTTTCTCACTGTTACATTCATTTGAATGGGGAACTCCACCGAAACAAAGTATAGGTTTTCATTATGTGAATAACTTGGAAATCTTAGCTCAAACAGCTGCAAAACCTGTTTTCCCAGCACGGGAACCTTGAGTTCTATAAGATAAAGCCATAAACATGTTTGTCTGAGTCTTCTATCAAAAGTTACAGCTATTTATATGAAGTTGTACAAAAACGCTTTCTTTCGCCAAGACAGTGCGTTTCTCACTGTTACATGCATTTGAATGGGGAACTCGACCGAAACAAAGTATAGGTTTTCATTATGTGAATAACTTGGAAATCTTAGCTCAAACAGCTGCAAAACCTGTTTTCCCAGCACGGAGACCTTGAGTTCTATAAGATAAAGCCATAAACATGTTTGTCTGAGTCTTCTATCAAAAGTTACAGCTATTTATATGAAGTTGTACAAAAACGCTTTCTTTCGCCAAGACAGTGCGTTTCTCACTGTTACATTCATTTGAATGGGGAACTCGACCGAAACAAAGTATAGGTTTTCATTATGTGAATAACTTGGAAATCTTAGCTCAAACAGCTGCAAAACCTGTTTTCCCAGCACGGGAACCTTGAGTTCTATAAGATAAAGCCATAAACATGTGTATCCGAGTCTTCTATCAAAAGTTACAGCTATTCATATGAAGTTGTACAAAAACGCTTTCTTTCGCCAAGACAGTGCGTTTCTCACTGTTACATGCATTTGAATGGGGAACTCGACCGAAACAAAGTATAGGTTTTCATTATGTGAATAACTTGGAAATCTTAGCTCAAACAGCTGCAAAACCTGTTTGCCCAGCACGGAGACCTTGAGTTCTATAAGATAAAGCCATAAACATGTGTATCCGAGTCTTCTATCAAAAGTTACAGCTATTTATATGAAGTTGTACAAAAACGCTTTCTTTCGCCAAGACAGTGCGTTTCTCACTGTTACATGCATTTGAATGGGGAACTCCACCGAAACAAAGTATAGGTTTTCATTATGTGAATAACTTGGAAATCTTAGCTCAAACAGCTGCAAAACCTGTTTTCCCAGCACGGAGACCTTGAGTTCTATAAGATAAAGCCATAAACATGTTTGTGTGAGTCTTCTATCAAAAGTTACAGCTATTTATATGAAGTTATACAAAAACGCTTTCTTTCGCCAAGACAGTGCGTTTCTCACTGTTACATGCATTTGAATGGGGAACTCGACCGAAACAAAGTATAGGTTTTCATTATGTGAATAACTTGGAAATCTTAGCTCAAACAGCTGCAAATCCTGTTTTCCCAGCACGGGTACCTTGAGCTCTATAAGATAAAGCCATAAACATGTGTATCCGAGTCTTCTATCAAAAGTTACAGCTATTCATATGAAGTTGTACAAAAACGCTTTCTTTCGCCAAGACAGTGCGTTTCTCACTGTTACATGCATTTGAATGGGGAACTCAACCGAAACAAAGTATAGGTTTTCATTATGTGAATAACTTGGAAATCTTAGCTCAAACAGCTGCAAAACCTGTTTTCCCAGCACGGAGACCTTGAGTTCTATAAGATAAAGCCATAAACATGTTTGTCTGAGTCTTCTATCAAAAGTTACAGCTATTTATATGAAGTTGTACAAAAACGCTTTCTTTCGCCAAGACAGTGCGTTTCTCACTGTTACATGCATTTGAATGGGGAACTCGACCGAAACAAAGTATAGGTTTTCATTATGTGAATAACTTGGAAATCTTAGCTCAAACAGCTGCAAAACCTGTTTTCCCAGCACGGAGACTTTGAGTTCTATAAGATAAAGCCATAAACATGTTTGTCTGAGTCTTCTATCAAAAGTTACAGCTATTTATATGAAGTTGTACAAAAACGCTTTCTTTCGCCAAGACAGTGCGTTTCTCACTGTTACATGCATTTGAATGGGGAACTCCACCAAAACAAAGTATAGGTTTTCATTATGTGAATAACTTGGAAATCTTAGCTCAAACAGCTGCAAAACCTGTTTTGCCAGCACGGAGACCTTGAGTTCTATAAGATAAAGCCATAAACATGTTTGTCTGAGTCTTCTATCAAAAGTTACAGCTATTTATATGAAGTTGTACAAAAACGCTTTCTTTCGCCAAGACAGTGCGTTTCTCACTGTTACATGCATTTGAATGGGGAACTCGACCGAAACAAAGTATAGGTTTTCATTATGTGAATAACTTGGAAATCTTAGCTCAAACAGCTGCAAAACCAGTTTTCCCAGCACGGGAACATTGAGTTCTATAAGATAAAGCCATAAACATGTTTGTCTGAGTCTTCTATCAAAAGTTACAGCTATTTATATGAAGTTGTACAAAAACGCTTTCTTTTGCCAAGACAGTGCGTTTCTCACTGTTACATGCATTTGAATGGGGAACTCGACCGAAACAAAGTATAGGTTTTCATTATGTGAATAACTTGGAAATCTTAGCTCAAACAGCTGCAAATCCTGTTTTCCCAGCACGGGTACCTTGAGCTCTATAAGATAAAGCCATAAACATGTGTATCCGAGTCTTCTATCAAAAGTTACAGCTATTCATATGAAGTTGTACAAAAACGCTTTCTTTCGCCAAGACAGTGCGTTTCTCACTGTTACATGCATTTGAATGGGGAACTCAACCGAAACAAAGTATAGGTTTTCATTATGTGAATAACTTGGAAATCTTAGCTCAAACAGCTGCAAAACCTGTTTTCCCAGCACGGAGACCTTGAGTTCTATAAGATAAAGCCATAAACATGTTTGTCTGAGTCTTCTATCAAAAGTTACAGCTATTTATATGAAGTTGTACAAAAACGCTTTCTTTCGCCAAGACAGTGCGTTTCTCACTGTTACATGCATTTGAATGGGGAACTCGACCGAAACAAAGTATAGGTTTTCATTATGTGAATAACTTGGAAATCTTAGCTCAAACAGCTGCAAAACCAGTTTTCCCAGCACGGGAACATTGAGTTCTATAAGATAAAGCCATAAACATGTTTGTCTGAGTCTTCTATCAAAAGTTACAGCTATTTATATGAAGTTGTACAAAAACGCTTTCTTTTGCCAAGACAGTGCGTTTCTCACTGTTACATGCATTTGAATGGGGAACTCGACCGAAACAAAGTATAGGTTTTCATTATGTGAATAACTTGGAAATCTTAGCTCAAACAGCTGCAAATCCTGTTTTCCCAGCACGGGTACCTTGAGCTCTATAAGATAAAGCCATAAACATGTGTATCCGAGTCTTCTATCAAAAGTTACAGCTATTCATATGAAGTTGTACAAAAACGCTTTCTTTCGCCAAGACAGTGCGTTTCTCACTGTTACATGCATTTGAATGGGGAACTCAACCGAAACAAAGTATAGGTTTTCATTATGTGAATAACTTGGAAATCTTAGCTCAAACAGCTGCAAAACCTGTTTTCCCAGCACGGAGACCTTGAGTTCTATAAGATAAAGCCATAAACATGTTTGTCTGAGTCTTCTATCAAAAGTTACAGCTATTTATATGAAGTTGTACAAAAACGCTTTCTTTCGCCAAGACAGTGCGTTTCTCACTGTTACATGCATTTGAATGGGGAACTCGACCGAAACAAAGTATAGGTTTTCATTATGTGAATAACTTGGAAATCTTAGCTCAAACAGCTGCAAAACCTGTTTTCCCAGCACGGAGACCTTGAGTTCTATAAGATAAAGCCATAAACATGTTTGTCTGAGTCTTCTATCAAAAGTTACAGCTATTCATATGAAGTTGTACAAAAACGCTTTCTTTCGCCAAGACAGTGCGTTTCTCACTGTTACATTCATTTGAATGGGGAACTCCACCGAAACAAAGTATAGGTTTTCATTATGTGAATAACTTGGAAATCTTAGCTCAAACAGCTGCAAAACCTGTTTTCCCAGCACGGGAACCTTGAGTTCTATAAGATAAAGCCATAAACATGTGTATCCGAGTCTTCTATCAAAAGTTACAGCTATTTATATGAAGTTGTACAAAAACGCTTTCTTTCGCCAAGACAGTGCGTTTCTCACTGTTACATGCATTTGAATGGGGAACTCGACCGAAACAAAGTATAGGTTTTCATTATGTGAATAACTTGGAAATCTTAGCTCAAACAGCTGCAAAACCTGTTTTCCCAGCACGGAGACCTTGAGTTCTATAAGATAAAGCCATAAACATGTTTGTCTGAGTCTTCTATCAAAAGTTACAGCTATTTATATGAAGTTGTACAAAAACGCTTTCTTTCGCCAAGACAGTGCGTTTCTCACTGTTACATGCATTTGAATGGGGAACTCCACCGAAACAAAGTATAGGTTTTCATTATGTGAATAACTTGGAAATCTTAGCTCAAACAGCTGCAAAACCTGTTTTCCCAGCACGGAGACCTTGAGTTCTATAAGATAAAGCCGTAAACATGTTTGTCTGAGTCTTCTATCAAAAGTTACAGCTATTTATATGAAGTTGTACAAAAACGCTTTCTTTCGCCAAGACAGTGCGTTTCTCACTGTTACATTCATTTGAATGGGGAACTCGACCGAAACAAAGTATAGGTTTTCATTATGTGAATAACTTGGAAATCTTAGCTCAAACAGCTGCAAAACCTGTTTTCCCAGCACGGGAACCTTGAGTTCTATAAGATAAAGCCATAAACATGTGTATCCGAGTCTTCTATCAAAAGTTACAGCTATTCATATGAAGTTGTACAAAATAGCTTTCTTTCGCCAAGACAGTGCGTTTCTCACTGTTACATGCATTTGAATGGGGAACTCGACCGAAACAAAGTATAGGTTTTCATTATGTGAATAACTTGGAAATCTTAGCTCAAACAGCTGCAAAACCTGTTTGCCCAGCACGGAGACCTTGAGTTCTATAAGATAAAGCCATAAACATGTGTATCCGAGTCTTCTATCAAAAGTTACAGCTATTTATATGAAGTTGTACAAAAACGCTTTCTTTCGCCAAGACAGTGCGTTTCTCACTGTTACATGCATTTGAATGGGGAACTCGACCGAAACAAAGTATAGGTTTTCATTATGTGAATAACTTGGAAATCTTAGCTCAAACAGCTGCAAAACCTGTTTTCCCAGCACGGAGACCTTGAGTTCTATAAGATAAAGCCATAAACATGTTTGTGTGAGTCTTCTATCAAAAGTTACAGCTATTTATATGAAGTTATACAAAAACGCTTTCTTTCGCCAAGACAGTGCGTTTCTCACTGTTACATGCATTTGAATGGGGAACTCGACCGAAACAAAGTATAGGTTTTCATTATGTGAATAACTTGGAAATCTTAGCTCAAACAGCTGCAAATCCTGTTTTCCCAGCACGGGTACCTTGAGCTCTATAAGATAAAGCCATAAACATGTGTATCCGAGTCTTCTATCAAAAGTTACAGCTATTCATATGAAGTTGTACAAAAACGCTTTCTTTCGCCAAGACAGTGCGTTTCTCACTGTTACATGCATTTGAATGGGGAACTCAACCGAAACAAAGTATAGGTTTTCATTATGTGAATAACTTGGAAATCTTAGCTCAAACAGCTGCAAAACCTGTTTTCCCAGCACGGAGACCTTGAGTTCTATAAGATAAAGCCATAAACATGTTTGTCTGAGTCTTCTATCAAAAGTTACAGCTATTTATATGAAGTTGTACAAAAACGCTTTCTTTCGCCAAGACAGTGCGTTTCTCACTGTTACATGCATTTGAATGGGGAACTCCACCGAAACAAAGTATAGGTTTTCATTATGTGAATAACTTGGAAATCTTAGCTCAAACAGCTGCAAAACCTGTTTTCCCAGCACGGAGACCTTGAGTTCTATAAGATAAAGCCGTAAACATGTTTGTCTGAGTCTTCTATCAAAAGTTACAGCTATTTATATGAAGTTGTACAAAAACGCTTTCTTTCGCCAAGACAGTGCGTTTCTCACTGTTACATTCATTTGAATGGGGAACTCGACCGAAACAAAGTATAGGTTTTCATTATGTGAATAACTTGGAAATCTTAGCTCAAACAGCTGCAAAACCTGTTTTCCCAGCACGGGAACCTTGAGTTCTATAAGATAAAGCCATAAACATGTGTATCCGAGTCTTCTATCAAAAGTTACAGCTATTCATATGAAGTTGTACAAAAACGCTTTCTTTCGCCAAGACAGTGCGTTTCTCACTGTTACATGCATTTGAATGGGGAACTCGACCGAAACAAAGTATAGGTTTTCATTATGTGAATAACTTGGAAATCTTAGCTCAAACAGCTGCAAAACCTGTTTGCCCAGCACGGAGACCTTGAGTTCTATAAGATAAAGCCATAAACATGTGTATCCGAGTCTTCTATCAAAAGTTACAGCTATTTATATGAAGTTGTACAAAAACGCTTTCTTTCGCCAAGACAGTGCGTTTCTCACTGTTACATGCATTTGAATGGGGAACTCGACCGAAACAAAGTATAGGTTTTCATTATGTGAATAACTTGGAAATCTTAGCTCAAACAGCTGCAAAACCTGTTTTCCCAGCACGGAGACCTTGAGTTCTATAAGATAAAGCCATAAACATGTTTGTGTGAGTCTTCTATCAAAAGTTACAGCTATTTATATGAAGTTATACAAAAACGCTTTCTTTCGCCAAGACAGTGCGTTTCTCACTGTTACATGCATTTGAATGGGGAACTCGACCGAAACAAAGTATAGGTTTTCATTATGTGAATAACTTGGAAATCTTAGCTCAAACAGCTGCAAATCCTGTTTTCCCAGCACGGGTACCTTGAGCTCTATAAGATAAAGCCATAAACATGTGTATCCGAGTCTTCTATCAAAAGTTACAGCTATTCATATGAAGTTGTACAAAAACGCTTTCTTTCGCCAAGACAGTGCGTTTCTCACTGTTACATGCATTTGAATGGGGAACTCAACCGAAACAAAGTATAGGTTTTCATTATGTGAATAACTTGGAAATCTTAGCTCAAACAGCTGCAAAACCTGTTTTCCCAGCACGGAGACCTTGAGTTCTATAAGATAAAGCCATAAACATGTTTGTCTGAGTCTTCTATCAAAAGTTACAGCTATTTATATGAAGTTGTACAAAAACGCTTTCTTTCGCCAAGACAGTGCGTTTCTCACTGTTACATGCATTTGAATGGGGAACTCGACCGAAACAAAGTATAGGTTTTCATTATGTGAATAACTTGGAAATCTTAGCTCAAACAGCTGCAAAACCTGTTTGCCCAGCACGGAGACCTTGAGTTCTATAAGATAAAGCCATAAACATGTGTATCCGAGTCTTCTATCAAAAGTTACAGCTATTTATATGAAGTTGTACAAAAACGCTTTCTTTCGCCAAGACAGTGCGTTTCTCACTGTTACATGCATTTGAATGGGGAACTCGACCGAAACAAAGTATAGGTTTTCATTATGTGAATAACTTGGAAATCTTAGCTCAAACAGCTGCAAAACCTGTTTTCCCAGCACGGAGACCTTGAGTTCTATAAGATAAAGCCATAAACATGTTTGTCTGAGTCTTCTATCAAAAGTTACAGCTATTTATATGAAGTTATACAAAAACGCTTTCTTTCGCCAAGACAGTGCGTTTCTCACTGTTACATGCATTTGAATGGGGAACTCGACCGAAACAAAGTATAGGTTTTCATTATGTGAATAACTTGGAAATCTTAGCTCAAACAGCTGCAAATCCTGTTTTCCCAGCACGGGTACCTTGAGCTCTATAAGATAAAGCCATAAACATGTGTATCCGAGTCTTCTATCAAAAGTTACAGCTATTCATATGAAGTTGTACAAAAACGCTTTCTTTCGCCAAGACAGTGCGTTTCTCACTGTTACATGCATTTGAATGGGGAACTCAACCGAAACAAAGTATAGGTTTTCATTATGTGAATAACTTGGAAATCTTAGCTCAAACAGCTGCAAAACCTGTTTTCCCAGCACGGAGACCTTGAGTTCTATAAGATAAAGCCATAAACATGTTTGTCTGAGTCTTCTATCAAAAGTTACAGCTATTTATATGAAGTTGTACAAAAACGCTTTCTTTCGCCAAGACAGTGCGTTTCTCACTGTTACATGCATTTGAATGGGGAACTCGACCGAAACAAAGTATAGGTTTTCATTATGTGAATAACTTGGAAATCTTAGCTCAAACAGCTGCAAAACCTGTTTTCCCAGCACGGAGACTTTGAGTTCTATAAGATAAAGCCATAAACATGTTTGTCTGAGTCTTCTATCAAAAGTTACAGCTATTTATATGAAGTTGTACAAAAACGCTTTCTTTCGCCAAGACAGTGCGTTTCTCACTGTTACATGCATTTGAATGGGGAACTCCACCAAAACAAAGTATAGGTTTTCATTATGTGAATAACTTGGAAATCTTAGCTCAAACAGCTGCAAAACCTGTTTTGCCAGCACGGAGACCTTGAGTTCTATAAGATAAAGCCATAAACATGTTTGTCTGAGTCTTCTATCAAAAGTTACAGCTATTTATATGAAGTTGTACAAAAACGCTTTCTTTCGCCAAGACAGTGCGTTTCTCACTGTTACATGCATTTGAATGGGGAACTCCACCAAAACAAAGTATAGGTTTTCATTATGTGAATAACTTGGAAATCTTAGCTCAAACAGCTGCAAAACCTGTTTGCCCAGCACGGAGACCTTGAGTTCTATAAGATAAAGCCATAAACATGTGTATCCGAGTCTTCTATCAAAAGTTACAGCTATTTATATGAAGTTGTACAAAAACGCTTTCTTTCGCCAAGACAGTGCGTTTCTCACTGTTACATGCATTTGAATGGGGAACTCCACCGAAACAAAGTATAGGTTTTCATTATGTGAATAACTTGGAAATCTTAGCTCAAACAGCTGCAAAACCTGTTTTCCCAGCACGGAGACCTTGAGTTCTATAAGATAAAGCCATAAACATGTTTGTGTGAGTCTTCTATCAAAAGTTACAGCTATTTATATGAAGTTATACAAAAACGCTTTCTTTCGCCAAGACAGTGCGTTTCTCACTGTTACATGCATTTGAATGGGGAACTCGACCGAAACAAAGTATAGGTTTTCATTATGTGAATAACTTGGAAATCTTAGCTCAAACAGCTGCAAAACCAGTTTTCCCAGCACGGGAACATTGAGTTCTATAAGATAAAGCCATAAACATGTTTGTCTGAGTCTTCTATCAAAAGTTACAGCTATTCATATGAAGTTGTACAAAAACGCTTTCTTTCGCCAAGACAGTGCGTTTCTCACTGTTACATGCATTTGAATGGGGAACTCAACCGAAACAAAGTATAGGTTTTCATTATGTGAATAACTTGGAAATCTTAGCTCAAACAGCTGCAAAACCTGTTTTCCCAGCACGGAGACCTTGAGTTCTATAAGATAAAGCCATAAACATGTTTGTCTGAGTCTTCTATCAAAAGTTACAGCTATTTATATGAAGTTGTACAAAAACGCTTTCTTTCGCCAAGACAGTGCGTTTCTCACTGTTACATGCATTTGAATGGGGAACTCGACCGAAACAAAGTATAGGTTTTCATTATGTGAATAACTTGGAAATCTTAGCTCAAACAGCTGCAAAACCTGTTTTGCCAGCACGGAGACTTTGAGTTCTATAAGATAAAGCCATAAACATGTTTGTCTGAGTCTTCTATCAAAAGTTACAGCTATTTATATGAAGTTGTACAAAAACGCTTTCTTTCGCCAAGACAGTGCGTTTCTCACTGTTACATGCATTTGAATGGGGAACTCCACCAAAACAAAGTATAGGTTTTCATTATGTGAATAACTTGGAAATCTTAGCTCAAACAGCTGCAAAACCTGTTTGCCCAGCACGGAGACCTTGAGTTCTATAAGATAAAGCCATAAACATGTGTATCCGAGTCTTCTATCAAAAGTTACAGCTATTTATATGAAGTTGTACAAAAACGCTTTCTTTCGCCAAGACAGTGCGTTTCTCACTGTTACATGCATTTGAATGGGGAACTCCACCGAAACAAAGTATAGGTTTTCATTATGTGAATAACTTGGAAATCTTAGCTCAAACAGCTGCAAAACCTGTTTGCCCAGCACGGAGACCTTGAGTTCTATAAGATAAAGCCATAAACATGTTTGTCTGAGTCTTCTATCAAAAGTTACAGCTATTTATATGAAGTTGTACAAAAACGCTTTCTTTCGCCAAGACAGTGCGTTTCTCACTGTTACATGCATTTGAATGGGGAACTCCACCGAAACAAAGTATAGGTTTTCATTATGTGAATAACTTGGAAATCTTAGCTCAAACAGCTGCAAAACCTGTTTTCCCAGCACGGGAACCTTGAGCTCTATAAGATAAAGCCATAAACATGTGTATCCGAGTCTTCTATCAAAAGTTACAGCTATTTAAATGAAGTTGTACAAAAACGCTTTCTTTCGCCAAGACAGTGCGTTTCTCACTGTTACATGCATTTGAATGGGGAACTCGACCGAAACAAAGTATAGGTTTTCATTATGTGAATAACTTGGAAATCTTAGCTCAAACAGCTGCAAAACCTGTTTTCCCAGCACGGAGACCTTGAGTTCTATAAGATAAAGCCATAAACATGTTTGTCTGAGTCTTCTATCAAAAGTTACAGCTATTTATATGAAGTTGTACAAAAACGCTTTCTTTCGCCAAGACAGTGCGTTTCTCACTGTTACATGCATTTGAATGGGGAACTCCACCAAAACAAAGTATAGGTTTTCATTATGTGAATAACTTGGAAATCTTAGCTCAAACAGCTGCAAAACCTGTTTGCCCAGCACGGAGACCTTGAGTTCTATAAGATAAAGCCATAAACATGTGTATCCGAGTCTTCTATCAAAAGTTACAGCTATTTATATGAAGTTGTACAAAAACGCTTTCTTTCGCCAAGACAGTGCGTTTCTCACTGTTACATGCATTTGAATGGGGAACTCCACCGAAACAAAGTATAGGTTTTCATTATGTGAATAACTTGGAAATCTTAGCTCAAACAGCTGCAAAACCTGTTTGCCCAGCACGGAGACCTTGAGTTCTATAAGATAAAGCCATAAACATGTTTGTCTGAGTCTTCTATCAAAAGTTACAGCTATTTATATGAAGTTGTACAAAAACGCTTTCTTTCGCCAAGACAGTGCGTTTCTCACTGTTACATGCATTTGAATGGGGAACTCCACCGAAACAAAGTATAGGTTTTCATTATGTGAATAACTTGGAAATCTTAGCTCAAACAGCTGCAAAACCTGTTTTCCCAGCACGGGAACCTTGAGCTCTATAAGATAAAGCCATAAACATGTGTATCCGAGTCTTCTATCAAAAGTTACAGCTATTTAAATGAAGTTGTACAAAAACGCTTTCTTTCGCCAAGACAGTGCGTTTCTCACTGTTACATGCATTTGAATGGGGAACTCGACCGAAACAAAGTATAGGTTTTCATTATGTGAATAACTTGGAAATCTTAGCTCAAACAGCTGCAAAACCTGTTTTCCCAGCACGGAGACCTTGAGTTCTATAAGATAAAGCCATAAACATGTTTGTGTGAGTCTTCTATCAAAAGTTACAGCTATTTATATGAAGTTATACAAAAACGCTTTCTTTCGCCAAGACAGTGCGTTTCTCACTGTTACATGCATTTGAATGGGGAACTCGACCGAAACAAAGTATAGGTTTTCATTATGTGAATAACTTGGAAATCTTAGCTCAAACAGCTGCAAAACCTGTTTTCCCAGCACGGGAACATTGAGTTCTATAAGATAAAGCCATAAACGTGTTTGTCTGAGTCTTCTATGAAAAGTTACAGCTATTTATATGAAGTTGTACAAAAACGCTTTCTTTCGCCAAGACAGTGCGTTTCTCACTGTTACATGCATTTGAATGGGGAACTCGACCGAAACAAAGTATAGGTTTTCATTATGTGAATAACTTGGAAATCTTAGCTCAAACAGCTGCAAAACCTGTTTTCCCAGCACGGGTACCTTGAGCTCTATAAGATAAAGCCATAAACATGTGTATCCGAGTCTTCTATCAAAAGTTACAGCTATTCATATGAAGTTGTACAAAAACGCTTTCTTTCGCCAAGACAGTGCGTTTCTCACTGTTACATGCATTTGAATGGGGAACTCGACCGAAACAAAGTATAGGTTTTCATTATGTGAATAACTTGGAAATCTTAGCTCAAACAGCTGCAAAACCTGTATGCCCAGCACGGGAACCTTGAGTTCTATAAGATAAAGCCATAAACATGTGTATCCGAGTCTTCTATCAAAAGTTACAGCTATTTATATGAAGTTGTACAAAAACGCTTTCTTTCGCCAAGACAGTGCGTTTCTCACTGTTACATGCATTTGAATGGGGAACTCGACCGAAACAAAGTATAGGTTTTCATTATGTGAATAACTTGGAAATCTTAGCTCAAACAGCTGCAAAACCTGTTTTCCCAGCACGGAGACCTTGAGTTCTATAAGATAAAGCCATAAACATGTTTGTCTGAGTCTTCTATCAAAAGTTACAGCTATTTATATGAAGTTGTACAAAAACGCTTTCTTTCGCCAAGACAGTGCGTTTCTCACTGTTACATGCATTTGAATGGGGAACTTGACCGAAACAAAGTATAGGTTTTCACTATGTGAATAACTTGGAAATCTTAGCTCAAACAGCTGCAAAACCTGTTTTCCCAGCACGGGAACCTTGAGTTCTATAAGATAAAGCCATAAACATGTGTATCCGAGTCTTCTATCAAAAGTTACAGCTATTCATATGAAGTTGTACAAAAACGCTTTCTTTCGCCAAGACAGTGCGTTTCTCACTGTTACATGCATTTGAATGGGGAACTCCACCAAAACAAAGTATAGGTTTTCATTATGTGAATAACTTGGAAATCTTAGCTCAAACAGCTGCAAAACCTGTTTTCCCAGCACGGGAACCTTGAGTTCTATAAGATAAAGCCATAAACATGTTTGTCTGAGTCTTCTATCAAAAGTTACAGCTATTTATATGAAGTTGTACAAAATAGCTTTCTTTCGCCAAGACAGTGCGTTTCTCACTGTTACATGCATTTGAATGGGGAACTCCACCGAAACAAAGTATAGGTTTTCATTATGTGAATAACTTGGAAATCTTAGCTCAAACAGCTGCAAAACCTGTTTTCCCAGCACGGGAACCTTGAGTTCTATAAGATAAAGCCATAAACATGTTTGTCTGAGTCTTCTATCAAAAGTTACAGCTATTTATATGAAGTTGTACAAAATAGCTTTCTTTCGCCAAGACAGTGCGTTTCTCACTGTTACATGCATTTGAATGGGGAACTCGACCGAAACAAAGTATAGGTTTTCATTATGTGAATAACTTGGAAATCTTAGCTCAAACAGCTGCAAAACCTGTTTTCCCAGCACGGGAACCTTGAGTTCTATAAGATAAAGCCATAAACATGTGTATCCGAGTCTTCTATCAAAAGTTACAGCTATTTATATGAAGTTGTACAAAAACGCTTTCTTTTGCCAAGACAGTGCGTTTCTCACTGTTACATGCATTTGAATGGGGAACTCCACCAAAACAAAGTATAGGCTTTCATTATGTGAATAACTTGGAAATCTTAGCTCAAACAGCTGCAAAACCTGTTTTCCCAGCACGGGAACCTTGAGTTCTATAAGATAAAGCCATAAACATGTGTATCCGAGTCTTCTATCAAAAGTTACAGCTATTCATATGAAGTTGTACAAAAACGCTTTCTTTCGCCAAGACAGTGCGTTTCTCACTGTTACATGCATTTGAATGGGGAACTCGACCGAAACAAAGTATAGGTTTTCATTATGTGAATAACTTGGAAATCTTAGTTCAAACAGCTGCAAAACCTGTTTTCCCAGCACGGGAACCTTGAGTTCTATAAGATAAAGCCATAAACATGTTTGTCTGAGTCTTCTATCAAAAGTTACAGCTATTTATATGAAGTTGTACAAAATAGCTTTCTTTCGCCAAGACAGTGCGTTTCTCACTGTTACATGCATTTGAATGGGGAACTCGACCGAAACAAAGTATAGGTTTTCATTATGTGAATAACTTGGAAATCTTAGCTCAAACAGCTGCAAAACCTGTTTTCCCAGCACGGGAACCTTGAGTTCTATAAGATAAAGCCATAAACATGTGTATCCGAGTCTTCTATCAAAAGTTACAGCTATTTATATGAAGTTGTACAAAATAGATTTCTTTCGCCAAGACAGTGCGTTTCTCACTGTTACATGCATTTGAATGGGGAACTCGACCGAAACAAAGTATAGGTTTTCATTATGTGAATAACTTGGAAATCTTAGCTCAAACAGCTGCAAAACCTGTTTTCCCAGCACGGGAACCTTGAGTTCTATAAGATAAAGCCATAAACATGTGTATCCGAGTCTTCTATCAAAAGTTACAGCTATTCATATGAAGTTGTACAAAAACGCTTTCTTTCGCCAAGACAGTGCGTTTCTCACTGTTACATGCATTTGAATGGGGAACTCCACCGAAACAAAGTATAGGTTTTCATTATGTGAATAACGTGGAAATCTTAGTTCAAACAGCTGCAAAACCTGTTTTCCCAGCACGGGAACCTTGAGTTCTATAAGATAAAGCCATAAACATGTTTGTCTGAGTCTTCTATCAAAAGTTACAGCTATTTATATGAAGTTGTACAAAATAGCTTTCTTTCGCCAAGACAGTGCGTTTCTCACTGTTACATGCATTTGAATGGGGAACTCGACCGAAACAAAGTATAGGTTTTCATTATGTGAATAACTTGGAAATCTTAGCTCAAACAGCTGCAAAACCTGTTTTCCCAGCACGGGAACCTTGAGTTCTATAAGATAAAGCCATAAACATGTGTATCCGAGTCTTCTATCAAAAGTTACAGCTATTTATATGAAGTTGTACAAAATAGATTTCTTTCGCCAAGACAGTGCGTTTCTCACTGTTACATGCATTTGAATGGGGAACTCGACCGAAACAAAGTATAGGTTTTCATTATGTGAATAACTTGGAAATCTTAGTTCAAACAGCTGCAAAACCTGTTTTCCCAGCACGGGAACCTTGAGTTCTATAAGATAAAGCCATAAACATGTTTGTCTGAGTCTTCTATCAAAAGTTACAGCTATTTATATGAAGTTGTACAAAAACGCTTTCTTTCGCCAAGACAGTGCGTTTCTCACTGTTACATGCATTTGAATGGGGAACTCGACCGAAACAAAGTATAGGTTTTCATTATGTGAATAACTTGGAAATCTTAGCTCAAACAGCTGCAAAACCTGTTTTCCCAGCACGGGAACCTTGAGTTCTATAAGATAAAGCCATAAACATGTGTATCCGAGTCTTCTATCAAAAGTTACAGCTATTTATATGAAGTTGTACAAAATAGCTTTCTTTCGCCAAGACAGTGCGTTTCTCACTGTTACATGCATTTGAATGGGGAACTCGACCGAAACAAAGTATAGGTTTTCATTATGTGAATAACTTGGAAATCTTAGCTCAAACAGCTGCAAAACCTGTTTTCCCAGCAAGGGAACCTTGAGTTCTATAAGATAAAGCCATAAACATGTTTGTCTGAGTCTTCTATCAAAAGTTACAGCTATTCATATGAAGTTGTACAAAAACGCTTTCTTTCGCCAAGACAGTGCGTTTCTCACTGTTACATGCATTTGAATGGGGAACTCGACCGAAACAAAGTATAGGTTTTCATTATGTGAATAACTTGGAAATCTTAGTTCAAACAGCTGCAAAACCTGTTTTCCCAGCACGGGAACCTTGAGTTCTATAAGATAAAGCCATAAACATGTTTGTCTGAGTCTTCTATCAAAAGTTACAGCTATTTATATGAAGTTGTACAAAAACGCTTTCTTTTGCCAAGATAGTGCGTTTCTCACTGTTACATGCATTTGAATGGGGAACTCCACCAAAACAAAGTATAGGCTTTCATTATGTGAATAACTTGGAAATCTTAGCTCAAACAGCTGCAAAACCTGTTTTCCCAGCACGGGAACCTTGAGTTCTATAAGATAAAGCCATAAACATGTGTATCCGAGTCTTCTATCAAAAGTTACAGCTATTCATATGAAGTTGTACAAAAACGCTTTCTTTCGCCAAGACAGTGCGTTTCTCACTGTTACATGCATTTGAATGGGGAACTCGACCGAAACAAAGTATAGGTTTTCATTATGTGAATAACTTGGAAATCTTAGTTCAAACAGCTGCAAAACCTGTTTTCCCAGCACGGGAACCTTGAGTTCTATAAGATAAAGCCATAAACATGTTTGTCTGAGTCTTCTATCAAAAGTTACAGCTATTTATATGAAGTTGTACAAAATAGCTTTCTTTCGCCAAGACAGTGCGTTTCTCACTGTTACATGCATTTGAATGGGGAACTCGACCGAAACAAAGTATAGGTTTTCATTATGTGAATAACTTGGAAATCTTAGCTCAAACAGCTGCAAAACCTGTTTTCCCAGCACGGGAACCTTGAGTTCTATAAGATAAAGCCATAAACATGTGTATCCGAGTCTTCTATCAAAAGTTACAGCTATTTATATGAAGTTGTACAAAATAGATTTCTTTCGCCAAGACAGTGCGTTTCTCACTGTTACATGCATTTGAATGGGGAACTCGACCGAAACAAAGTATAGGTTTTCATTATGTGAATAACTTGGAAATCTTAGCTCAAACAGCTGCAAAACCTGTTTTCCCAGCACGGGAACCTTGAGTTCTATAAGATAAAGCCATAAACATGTGTATCCGAGTCTTCTATCAAAAGTTACAGCTATTCATATGAAGTTGTACAAAAACGCTTTCTTTCGCCAAGACAGTGCGTTTCTCACTGTTACATGCATTTGAATGGGGAACTCCACCGAAACAAAGTATAGGTTTTCATTATGTGAATAACGTGGAAATCTTAGTTCAAACAGCTGCAAAACCTGTTTTCCCAGCACGGGAACCTTGAGTTCTATAAGATAAAGCCATAAACATGTTTGTCTGAGTCTTCTATCAAAAGTTACAGCTATTTATATGAAGTTGTACAAAATAGCTTTCTTTCGCCAAGACAGTGCGTTTCTCACTGTTACATGCATTTGAATGGGGAACTCGACCGAAACAAAGTATAGGTTTTCATTATGTGAATAACTTGGAAATCTTAGCTCAAACAGCTGCAAAACCTGTTTTCCCAGCACGGGAACCTTGAGTTCTATAAGATAAAGCCATAAACATGTGTATCCGAGTCTTCTATCAAAAGTTACAGCTATTTATATGAAGTTGTACAAAATAGATTTCTTTCGCCAAGACAGTGCGTTTCTCACTGTTACATGCATTTGAATGGGGAACTCGACCGAAACAAAGTATAGGTTTTCATTATGTGAATAACTTGGAAATCTTAGTTCAAACAGCTGCAAAACCTGTTTTCCCAGCACGGGAACCTTGAGTTCTATAAGATAAAGCCATAAACATGTTTGTCTGAGTCTTCTATCAAAAGTTACAGCTATTTATATGAAGTTGTACAAAAACGCTTTCTTTCGCCAAGACAGTGCGTTTCTCACTGTTACATGCATTTGAATGGGGAACTCGACCGAAACAAAGTATAGGTTTTCATTATGTGAATAACTTGGAAATCTTAGCTCAAACAGCTGCAAAACCTGTTTTCCCAGCACGGGAACCTTGAGTTCTATAAGATAAAGCCATAAACATGTGTATCCGAGTCTTCTATCAAAAGTTACAGCTATTTATATGAAGTTGTACAAAATAGCTTTCTTTCGCCAAGACAGTGCGTTTCTCACTGTTACATGCATTTGAATGGGGAACTCGACCGAAACAAAGTATAGGTTTTCATTATGTGAATAACTTGGAAATCTTAGCTCAAACAGCTGCAAAACCTGTTTTCCCAGCAAGGGAACCTTGAGTTCTATAAGATAAAGCCATAAACATGTTTGTCTGAGTCTTCTATCAAAAGTTACAGCTATTCATATGAAGTTGTACAAAAACGCTTTCTTTCGCCAAGACAGTGCGTTTCTCACTGTTACATGCATTTGAATGGGGAACTCGACCGAAACAAAGTATAGGTTTTCATTATGTGAATAACTTGGAAATCTTAGTTCAAACAGCTGCAAAACCTGTTTTCCCAGCACGGGAACCTTGAGTTCTATAAGATAAAGCCATAAACATGTTTGTCTGAGTCTTCTATCAAAAGTTACAGCTATTTATATGAAGTTGTACAAAATAGCTTTCTTTCGCCAAGACAGTGCGTTTCTCACTGTTACATGCATTTGAATGGGGAACTCGACCGAAACAAAGTATAGGTTTTCATTATGTGAATAACTTGGAAATCTTAGCTCAAACAGCTGCAAAACCTGTTTTCCCAGCACGGGAACCTTGAGTTCTATAAGATAAAGCCATAAACATGTGTATCCGAGTCTTCTATCAAAAGTTACAGCTATTTATATGAAGTTGTACAAAATAGATTTCTTTCGCCAAGACAGTGCGTTTCTCACTGTTACATGCATTTGAATGGGGAACTCGACCGAAACAAAGTATAGGTTTTCATTATGTGAATAACTTGGAAATCTTAGCTCAAACAGCTGCAAAACCTGTTTTCCCAGCACGGGAACCTTGAGTTCTATAAGATAAAGCCATAAACATGTGTATCCGAGTCTTCTATCAAAAGTTACAGCTATTCATATGAAGTTGTACAAAAACGCTTTCTTTCGCCAAGACAGTGCGTTTCTCACTGTTACATGCATTTGAATGGGGAACTCGACCGAAACAAAGTATAGGTTTTCATTATGTGAATAACTTGGAAATCTTAGTTCAAACAGCTGCAAAACCTGTTTTCCCAGCACGGGAACCTTGAGTTCTATAAGATAAAGCCATAAACATGTTTGTCTGAGTCTTCTATCAAAAGTTACAGCTATTTATATGAAGTTGTACAAAATAGCTTTCTTTCGCCAAGACAGTGCGTTTCTCACTGTTACATGCATTTGAATGGGGAACTCGACCGAAACAAAGTATAGGTTTTCATTATGTGAATAACTTGGAAATCTTAGCTCAAACAGCTGCAAAACCTGTTTTCCCAGCACGGGAACCTTGAGTTCTATAAGATAAAGCCATAAACATGTGTATCCGAGTCTTCTATCAAAAGTTACAGCTATTTATATGAAGTTGTACAAAATAGCTTTCTTTCGCCAAGACAGTGCGTTTCTCACTGTTACATGCATTTGAATGGGGAACTCGACCGAAACAAAGTATAGGTTTTCATTATGTGAATAACTTGGAAATCTTAGCTCAAACAGCTGCAAAACCTGTTTTCCCAGCAAGGGAACCTTGAGTTCTATAAGATAAAGCCATAAACATGTTTGTCTGAGTCTTCTATCAAAAGTTACAGCTATTTATATGAAGTTGTACAAAATAGCTTTCTTTCGCCAAGACAGTGCGTTTCTCACTGTTACATGCATTTGAATGGGGAACTCCACCGAAACAAAGTATAGGTTTTCATTATGTGAATAACTTGGAAATCTTAGCTCAAACAGCTGCAAAACCTGTTTTCCCAGCACGGGTACCTTGAGCTCTATAAGATAAAGCCATAAACATGTGTATCCGAGTCTTCTATCAAAAGTTACAGCTATTCATATGAAGTTGTACAAAAACGCTTTCTTTCGCCAAGACAGTGCGTTTCTCACTGTTACATGCATTTGAATAGGGAACTCCACCGAAACAAAGTATAGGTTTTCATTATGTGAATAACTTGGAAATCTTAGCTCAAACAGCTGCAAAACCTGTTTTCCCAGCACGGGTACCTTGAGCTCTATAAGATAAAGCCATAAACATGTGTATCCGAGTCTTCTATCAAAAGTTACAGCTATTCATATGAAGTTGTACAAAAACGCTTTCTTTCGCCAAGACAGTGCGTTTCTCACTGTTACATGCATTTGAATGGGGAACTCGACCGAAACAAAGTATAGGTTTTCATTATGTGAATAACTTGGAAATCTTAGCTCAAACAGCTGCAAAACCTGTATGCCCAGCACGGGAACCTTGAGTTCTATAAGATAAAGCCATAAACATGTTTGTCTGAGTCTTCTATCAAAAGTTACAGCTATTTATATGAAGTTGTACAAAAACGCTTTCTTTCGCCAAGACAGTGCGTTTCTCACTGTTACATGCATTTGAATGGGGAACTCCACCAAAACAAAGTATAGGTTTTCATTATGTGAATAACTTGGAAATCTTAGCTCAAACAGCTGCAAAACCTGTTTTCCCAGCACGGGAACCTTGAGTTCTATAAGATAAAGCCATAAACATGTGTATCCGAGTCTTCTATCAAAAGTTACAGCTATTCATATGAAGTTGTACAAAAACGCTTTCTTTCGCCAAGACAGTGCGTTTCTCACTGTTACATGCATTTGAATGGGGAACTCGACCGAAACAAAGTATAGGTTTTCATTATGTGAATAACTTGGAAATCTTAGCTCAAACAGCTGCAAATCCTGTTTTCCCAGCACGGGTACCTTGAGCTCTATAAGATAAAGCCATAAACATGTGTATCCGAGTCTTCTATCAAAAGTTACAGCTATTCATATGAAGTTGTACAAAAACGCTTTCTTTCGCCAAGACAGTGCGTTTCTCACTGTTACATGCATTTGAATGGGGAACTCCACCGAAACAAAGTATAGGTTTTCATTATGTGAATAACTTGGAAATCTTAGCTCAAACAGCTGCAAAACCTGTATGCCCAGCACGGGAACCTTGAGTTCTATAAGATAAAGCCATAAACATGTGTATCCGAGTCTTCTATCAAAAGTTACAGCTATTTATATGAAGTTGTACAAAAACGCTTTCTTTCGCCAAGACAGTGCGTTTCTCACTGTTACATGCATTTGAATGGGGAACTCGACCGAAACAAAGTATAGGTTTTCATTATGTGAATAACTTGGAAATCTTAGCTCAAACAGCTGCAAAACCTGTTTTCCCAGCACGGAGACCTTGAGTTCTATAAGATAAAGCCATAAACATGTTTGTCTGAGTCTTCTATCAAAAGTTACAGCTATTTATATGAAGTTGTACAAAAACGCTTTCTTTCGCCAAGACAGTGCGTTTCTCACTGTTACATGCATTTGAATGGGGAACTTGACCGAAACAAAGTATAGGTTTTCACTATGTGAATAACTTGGAAATCTTAGCTCAAACAGCTGCAAAACCTGTTTTCCCAGCACGGGAACCTTGAGTTCTATAAGATAAAGCCATAAACATGTGTATCCGAGTCTTCTATCAAAAGTTACAGCTATTCATATGAAGTTGTACAAAAACGCTTTCTTTCGCCAAGACAGTGCGTTTCTCACTGTTACATGCATTTGAATGGGGAACTCCACCAAAACAAAGTATAGGTTTTCATTATGTGAATAACTTGGAAATCTTAGCTCAAACAGCTGCAAAACCTGTTTTCCCAGCACGGGAACCTTGAGTTCTATAAGATAAAGCCATAAACATGTGTATCCGAGTCTTCTATCAAAAGTTACAGCTATTTATATGAAGTTGTACAAAATAGCTTTCTTTCGCCAAGACAGTGCGTTTCTCACTGTTACATGCATTTGAATGGGGAACTCCACCGAAACAAAGTATAGGTTTTCATTATGTGAATAACTTGGAAATCTTAGCTCAAACAGCTGCAAAACCTGTTTTCCCAGCACGGGTACCTTGAGCTCTATAAGATAAAGCCATAAACATGTGTATCCGAGTCTTCTATCAAAAGTTACAGCTATTCATATGAAGTTGTACAAAAACGCTTTCTTTCGCCAAGACAGTGCGTTTCTCACTGTTACATGCATTTGAATGGGGAACTCCACCGAAACAAAGTATAGGTTTTCATTATGTGAATAACTTGGAAATCTTAGCTCAAACAGCTGCAAAACCTGTTTTCCCAGCACGGAGACTTTGAGTTCTATAAGATAAAGCCATAAACATGTTTGTCTGAGTCTTCTATCAAAAGTTACAGCTATTTATATGAAGTTGTACAAAAACGCTTTCTTTTGCCAAGACAGTGCGTTTCTCACTGTTACATGCATTTGAATGGGGAACTCCACCAAAACAAAGTATAGGTTTTCATTATGTGAATAACTTGGAAATCTTAGCTCAAACAGCTGCAAAACCTGTTTTCCCAGCACGGGAACCTTGAGTTCTATAAGATAAAGCCATAAACATGTGTATCCGAGTCTTCTATCAAAAGTTACAGCTATTCATATGAAGTTGTACAAAAACGCTTTCTTTCGCCAAGACAGTGCGTTTCTCACTGTTACATGCATTTGAATGGGGAACTCGACCGAAACAAAGTATAGGTTTTCATTATGTGAATAACTTGGAAATCTTAGTTCAAACAGCTGCAAAACCTGTTTTCCCAGCACGGGAACCTTGAGTTCTATAAGATAAAGCCATAAACATGTTTGTCTGAGTCTTCTATCAAAAGTTACAGCTATTTATATGAAGTTGTACAAAAACGCTTTCTTTCGCCAAGACAGTGCGTTTCTCACTGTTACATGCATTTGAATGGGGAACTCCACCGAAACAAAGTATAGGTTTTCATTATGTGAATAACTTGGAAATCTTAGCTCAAACAGCTGCAAAACCTGTTTTCCCAGCACGGGAACCTTGAGTTCTATAAGATAAAGCCATAAACATGTGTATCCGAGTCTTCTATCAAAAGTTACAGCTATTTATATGAAGTTGTACAAAATAGCTTTCTTTCGCCAAGACAGTGCGTTTCTCACTGTTACATGCATTTGAATGGGGAACTCGACCGAAACAAAGTATAGGTTTTCATTATGTGAATAACTTGGAAATCTTAGCTCAAACAGCTGCAAAACCTGTTTTCCCAGCACGGGAACCTTGAGTTCTATAAGATAAAGCCATAAACATGTGTATCCGAGTCTTCTATCAAAAGTTACAGCTATTCATATGAAGTTGTACAAAAACGCTTTCTTTCGCCAAGACAGTGCGTTTCTCACTGTTACATGCATTTGAATGGGGAACTCGACCGAAACAAAGTATAGGTTTTCATTATGTGAATAACGTGGAAATCTTAGTTCAAACAGCTGCAAAACCTGTTTTCCCAGCACGGGAACCTTGAGTTCTATAAGATAAAGCCATAAACATGTTTGTCTGAGTCTTCTATCAAAAGTTACAGCTATTTATATGAAGTTGTACAAAATAGCTTTCTTTCGCCAAGACAGTGCGTTTCTCACTGTTACATGCATTTGAATGGGGAACTCGACCGAAACAAAGTATAGGTTTTCATTATGTGAATAACTTGGAAATCTTAGCTCAAACAGCTGCAAAACCTGTTTTCCCAGCACGGGAACCTTGAGTTCTATAAGATAAAGCCATAAACATGTGTATCCGAGTCTTCTATCAAAAGTTACAGCTATTTATATGAAGTTGTACAAAATAGATTTCTTTCGCCAAGACAGTGCGTTTCTCACTGTTACATGCATTTGAATGGGGAACTCGACCGAAACAAAGTATAGGTTTTCATTATGTGAATAACTTGGAAATCTTAGTTCAAACAGCTGCAAAACCTGTTTTCCCAGCACGGGAACCTTGAGTTCTATAAGATAAAGCCATAAACATGTTTGTCTGAGTCTTCTATCAAAAGTTACAGCTATTTATATGAAGTTGTACAAAAACGCTTTCTTTCGCCAAGACAGTGCGTTTCTCACTGTTACATGCATTTGAATGGGGAACTCGACCGAAACAAAGTATAGGTTTTCATTATGTGAATAACTTGGAAATCTTAGCTCAAACAGCTGCAAAACCTGTTTTCCCAGCACGGGAACCTTGAGTTCTATAAGATAAAGCCATAAACATGTGTATCCGAGTCTTCTATCAAAAGTTACAGCTATTTATATGAAGTTGTACAAAATAGCTTTCTTTCGCCAAGACAGTGCGTTTCTCACTGTTACATGCATTTGAATGGGGAACTCGACCGAAACAAAGTATAGGTTTTCATTATGTGAATAACTTGGAAATCTTAGCTCAAACAGCTGCAAAACCTGTTTTCCCAGCACGGGAACCTTGAGTTCTATAAGATAAAGCCATAAACATGTGTATCCGAGTCTTCTATCAAAAGTTACAGCTATTTATATGAAGTTGTACAAAATAGATTTCTTTCGCCAAGACAGTGCGTTTCTCACTGTTACATGCATTTGAATGGGGAACTCGACCGAAACAAAGTATAGGTTTTCATTATGTGAATAACTTGGAAATCTTAGCTCAAACAGCTGCAAAACCTGTTTTCCCAGCACGGGAACCTTGAGTTCTATAAGATAAAGCCATAAACATGTGTATCCGAGTCTTCTATCAAAAGTTACAGCTATTCATATGAAGTTGTACAAAAACGCTTTCTTTCGCCAAGACAGTGCGTTTCTCACTGTTACATGCATTTGAATGGGGAACTCGACCGAAACAAAGTATAGGTTTTCATTATGTGAATAACTTGGAAATCTTAGTTCAAACAGCTGCAAAACCTGTTTTCCCAGCACGGGAACCTTGAGTTCTATAAGATAAAGCCATAAACATGTTTGTCTGAGTCTTCTATCAAAAGTTACAGCTATTTATATGAAGTTGTACAAAATAGCTTTCTTTCGCCAAGACAGTGCGTTTCTCACTGTTACATGCATTTGAATGGGGAACTCGACCGAAACAAAGTATAGGTTTTCATTATGTGAATAACTTGGAAATCTTAGCTCAAACAGCTGCAAAACCTGTTTTCCCAGCACGGGAACCTTGAGTTCTATAAGATAAAGCCATAAACATGTGTATCCGAGTCTTCTATCAAAAGTTACAGCTATTTATATGAAGTTGTACAAAATAGATTTCTTTCGCCAAGACAGTGCGTTTCTCACTGTTACATGCATTTGAATGGGGAACTCGACCGAAACAAAGTATAGGTTTTCATTATGTGAATAACTTGGAAATCTTAGCTCAAACAGCTGCAAAACCTGTTTTCCCAGCACGGGAACCTTGAGTTCTATAAGATAAAGCCATAAACATGTGTATCCGAGTCTTCTATCAAAAGTTACAGCTATTTATATGAAGTTGTACAAAAACGCTTTCTTTCGCCAAGACAGTGCGTTTCTCACTGTTACATGCATTTGAATGGGGAACTCGACCGAAACAAAGTATAGGTTTTCATTATGTGAATAACTTGGAAATCTTAGCTCAAACAGCTGCAAAACCTGTTTTCCCAGCACGGGAACCTTGAGTTCTATAAGATAAAGCCATAAACATGTGTATCCGAGTCTTCTATCAAAAGTTACAGCTATTTATATGAAGTTGTACAAAATAGCTTTCTTTCGCCAAGACAGTGCGTTTCTCACTGTTACATGCATTTGAATGGGGAACTCGACCGAAACAAAGTATAGGTTTTCATTATGTGAATAACTTGGAAATCTTAGCTCAAACAGCTGCAAAACCTGTTTTCCCAGCACGGGAACCTTGAGTTCTATAAGATAAAGCCATAAACATGTGTATCCGAGTCTTCTATCAAAAGTTACAGCTATTTATATGAAGTTGTACAAAATAGATTTCTTTCGCCAAGACAGTGCGTTTCTCACTGTTACATGCATTTGAATGGGGAACTCGACCGAAACAAAGTATAGGTTTTCATTATGTGAATAACTTGGAAATCTTAGCTCAAACAGCTGCAAAACCTGTTTTCCCAGCACGGGAACCTTGAGTTCTATAAGATAAAGCCATAAACATGTGTATCCGAGTCTTCTATCAAAAGTTACAGCTATTCATATGAAGTTGTACAAAAACGCTTTCTTTCGCCAAGACAGTGCGTTTCTCACTGTTACATGCATTTGAATGGGGAACTCGACCGAAACAAAGTATAGGTTTTCATTATGTGAATAACTTGGAAATCTTAGTTCAAACAGCTGCAAAACCTGTTTTCCCAGCACGGGAACCTTGAGTTCTATAAGATAAAGCCATAAACATGTTTGTCTGAGTCTTCTATCAAAAGTTACAGCTATTTATATGAAGTTGTACAAAATAGCTTTCTTTCGCCAAGACAGTGCGTTTCTCACTGTTACATGCATTTGAATGGGGAACTCGACCGAAACAAAGTATAGGTTTTCATTATGTGAATAACTTGGAAATCTTAGCTCAAACAGCTGCAAAACCTGTTTTCCCAGCACGGGAACCTTGAGTTCTATAAGATAAAGCCATAAACATGTGTATCCGAGTCTTCTATCAAAAGTTACAGCTATTTATATGAAGTTGTACAAAATAGATTTCTTTCGCCAAGACAGTGCGTTTCTCACTGTTACATGCATTTGAATGGGGAACTCGACCGAAACAAAGTATAGGTTTTCATTATGTGAATAACTTGGAAATCTTAGTTCAAACAGCTGCAAAACCTGTTTTCCCAGCACGGGAACCTTGAGTTCTATAAGATAAAGCCATAAACATGTTTGTCTGAGTCTTCTATCAAAAGTTACAGCTATTTATATGAAGTTGTACAAAAACGCTTTCTTTCGCCAAGACAGTGCGTTTCTCACTGTTACATGCATTTGAATGGGGAACTCGACCGAAACAAAGTATAGGTTTTCATTATGTGAATAACTTGGAAATCTTAGCTCAAACAGCTGCAAAACCTGTTTTCCCAGCACGGGAACCTTGAGTTCTATAAGATAAAGCCATAAACATGTGTATCCGAGTCTTCTATCAAAAGTTACAGCTATTTATATGAAGTTGTACAAAATAGCTTTCTTTCGCCAAGACAGTGCGTTTCTCACTGTTACATGCATTTGAATGGGGAACTCGACCGAAACAAAGTATAGGTTTTCATTATGTGAATAACTTGGAAATCTTAGCTCAAACAGCTGCAAAACCTGTTTTCCCAGCAAGGGAACCTTGAGTTCTATAAGATAAAGCCATAAACATGTTTGTCTGAGTCTTCTATCAAAAGTTACAGCTATTTATATGAAGTTGTACAAAATAGCTTTCTTTCGCCAAGACAGTGCGTTTCTCACTGTTACATGCATTTGAATGGGGAACTCCACCGAAACAAAGTATAGGTTTTCATTATGTGAATAACTTGGAAATCTTAGCTCAAACAGCTGCAAAACCTGTTTTCCCAGCACGGGTACCTTGAGCTCTATAAGATAAAGCCATAAACATGTGTATCCGAGTCTTCTATCAAAAGTTACAGCTATTCATATGAAGTTGTACAAAAACGCTTTCTTTCGCCAAGACAGTGCGTTTCTCACTGTTACATGCATTTGAATGGGGAACTCCACCGAAACAAAGTATAGGTTTTCATTATGTGAATAACTTGGAAATCTTAGCTCAAACAGCTGCAAAACCTGTTTTCCCAGCACGGAGACTTTGAGTTCTATAAGATAAAGCCATAAACATGTTTGTCTGAGTCTTCTATCAAAAGTTACAGCTATTTATATGAAGTTGTACAAAAACGCTTTCTTTCGCCAAGACAGTGCGTTTCTCACTGTTACATGCATTTGAATGGGGAACTCCACCAAAACAAAGTATAGGTTTTCATTATGTGAATAACTTGGAAATCTTAGCTCAAACAGCTGCAAAACCTGTTTTCCCAGCACGGGAACCTTGAGTTCTATAAGATAAAGCCATAAACATGTGTATCCGAGTCTTCTATCAAAAGTTACAGCTATTCATATGAAGTTGTACAAAAACGCTTTCTTTCGCCAAGACAGTGCGTTTCTCACTGTTACATGCATTTGAATGGGGAACTCGACCGAAACAAAGTATAGGTTTTCATTATGTGAATAACTTGGAAATCTTAGTTCAAACAGCTGCAAAACCTGGTTTCCCAGCACGGGAACCTTGAGTTCTATAAGATAAAGCCATAAACATGTGTATCCGAGTCTTCTATCAAAAGTTACAGCTATTTATATGAAGTTGTACAAAATAGCTTTCTTTCGCCAAGACAGTGCGTTTCTCACTGTTACATGCATTTGAATGGGGAACTCGACCGAAACAAAGTATAGGTTTTCATTATGTGAATAACTTGGAAATCTTAGCTCAAACAGCTGCAAAACCTGTTTTCCCAGCAAGGGAACCTTGAGTTCTATAAGATAAAGCCATAAACATGTTTGTCTGAGTCTTCTATCAAAAGTTACAGCTATTTATATGAAGTTGTACAAAATAGCTTTCTTTCGCCAAGACAGTGCGTTTCTCACTGTTACATGCATTTGAATGGGGAACTCCACCGAAACAAAGTATAGGTTTTCATTATGTGAATAACTTGGAAATCTTAGCTCAAACAGCTGCAAAACCTGTTTTCCCAGCACGGGTACCTTGAGCTCTATAAGATAAAGCCATAAACATGTGTATCCGAGTCTTCTATCAAAAGTTACAGCTATTCATATGAAGTTGTACAAAAACGCTTTCTTTCGCCAAGACAGTGCGTTTCTCACTGTTACATGCATTTGAATGGGGAACTCGACCGAAACAAAGTATAGGTTTTCATTATGTGAATAACTTGGAAATCTTAGCTCAAACAGCTGCAAAACCTGTTTTCCCAGCACGGGTACCTTGAGCTCTATAAGATAAAGCCATAAACATGTGTATCCAAGTCTTCTATCAAAAGTTACAGCTATTCATATGAAGTTGTACAAAAACGCTTTCTTTCGCCAAGACAGTGCGTTTCTCACTGTTACATGCATTTGAATGGGGAACTCGACCGAAACAAAGTATAGGTTTTCATTATGTGAATAACTTGGAAATCTTAGCTCAAACAGCTGCAAAACCTGTTTTCCCAGCACGGGTACCTTGAGCTCTATAAGATAAAGCCATAAACATGTGTATCCGAGTCTTCTATCAAAAGTTACAGCTATTCATATGAAGTTGTACAAAAACGCTTTCTTTCGCCAAGACAGTGCGTTTCTCACTGTTACATGCATTTGAATGGGGAACTCCACCGAAACAAAGTATAGGTTTTCATTATGTGAATAACTTGGAAATCTTAGCTCAAACAGCTGCAAAACCTGTTTTCCCAGCACGGGTACCTTGAGCTCTATAAGATAAAGCCATAAACATGTGTATCCGAGTCTTCTATCAAAAGTTACAGCTATTCATATGAAGTTGTACAAAAACGCTTTCTTTCGCCAAGACAGTGCGTTTCTCACTGTTACATGCATTTGAATGGGGAACTCGACCGAAACAAAGTATAGGTTTTCATTATGTGAATAACTTGGAAATCTTAGCTCAAACAGCTGCAAAACCTGTATGCCCAGCACGGGAACCTTGAGTTCTATAAGATAAAGCCATAAACATGTGTATCCGAGTCTTCTATCAAAAGTTACAGCTATTTATATGAAGTTGTACAAAAACGCTTTCTTTCGCCAAGACAGTGCGTTTCTCACTGTTACATGCATTTGAATGGGGAACTCGACCGAAACAAAGTATAGGTTTTCATTATGTGAATAACTTGGAAATCTTAGCTCAAACAGCTGCAAAACCTGTTTTCCCAGCACGGAGACTTTGAGTTCTATAAGATAAAGCCATAAACATGTTTGTCTGAGTCTTCTATCAAAAGTTACAGCTATTTATATGAAGTTGTACAAAAACGCTTTCTTTCGCCAAGACAGTGCGTTTCTCACTGTTACATGCATTTGAATGGGGAACTCCACCAAAACAAAGTATAGGTTTTCATTATGTGAATAACTTGGAAATCTTAGCTCAAACAGCTGCAAAACCTGTTTTCCCAGCACGGGAACCTTGAGTTCTATAAGATAAAGCCATAAACATGTGTATCCGAGTCTTCTATCAAAAGTTACAGCTATTCATATGAAGTTGTACAAAAACGCTTTCTTTCGCCAAGACAGTGCGTTTCTCACTGTTACATGCATTTGAATGGGGAACTCGACCGAAACAAAGTATAGGTTTTCATTATGTGAATAACTTGGAAATCTTAGTTCAAACAGCTGCAAAACCTGGTTTCCCAGCACGGGAACCTTGAGTTCTATAAGATAAAGCCATAAACATGTTTGTCTGAGTCTTCTATCAAGAGTTACAGCTATTTATATGAAGTTGTACAAAATAGCTTTCTTTCGCCAAGACAGTGCGTTTCTCACTGTTACATGCATTTGAATGGGGAACTCGACCGAAACAAAGTATAGGTTTTCATTATGTGAATAACTTGGAAATCTTAGCTCAAACAGCTGCAAAACCTGTTTGCCCAGCACGGGAACCTTGAGTTCTATAAGATAAAGCCATAAACATGTGTATCCGAGTCTTCTATCAAAAGTTACAGCTATTTATATGAAGTTGTACAAAATAGCTTTCTTTCGCCAAGACAGTGCGTTTCTCACTGTTACATGCATTTGAATGGGGAACTCGACCGAAACAAAGTATAGGTTTTCATTATGTGAATAACTTGGAAATCTTAGCTCAAACAGCTGCAAAACCTGTTTTCCCAGCAAGGGAACCTTGAGTTCTATAAGATAAAGCCATAAACATGTTTGTCTGAGTCTTCTATCAAAAGTTACAGCTATTTATATGAAGTTGTACAAAATAGCTTTCTTTCGCCAAGACAGTGCGTTTCTCACTGTTACATGCATTTGAATGGGGAACTCCACCGAAACAAAGTATAGGTTTTCATTATGTGAATAACTTGGAAATCTTAGCTCAAACAGCTGCAAAACCTGTTTGCCCAGCACGGAGACCTTGAGTTCTATAAGATAAAGCCATAAACATGTGTATCCGAGTCTTCTATCAAAAGTTACAGCTATTTATATGAAGTTGTACAAAAACGCTTTCTTTCGCCAAGACAGTGCGTTTCTCACTGTTACATGCATTTGAATGGGGAACTCCACCAAAACAAAGTATAGGTTTTCATTATGTGAATAACTTGGAAATCTTAGCTCACACAGCTGCAAAACCTGTTTTCCCAGCACGGGAACCTTGAGCTCTATAAGATAAAGCCATAAACATGTGTATCCGAGTCTTCTATCAAAAGTTACAGCTATTCATATGAAGTTGTACAAAAACGCTTTCTTTCGCCAAGACAGTGCGTTTCTCACTGTTACATGCATTTGAATGGGGAACTCGACCGAAACAAAGTATAGGTTTTCATTATGTGAATAACTTGGAAATCTTAGCTCAAACAGCTGCAAAACCTGTTTTCCCAGCACGGGTACCTTGAGCTCTATAAGATAAAGCCATAAACATGTGTATCCGAGTCTTCTATCAAAAGTTACAGCTATTCATATGAAGTTGTACAAAAACGCTTTCTTTCGCCAAGACAGTGCGTTTCTCACTGTTACATGCATTTGAATGGGGAACTCGACCGAAACAAAGTATAGGTTTTCATTATGTGAATAACTTGGAAATCTTAGCTCAAACAGCTGCAAAACCTGTTTTCCCAGCACGGAGACTTTGAGTTCTATAAGATAAAGCCATAAACATGTTTGTCTGAGTCTTCTATCAAAAGTTACAGCTATTTATATGAAGTTGTACAAAAACGCTTTCTTTCGCCAAGACAGTGCGTTTCTCACTGTTACATGCATTTGAATGGGGAACTCGACCGAAACAAAGTATAGGTTTTCATTATGTGAATAACTTGGAAATCTTAGCTCAAACAGCTGCAAAACCTGTTTTCCCAGCACGGAGACTTTGAGTTCTATAAGATAAAGCCATAAACATGTGTATCCGAGTCTTCTATCAAAAGTTACAGCTATTCATATGAAGTTGTACAAAAACGCTTTCTTTCGCCAAGACAGTGCGTTTCTCACTGTTACATGCATTTGAATGGGGAACTCGACCGAAACAAAGTATAGGTTTTCATTATGTGAATAACTTGGAAATCTTAGCTCAAACAGCTGCAAAACCTGTTTTCCCAGCAAGGGAACCTTGAGTTCTATAAGATAAAGCCATAAACATGTTTGTCTGAGTCTTCTATCAAAAGTTACAGCTATTTATATGAAGTTGTACAAAATAGCTTTCTTTCGCCAAGACAGTGCGTTTCTCACTGTTACATGCATTTGAATGGGGAACTCCACCGAAACAAAGTATAGGTTTTCATTATGTGAATAACTTGGAAATCTTAGCTCAAACAGCTGCAAAACCTGTTTTCCCAGCACGGGTACCTTGAGCTCTATAAGATAAAGCCATAAACATGTGTATCCGAGTCTTCTATCAAAAGTTACAGCTATTCATATGAAGTTGTACAAAAACGCTTTCTTTCGCCAAGACAGTGCGTTTCTCACTGTTACATGCATTTGAATGGGGAACTCGACCGAAACAAAGTATAGGTTTTCATTATGTGAATAACTTGGAAATCTTAGCTCAAACAGCTGCAAAACCTGTTTTCCCAGCACGGAGACTTTGAGTTCTATAAGATAAAGCCATAAACATGTTTGTCTGAGTCTTCTATCAAAAGTTACAGCTATTTATATGAAGTTGTACAAAAACGCTTTCTTTCGCCAAGACAGTGCGTTTCTCACTGTTACATGCATTTGAATGGGGAACTCGACCGAAACAAAGTATAGGTTTTCATTATGTGAATAACTTGGAAATCTTAGCTCAAACAGCTGCAAAACCTGTTTTCCCAGCACGGAGACTTTGAGTTCTATAAGATAAAGCCATAAACATGTTTGTCTGAGTCTTCTATCAAAAGTTACAGCTATTTATATGAAGTTGTACAAAAACGCTTTCTTTCGCCAAGACAGTGCGTTTCTCACTGTTACATGCATTTGAATGGGGAACTCCACCAAAACAAAGTATAGGTTTTCATTATGTGAATAACTTGGAAATCTTAGCTCAAACAGCTGCAAAACCTGTTTTCCCAGCACGGGAACCTTGAGTTCTATAAGATAAAGCCATAAACATGTGTATCCGAGTCTTCTATCAAAAGTTACAGCTATTTATATGAAGTTGTACAAAATAGCTTTCTTTCGCCAAGACAGTGCGTTTCTCACTGTTACATGCATTTGAATGGGGAACTCGACCGAAACAAAGTATAGGTTTTCATTATGTGAATAACTTGGAAATCTTAGCTCAAACAGCTGCAAAACCTGTTTTCCCAGCAAGGGAACCTTGAGTTCTATAAGATAAAGCCATAAACATGTTTGTCTGAGTCTTCTATCAAAAGTTACAGCTATTTATATGAAGTTGTACAAAATAGCTTTCTTTCGCCAAGACAGTGCGTTTCTCACTGTTACATGCATTTGAATGGGGAACTCCACCGAAACAAAGTATAGGTTTTCATTATGTGAATAACTTGGAAATCTTAGCTCAAACAGCTGCAAAACCTGTTTGCCCAGCACGGAGACCTTGAGTTCTATAAGATAAAGCCATAAACATGGGTATCCGAGTCTTCTATCAAAAGTTACAGCTATTTATATGAAGTTGTACAAAAACGCTTTCTTTCGCCAAGACAGTGCGTTTCTCACTGTTACATGCATTTGAATGGGGAACTCCACCAAAACAAAGTATAGGTTTTCATTATGTGAATAACTTGGAAATCTTAGCTCACACAGCTGCAAAACCTGTTTTCCCAGCACGGGAACCTTGAGCTCTATAAGATAAAGCCATAAACATGTGTATCCGAGTCTTCTATCAAAAGTTACAGCTATTCATATGAAGTTGTACAAAAACGCTTTCTTTCGCCAAGACAGTGCGTTTCTCACTGTTACATGCATTTGAATGGGGAACTCCACCGAAACAAAGTATAGGTTTTCATTATGTGAATAACTTGGAAATCTTAGCTCAAACAGCTGCAAAACCTGTTTTCCCAGCAAGGGAACCTTGAGTTCTATAAGATAAAGCCATAAACATGTTTGTCTGAGTCTTCTATCAAAAGTTACAGCTATTTATATGAAGTTGTACAAAATAGCTTTCTTTCGCCAAGACAGTGCGTTTCTCACTGTTACATGCATTTGAATGGGGAACTCCACCGAAACAAAGTATAGGTTTTCATTATGTGAATAACTTGGAAATCTTAGCTCAAACAGCTGCAAAACCTGTTTTCCCAGCACGGGTACCTTGAGCTCTATAAGATAAAGCCATAAACATGTGTATCCGAGTCTTCTATCAAAAGTTACAGCTATTCATATGAAGTTGTACAAAAACGCTTTCTTTCGCCAAGACAGTGCGTTTCTCACTGTTACATGCATTTGAATGGGGAACTCGACCGAAACAAAGTATAGGTTTTCATTATGTGAATAACTTGGAAATCTTAGCTCAAACAGCTGCAAAACCTGTTTTCCCAGCACGGAGACTTTGAGTTCTATAAGATAAAGCCATAAACATGTTTGTCTGAGTCTTCTATCAAAAGTTACAGCTATTTATATGAAGTTGTACAAAAACGCTTTCTTTCGCCAAGACAGTGCGTTTCTCACTGTTACATGCATTTGAATGGGGAACTCGACCGAAACAAAGTATAGGTTTTCATTATGTGAATAACTTGGAAATCTTAGCTCAAACAGCTGCAAAACCTGTTTGCCCAGCACGGGAACCTTGAGTTCTATAAGATAAAGCCATAAACATGTGTATCCGAGTCTTCTATCAAAAGTTACAGCTATTTATATGAAGTTGTACAAAATAGCTTTCTTTCGCCAAGACAGTGCGTTTCTCACTGTTACATGCATTTGAATGGGGAACTCGACCGAAACAAAGTATAGGTTTTCATTATGTGAATAACTTGGAAATCTTAGCTCAAACAGCTGCAAAACCTGTTTTCCCAGCAAGGGAACCTTGAGTTCTATAAGATAAAGCCATAAACATGTTTGTCTGAGTCTTCTATCAAAAGTTACAGCTATTTATATGAAGTTGTACAAAATAGCTTTCTTTCGCCAAGACAGTGCGTTTCTCACTGTTACATGCATTTGAATGGGGAACTCCACCGAAACAAAGTATAGGTTTTCATTATGTGAATAACTTGGAAATCTTAGCTCAAACAGCTGCAAAACCTGTTTGCCCAGCACGGAGACCTTGAGTTCTATAAGATAAAGCCATAAACATGGGTATCCGAGTCTTCTATCAAAAGTTACAGCTATTTATATGAAGTTGTACAAAAACGCTTTCTTTCGCCAAGACAGTGCGTTTCTCACTGTTACATGCATTTGAATGGGGAACTCCACCAAAACAAAGTATAGGTTTTCATTATGTGAATAACTTGGAAATCTTAGCTCAAACAGCTGCAAAACCTGTTTTCCCAGCACGGGAACCTTGAGCTCTATAAGATAAAGCCATAAACATGTGTATCCGAGTCTTCTATCAAAAGTTACAGCTATTCATATGAAGTTGTACAAAAACGCTTTCTTTCGCCAAGACAGTGCGTTTCTCACTGTTACATGCATTTGAATGGGGAACTCGACCGAAACAAAGTATAGGTTTTCATTATGTGAATAACTTGGAAATCTTAGCTCAAACAGCTGCAAAACCTGTTTGCCCAGCACGGAGACCTTGAGTTCTATAAGATAAAGCCATAAACATGTGTATCCGAGTCTTCTATCAAAAGTTACAGCTATTTATATGAAGTTGTACAAAAACGCTTTCTTTCGCCAAGACAGTGCGTTTCTCACTGTTACATGCATTTGAATGGGGAACTCGACCGAAACAAAGTATAGGTTTTCATTATGTGAATAACTTGGAAATCTTAGCTCAAACAGCTGCAAAACCTGTTTTCCCAGCACGGGAACCTTGAGCTCTATAAGATAAAGCCATAAACATGTGTATCCGAGTCTTCTATCAAAAGTTACAGCTATTCATATGAAGTTGTACAAAAACGCTTTCTTTCGCCAAGACAGTGCGTTTCTCACTGTTACATGCATTTGAATGGGGAACTCGACCGAAACAAAGTATAGGTTTTCATTATGTGAATAACTTGGAAATCTTAGCTCAAACAGCTGCAAAACCTGTTTGCCCAGCACGGAGACCTTGAGTTCTATAAGATAAAGCCATAAACATGTGTATCCGAGTCTTCTATCAAAAGTTACAGCTATTCATATGAAGTTGTACAAAAACGCTTTCTTTCGCCAAGACAGTGCGTTTCTCACTGTTACATGCATTTGAATGGGGAACTCGACCGAAACAAAGTATAGGTTTTCATTATGTGAATAACTTGGAAATCTTAGCTCAAACAGCTGCAAAACCTGTTTTCCCAGCACGGAGACCTTGAGTTCTATAAGATAAAGCCATAAACATGTTTGTCTGAGTCTTCTATCAAAAGTTACAGCTATTTATATGAAGTTGTACAAAAACGCTTTCTTTCGCCAAGACAGTGCGTTTCTCACTGTTACATGCATTTGAATGGGGAACTCCACCGAAACAAAGTATAGGTTTTCATTATGTGAATAACTTGGAAATCTTAGCTCAAACAGCTGCAAAACCTGTTTTCCCAGCACGGGTACCTTGAGCTCTATAAGATAAAGCCATAAACATGTGTATCCGAGTCTTCTATCAAAAGTTACAGCTATTCATATGAAGTTGTACAAAAACGCTTTCTTTCGCCAAGACAGTGCGTTTCTCACTGTTACATGCATTTGAATGGGGAACTCGACCGAAACAAAGTATAGGTTTTCATTATGTGAATAACTTGGAAATCTTAGCTCAAACAGCTGCAAAACCTGTTTGCCCAGCACGGGAACCTTGAGTTCTATAAGATAAAGCCATAAACATGTGTATCCGAGTCTTCTATCAAAAGTTACAGCTATTTATATGAAGTTGTACAAAATAGATTTCTTTCGCCAAGACAGTGCGTTTCTCACTGTTACATGCATTTGAATGGGGAACTCGACCGAAACAAAGTATAGGTTTTCATTATGTGAATAACTTGGAAATCTTAGCTCAAACAGCTGCAAAACCTGTTTTCCCAGCACGGGAACCTTGAGTTCTATAAGATAAAGCCATAAACATGTTTGTCTGAGTCTTCTATCAAAAGTTACAGCTATTTATATGAAGTTGTACAAAATAGCTTTCTTTCGCCAAGACAGTGCGTTTCTCACTGTTACATGCATTTGAATGGGGAACTCGACCGAAACAAAGTATAGGTTTTCATTATGTGAATAACTTGGAAATCTTAGCTCAAACAGCTGCAAAACCTGTTTTCCCAGCACGGGAACCTTGAGTTCTATAAGATAAAGCCATAAACATGTGTATCCGAGTCTTCTATCAAAAGTTACAGCTATTTATATGAAGTTGTACAAAAACGCTTTCTTTCGCCAAGACAGTGCGTTTCTCACTGTTACATGCATTTGAATGGGGAACTCGACCGAAACAAAGTATAGGTTTTCATTATGTGAATAACTTGGAAATCTTAGCTCAAACAGCTGCAAAACCTGTTTTCCCAGCAAGGGAACCTTGAGTTCTATAAGATAGAGCTATAAACATGTTTGTCTGAGTCTTCTATCAAAAGTTACAGCTATTTATATGAAGTTGTACAAAATAGCTTTCTTTCGCCAAGACAGTGCGTTTCTCACTGTTACATGCATTTGAATGGGGAACTCCACCGAAACAAAGTATAGGTTTTCATTATGTGAATAACTTGGAAATCTTAGCTCAAACAGCTGCAAAACCTGTTTTCCCAGCACGGGTACCTTGAGCTCTATAAGATAAAGCCATAAACATGTGTATCCGAGTCTTCTATCAAAAGTTACAGCTATTCATATGAAGTTGTACAAAAACGCTTTCTTTCGCCAAGACAGTGCGTTTCTCACTGTTACATGCATTTGAATGGGGAACTCGACCGAAACAAAGTATAGGTTTTCATTATGTGAATAACTTGGAAATCTTAGCTCAAACAGCTGCAAAACCTGTTTTCCCAGCACGGGAACCTTGAGTTCTATAAGATAAAGCCATAAACATGTTTGTCTGAGTCTTCTATCAAAAGTTACAGCTATTTATATGAAGTTGTACAAAAACGCTTTCTTTCGCCAAGACAGTGCGTTTCTCACTGTTACATGCATTTGAATGGGGAACTCCACCGAAACAAAGTATAGGTTTTCATTATGTGAATAACTTGGAAATCTTAGCTCAAACAGCTGCAAAACCTGTTTGCCCAGCACGGAGACCTTGAGTTCTATAAGATAAAGCCATAAACATGGGTATCCGAGTCTTCTATCAAAAGTTACAGCTATTTATATGAAGTTGTACAAAAACGCTTTCTTTCGCCAAGACAGTGCGTTTCTCACTGTTACATGCATTTGAATGGGGAACTCCACCGAAACAAAGTATAGGTTTTCATTATGTGAATAACTTGGAAATCTTAGCTCAAACAGCTGCAAAACCTGTTTGCCCAGCACGGAGACCTTGAGTTCTATAAGATAAAGCCATAAACATGGGTATCCGAGTCTTCTATCAAAAGTTACAGCTATTTATATGAAGTTGTACAAAAACGCTTTCTTTCGCCAAGACAGTGCGTTTCTCACTGTTACATGCATTTGAATGGGGAACTCCACCAAAACAAAGTATAGGTTTTCATTATGTGAATAACTTGGAAATCTTAGCTCAAACAGCTGCAAAACCTGTTTGCCCAGCACGGAGACCTTGAGTTCTATAAGATAAAGCCATAAACATGGGTATCCGAGTCTTCTATCAAAAGTTACAGCTATTTATATGAAGTTGTACAAAAACGCTTTCTTTCGCCAAGACAGTGCGTTTCTCACTGTTACATGCATTTGAATGGGGAACTCCACCAAAACAAAGTATAGGTTTTCATTATGTGAATAACTTGGAAATCTTAGCTCAAACAGCTGCAAAACCTGTTTTCCCAGCACGGGAACCTTGAGCTCTATAAGATAAAGCCATAAACATGTGTATCCGAGTCTTCTATCAAAAGTTACAGCTATTCATATGAAGTTGTACAAAAACGCTTTCTTTCGCCAAGACAGTGCGTTTCTCACTGTTACATGCATTTGAATGGGGAACTCGACCGAAACAAAGTATAGGTTTTCATTATGTGAATAACTTGGAAATCTTAGCTCAAACAGCTGCAAAACCTGTTTGCCCAGCACGGAGACCTTGAGTTCTATAAGATAAAGCCATAAACATGTGTATCCGAGTCTTCTATCAAAAGTTACAGCTATTTATATGAAGTTGTACAAAAACGCTTTCTTTCGCCAAGACAGTGCGTTTCTCACTGTTACATGCATTTGAATGGGGAACTCGACCGAAACAAAGTATAGGTTTTCATTATGTGAATAACTTGGAAATCTTAGCTCAAACAGCTGCAAAACCTGTTTTCCCAGCACGGGAACCTTGAGCTCTATAAGATAAAGCCATAAACATGTGTATCCGAGTCTTCTATCAAAAGTTACAGCTATTCATATGAAGTTGTACAAAAACGCTTTCTTTCGCCAAGACAGTGCGTTTCTCACTGTTACATGCATTTGAATGGGGAACTCCACCGAAACAAAGTATAGGTTTTCATTATGTGAATAACTTGGAAATCTTAGCTCAAACAGCTGCAAAACCTGTTTTCCCAGCACGGGAACCTTGAGCTCTATAAGATAAAGCCATAAACATGTGTATCCGAGTCTTCTATCAAAAGTTACAGCTATTTATATGAAGTTGTACAAAATAGCTTTCTTTCGCCAAGACAGTGCGTTTCTCACTGTTACATGCATTTGAATGGGGAACTTGACCGAAACAAAGTATAGGTTTTCATTATGTGAATAACTTGGAAATCTTAGCTCAAACAGCTGCAAAACCTGTTTTCCCAGCACGGAGACCTTGAGTTCTATAAGATAAAGCCATAAACATGTTTGTCTGAGTCTTCTATCAAAAGTTACAGCTATTTATATGAAGTTGTACAAAAACGCTTTCTTTCGCCAAGACAGTGCGTTTCTCACTGTTACATTCATTTGAATGGGGAACTCGACCGAAACAAAGTATAGGTTTTCATTATGTGAATAACTTGGAAATCTTAGCTCAAACAGCTGCAAAACCTGTTTGCCCAGCACGGGAACCTTGAGTTCTATAAGATAAAGCCATAAACATGTGTATCCGAGTCTTCTATCAAAAGTTACAGCTATTTATATGAAGTTGTACAAAAACGCTTTCTTTCGCCAAGACAGTGCGTTTCTCACTGTTACATGCATTTGAATGGGGAACTCCACCGAAACAAAGTATAGGTTTTCATTATGTGAATAACTTGGAAATCTTAGCTCAAACAGCTGCAAAAGCTGTTTTCCCAGCACGGAGACCTTGAGTTCTATAAGATAAAGCCATAAACATGTGTATCCGAGTCTTCTATCAAAAGTTACAGCTATTTATATGAAGTTGTACAAAATAGCTTTCTTTCGCCAAGACAGTGCGTTTCTCACTGTTACATTCATTTGAATGGGGAACTCCACCGAAACAAAGTATAGGTTTTCATTATGTGAATAACTTGGAAATCTTAGCTCAAACAGCTGCAAAACCTGTTTTCCCAGCACGGGAACCTTGAGTTCTATAAGATAAAGCCATAAACATGTGTATCCGAGTCTTCTATCAAAAGTTACAGCTATTTAAATGAAGTTGTACAAAAACGCTTTCTTTCGCCAAGACAGTGCGTTTCTCACTGTTACATGCATTTGAATGGGGAACTCGACCGAAACAAAGTATAGGTTTTCATTATGTGAATAACTTGGAAATCTTAGCTCAAACAGCTGCAAAACCTGTTTGCCCAGCACGGAGACCTTGAGTTCTATAAGATAAAGCCATAAACATGTTTGTCTGAGTCTTCTATCAAAAGTTACAGCTATTTATATGAAGTTGTACAAAAACGCTTTCTTTCGCCAAGACAGTGCGTTTCTCACTGTTACATGCATTTGAATGGGGAACTCCACCGAAACAAAGTATAGGTTTTCATTATGTGAATAACTTGGAAATCTTAGCTCAAACAGCTGCAAAACCTGTTTTCCCAGCACGGAGACCTTGAGTTCTATAAGATAAAGCCATAAACATGTGTATCCGAGTCTTCTATCAAAAGTTACAGCTATTTATATGAAGTTGTACAAAATAGCTTTCTTTCGCCAAGACAGTGCGTTTCTCACTGTTACATGCATTTGAATGGGGAACTCGACCGAAACAAAGTATAGGTTTTCATTATGTGAATAACTTGGAAATCTTAGCTCAAACAGCTGCAAAACCTGTTTTCCCAGCACGGAGACCTTGAGTTCTATAAGATAAAGCCATAAACATGTTTGTCTGAGTCTTCTATCAAAAGTTACAGCTATTTATATGAAGTTGTACAAAAACGCTTTCTTTCGCCAAGACAGTGCGTTTCTCACTGTTACATGCATTTGAATGGGGAACTCCACCGAAACAAAGTATAGGTTTTCATTATGTGAATAACTTGGAAATCTTAGCTCAAACAGCTGCAAAACCTGTTTTCCCAGCACGGAGACCTTGAGTTCTATAAGATAAAGCCATAAACATGTGTATCCGAGTCTTCTATCAAAAGTTACAGCTATTTATATAAAGTTGTACAAAACAGCTTTCTTTCGCCAAGACAGTGCGTTTCTCACTGTTACATGCATTTGAATGGGGAACTCGACCGAAACAAAGTATAGGTTTTCATTATGTGAATAACTTGGAAATCTTAGCTCAAACAGCTGCAAAACCTGTTTGCCCAGCACAGAGACCTTGAGTTCTATAAGATAAAGCCATAAACATGTGTATCCGAGTCTTCTATCAAAAGTTACAGCTATTTAAATGAAGTTGTACAAAAACGCTTTCTTTCGCCAAGACAGTGCGTTTCTCACTGTTACATGCATTTGAATGGGGAACTCGACCGAAACAAAGTATAGGTTTTCATTATGTGAATAACTTGGAAATCTTAGCTCAAACAGCTGCAAAACCTGTTTTCCCAGCACGGGAACCTTGAGCTCTATAAGATAAAGCCATAAACATGTGTATCCGAGTCTTCTATCAAAAGTTACAGCTATTCATATGAAGTTGTACAAAAACGCTTTCTTTCGCCAAGACAGTGCGTTTCTCACTGTTACATTCATTTGAATGGGGAACTCCACCGAAACAAAGTATAGGTTTTCATTATGTGAATAACTTGGAAATCTTAGCTCAAACAGCTGCAAAAGCTGTTTTCCCAGCACGGAGACCTTGAGTTCTATAAGATAAAGCCATAAACATGTGTATCCGAGTCTTCTATCAAAAGTTACAGCTATTTATATGAAGTTGTACAAAATAGCTTTCTTTCGCCAAGACAGTGCGTTTCTCACTGTTACATTCATTTGAATGGGGAACTCCACCGAAACAAAGTATAGGTTTTCATTATGTGAATAACTTGGAAATCTTAGCTCAAACAGCTGCAAAACCTGTTTTCCCAGCACGGGAACCTTGAGTTCTATAAGATAAAGCCAAAAACATGTGTATCCGAGTCTTCTATCAAAAGTTACAGCTATTTAAATGAAGTTGTACAAAAACGCTTTCTTTCGCCAAGACAGTGCGTTTCTCACTGTTACATGCATTTGAATGGGGAACTCGACCGAAACAAAGTATAGGTTTTCATTATGTGAATAACTTGGAAATCGTAGCTCAAACAGCTGCAAAACCTGTTTTCCCAGCACGGGAACCTTGAGTTCTATAAGATAAAGCCATAAACATGTGTATCCGAGTCTTCTATCAAAAGTTACAGCTATTCATATGAAGTTGTACAAAAACGCTTTCTTTCGCCAAGACAGTGCGTTTCTCACTGTTACATGCATTTGAATGGGGAACTCCACCGAAACAAAGTATAGGTTTTCATTATGTGAATAACTTGGAAATCTTAGCTCAAACAGCTGCAAAACCTGTTTGCCCAGCACGGAGACCTTGAGTTCTATAAGATAAAGCCATAAACATGTGTATCCGAGTCTTCTATCAAAAGTTACAGCTATTTATATGAAGTTGTACAAAAACGCTTTCTTTCGCCAAGACAGTGCGTTTCTCACTGTTACATGCATTTGAATGGGGAACTCCACCGAAACAAAGTATAGGTTTTCATTATGTGAATAACTTGGAAATCTTAGCTCAAACAGCTGCAAAACCTGTTTTCCCAGCACGGAGACCTTGAGTTCTATAAGATAAAGCCATAAACATGTGTATCCGAGTCTTCTATCAAAAGTTACAGCTATTTATATAAAGTTGTACAAAACAGCTTTCTTTCGCCAAGACAGTGCGTTTCTCACTGTTACATGCATTTGAATGGGGAACTCGACCGAAACAAAGTATAGGTTTTCATTATGTGAATAACTTGGAAATCTTAGCTCAAACAGCTGCAAAACCTGTTTGCCCAGCACAGAGACCTTGAGTTCTATAAGATAAAGCCATAAACATGTGTATCCGAGTCTTCTATCAAAAGTTACAGCTATTTAAATGAAGTTGTACAAAAACGCTTTCTTTCGCCAAGACAGTGCGTTTCTCACTGTTACATGCATTTGAATGGGGAACTCGACCGAAACAAAGTATAGGTTTTCATTATGTGAATAACTTGGAAATCTTAGCTCAAACAGCTGCAAAACCTGTTTTCCCAGCACGGGAACCTTGAGCTCTATAAGATAAAGCCATAAACATGTGTATCCGAGTCTTCTATCAAAAGTTACAGCTATTCATATGAAGTTGTACAAAAACGCTTTCTTTCGCCAAGACAGTGCGTTTCTCACTGTTACATTCATTTGAATGGGGAACTCCACCGAAACAAAGTATAGGTTTTCATTATGTGAATAACTTGGAAATCTTAGCTCAAACAGCTGCAAAACCTGTTTGCCCAGCACGGAGACCTTGAGTTCTATAAGATAAAGCCATAAACATGTGTATCCGAGTCTTCTATCAAAAGTTACAGCTATTTAAATGAAGTTGTACAAAAACGCTTTCTTTCGCCAAGACAGTGCGTTTCTCACTGTTACATGCATTTGAATGGGGAACTCCACCGAAACAAAGTATAGGTTTTCATTATGTGAATAACTTGGAAATCTTAGCTCAAACAGCTGCAAAACCTGTTTGCCCAGCACGGAGACCTTGAGTTCTATAAGATAAAGCCATAAACATGTGTATCCGAGTCTTCTATCAAAAGTTACAGCTATTTAAATGAAGTTGTACAAAAACGCTTTCTTTCGCCAAGACAGTGCGTTTCTCACTGTTACATGCATTTGAATGGGGAACTCGACCGAAACAAAGTATAGGTTTTCATTATGTGAATAACTTGGAAATCTTAGCTCAAACAGCTGCAAAACCTGTTTGCCCAGCACAGAGACCTTGAGTTCTATAAGATAAAGCCATAAACATGTGTATCCGAGTCTTCTATCAAAAGTTACAGCTATTTAAATGAAGTTGTACAAAAACGCTTTCTTTCGCCAAGACAGTGCGTTTCTCACTGTTACATGCATTTGAATGGGGAACTCGACCGAAACAAAGTATAGGTTTTCATTATGTGAATAACTTGGAAATCTTAGCTCAAACAGCTGCAAAACCTGTTTTCCCAGCACGGGAACCTTGAGCTCTATAAGATAAAGCCATAAACATGTGTATCCGAGTCTTCTATCAAAAGTTACACCTATTCATATGAAGTTGTACAAAAACGCTTTCTTTCGCCAAGACAGTGCGTTTCTCACTGTTACATTCATTTGAATGGGGAACTCCACCGAAACAAAGTATAGGTTTTCATTATGTGAATAACTTGGAAATCTTAGCTCAAACAGCTGCAAAACCTGTTTTCCCAGCACGGGAACCTTGAGTTCTATAAGATAAAGCCATAAACATGTGTATCCGAGTCTTCTATCAAAAGTTACAGCTATTCATATGAAGTTGTACAAAAACGCTTTCTTTCGCCAAGACAGTGCGTTTCTCACTGTTACATGCATTTGAATGGGGAACTCCACCGAAACAAAGTATAGGTTTTCATTATGTGAATAACTTGGAAATCTTAGCTCAAACAGCTGCAAAACCTGTTTGCCCAGCACGGAGACCTTGAGTTCTATAAGATAAAGCCATAAACATGTGTATCCGAGTCTTCTATCAAAAGTTACAGCTATTTATATGAAGTTGTACAAAAACGCTTTCTTTCGCCAAGACAGTGCGTTTCTCACTGTTACATGCATTTGAATGGGGAACTCGACCGAAACAAAGTATAGGTTTTCATTATGTGAATAACTTGGAAATCTTAGCTCAAACAGCTGCAAAACCTGTTTTCCCAGCACGGGAACCTTGAGTTCTATAAGATAAAGCCATAAACATGTGTATCCGAGTCTTCTATCAAAAGTTACAGCTATTCATATGAAGTTGTACAAAAACGCTTTCTTTCGCCAAGACAGTGCGTTTCTCACTGTTACATGCATTTGAATGGGGAACTCCACCGAAACAAAGTATAGGTTTTCATTATGTGAATAACTTGGAAATCTTAGCTCAAACAGCTGCAAAAGCTGTTTTCCCAGCACGGAGACCTTGAGTTCTATAAGATAAAGCCATAAACATGTGTATCCGAGTCTTCTATCAAAAGTTACAGCTATTTATATGAAGTTGTACAAAATAGCTTTCTTTCGCCAAGACAGTGCGTTTCTCACTGTTACATGCATTTGAATGGGGAACTCGACCGAAACAAAGTATAGGTTTTCATTATGTGAATAACTTGGAAATCTTAGCTCAAACAGCTGCAAAACCTGTTTTCCCAGCACGGAGACCTTGAGTTCTATAAGATAAAGCCATAAACATGTGTATCCGAGTCTTCTATCAAAAGTTACAGCTATTTATATGAAGTTGTACAAAAACGCTTTCTTTCGCCAAGACAGTGCGTTTCTCACTGTTACATGCATTTGAATGGGGAACTCGACCGAAACAAAGTATAGGTTTTCATTATGTGAATAACTTGGAAATCTTAGCTCAAACAGCTGCAAAACCTGTTTTCCCAGCACGGAGACCTTGAGTTCTATAAGATAAAGCCATAAACATGTGTATCCGAGTCTTCTATCAAAAGTTACAGCTATTTATATGAAGTTGTACAAAAACGCTTTCTTTCGCCAAGACAGTGCGTTTCTCACTGTTACATTCATTTGAATGGGGAACTCCACCGAAACAAAGTATAGGTTTTCATTATGTGAATAACTTGGAAATCTTAGCTCAAACAGCTGCAAAACCTGTTTTCCCAGCACGGGAACCTTGAGTTCTATAAGATAAAGCCATAAACATGTGTATCCGAGTCTTCTATCAAAAGTTACAGCTATTTATATGAAGTTGTACAAAAACGCTTTCTTTCGCCAAGACAGTGCGTTTCTCACTGTTACATGCATTTGAATGGGGAACTCCACCGAAACAAAGTATAGGTTTTCATTATGTGAATAACTTGGAAATCTTAGCTCAAACAGCTGCAAAACCAGTTTTCCCAGCACGGAGACCTTGAGTTCTATAAGATAAACATGTGTATCCGAGTCTTCTATCAAAAGTTACAGCTATTTATATGAAGTTGTACAAAATAGCTTTCTTTCGCCAAGACAGTGCGTTTCTCACTGTTACATGCATTTGAATGGGGAACTCGACCGAAACAAAGTATAGGTTTTCATTATGTGAATAACTTGGAAATCTTAGCTCAAACAGCTGCAAAACCTGTTTGCCCAGCACAGAGACCTTGAGTTCTATAAGATAAAGCCATAAACATGTGTATCCGAGTCTTCTATCAAAAGTTACAGCTATTTAAATGAAGTTGTACAAAAATGCTTTCTTTCGCCAAGACAGTGCGTTTCTCACTGTTACATGCATTTGAATGGGGAACTCCACCGAAACAAAGTATAGGTTTTCATTATGTGAATAACTTGGAAATCTTAGCTCAAACAGCTGCAAAACCTGTTTTCCCAGCACGGAGACCTTGAGTTCTATAAGATAAAGCCATAAACATGTGTATCCGAGTCTTCTATCAAAAGTTACAGCTATTCATATGAAGTTGTACAAAAACGCTTTCTTTCGCCAAGACAGTGCGTTTCTCACTGTTACATTCATTTGAATGGGGAACTCCACCGAAACAAAGTATAGGTTTTCATTATGTGAATAACTTGGAAATCTTAGCTCAAACAGCTGCAAAACCTGTTTGCCCAGCACGGAGACCTTGAGTTCTATAAGATAAAGCCATAAACATGTGTATCCGAGTCTTCTATCAAAAGTTACAGCTATTTAAATGAAGTTGTACAAAAACGCTTTCTTTCGCCAAGACAGTGCGTTTCTCACTGTTACATGCATTTGAATGGGGAACTCCACCGAAACAAAGTATAGGTTTTCATTATGTGAATAACTTGGAAATCTTAGCTCAAACAGCTGCAAAACCTGTTTGCCCAGCACGGAGACCTTGAGTTCTATAAGATAAAGCCATAAACATGTGTATCCGAGTCTTCTATCAAAAGTTACAGCTATTTAAATGAAGTTGTACAAAAACGCTTTCTTTCGCCAAGACAGTGCGTTTCTCACTGTTACATGCATTTGAATGGGGAACTCGACCGAAACAAAGTATAGGTTTTCATTATGTGAATAACTTGGAAATCTTAGCTCAAACAGCTGCAAAACCTGTTTGCCCAGCACAGAGACCTTGAGTTCTATAAGATAAAGCCATAAACATGTGTATCCGAGTCTTCTATCAAAAGTTACAGCTATTTAAATGAAGTTGTACAAAAACGCTTTCTTTCGCCAAGACAGTGCGTTTCTCACTGTTACATGCATTTGAATGGGGAACTCGACCGAAACAAAGTATAGGTTTTCATTATGTGAATAACTTGGAAATCTTAGCTCAAACAGCTGCAAAACCTGTTTTCCCAGCACGGGAACCTTGAGCTCTATAAGATAAAGCCATAAACATGTGTATCCGAGTCTTCTATCAAAAGTTACACCTATTCATATGAAGTTGTACAAAAACGCTTTCTTTCGCCAAGACAGTGCGTTTCTCACTGTTACATTCATTTGAATGGGGAACTCCACCGAAACAAAGTATAGGTTTTCATTATGTGAATAACTTGGAAATCTTAGCTCAAACAGCTGCAAAACCTGTTTTCCCAGCACGGGAACCTTGAGTTCTATAAGATAAAGCCATAAACATGTGTATCCGAGTCTTCTATCAAAAGTTACAGCTATTCATATGAAGTTGTACAAAAACGCTTTCTTTCGCCAAGACAGTGCGTTTCTCACTGTTACATGCATTTGAATGGGGAACTCCACCGAAACAAAGTATAGGTTTTCATTATGTGAATAACTTGGAAATCTTAGCTCAAACAGCTGCAAAACCTGTTTGCCCAGCACGGAGACCTTGAGTTCTATAAGATAAAGCCATAAACATGTGTATCCGAGTCTTCTATCAAAAGTTACAGCTATTTATATGAAGTTGTACAAAAACGCTTTCTTTCGCCAAGACAGTGCGTTTCTCACTGTTACATGCATTTGAATGGGGAACTCGACCGAAACAAAGTATAGGTTTTCATTATGTGAATAACTTGGAAATCTTAGCTCAAACAGCTGCAAAACCTGTTTTCCCAGCACGGGAACCTTGAGTTCTATAAGATAAAGCCATAAACATGTGTATCCGAGTCTTCTATCAAAAGTTACAGCTATTCATATGAAGTTGTACAAAAACGCTTTCTTTCGCCAAGACAGTGCGTTTCTCACTGTTACATGCATTTGAATGGGGAACTCCACCGAAACAAAGTATAGGTTTTCATTATGTGAATAACTTGGAAATCTTAGCTCAAACAGCTGCAAAAGCTGTTTTCCCAGCACGGAGACCTTGAGTTCTATAAGATAAAGCCATAAACATGTGTATCCGAGTCTTCTATCAAAAGTTACAGCTATTTATATGAAGTTGTACAAAATAGCTTTCTTTCGCCAAGACAGTGCGTTTCTCACTGTTACATGCATTTGAATGGGGAACTCGACCGAAACAAAGTATAGGTTTTCATTATGTGAATAACTTGGAAATCTTAGCTCAAACAGCTGCAAAACCTGTTTTCCCAGCACGGAGACCTTGAGTTCTATAAGATAAAGCCATAAACATGTGTATCCGAGTCTTCTATCAAAAGTTACAGCTATTTATATGAAGTTGTACAAAAACGCTTTCTTTCGCCAAGACAGTGCGTTTCTCACTGTTACATGCATTTGAATGGGGAACTCGACCGAAACAAAGTATAGGTTTTCATTATGTGAATAACTTGGAAATCTTAGCTCAAACAGCTGCAAAACCTGTTTTCCCAGCACGGAGACCTTGAGTTCTATAAGATAAAGCCATAAACATGTGTATCCGAGTCTTCTATCAAAAGTTACAGCTATTTATATGAAGTTGTACAAAAACGCTTTCTTTCGCCAAGACAGTGCGTTTCTCACTGTTACATTCATTTGAATGGGGAACTCCACCGAAACAAAGTATAGGTTTTCATTATGTGAATAACTTGGAAATCTTAGCTCAAACAGCTGCAAAACCTGTTTTCCCAGCACGGGAACCTTGAGTTCTATAAGATAAAGCCATAAACATGTGTATCCGAGTCTTCTATCAAAAGTTACAGCTATTTATATGAAGTTGTACAAAAACGCTTTCTTTCGCCAAGACAGTGCGTTTCTCACTGTTACATGCATTTGAATGGGGAACTCCACCGAAACAAAGTATAGGTTTTCATTATGTGAATAACTTGGAAATCTTAGCTCAAACAGCTGCAAAACCAGTTTTCCCAGCACGGAGACCTTGAGTTCTATAAGATAAACATGTGTATCCGAGTCTTCTATCAAAAGTTACAGCTATTTATATGAAGTTGTACAAAATAGCTTTCTTTCGCCAAGACAGTGCGTTTCTCACTGTTACATGCATTTGAATGGGGAACTCGACCGAAACAAAGTATAGGTTTTCATTATGTGAATAACTTGGAAATCTTAGCTCAAACAGCTGCAAAACCTGTTTGCCCAGCACAGAGACCTTGAGTTCTATAAGATAAAGCCATAAACATGTGTATCCGAGTCTTCTATCAAAAGTTACAGCTATTTAAATGAAGTTGTACAAAAATGCTTTCTTTCGCCAAGACAGTGCGTTTCTCACTGTTACATGCATTTGAATGGGGAACTCCACCGAAACAAAGTATAGGTTTTCATTATGTGAATAACTTGGAAATCTTAGCTCAAACAGCTGCAAAACCTGTTTTCCCAGCACGGAGACCTTGAGTTCTATAAGATAAAGCCATAAACATGTGTATCCGAGTCTTCTATCAAAAGTTACAGCTATTTATATGAAGTTGTACAAAATAGCTTTCTTTCGCCAAGACAGTGCGTTTCTCACTGTTACATGCATTTGAATGGGGAACTCGACCGAAACAAAGTATAGGTTTTCATTATGTGAATAACTTGGAAATCTTAGCTCAAACAGCTGCAAAACCTGTTTGCCCAGCACGGAGACCTTGAGTTCTATAAGATAAAGCCATAAACATGTGTATCCGAGTCTTCTATCAAAAGTTACAGCTATTTAAATGAAGTTGTACAAAAACGCTTTCTTTCGCCAAGACAGTGCGTTTCTCACTGTTACATGCATTTGAATGGGGAACTCGACCGAAACAAAGTATAGGTTTTCATTATGTGAATAACTTGGAAATCTTAGCTCAAACAGCTGCAAAACCTGTTTGCCCAGCACGGGAACCTTGAGTTCTATAAGATAAAGCCATAAACATGTTTGTCTGAGTCTTCTATCAAAAGTTACAGCTATTTATATGAAGTTGTACAAAAACGCTTTCTTTCGCCAAGACAGTGCGTTTCTCACTGTTACATGCATTTGAATGGGGAACTTGACCGAAACAAAGTATAGGTTTTCACTATGTGAATAACTTGGAAATCTTAGCTCAAACAGCTGCAAAACCTGTTTTCCCAGCACGGGAACCTTGAGTTCTATAAGATAAAGCCATAAACATGTGTATCCGAGTCTTCTATCAAAAGTTACAGCTATTTAAATGAAGTTGTACAAAAACGCTTTCTTTCGCCAAGACAGTGCGTTTCTCACTGTTACATGCATTTGAATGGGGAACTCGACCGAAACAAAGTATAGGTTTTCATTATGTGAATAACTTGGAAATCTTAGCTCAAACAGCTGCAAAAGCTGTTTTCCCAGCACGGAGACCTTGAGTTCTATAAGATAAAGCCATAAACATGTGTATCCGAGTCTTCTATCAAAAGTTACAGCTATTTATATGAAGTTGTACAAAATAGCTTTCTTTCGCCAAGACAGTGCGTTTCTCACTGTTACATGCATTTGAATGGGGAACTCGACCGAAACAAAGTATAGGTTTTCATTATGTGAATAACTTGGAAATCTTAGCTCAAACAGCTGCAAAACCTGTTTGCCCAGCACGGAGACCTTGAGTTCTATAAGATAAAGCCATAAACATGTGTATCCGAGTCTTCTATCAAAAGTTACAGCTATTTAAATGAAGTTGTACAAAAACGCTTTCTTTCGCCAAGACAGTGCGTTTCTCACTGTTACATGCATTTGAATGGGGAACTCGACCGAAACAAAGTATAGGTTTTCATTATGTGAATAACTTGGAAATCTTAGCTCAAACAGCTGCAAAACCTGTTTGCCCAGCACGGGAACCTTGAGTTCTATAAGATAAAGCCATAAACATGTTTGTCTGAGTCTTCTATCAAAAGTTACAGCTATTTATATGAAGTTGTACAAAAACGCTTTCTTTCGCCAAGACAGTGCGTTTCTCACTGTTACATGCATTTGAATGGGGAACTTGACCGAAACAAAGTATAGGTTTTCACTATGTGAATAACTTGGAAATCTTAGCTCAAACAGCTGCAAAACCTGTTTTCCCAGCACGGGAACCTTGAGTTCTATAAGATAAAGCCATAAACATGTGTATCCGAGTCTTCTATCAAAAGTTACAGCTATTTATATGAAGTTGTACAAAATAGCTTTCTTTCGCCAAGACAGTGCGTTTCTCACTGTTACATGCATTTGAATGGGGAACTCGACCGAAACAAAGTATAGGTTTTCATTATGTGAATAACTTGGAAATCTTAGCTCAAACAGCTGCAAAACCTGTTTTCCCAGCACGGGAACCTTGAGTTCTATAAGATAAAGCCATAAACATGTTTGTCTGAGTCTTCTATCAAAAGTTACAGCTATTTATATGAAGTTGTACAAAAACGTTTTCTTTCGCCAAGACAGTGCGTTTCTCACTGTTACATGCATTTGAATGGGGAACTCGACCGAAACAAAGTATAGGTTTTCATTATGTGAATAACTTGGAAATCTTAGCTCAAACAGCTGCAAAACCTGGTTTCCCAGCACGGGAACCTTGAGTTCTATAAGATAAAGCCATAAACATGTGTATCCGAGTCTTCTATCAAAAGTTACAGCTATTTAAATGAAGTTGTACAAAATAGCTTTCTTTCGCCAAGACAGTGCGTTTCTCACTGTTACATGCATTTGAATGGGGAACTCGACCGAAACAAAGTATAGGTTTTCATTATGTGAATAACTTGGAAATCTTAGCTCAAACAGCTGCAAAACCTGTTTTCCCAGCACGGGAACCTTGAGTTCTATAAGATAAAGCCATAAACATGTTTGTCTGAGTCTTCTATCAAAAGTTACAGCTATTTATATGAAGTTGTACAAAAACGCTTTCTTTCGCCAAGACAGTGCGTTTCTCACTGTTACATGCATTTGAATGGGGAACTCGACCGAAACAAAGTATAGGTTTTCATTATGTGAATAACTTGGAAATCTTAGCTCAAACAGCTGCAAAACCTGTTTTCCCAGCACGGGAACCTTGAGCTCTATAAGATAAAGCCATAAACATGTGTATCCGAGTCTTCTATCAAAAGTTACAGCTATTCATATGAAGTTGTACAAAAACGCTTTCTTTCGCCAAGACAGTGCGTTTCTCACTGTTACATGCATTTGAATGGGGAACTCCACCGAAACAAAGTATAGGTTTTCATTATGTGAATAACTTGGAAATCTTAGCTCAAACAGCTGCAAAACCTGTTTGCCCAGCACGGAGACCTTGAGTTCTATAAGATAAAGCCATAAACATGTTTGTCTGAGTCTTCTATCAAAAGTTACAGCTATTTATATGAAGTTGTACAAAAACGCTTTCTTTCGCCAAGACAGTGCGTTTCTCACTGTTACATGCATTTGAATGGGGAACTCCACCGAAACAAAGTATAGGTTTTCATTATGTGAATAACTTGGAAATCTTAGCTCAAACAGCTGCAAAACCTGTTTTCCCAGCACGGAGACCTTGAGTTCTATAAGATAAAGCCATAAACATGTGTATCCGAGTCTTCTATCAAAAGTTACAGCTATTTATATGAAGTTGTACAAAATAGCTTTCTTTCGCCAAGACAGTGCGTTTCTCACTGTTACATGCATTTGAATGGGGAACTCGACCGAAACAAAGTATAGGTTTTCATTATGTGAATAACTTGGAAATCTTAGCTCAAACAGCTGCAAAACCTGTTTGCCCAGCACGGAGACCTTGAGTTCTATAAGATAAAGCCATAAACATGTTTGTCTGAGTCTTCTATCAAAAGTTACAGCTATTTATATGAAGTTGTACAAAAACGCTTTCTTTCGCCAAGACAGTGCGTTTCTCACTGTTACATGCATTTGAATGGGGAACTTGACCGAAACAAAGTATAGGTTTTCACTATGTGAATAACTTGGAAATCTTAGCTCAAACAGCTGCAAAACCTGTTTTCCCAGCACGGGAACCTTGAGTTCTATAAGATAAAGCCATAAACATGTGTATCCGAGTCTTCTATCAAAAGTTACAGCTATTTATATGAAGTTGTACAAAATAGCTTTCTTTCGCCAAGACAGTGCGTTTCTCACTGTTACATGCATTTGAATGGGGAACTCGACCGAAACAAAGTATAGGTTTTCATTATGTGAATAACTTGGAAATCTTAGCTCAAACAGCTGCAAAACCTGTTTTCCCAGCACGGGAACCTTGAGTTCTATAAGATAAAGCCATAAACATGTTTGTCTGAGTCTTCTATCAAAAGTTACAGCTATTTATATGAAGTTGTACAAAAACGTTTTCTTTCGCCAAGACAGTGCGTTTCTCACTGTTACATGCATTTGAATGGGGAACTCGACCGAAACAAAGTATAGGTTTTCATTATGTGAATAACTTGGAAATCTTAGCTCAAACAGCTGCAAAACCTGGTTTCCCAGCACGGGAACCTTGAGTTCTATAAGATAAAGCCATAAACATGTGTATCCGAGTCTTCTGTCAAAAGTTACAGCTATTTAAATGAAGTTGTACAAAATAGCTTTCTTTCGCCAAGACAGTGCGTTTCTCACTGTTACATGCATTTGAATGGGGAACTCCACCGAAACAAAGTATAGGTTTTCATTATGTGAATAACTTGGAAATCTTAGCTCAAACAGCTGCAAAACCTGTTTTCCCAGCACGGGAACCTTGAGTTCTATAAGATAAAGCCATAAACATGTTTGTCTGAGTCTTCTATCAAAAGTTACAGCTATTTATATGAAGTTGTACAAAAACGCTTTCTTTCGCCAAGACAGTGCGTTTCTCACTGTTACATGCATTTGAATGGGGAACTCGACCGAAACAAAGTATAGGTTTTCATTATGTGAATAACTTGGAAATCTTAGCTCAAACAGCTGCAAAACCTGTTTTCCCAGCACGGGAACCTTGAGCTCTATAAGATAAAGCCATAAACATGTGTATCCGAGTCTTCTATCAAAAGTTACAGCTATTCATATGAAGTTGTACAAAAACGCTTTCTTTCGCCAAGACAGTGCGTTTCTCACTGTTACATGCATTTGAATGGGGAACTCGACCGAAACAAAGTATAGGTTTTCATTATGTGAATAACTTGGAAATCTTAGCTCAAACAGCTGCAAAACCTGTTTGCCCAGCACGGAGACCTTGAGTTCTATAAGATAAAGCCATAAACATGTTTGTCTGAGTCTTCTATCAAAAGTTACAGCTATTTATATGAAGTTGTACAAAAACGCTTTCTTTCGCCAAGACAGTGCGTTTCTCACTGTTACATGCATTTGAATGGGGAACTCCACCGAAACAAAGTATAGGTTTTCATTATGTGAATAACTTGGAAATCTTAGCTCAAACAGCTGCAAAACCTGTTTTCCCAGCACGGAGACCTTGAGTTCTATAAGATAAAGCCATAAACATGTGTATCCGAGTCTTCTATCAAAAGTTACAGCTATTTATATGAAGTTGTACAAAATAGCTTTCTTTCGCCAAGACAGTGCGTTTCTCACTGTTACATGCATTTGAATGGGGAACTCGACCGAAACAAAGTATAGGTTTTCATTATGTGAATAACTTGGAAATCTTAGCTCAAACAGCTGCAAAACCTGTTTGCCCAGCACGGAGACCTTGAGTTCTATAAGATAAAGCCATAAACATGTGTATCCGAGTCTTCTATCAAAAGTTACAGCTATTTAAATGAAGTTGTACAAAAACGCTTTCTTTCGCCAAGACAGTGCGTTTCTCACTGTTACATGCATTTGAATGGGGAACTCGACCGAAACAAAGTATAGGTTTTCATTATGTGAATAACTTGGAAATCTTAGCTCAAACAGCTGCAAAACCTGTTTGCCCAGCACGGGAACCTTGAGTTCTATAAGATAAAGCCATAAACATGTTTGTCTGAGTCTTCTATCAAAAGTTACAGCTATTTATATGAAGTTGTACAAAAACGCTTTCTTTCGCCAAGACAGTGCGTTTCTCACTGTTACATGCATTTGAATGGGGAACTTGACCGAAACAAAGTATAGGTTTTCACTATGTGAATAACTTGGAAATCTTAGCTCAAACAGCTGCAAAACCTGTTTTCCCAGCACGGGAACCTTGAGTTCTATAAGATAAAGCCATAAACATGTGTATCCGAGTCTTCTATCAAAAGTTACAGCTATTTATATGAAGTTGTACAAAATAGCTTTCTTTCGCCAAGACAGTGCGTTTCTCACTGTTACATGCATTTGAATGGGGAACTCGACCGAAACAAAGTATAGGTTTTCATTATGTGAATAACTTGGAAATCTTAGCTCAAACAGCTGCAAAACCTGTTTTCCCAGCACGGGAACCTTGAGTTCTATAAGATAAAGCCATAAACATGTTTGTCTGAGTCTTCTATCAAAAGTTACAGCTATTTATATGAAGTTGTACAAAAACGTTTTCTTTCGCCAAGACAGTGCGTTTCTCACTGTTACATGCATTTGAATGGGGAACTCGACCGAAACAAAGTATAGGTTTTCATTATGTGAATAACTTGGAAATCTTAGCTCAAACAGCTGCAAAACCTGGTTTCCCAGCACGGGAACCTTGAGTTCTATAAGATAAAGCCATAAACATGTGTATCCGAGTCTTCTATCAAAAGTTACAGCTATTTAAATGAAGTTGTACAAAATAGCTTTCTTTCGCCAAGACAGTGCGTTTCTCACTGTTACATGCATTTGAATGGGGAACTCGACCGAAACAAAGTATAGGTTTTCATTATGTGAATAACTTGGAAATCTTAGCTCAAACAGCTGCAAAACCTGTTTTCCCAGCACGGGAACCTTGAGTTCTATAAGATAAAGCCATAAACATGTTTGTCTGAGTCTTCTATCAAAAGTTACAGCTATTTATATGAAGTTGTACAAAAACGCTTTCTTTCGCCAAGACAGTGCGTTTCTCACTGTTACATGCATTTGAATGGGGAACTCGACCGAAACAAAGTATAGGTTTTCATTATGTGAATAACTTGGAAATCTTAGCTCAAACAGCTGCAAAACCTGTTTTCCCAGCACGGGAACCTTGAGCTCTATAAGATAAAGCCATAAACATGTGTATCCGAGTCTTCTATCAAAAGTTACAGCTATTCATATGAAGTTGTACAAAAACGCTTTCTTTCGCCAAGACAGTGCGTTTCTCACTGTTACATGCATTTGAATGGGGAACTCCACCGAAACAAAGTATAGGTTTTCATTATGTGAATAACTTGGAAATCTTAGCTCAAACAGCTGCAAAACCTGTTTGCCCAGCACGGAGACCTTGAGTTCTATAAGATAAAGCCATAAACATGTTTGTCTGAGTCTTCTATCAAAAGTTACAGCTATTTATATGAAGTTGTACAAAAACGCTTTCTTTCGCCAAGACAGTGCGTTTCTCACTGTTACATGCATTTGAATGGGGAACTCCACCGAAACAAAGTATAGGTTTTCATTATGTGAATAACTTGGAAATCTTAGCTCAAACAGCTGCAAAACCTGTTTTCCCAGCACGGAGACCTTGAGTTCTATAAGATAAAGCCATAAACATGTGTATCCGAGTCTTCTATCAAAAGTTACAGCTATTTATATGAAGTTGTACAAAATAGCTTTCTTTCGCCAAGACAGTGCGTTTCTCACTGTTACATGCATTTGAATGGGGAACTCGACCGAAACAAAGTATAGGTTTTCATTATGTGAATAACTTGGAAATCTTAGCTCAAACAGCTGCAAAACCTGTTTGCCCAGCACGGAGACCTTGAGTTCTATAAGATAAAGCCATAAACATGTTTGTCTGAGTCTTCTATCAAAAGTTACAGCTATTTATATGAAGTTGTACAAAAACGCTTTCTTTCGCCAAGACAGTGCGTTTCTCACTGTTACATGCATTTGAATGGGGAACTTGACCGAAACAAAGTATAGGTTTTCACTATGTGAATAACTTGGAAATCTTAGCTCAAACAGCTGCAAAACCTGTTTTCCCAGCACGGGAACCTTGAGTTCTATAAGATAAAGCCATAAACATGTGTATCCGAGTCTTCTATCAAAAGTTACAGCTATTTATATGAAGTTGTACAAAATAGCTTTCTTTCGCCAAGACAGTGCGTTTCTCACTGTTACATGCATTTGAATGGGGAACTCGACCGAAACAAAGTATAGGTTTTCATTATGTGAATAACTTGGAAATCTTAGCTCAAACAGCTGCAAAACCTGTTTTCCCAGCACGGGAACCTTGAGTTCTATAAGATAAAGCCATAAACATGTTTGTCTGAGTCTTCTATCAAAAGTTACAGCTATTTATATGAAGTTGTACAAAAACGTTTTCTTTCGCCAAGACAGTGCGTTTCTCACTGTTACATGCATTTGAATGGGGAACTCGACCGAAACAAAGTATAGGTTTTCATTATGTGAATAACTTGGAAATCTTAGCTCAAACAGCTGCAAAACCTGGTTTCCCAGCACGGGAACCTTGAGTTCTATAAGATAAAGCCATAAACATGTGTATCCGAGTCTTCTGTCAAAAGTTACAGCTATTTAAATGAAGTTGTACAAAATAGCTTTCTTTCGCCAAGACAGTGCGTTTCTCACTGTTACATGCATTTGAATGGGGAACTCCACCGAAACAAAGTATAGGTTTTCATTATGTGAATAACTTGGAAATCTTAGCTCAAACAGCTGCAAAACCTGTTTTCCCAGCACGGGAACCTTGAGTTCTATAAGATAAAGCCATAAACATGTTTGTCTGAGTCTTCTATCAAAAGTTACAGCTATTTATATGAAGTTGTACAAAAACGCTTTCTTTCGCCAAGACAGTGCGTTTCTCACTGTTACATGCATTTGAATGGGGAACTCGACCGAAACAAAGTATAGGTTTTCATTATGTGAATAACTTGGAAATCTTAGCTCAAACAGCTGCAAAACCTGTTTTCCCAGCACGGGAACCTTGAGCTCTATAAGATAAAGCCATAAACATGTGTATCCGAGTCTTCTATCAAAAGTTACAGCTATTCATATGAAGTTGTACAAAAACGCTTTCTTTCGCCAAGACAGTGCGTTTCTCACTGTTACATGCATTTGAATGGGGAACTCGACCGAAACAAAGTATAGGTTTTCATTATGTGAATAACTTGGAAATCTTAGCTCAAACAGCTGCAAAACCTGTTTGCCCAGCACGGAGACCTTGAGTTCTATAAGATAAAGCCATAAACATGTTTGTCTGAGTCTTCTATCAAAAGTTACAGCTATTTATATGAAGTTGTACAAAAACGCTTTCTTTCGCCAAGACAGTGCGTTTCTCACTGTTACATGCATTTGAATGGGGAACTCCACCGAAACAAAGTATAGGTTTTCATTATGTGAATAACTTGGAAATCTTAGCTCAAACAGCTGCAAAACCTGTTTTCCCAGCACGGAGACCTTGAGTTCTATAAGATAAAGCCATAAACATGTGTATCCGAGTCTTCTATCAAAAGTTACAGCTATTTATACGAAGTTGTACAAAATAGCTTTCTTTCGCCAAGACAGTGCGTTTCTCACTGTTACATGCATTTGAATGGGGAACTTGACCGAAACAAAGTATAGGTTTTCATTATGTGAATAACTTGGAAATCTTAGCTCAAACAGCTGCAAAACCTGTTTGCCCAGCACGGAGACCTTGAGTTCTATAAGATAAAGCCATAAACATGTGTATCCGAGTCTTCTATCAAAAGTTACAGCTATTTAAATGAAGTTGTACAAAAACGCTTTCTTTCGCCAAGACAGTGCGTTTCTCACTGTTACATGCATTTGAATGGGGAACTCGACCGAAACAAAGTATAGGTTTTCATTATGTGAATAACTTGGAAATCTTAGCTCAAACAGCTGCAAAACCTGTTTTCCCAGCACGGGAACCTTGAGCTCTATAAGATAAAGCCATAAACATGTGTATCCGAGTCTTCTATCAAAAGTTACAGCTATTCATATGAAGTTGTACAAAAACGCTTTCTTTCGCCAAGACAGTGCGTTTCTCACTGTTACATGCATTTGAATGGGGAACTCCACCGAAACAAAGTATAGGTTTTCATTATGTGAATAACTTGGAAATCTTAGCTCAAACAGCTGCAAAACCTGTTTTCCCAGCACGGAGACCTTGAGTTCTATAAGATAAAGCCATAAACATGTTTGTCTGAGTCTTCTATCAAAAGTTACAGCTATTTATATGAAGTTGTACAAAAACGCTTTCTTTCGCCAAGACAGTGCGTTTCTCACTGTTACATTCATTTGAATGGGGAACTCGACCGAAACAAAGTATAGGTTTTCATTATGTGAATAACTTGGAAATCTTAGCTCAAACAGCTGCAAAACCTGTTTGCCCAGCACGGGAACCTTGAGTTCTATAAGATAAAGCCATAAACATGTGTATCCGAGTCTTCTATCAAAAGTTACAGCTATTTATATGAAGTTGTACAAAAACGCTTTCTTTCGCCAAGACAGTGCGTTTCTCACTGTTACATGCATTTGAATGGGGAACTCCACCGAAACAAAGTATAGGTTTTCATTATGTGAATAACTTGGAAATCTTAGCTCAAACAGCTGCAAAAGCTGTTTTCCCAGCACGGAGACCTTGAGTTCTATAAGATAAAGCCATAAACATGTGTATCCGAGTCTTCTATCAAAAGTTACAGCTATTTATATGAAGTTGTACAAAATAGCTTTCTTTCGCCAAGACAGTGCGTTTCTCACTGTTACATTCATTTGAATGGGGAACTCCACCGAAACAAAGTATAGGTTTTCATTATGTGAATAACTTGGAAATCTTAGCTCAAACAGCTGCAAAACCTGTTTTCCCAGCACGGGAACCTTGAGTTCTATAAGATAAAGCCATAAACATGTGTATCCGAGTCTTCTATCAAAAGTTACAGCTATTTAAATGAAGTTGTACAAAAACGCTTTCTTTCGCCAAGACAGTGCGTTTCTCACTGTTACATGCATTTGAATGGGGAACTCGACCGAAACAAAGTATAGGTTTTCATTATGTGAATAACTTGGAAATCGTAGCTCAAACAGCTGCAAAACCTGTTTTCCCAGCACGGGAACCTTGAGCTCTATAAGATAAAGCCATAAACATGTGTATCCGAGTCTTCTATCAAAAGTTACAGCTATTCATATGAAGTTGTACAAAAACGCTTTCTTTCGCCAAGACAGTGCGTTTCTCACTGTTACATGCATTTGAATGGGGAACTCCACCGAAACAAAGTATAGGTTTTCATTATGTGAATAACTTGGAAATCTTAGCTCAAACAGCTGCAAAACCTGTTTTCCCAGCACGGAGACCTTGAGTTCTATAAGATAAAGCCATAAACATGTGTATCCGAGTCTTCTATCAAAAGTTACAGCTATTTATATGAAGTTGTACAAAATAGCTTTCTTTCGCCAAGACAGTGCGTTTCTCACTGTTACATGCATTTGAATGGGGAACTCGACCGAAACAAAGTATAGGTTTTCATTATGTGAATAACTTGGAAATCTTAGCTCAAACAGCTGCAAAACCTGTTTGCCCAGCACGGAGACCTTGAGTTCTATAAGATAAAGCCATAAACATGTTAATCCTAGTCTTCTATCAAAAGTTACAGCTATTTAAATGAAGTTGTACAAAAACGCTTTCTTTCGCCAAGACAGTGCGTTTCTCACTGTTACATGCATTTGAATGGGGAACTCCACCGAAACAAAGTATAGGTTTTCATTATGTGAATAACTTGGAAATCTTAGCTCAAACAGCTGCAAAACCTGTTTTCCCAGCACGGGAACCTTGAGCTCTATAAGATAAAGCCATAAACATGTGTATCCGAGTCTTCTATCAAAAGTTACAGCTATTCATATGAAGTTGTACAAAAACGCTTTCTTTCGCCAAGACAGTGCGTTTCTCACTGTTACATTCATTTGAATGGGGAACTCCACCGAAACAAAGTATAGGTTTTCATTATGTGAATAACTTGGAAATCTTAGCTCAAACAGCTGCAAAACCTGTTTTCCCAGCACGGGAACCTTGAGTTCTATAAGATAAAGCCATAAACATGTGTATCCGAGTCTTCTATCAAAAGTTACAGCTATTTATATGAAGTTGTACAAAAACGCTTTCTTTCGCCAAGACAGTGCGTTTCTCACTGTTACATGCATTTGAATGGGGAACTCCACCGAAACAAAGTATAGGTTTTCATTATGTGAATAACTTGGAAATCTTAGCTCAAACAGCTGCAAAACCAGTTTTCCCAGCACGGAGACCTTGAGTTCTATAAGATAAAGCCATAAACATGTGTATCCGAGTCTTCTATCAAAAGTTACAGCTATTTATATGAAGTTGTACAAAATAGCTTTCTTTCGCCAAGACAGTGCGTTTCTCACTGTTACATGCATTTGAATGGGGAACTCGACCGAAACAAAGTATAGGTTTTCATTATGTGAATAACTTGGAAATCTTAGCTCAAACAGCTGCAAAACCTGTTTTCCCAGCACGGAGACCTTGAGTTCTATAAGATAAAGCCATAAACATGTGTATCCGAGTCTTCTATCAAAAGTTACAGCTATTTATATGAAGTTGTACAAAAACGCTTTCTTTCGCCAAGACAGTGCGTTTCTCACTGTTACATGCATTTGAATGGGGAACTCCACCGAAACAAAGTATAGGTTTTCATTATGTGAATAACTTGGAAATCTTAGCTCAAACAGCTGCAAAAGCTGTTTTCCCAGCACGGAGACCTTGAGTTCTATAAGATAAAGCCATAAACATGTGTATCCGAGTCTTCTATCAAAAGTTACAGCTATTTATATAAAGTTGTACAAAACAGCTTTCTTTCGCCAAGACAGTGCGTTTCTCACTGTTACATGCATTTGAATGGGGAACTCGACCGAAACAAAGTATAGGTTTTCATTATGTGAATAACTTGGAAATCTTAGCTCAAACAGCTGCAAAACCTGTTTTCCCAGCACGGGAACCTTGAGCTCTATAAGATAAAGCCATAAACATGTGTATCCGAGTCTTCTATCAAAAGTTACAGCTATTCATATGAAGTTGTACAAAAACGCTTTCTTTCGCCAAGACAGTGCGTTTCTCACTGTTACATTCATTTGAATGGGGAACTCCACCGAAACAAAGTATAGGTTTTCATTATGTGAATAACTTGGAAATCTTAGCTCAAACAGCTGCAAAACCTGTTTTCCCAGCACGGGAACCTTGAGTTCTATAAGATAAAGCCATAAACATGTGTATCCGAGTCTTCTATCAAAAGTTACAGCTATTTATATGAAGTTGTACAAAAACGCTTTCTTTCGCCAAGACAGTGCGTTTCTCACTGTTACATGCATTTGAATGGGGAACTCCACCGAAACAAAGTATAGGTTTTCATTATGTGAATAACTTGGAAATCTTAGCTCAAACAGCTGCAAAACCTGTTTTCCCAGCACGGAGACCTTGAGTTCTATAAGATAAAGCCATAAACATGTGTATCCGAGTCTTCTATCAAAAGTTACAGCTATTTATATAAAGTTGTACAAAACAGCTTTCTTTCGCCAACACAGTGCGTTTCTCACTGTTACATGCATTTGAATGGGGAACTCGACCGAAACAAAGTATAGGTTTTCATTATGTGAATAACTTGGAAATCTTAGCTCAAACAGCTGCAAAACCTGTTTGCCCAGCACAGAGACCTTGAGTTCTATAAGATAAAGCCATAAACATGTGTATCCGAGTCTTCTATCAAAAGTTACAGCTATTTAAATGAAGTTGTACAAAAACGCTTTCTTTCGCCAAGACAGTGCGTTTCTCACTGTTACATGCATTTGAATGGGGAACTCGACCGAAACAAAGTATAGGTTTTCATTATGTGAATAACTTGGAAATCTTAGCTCAAACAGCTGCAAAACCTGTTTTCCCAGCACGGGAACCTTGAGCTCTATAAGATAAAGCCATAAACATGTGTATCCGAGTCTTCTATCAAAAGTTACAGCTATTCATATGAAGTTGTACAAAAACGCTTTCTTTCGCCAAGACAGTGCGTTTCTCACTGTTACATTCATTTGAATGGGGAACTCCACCGAAACAAAGTATAGGTTTTCATTATGTGAATAACTTGGAAATCTTAGCTCAAACAGCTGCAAAACCTGTTTTCCCAGCACGGGAACCTTGAGTTCTATAAGATAAAGCCATAAACATGTGTATCCGAGTCTTCTATCAAAAGTTACAGCTATTCATATGAAGTTGTACAAAAACGCTTTCTTTCGCCAAGACAGTGCGTTTCTCACTGTTACATGCATTTGAATGGGGAACTCGACCGAAACAAAGTATAGGTTTTCATTATGTGAATAACTTGGAAATCTTAGCTCAAACAGCTGCAAAACCTGTTTGCCCAGCACGGAGACCTTGAGTTCTATAAGATAAAGCCATAAACATGTGTATCCGAGTCTTCTATCAAAAGTTACAGCTATTTAAATGAAGTTGTACAAAAACGCTTTCTTTCGCCAAGACAGTGCGTTTCTCACTGTTACATGCATTTGAATGGGGAACTCGACCGAAACAAAGTATAGGTTTTCATTATGTGAATAACTTGGAAATCTTAGCTCAAACAGCTGCAAAACCTGTTTTCCCAGCACGGGAACCTTGAGCTCTATAAGATAAAGCCATAAACATGTGTATCCGAGTCTTCTATCAAAAGTTACAGCTATTCATATGAAGTTGTACAAAAACGCTTTCTTTCGCCAAGACAGTGCGTTTCTCACTGTTACATTCATTTGAATGGGGAACTCCACCGAAACAAAGTATAGGTTTTCATTATGTGAATAACTTGGAAATCTTAGCTCAAACAGCTGCAAAACCTGTTTTCCCAGCACGGGAACCTTGAGTTCTATAAGATAAAGCCATAAACATGTGTATCCGAGTCTTCTATCAAAAGTTACAGCTATTTATATGAAGTTGTACAAAAACGCTTTCTTTCGCCAAGACAGTGCGTTTCTCACTGTTACATGCATTTGAATGGGGAACTCCACCGAAACAAAGTATAGGTTTTCATTATGTGAATAACTTGGAAATCTTAGCTCAAACAGCTGCAAAAGCTGTTTTCCCAGCACGGAGACCTTGAGTTCTATAAGATAAAGCCATAAACATGTGTATCCGAGTCTTCTATCAAAAGTTACAGCTATTTATATGAAGTTGTACAAAATAGCTTTCTTTCGCCAAGACAGTGCGTTTCTCACTGTTACATGCATTTGAATGGGGAACTCGACCGAAACAAAGTATAGGTTTTCATTATGTGAATAACTTGGAAATCTTAGCTCAAACAGCTGCAAAACCTGTTTTCCCAGCACGGAGACCTTGAGTTCTATAAGATAAAGCCATAAACATGTGTATCCGAGTCTTCTATCAAAAGTTACAGCTATTTATATGAAGTTGTACAAAAACGCTTTCTTTCGCCAAGACAGTGCGTTTCTCACTGTTACATGCATTTGAATGGGGAACTCCACCGAAACAAAGTATAGGTTTTCATTATGTGAATAACTTGGAAATCTTAGCTCAAACAGCTGCAAAACCTGTTTTCCCAGCACGGAGACCTTGAGTTCTATAAGATAAAGCCATAAACATGTGTATCCGAGTCTTCTATCAAAAGTTACAGCTATTTATATGAAGTTGTACAAAAACGCTTTCTTTCGCCAAGACAGTGCGTTTCTCACTGTTACATTCATTTGAATGGGGAACTCGACCGAAACAAAGTATAGGTTTTCATTATGTGAATAACTTGGAAATCTTAGCTCAAACAGCTGCAAAACCTGTTTTCCCAGCACGGGAACCTTGAGTTCTATAAGATAAAGCCATAAACATGTGTATCCGAGTCTTCTATCAAAAGTTACAGCTATTTATATGAAGTTGTACAAAAACGCTTTCTTTCGCCAAGACAGTGCGTTTCTCACTGTTACATGCATTTGAATGGGGAACTCCACCGAAACAAAGTATAGGTTTTCATTATGTGAATAACTTGGAAATCTTAGCTCAAACAGCTGCAAAACCAGTTTTCCCAGCACGGAGACCTTGAGTTCTATAAGATAAACATGTGTATCCGAGTCTTCTATCAAAAGTTACAGCTATTTATATGAAGTTGTACAAAATAGCTTTCTTTCGCCAAGACAGTGCGTTTCTCACTGTTACATGCATTTGAATGGGGAACTCGACCGAAACAAAGTATAGGTTTTCATTATGTGAATAACTTGGAAATCTTAGCTCAAACAGCTGCAAAACCTGTTTGCCCAGCACAGAGACCTTGAGTTCTATAAGATAAAGCCATAAACATGTGTATCCGAGTCTTCTATCAAAAGTTACAGCTATTTAAATGAAGTTGTACAAAAACGCTTTCTTTCGCCAAGACAGTGCGTTTCTCACTGTTACATGCATTTGAATGGGGAACTCCACCGAAACAAAGTATAGGTTTTCATTATGTGAATAACTTGGAAATCTTAGCTCAAACAGCTGCAAAAGCTGTTTTCCCAGCACGGAGACCTTGAGTTCTATAAGATAAAGCCATAAACATGTGTATCCGAGTCTTCTATCAAAAGTTACAGCTATTTATATGAAGTTGTACAAAATAGCTTTCTTTCGCCAAGACAGTGCGTTTCTCACTGTTACATGCATTTGAATGGGGAACTCGACCGAAACAAAGTATAGGTTTTCATTATGTGAATAACTTGGAAATCTTAGCTCAAACAGCTGCAAAACCTGTTTTCCCAGCACGGAGACCTTGAGTTCTATAAGATAAAGCCATAAACATGTGTATCCGAGTCTTCTATCAAAAGTTACAGCTATTTATATAAAGTTGTACAAAACAGCTTTCTTTCGCCAAGACAGTGCGTTTCTCACTGTTACATGCATTTGAATGGGGAACTCGACCGAAACAAAGTATAGGTTTTCATTATGTGAATAACTTGGAAATCTTAGCTCAAACAGCTGCAAAACCTGTTTTCCCAGCACGGGAACCTTGAGCTCTATAAGATAAAGCCATAAACATGTGTATCCGAGTCTTCTATCAAAAGTTACAGCTATTCATATGAAGTTGTACAAAAACGCTTTCTTTCGCCAAGACAGTGCGTTTCTCACTGTTACATTCATTTGAATGGGGAACTCCACCGAAACAAAGTATAGGTTTTCATTATGTGAATAACTTGGAAATCTTAGCTCAAACAGCTGCAAAACCTGTTTTCCCAGCACGGGAACCTTGAGTTCTATAAGATAAAGCCATAAACATGTGTATCCGAGTCTTCTATCAAAAGTTACAGCTATTCATATGAAGTTGTACAAAAACGCTTTCTTTCGCCAAGACAGTGCGTTTCTCACTGTTACATGCATTTGAATGGGGAACTCGACCGAAACAAAGTATAGGTTTTCATTATGTGAATAACTTGGAAATCTTAGCTCAAACAGCTGCAAAACCTGTTTGCCCAGCACGGAGACCTTGAGTTCTATAAGATAAAGCCATAAACATGTGTATCCGAGTCTTCTATCAAAAGTTACAGCTATTTATATGAAGTTGTACAAAAACGCTTTCTTTCGCCAAGACAGTGCGTTTCTCACTGTTACATGCATTTGAATGGGGAACTCCACCGAAACAAAGTATAGGTTTTCATTATGTGAATAACTTGGAAATCTTAGCTCAAACAGCTGCAAAACCTGTTTTCCCAGCACGGAGACCTTGAGTTCTATAAGATAAAGCCATAAACATGTGTATCCGAGTCTTCTATCAAAAGTTACAGCTATTTATATAAAGTTGTACAAAACAGCTTTCTTTCGCCAACACAGTGCGTTTCTCACTGTTACATGCATTTGAATGGGGAACTCGACCGAAACAAAGTATAGGTTTTCATTATGTGAATAACTTGGAAATCTTAGCTCAAACAGCTGCAAAACCTGTTTGCCCAGCACAGAGACCTTGAGTTCTATAAGATAAAGCCATAAACATGTGTATCCGAGTCTTCTATCAAAAGTTACAGCTATTTAAATGAAGTTGTACAAAAACGCTTTCTTTCGCCAAGACAGTGCGTTTCTCACTGTTACATGCATTTGAATGGGGAACTCGACCGAAACAAAGTATAGGTTTTCATTATGTGAATAACTTGGAAATCTTAGCTCAAACAGCTGCAAAACCTGTTTGCCCAGCACGGGAACCTTGAGCTCTATAAGATAAAGCCATAAACATGTGTATCCGAGTCTTCTATCAAAAGTTACAGCTATTCATATGAAGTTGTACAAAAACGCTTTCTTTCGCCAAGACAGTGCGTTTCTCACTGTTACATTCATTTGAATGGGGAACTCCACCGAAACAAAGTATAGGTTTTCATTATGTGAATAACTTGGAAATCTTAGCTCAAACAGCTGCAAAACCTGTTTTCCCAGCACGGGAACCTTGAGTTCTATAAGATAAAGCCATAAACATGTGTATCCGAGTCTTCTATCAAAAGTTACAGCTATTTATATAAAGTTGTACAAAACAGCTTTCTTTCGCCAACACAGTGCGTTTCTCACTGTTACATGCATTTGAATGGGGAACTCGACCGAAACAAAGTATAGGTTTTCATTATGTGAATAACTTGGAAATCTTAGCTCAAACAGCTGCAAAACCTGTTTGCCCAGCACAGAGACCTTGAGTTCTATAAGATAAAGCCATAAACATGTGTATCCGAGTCTTCTATCAAAAGTTACAGCTATTTAAATGAAGTTGTACAAAAACGCTTTCTTTCGCCAAGACAGTGCGTTTCTCACTGTTACATGCATTTGAATGGGGAACTCGACCGAAACAAAGTATAGGTTTTCATTATGTGAATAACTTGGAAATCTTAGCTCAAACAGCTGCAAAACCTGTTTTCCCAGCACGGGAACCTTGAGCTCTATAAGATAAAGCCATAAACATGTGTATCCGAGTCTTCTATCAAAAGTTACAGCTATTTATATGAAGTTGTACAAAAACGCTTTCTTTCGCCAAGACAGTGCGTTTCTCACTGTTACATGCATTTGAATGGGGAACTCGACCGAAACAAAGTATAGGTTTTCACTATGTGAATAACTTGGAAATCTTAGCTCAAACAGCTGCAAAACCTGTTTGCCCAGCACGGAGACCTTGAGTTCTATAAGATAAAGCCATAAACATGTGTATCCGAGTCTTCTATCAAAAGTTACAGCTATTTAAATGAAGTTGTACAAAAACGCTTTCTTTCGCCAAGACAGTGCGTTTCTCACTGTTACATGCATTTGAATGGGGAACTCGACCGAAACAAAGTATAGGTTTTCATTATGTGAATAACTTGGAAATCTTAGCTCAAACAGCTGCAAAACCTGTTTTCCCAGCACGGGAACCTTGAGCTCTATAAGATAAAGCCATAAACATGTGTATCCGAGTCTTCTATCAAAAGTTACAGCTATTCATATGAAGTTGTACAAAAACGCTTTCTTTCGCCAAGACAGTGCGTTTCTCACTGTTACATTCATTTGAATGGGGAACTCCACCGAAACAAAGTATAGGTTTTCATTATGTGAATAACTTGGAAATCTTAGCTCAAACAGCTGCAAAACCTGTTTTCCCAGCACGGGAACCTTGAGTTCTATAAGATAAAGCCATAAACATGTGTATCCGAGTCTTCTATCAAAAGTTACAGCTATTTATATGAAGTTGTACAAAAACGCTTTCTTTCGCCAAGACAGTGCGTTTCTCACTGTTACATGCATTTGAATGGGGAACTCCACCGAAACAAAGTATAGGTTTTCATTATGTGAATAACTTGGAAATCTTAGCTCAAACAGCTGCAAAACCTGTTTTCCCAGCACGGGTACCTTGAGCTCTATAAGATAAAGCCATAAACATGTGTATCCGAGTCTTCTATCAAAAGTTACAGCTATTCATATGAAGTTGTACAAAAACGCTTTCTTTCGCCAAGACAGTGCGTTTCTCACTGTTACATTCATTTGAATGGGGAACTCGACCGAAACAAAGTATAGGTTTTCATTATGTGAATAACTTGGAAATCTTAGCTCAAACAGCTGCAAAACCTGTTTTCCCAGCACGGGAACCTTGAGTTCTATAAGATAAACATGTGTATCCGAGTCTTCTATCAAAAGTTACAGCTATTTATATGAAGTTGTACAAAATAGCTTTCTTTCGCCAAGACAGTGCGTTTCTCACTGTTACATGCATTTGAATGGGGAACTCGACCGAAACAAAGTATAGGTTTTCATTATGTGAATAACTTGGAAATCTTAGCTCAAACAGCTGCAAAACCTGTTTGCCCAGCACAGAGACCTTGAGTTCTATAAGATAAAGCCATAAACATGTGTATCCGAGTCTTCTATCAAAAGTTACAGCTATTTAAATGAAGTTGTACAAAAACGCTTTCTTTCGCCAAGACAGTGCGTTTCTCACTGTTACATGCATTTGAATGGGGAACTCCACCGAAACAAAGTATAGGTTTTCATTATGTGAATAACTTGGAAATCTTAGCTCAAACAGCTGCAAAACCTGTTTTCCCAGCACGGAGACCTTGAGTTCTATAAGATAAAGCCATAAACATCTGTATCCGAGTCTTCTATCAAAAGTTACAGCTATTTATATGAAGTTGTACAAAATAGCTTTCTTTCGCCAAGACAGTGCGTTTCTCACTGTTACATGCATTTGAATGGGGAACTCCACCGAAACAAAGTATAGGTTTTCATTATGTGAATAACTTGGAAATCTTAGCTCAAACAGCTGCAAAACCTGTTTTCCCAGCACGGGAACCTTGAGCTCTATAAGATAAAGCCATAAACATGTGTATCCGAGTCTTCTATCAAAAGTTACAGCTATTCATATGAAGTTGTACAAAAACGCTTTCTTTCGCCAAGACAGTGCGTTTCTCACTGTTACATTCATTTGAATGGGGAACTCGACCGAAACAAAGTATAGGTTTTCATTATGTGAATAACTTGGAAATCTTAGCTCAAACAGCTGCAAAACCTGTTTTCCCAGCACGGGAACCTTGAGTTCTATAAGATAAAGCCATAAACATGTGTATCCGAGTCTTCTATCAAAAGTTACAGCTATTCATATGAAGTTGTACAAAAACGCTTTCTTTCGCCAAGACAGTGCGTTTCTCACTGTTACATGCATTTGAATGGGGAACTCAACCGAAACAAAGTATAGGTTTTCATTATGTGAATAACTTGGAAATCTTAGCTCAAACAGCTGCAAAACCTGTTTTCCCAGCACGGGAACCTTGAGCTCTATAAGATAAAGCCATAAACATGTGTATCCGAGTCTTCTATCAAAAGTTACAGCTATTCATATGAAGTTGTACAAAAACGCTTTCTTTCGCCAAGACAGTGCGTTTCTCACTGTTACATGCATTTGAATGGGGAACTCGACCGAAACAAAGTATAGGTTTTCATTATGTGAATAACTTGGAAATCTTAGCTCAAACAGCTGCAAAACCTGTTTGCCCAGCACGGAGACCTTGAGTTCTATAAGATAAAGCCATAAACATGTTTGTCTGAGTCTTCTATCAAAAGTTACAGCTATTTATATGAAGTTGTACAAAAACGCTTTCTTTCGCCAAGACAGTGCGTTTCTCACTGTTACATGCATTTGAATGGGGAACTCCACCGAAACAAAGTATAGGTTTTCATTATGTGAATAACTTGGAAATCTTAGCTCAAACAGCTGCAAAACCTGTTTTCCCAGCACGGAGACCTTGAGTTCTATAAGATAAAGCCATAAACATGTGTATCCGAGTCTTCTATCAAAAGTTACAGCTATTTATATGAAGTTGTACAAAATAGCTTTCTTTCGCCAAGACAGTGCGTTTCTCACTGTTACATGCATTTGAATGGGGAACTCAACCGAAACAAAGTATAGGTTTTCATTATGTGAATAACTTGGAAATCTTAGCTCAAACAGCTGCAAAACCTGTTTTCCCAGCACGGGAACCTTGAGCTCTATAAGATAAAGCCATAAACATGTGTATCCGAGTCTTCTATCAAAAGTTACAGCTATTCATATGAAGTTGTACAAAAACGCTTTCTTTCGCCAAGACAGTGCGTTTCTCACTGTTACATGCATTTGAATGGGGAACTCCACCGAAACAAAGTATAGGTTTTCATTATGTGAATAACTTGGAAATCTTAGCTCAAACAGCTGCAAAACCTGTTTTCCCAGCACGGGAACCTTGAGTTCTATAAGATAAAGCCATAAACATGTGTATCCGAGTCTTCTATCAAAAGTTACAGCTATTCATATGAAGTTGTACAAAAACGCTTTCTTTCGCCAAGACAGTGCGTTTCTCACTGTTACATGCATTTGAATGGGGAACTCCACCGAAACAAAGTATAGGTTTTCATTATGTGAATAACTTGGAAATCTTAGCTCAAACAGCTGCAAAACCTGTTTTCCCAGCACGGGAACCTTGAGTTCTATAAGATAAAGCCATAAACATGTGTATCCGAGTCTTCTATCAAAAGTTACAGCTATTTATATGAAGTTGTACAAAATAGCTTTCTTTCGCCAAGACAGTGCGTTTCTCACTGTTACATGCATTTGAATGGGGAACTCCACCGAAACAAAGTATAGGTTTTCATTATGTGAATAACTTGGAAATCTTAGCTCAAACAGCTGCAAAACCTGTTTGCCGAGCACAGAGACCTTGAGTTCTATAAGATAAAGCCATAAACATGTGTATCCGAGTCTTCTATCAAAAGTTACAGCTATTTAAATGAAGTTGTACAAAAACGCTTTCTTTCGCCAAGACAGTGCGTTTCTCACTGTTACATGCATTTGAATGGGGAACTCGACCGAAACAAAGTATAGGTTTTCATTATGTGAATAACTTGGAAATCTTAGCTCAAACAGCTGCAAAACCTGTTTGCCCAGCACGGGAACCTTGAGTTCTATAAGATAAAGCCATAAACATGTTTGTCTGAGTCTTCTATCAAAAGTTACAGCTATTTATATGAAGTTGTACAAAAACGCTTTCTTTCGCCAAGACAGTGCGTTTCTCACTGTTACATGCATTTGAATGGGGAACTCCACCGAAACAAAGTATAGGTTTTCATTATGTGAATAACTTGGAAATCTTAGCTCAAACAGCTGCAAAACCTGTTTTCCCAGCACGGAGACCTTGAGTTCTATAAGATAAAGCCATAAACATGTGTATCCGAGTCTTCTATCAAAAGTTACAGCTATTTATATGAAGTTGTACAAAATAGCTTTCTTTCGCCAAGACAGTGCGTTTCTCACTGTTACATGCATTTGAATGGGGAACTCGACCGAAACAAAGTATAGGTTTTCATTATGTGAATAACTTGGAAATCTTAGCTCAAACAGCTGCAAAACCTGTTTGCCCAGCACGGAGACCTTGAGTTCTATAAGATAAAGCCATAAACATGTTAATCCTAGTCTTCTATCAAAAGTTACAGCTATTTAAATGAAGTTGTACAAAAACGCTTTCTTTCGCCAAGACAGTGCGTTTCTCACTGTTACATGCATTTGAATGGGGAACTCCACCGAAACAAAGTATAGGTTTTCATTATGTGAATAACTTGGAAATCTTAGCTCAAACAGCTGCAAAACCTGTTTTCCCAGCACGGGAACCTTGAGCTCTATAAGATAAAGCCATAAACATGTGTATCCGAGTCTTCTATCAAAAGTTACAGCTATTCATATGAAGTTGTACAAAAACGCTTTCTTTCGCCAAGACAGTGCGTTTCTCACTGTTACATTCATTTGAATGGGGAACTCCACCGAAACAAAGTATAGGTTTTCATTATGTGAATAACTTGGAAATCTTAGCTCAAACAGCTGCAAAACCTGTTTTCCCAGCACGGGAACCTTGAGTTCTATAAGATAAAGCCATAAACATGTGTATCCGAGTCTTCTATCAAAAGTTACAGCTATTTATATGAAGTTGTACAAAAACGCTTTCTTTCGCCAAGACAGTGCGTTTCTCACTGTTACATGCATTTGAATGGGGAACTCCACCGAAACAAAGTATAGGTTTTCATTATGTGAATAACTTGGAAATCTTAGCTCAAACAGCTGCAAAACCAGTTTTCCCAGCACGGAGACCTTGAGTTCTATAAGATAAAGCCATAAACATGTGTATCCGAGTCTTCTATCAAAAGTTACAGCTATTTATATGAAGTTGTACAAAATAGCTTTCTTTCGCCAAGACAGTGCGTTTCTCACTGTTACATGCATTTGAATGGGGAACTCGACCGAAACAAAGTATAGGTTTTCATTATGTGAATAACTTGGAAATCTTAGCTCAAACAGCTGCAAAACCTGTTTTCCCAGCACGGAGACCTTGAGTTCTATAAGATAAAGCCATAAACATGTGTATCCGAGTCTTCTATCAAAAGTTACAGCTATTTATATGAAGTTGTACAAAAACGCTTTCTTTCGCCAAGACAGTGCGTTTCTCACTGTTACATGCATTTGAATGGGGAACTCCACCGAAACAAAGTATAGGTTTTCATTATGTGAATAACTTGGAAATCTTAGCTCAAACAGCTGCAAAAGCTGTTTTCCCAGCACGGAGACCTTGAGTTCTATAAGATAAAGCCATAAACATGTGTATCCGAGTCTTCTATCAAAAGTTACAGCTATTTATATAAAGTTGTACAAAACAGCTTTCTTTCGCCAAGACAGTGCGTTTCTCACTGTTACATGCATTTGAATGGGGAACTCCACCGAAACAAAGTATAGGTTTTCATTATGTGAATAACTTGGAAATCTTAGCTCAAACAGCTGCAAAACCTGTTTGCCCAGCACAGAGACCTTGAGTTCTATAAGATAAAGCCATAAACATGTGTATCCGAGTCTTCTATCAAAAGTTACAGCTATTTAAATGAAGTTGTACAAAAACGCTTTCTTTCGCCAAGACAGTGCGTTTCTCACTGTTACATGCATTTGAATGGGGAACTCGACCGAAACAAAGTATAGGTTTTCATTATGTGAATAACTTGGAAATCTTAGCTCAAACAGCTGCAAAACCTGTTTTCCCAGCACGGGAACCTTGAGCTCTATAAGATAAAGCCATAAACATGTGTATCCGAGTCTTCTATCAAAAGTTACAGCTATTCATATGAAGTTGTACAAAAACGCTTTCTTTCGCCAAGACAGTGCGTTTCTCACTGTTACATTCATTTGAATGGGGAACTCCACCGAAACAAAGTATAGGTTTTCATTATGTGAATAACTTGGAAATCTTAGCTCAAACAGCTGCAAAACCTGTTTTCCCAGCACGGGAACCTTGAGTTCTATAAGATAAAGCCATAAACATGTGTATCCGAGTCTTCTATCAAAAGTTACAGCTATTCATATGAAGTTGTACAAAAACGCTTTCTTTCGCCAAGACAGTGCGTTTCTCACTGTTACATGCATTTGAATGGGGAACTCGACCGAAACAAAGTATAGGTTTTCATTATGTGAATAACTTGGAAATCTTAGCTCAAACAGCTGCAAAACCTGTTTGCCCAGCACGGAGACCTTGAGTTCTATAAGATAAAGCCATAAACATGTGTATCCGAGTCTTCTATCAAAAGTTACAGCTATTTATATGAAGTTGTACAAAAACGCTTTCTTTCGCCAAGACAGTGCGTTTCTCACTGTTACATGCATTTGAATGGGGAACTCCACCGAAACAAAGTATAGGTTTTCATTATGTGAATAACTTGGAAATCTTAGCTCAAACAGCTGCAAAACCTGTTTTCCCAGCACGGAGACCTTGAGTTCTATAAGATAAAGCCATAAACATGTGTATCCGAGTCTTCTATCAAAAGTTACAGCTATTTATATAAAGTTGTACAAAACAGCTTTCTTTCGCCAACACAGTGCGTTTCTCACTGTTACATGCATTTGAATGGGGAACTCCACCGAAACAAAGTATAGGTTTTCATTATGTGAATAACTTGGAAATCTTAGCTCAAACAGCTGCAAAACCTGTTTGCCCAGCACAGAGACCTTGAGTTCTATAAGATAAAGCCATAAACATGTGTATCCGAGTCTTCTATCAAAAGTTACAGCTATTTATATGAAGTTGTACAAAAACGCTTTCTTTCGCCAAGACAGTGCGTTTCTCACTGTTACATGCATTTGAATGGGGAACTCGACCGAAACAAAGTATAGGTTTTCATTATGTGAATAACTTGGAAATCTTAGCTCAAACAGCTGCAAAACCTGTTTGCCCAGCACGGAGACCTTGAGTTCTATAAGATAAAGCCATAAACATGTTAATCCTAGTCTTCTATCAAAAGTTACAGCTATTTAAATGAAGTTGTACAAAAACGCTTTCTTTCGCCAAGACAGTGCGTTTCTCACTGTTACATGCATTTGAATGGGGAACTCCACCGAAACAAAGTATAGGTTTTCATTATGTGAATAACTTGGAAATCTTAGCTCAAACAGCTGCAAAACCTGTTTTCCCAGCACGGGAACCTTGAGTTCTATAAGATAAAGCCATAAACATGTGTATCCGAGTCTTCTATCAAAAGTTACAGCTATTCATATGAAGTTGTACAAAAACGCTTTCTTTCGCCAAGACAGTGCGTTTCTCACTGTTACATTCATTTGAATGGGGAACTCCACCGAAACAAAGTATAGGTTTTCATTATGTGAATAACTTGGAAATCTTAGCTCAAACAGCTGCAAAACCTGTTTGCCCAGCACGGGAACCTTGAGTTCTATAAGATAAAGCCATAAACATGTGTATCCGAGTCTTCTATCAAAAGTTACAGCTATTTATATGAAGTTGTACAAAGACGCTTTCTTTCGCCAAGACAGTGCGTTTCTCACTGTTACATGCATTTGAATGGGGAACTCGACCGAAACAAAGTATAGGTTTTCATTATGTGAATAACTTGGAAATCTTAGCTCAAACAGCTGCAAAAGCTGTTTTCCCAGCACGGAGACCTTGAGTTCTATAAGATAAAGCCATAAACATGTGTATCCGAGTCTTCTATCAAAAGTTACAGCTATTTATATGAAGTTGTACAAAATAGCTTTCTTTCGCCAAGACAGTGCGTTTCTCACTGTTACATGCATTTGAATGGGGAACTCGACCGAAACAAAGTATAGGTTTTCATTATGTGAATAACTTGGAAATCTTAGCTCAAACAGCTGCAAAACCTGTTTGCCCAGCACGGAGACCTTGAGTTCTATAAGATAAAGCCATAAACATGTGTATCCGAGTCTTCTATCAAAAGTTACAGCTATTTAAATGAAGTTGTACAAAAACGCTTTCTTTCGCCAAGACAGTGCGTTTCTCACTGTTACATGCATTTGAATGGGGAACTCGACCGAAACAAAGTATAGGTTTTCATTATGTGAATAACTTGGAAATCTTAGCTCAAACAGCTGCAAAACCTGTTTTCCCAGCACGGAGACCTTGAGTTCTATAAGATAAAGCCATAAACATGTGTATCCGAGTCTTCTATCAAAAGTTACAGCTATTTATATGAAGTTGTACAAAATAGCTTTCTTTCGCCAAGACAGTGCGTTTCTCACTGTTACATGCATTTGAATGGGGAACTCGACCGAAACAAAGTATAGGTTTTCATTATGTGAATAACTTGGAAATCTTAGCTCAAACAGCTGCAAAACCTGTTTTCCCAGCACGGGAACCTTGAGCTCTATAAGATAAAGCCATAAACATGTGTATCCGAGTCTTCTATCAAAAGTTACAGCTATTCATATGAAGTTGTACAAAAACGCTTTCTTTCGCCAAGACAGTGCGTTTCTCACTGTTACATTCATTTGAATGGGGAACTCGACCGAAACAAAGTATAGGTTTTCATTATGTGAATAACTTGGAAATCTTAGCTCAAACAGCTGCAAAACCTGTTTTCCCAGCACGGGAACCTTGAGTTCTATAAGATAAAGCCATAAACATGTGTATCCGAGTCTTCTATCAAAAGTTACAGCTATTCATATGAAGTTGTACAAAAACGCTTTCTTTCGCCAAGACAGTGCGTTTCTCACTGTTACATGCATTTGAATGGGGAACTCCACCGAAACAAAGTATAGGTTTTCATTATGTGAATAACTTGGAAATCTTAGCTCAAACAGCTGCAAAACCTGTTTGCCCAGCACGGGAACCTTGAGCTCTATAAGATAAAGCCATAAACATGTGTATCCGAGTCTTCTATCAAAAGTTACAGCTATTCATATGAAGTTGTACAAAAACGCTTTCTTTCGCCAAGACAGTGCGTTTCTCACTGTTACATTCATTTGAATGGGGAACTCGACCGAAACAAAGTATAGGTTTTCATTATGTGAATAACTTGGAAATCTTAGCTCAAACAGCTGCAAAACCTGTTTGCCCAGCACGGAGACCTTGAGTTCTATAAGATAAAGCCATAAACATGTGTATCCGAGTCTTCTATCAAAAGTTACAGCTATTTAAATGAAGTTGTACAAAAACGCTTTCTTTCGCCAAGACAGTGCGTTTCTCACTGTTACATGCATTTGAATGGGGAACTCGACCGAAACAAAGTATAGGTTTTCATTATGTGAATAACTTGGAAATCTTAGCTCAAACAGCTGCAAAACCTGTTTGCCCAGCACGGGAACCTTGAGTTCTATAAGATAAAGCCATAAACATGTTTGTCTGAGTCTTCTATCAAAAGTTACAGCTATTTATATGAAGTTGTACAAAAACGCTTTCTTTCGCCAAGACAGTGCGTTTCTCACTGTTACATGCATTTGAATGGGGAACTCCACCGAAACAAAGTATAGGTTTTCATTATGTGAATAACTTGGAAATCTTAGCTCAAACAGCTGCAAAACCTGTTTTCCCAGCACGGAGACCTTGAGTTCTATAAGATAAAGCCATAAACATGTGTATCCGAGTCTTCTATCAAAAGTTACAGCTATTTATATGAAGTTGTACAAAATAGCTTTCTTTCGCCAAGACAGTGCGTTTCTCACTGTTACATGCATTTGAATGGGGAACTCGACCGAAACAAAGTATAGGTTTTCATTATGTGAATAACTTGGAAATCTTAGCTCAAACAGCTGCAAAACCTGTTTGCCCAGCACGGAGACCTTGAGTTCTATAAGATAAAGCCATAAACATGTTAATCCTAGTCTTCTATCAAAAGTTACAGCTATTTAAATGAAGTTGTACAAAAACGCTTTCTTTCGCCAAGACAGTGCGTTTCTCACTGTTACATGCATTTGAATGGGGAACTCCACCGAAACAAAGTATAGGTTTTCATTATGTGAATAACTTGGAAATCTTAGCTCAAACAGCTGCAAAACCTGTTTTCCCAGCACGGGAACCTTGAGCTCTATAAGATAAAGCCATAAACATGTGTATCCGAGTCTTCTATCAAAAGTTACAGCTATTCATATGAAGTTGTACAAAAACGCTTTCTTTCGCCAAGACAGTGCGTTTCTCACTGTTACATTCATTTGAATGGGGAACTCCACCGAAACAAAGTATAGGTTTTCATTATGTGAATAACTTGGAAATCTTAGCTCAAACAGCTGCAAAACCTGTTTTCCCAGCACGGGAACCTTGAGTTCTATAAGATAAAGCCATAAACATGTGTATCCGAGTCTTCTATCAAAAGTTACAGCTATTTATATGAAGTTGTACAAAAACGCTTTCTTTCGCCAAGACAGTGCGTTTCTCACTGTTACATGCATTTGAATGGGGAACTCCACCGAAACAAAGTATAGGTTTTCATTATGTGAATAACTTGGAAATCTTAGCTCAAACAGCTGCAAAACCAGTTTTCCCAGCACGGAGACCTTGAGTTCTATAAGATAAAGCCATAAACATGTGTATCCGAGTCTTCTATCAAAAGTTACAGCTATTTATATGAAGTTGTACAAAATAGCTTTCTTTCGCCAAGACAGTGCGTTTCTCACTGTTACATGCATTTGAATGGGGAACTCGACCGAAACAAAGTATAGGTTTTCATTATGTGAATAACTTGGAAATCTTAGCTCAAACAGCTGCAAAACCTGTTTTCCCAGCACGGAGACCTTGAGTTCTATAAGATAAAGCCATAAACATGTGTATCCGAGTCTTCTATCAAAAGTTACAGCTATTTATATGAAGTTGTACAAAAACGCTTTCTTTCGCCAAGACAGTGCGTTTCTCACTGTTACATGCATTTGAATGGGGAACTCCACCGAAACAAAGTATAGGTTTTCATTATGTGAATAACTTGGAAATCTTAGCTCAAACAGCTGCAAAAGCTGTTTTCCCAGCACGGAGACCTTGAGTTCTATAAGATAAAGCCATAAACATGTGTATCCGAGTCTTCTATCAAAAGTTACAGCTATTTATATAAAGTTGTACAAAACAGCTTTCTTTCGCCAAGACAGTGCGTTTCTCACTGTTACATGCATTTGAATGGGGAACTCCACCGAAACAAAGTATAGGTTTTCATTATGTGAATAACTTGGAAATCTTAGCTCAAACAGCTGCAAAACCTGTTTGCCCAGCACAGAGACCTTGAGTTCTATAAGATAAAGCCATAAACATGTGTATCCGAGTCTTCTATCAAAAGTTACAGCTATTTAAATGAAGTTGTACAAAAACGCTTTCTTTCGCCAAGACAGTGCGTTTCTCACTGTTACATGCATTTGAATGGGGAACTCGACCGAAACAAAGTATAGGTTTTCATTATGTGAATAACTTGGAAATCTTAGCTCAAACAGCTGCAAAACCTGTTTTCCCAGCACGGGAACCTTGAGCTCTATAAGATAAAGCCATAAACATGTGTATCCGAGTCTTCTATCAAAAGTTACAGCTATTCATATGAAGTTGTACAAAAACGCTTTCTTTCGCCAAGACAGTGCGTTTCTCACTGTTACATTCATTTGAATGGGGAACTCCACCGAAACAAAGTATAGGTTTTCATTATGTGAATAACTTGGAAATCTTAGCTCAAACAGCTGCAAAACCTGTTTTCCCAGCACGGGAACCTTGAGTTCTATAAGATAAAGCCATAAACATGTGTATCCGAGTCTTCTATCAAAAGTTACAGCTATTCATATGAAGTTGTACAAAAACGCTTTCTTTCGCCAAGACAGTGCGTTTCTCACTGTTACATGCATTTGAATGGGGAACTCGACCGAAACAAAGTATAGGTTTTCATTATGTGAATAACTTGGAAATCTTAGCTCAAACAGCTGCAAAACCTGTTTGCCCAGCACGGAGACCTTGAGTTCTATAAGATAAAGCCATAAACATGTGTATCCGAGTCTTCTATCAAAAGTTACAGCTATTTATATGAAGTTGTACAAAAACGCTTTCTTTCGCCAAGACAGTGCGTTTCTCACTGTTACATGCATTTGAATGGGGAACTCCACCGAAACAAAGTATAGGTTTTCATTATGTGAATAACTTGGAAATCTTAGCTCAAACAGCTGCAAAACCTGTTTTCCCAGCACGGAGACCTTGAGTTCTATAAGATAAAGCCATAAACATGTGTATCCGAGTCTTCTATCAAAAGTTACAGCTATTTATATAAAGTTGTACAAAACAGCTTTCTTTCGCCAACACAGTGCGTTTCTCACTGTTACATGCATTTGAATGGGGAACTCCACCGAAACAAAGTATAGGTTTTCATTATGTGAATAACTTGGAAATCTTAGCTCAAACAGCTGCAAAACCTGTTTGCCCAGCACAGAGACCTTGAGTTCTATAAGATAAAGCCATAAACATGTGTATCCGAGTCTTCTATCAAAAGTTACAGCTATTTATATGAAGTTGTACAAAAACGCTTTCTTTCGCCAAGACAGTGCGTTTCTCACTGTTACATGCATTTGAATGGGGAACTCGACCGAAACAAAGTATAGGTTTTCATTATGTGAATAACTTGGAAATCTTAGCTCAAACAGCTGCAAAACCTGTTTGCCCAGCACGGAGACCTTGAGTTCTATAAGATAAAGCCATAAACATGTTAATCCTAGTCTTCTATCAAAAGTTACAGCTATTTAAATGAAGTTGTACAAAAACGCTTTCTTTCGCCAAGACAGTGCGTTTCTCACTGTTACATGCATTTGAATGGGGAACTCCACCGAAACAAAGTATAGGTTTTCATTATGTGAATAACTTGGAAATCTTAGCTCAAACAGCTGCAAAACCTGTTTTCCCAGCACGGGAACCTTGAGTTCTATAAGATAAAGCCATAAACATGTGTATCCGAGTCTTCTATCAAAAGTTACAGCTATTCATATGAAGTTGTACAAAAACGCTTTCTTTCGCCAAGACAGTGCGTTTCTCACTGTTACATTCATTTGAATGGGGAACTCCACCGAAACAAAGTATAGGTTTTCATTATGTGAATAACTTGGAAATCTTAGCTCAAACAGCTGCAAAACCTGTTTGCCCAGCACGGGAACCTTGAGTTCTATAAGATAAAGCCATAAACATGTGTATCCGAGTCTTCTATCAAAAGTTACAGCTATTTATATGAAGTTGTACAAAGACGCTTTCTTTCGCCAAGACAGTGCGTTTCTCACTGTTACATGCATTTGAATGGGGAACTCGACCGAAACAAAGTATAGGTTTTCATTATGTGAATAACTTGGAAATCTTAGCTCAAACAGCTGCAAAAGCTGTTTTCCCAGCACGGAGACCTTGAGTTCTATAAGATAAAGCCATAAACATGTGTATCCGAGTCTTCTATCAAAAGTTACAGCTATTTATATGAAGTTGTACAAAATAGCTTTCTTTCGCCAAGACAGTGCGTTTCTCACTGTTACATGCATTTGAATGGGGAACTCGACCGAAACAAAGTATAGGTTTTCATTATGTGAATAACTTGGAAATCTTAGCTCAAACAGCTGCAAAACCTGTTTGCCCAGCACGGAGACCTTGAGTTCTATAAGATAAAGCCATAAACATGTGTATCCGAGTCTTCTATCAAAAGTTACAGCTATTTAAATGAAGTTGTACAAAAACGCTTTCTTTCGCCAAGACAGTGCGTTTCTCACTGTTACATGCATTTGAATGGGGAACTCGACCGAAACAAAGTATAGGTTTTCATTATGTGAATAACTTGGAAATCTTAGCTCAAACAGCTGCAAAACCTGTTTTCCCAGCACGGAGACCTTGAGTTCTATAAGATAAAGCCATAAACATGTGTATCCGAGTCTTCTATCAAAAGTTACAGCTATTTATATGAAGTTGTACAAAATAGCTTTCTTTCGCCAAGACAGTGCGTTTCTCACTGTTACATGCATTTGAATGGGGAACTCGACCGAAACAAAGTATAGGTTTTCATTATGTGAATAACTTGGAAATCTTAGCTCAAACAGCTGCAAAACCTGTTTTCCCAGCACGGGAACCTTGAGCTCTATAAGATAAAGCCATAAACATGTGTATCCGAGTCTTCTATCAAAAGTTACAGCTATTCATATGAAGTTGTACAAAAACGCTTTCTTTCGCCAAGACAGTGCGTTTCTCACTGTTACATTCATTTGAATGGGGAACTCGACCGAAACAAAGTATAGGTTTTCATTATGTGAATAACTTGGAAATCTTAGCTCAAACAGCTGCAAAACCTGTTTTCCCAGCACGGGAACCTTGAGTTCTATAAGATAAAGCCATAAACATGTGTATCCGAGTCTTCTATCAAAAGTTACAGCTATTCATATGAAGTTGTACAAAAACGCTTTCTTTCGCCAAGACAGTGCGTTTCTCACTGTTACATGCATTTGAATGGGGAACTCCACCGAAACAAAGTATAGGTTTTCATTATGTGAATAACTTGGAAATCTTAGCTCAAACAGCTGCAAAACCTGTTTGCCCAGCACGGGAACCTTGAGCTCTATAAGATAAAGCCATAAACATGTGTATCCGAGTCTTCTATCAAAAGTTACAGCTATTCATATGAAGTTGTACAAAAACGCTTTCTTTCGCCAAGACAGTGCGTTTCTCACTGTTACATTCATTTGAATGGGGAACTCGACCGAAACAAAGTATAGGTTTTCATTATGTGAATAACTTGGAAATCTTAGCTCAAACAGCTGCAAAACCTGTTTGCCCAGCACGGAGACCTTGAGTTCTATAAGATAAAGCCATAAACATGTGTATCCGAGTCTTCTATCAAAAGTTACAGCTATTTAAATGAAGTTGTACAAAAACGCTTTCTTTCGCCAAGACAGTGCGTTTCTCACTGTTACATGCATTTGAATGGGGAACTTGACCGAAACAAAGTATAGGTTTTCACTATGTGAATAACTTGGAAATCTTAGCTCAAACAGCTGCAAAACCTGTTTTCCCAGCACGGGAACCTTGAGTTCTATAAGATAAAGCCATAAACATGTGTATCCGAGTCTTCTATCAAAAGTTACAGCTATTTAAATGAAGTTGTACAAAAACGCTTTCTTTCGCCAAGACAGTGCGTTTCTCACTGTTACATGCATTTGAATGGGGAACTCGACCGAAACAAAGTATAGGTTTTCATTATGTGAATAACTTGGAAATCTTAGCTCAAACAGCTGCAAAACCTGTTTGCCCAGCACGGGAACCTTGAGTTCTATAAGATAAAGCCATAAACATGTTTGTCTGAGTCTTCTATCAAAAGTTACAGCTATTTATATGAAGTTGTACAAAAACGCTTTCTTTCGCCAAGACAGTGCGTTTCTCACTGTTACATGCATTTGAATGGAGAACTCGACCGAAACAAAGTATAGGTTTTCATTATGTGAATAACTTGGAAATCTTAGCTCAAACAGCTGCAAAACCTGTTTTCCCAGCACGGAGACCTTGAGTTCTATAAGATAAAGCCATAAACATGTGTATCCGAGTCTTCTATCAAAAGTTACAGCTATTTATATGAAGTTGTACAAAATAGCTTTCTTTCGCCAAGACAGTGTGTTTCTCACTGTTACATGCATTTGAATGGGGAACTTGACCGAAACAAAGTATAGGTTTTCACTATGTGAATAACTTGGAAATCTTAGCTCAAACAGCTGCAAAACCTGTTTGCCCAGCACGGGAACCTTGAGTTCTATAAGATAAAGCCATAAACATGTATGTCTGAGTCTTCTATCAAAAGTTACAGCTATTTATATGAAGTTGTACAAAAACGCTTTCTTTCGCCAAGACAGTGCGTTTCTCACTGTTACATGCATTTGAATGGAGAACTCGACCGAAACAAAGTATAGGTTTTCATTATGTGAATAACTTGGAAATCTTAGCTCAAACAGCTGCAAAACCTGTTTTCCCAGCACGGAGACCTTGAGTTCTATAAGATAAAGCCATAAACATGTGTATCCGAGTCTTCTATCAAAAGTTACAGCTATTTATATGAAGTTGTACAAAATAGCTTTCTTTCGCCAAGACAGTGTGTTTCTCACTGTTACATGCATTTGAATGGGGAACTTGACCGAAACAAAGTATAGGTTTTCACTATGTGAATAACTTGGAAATCTTAGCTCAAACAGCTGCAAAACCTGTTTTCCCAGCACGGGAACCTTGAGTTCTATAAGATAAAGCCATAAACATGTGTATCCGAGTCTTCTATCAAAAGTTACAGCTATTTAAATGAAGTTGTACAAAAACGCTTTCTTTCGCCAAGACAGTGCGTTTCTCACTGTTACATGCATTTGAATGGGGAACTCGACCGAAACAAAGTATAGGTTTTCATTATGTGAATAACTTGGAAATCTTAGCTCAAACAGCTGCAAAACCTGTTTGCCCAGCACGGGAACCTTGAGTTCTATAAGATAAAGCCATAAACATGTTTGTCTGAGTCTTCTATCAAAAGTTACAGCTATTTAAATGAAGTTGTACAAAAACGCTTTCTTTCGCCAAGACAGTGCGTTTCTCACTGTTACATGCATTTGAATGGGGAACTCGACCGAAACAAAGTATAGGTTTTCATTATGTGAATAACTTGGAAATCTTAGCTCAAACAGCTGCAAAACCTGTTTGCCCAGCACGGGAACCTTGAGTTCTATAAGATAAAGCCATAAACATGTTTGTCTGAGTCTTCTATCAAAAGTTACAGCTATTTATATGAAGTTGTACAAAAACGCTTTCTTTCGCCAAGACAGTGCGTTTCTCACTGTTACATGCATTTGAATGGAGAACTCGACCGAAACAAAGTATAGGTTTTCATTATGTGAATAACTTGGAAATCTTAGCTCAAACAGCTGCAAAACCTGTTTTCCCAGCACGGAGACCTTGAGTTCTATAAGATAAAGCCATAAACATGTGTATCCGAGTCTTCTATCAAAAGTTACAGCTATTTATATGAAGTTGTACAAAATAGCTTTCTTTCGCCAAGACAGTGTGTTTCTCACTGTTACATGCATTTGAATGGGGAACTTGACCGAAACAAAGTATAGGTTTTCACTATGTGAATAACTTGGAAATCTTAGCTCAAACAGCTGCAAAACCTGTTTTCCCAGCACGGGAACCTTGAGTTCTATAAGATAAAGCCATAAACATGTGTATCCGAGTCTTCTATCAAAAGTTACAGCTATTTAAATGAAGTTGTACAAAAACGCTTTCTTTCGCCAAGACAGTGCGTTTCTCACTGTTACATGCATTTGAATGGGGAACTCGACCGAAACAAAGTATAGGTTTTCATTATGTGAATAACTTGGAAATCTTAGCTCAAACAGCTGCAAAACCTGTTTGCCCAGCACGGGAACCTTGAGTTCTATAAGATAAAGCCATAAACATGTTTGTCTGAGTCTTCTATCAAAAGTTACAGCTATTTATATGAAGTTGTACAAAAACGCTTTCTTTCGCCAAGACAGTGCGTTTCTCACTGTTACATGCATTTGAATGGGGAACTCGACCGAAACAAAGTATAGGTTTTCATTATGTGAATAACTTGGAAATCTTAGCTCAAACAGCTGCAAAAGCTGTTTTCCCAGCACGGAGACCTTGAGTTCTATAAGATAAAGCCATAAACATGTGTATCCGAGTCTTCTATCAAAAGTTACAGCTATTTATATGAAGTTGTACAAAATAGCTTTCTTTCGCCAAGACAGTGCGTTTCTCACTGTTACATGCATTTGAATGGGGAACTCGACCGAAACAAAGTATAGGTTTTCATTATGTGAATAACTTGGAAATCTTAGCTCAAACAGCTGCAAAACCTGTTTTCCCAGCACGGGAACCTTGAGCTCTATAAGATAAAGCCATAAACATGTGTATCCGAGTCTTCTATCAAAAGTTACAGCTATTCATATGAAGTTGTACAAAAACGCTTTCTTTCGCCAAGACAGTGCGTTTCTCACTGTTACATTCATTTGAATGGGGAACTCGACCGAAACAAAGTATAGGTTTTCATTATGTGAATAACTTGGAAATCTTAGCTCAAACAGCTGCAAAACCTGTTTTCCCAGCACGGGAACCTTGAGTTCTATAAGATAAAGCCATAAACATGTGTATCCGAGTCTTCTATCAAAAGTTACAGCTATTCATATGAAGTTGTACAAAAACGCTTTCTTTCGCCAAGACAGTCTCACTGTTACATTCATTTGAATGGGGAACTCCACCGAAACAAAGTATAGGTTTTCATTATGTGAATAACTTGGAAATCTTAGCTCAAACAGCTGCAAAAGCTGTTTTCCCAGCACGGAGACCTTGAGTTCTATAAGATAAAGCCATAAACATGTGTATCCGAGTCTTCTATCAAAAGTTACAGCTATTTAAATGAAGTTGTACAAAAACGCTTTCTTTCGCCAAGACAGTGCGTTTCTCACTGTTACATGCATTTGAATGGGGAACTCCACCGAAACAAAGTATAGGTTTTCATTATGTGAATAACTTGGAAATCTTAGCTCAAACAGCTGCAAAAGCTGTTTTCCCAGCACGGAGACCTTGAGTTCTATAAGATAAAGCCATAAACATGTGTATCCGAGTCTTCTATCAAAAGTTACAGCTATTTATATGAAGTTGTACAAAATAGCTTTCTTTCGCCAAGACAGTGCGTTTCTCACTGTTACATGCATTTGAATGGGGAACTCGACCGAAACAAAGTATAGGTTTTCATTATGTGAATAACTTGGAAATCTTAGCTCAAACAGCTGCAAAACCTGTTTGCCCAGCACGGAGACCTTGAGTTCTATAAGATAAAGCCATAAACATGTGTATCCGAGTCTTCTATCAAAAGTTACAGCTATTTAAATGAAGTTGTACAAAAACGCTTTCTTTCGCCAAGACAGTGCGTTTCTCACTGTTACATGCATTTGAATGGGGAACTCGACCGAAACAAAGTATAGGTTTTCATTATGTGAATAACTTGGAAATCTTAGCTCAAACAGCTGCAAAACCTGTTTGCCCAGCACGGGAACCTTGAGTTCTATAAGATAAAGCCATAAACATGTTTGTCTGAGTCTTCTATCAAAAGTTACAGCTATTTATATGAAGTTGTACAAAAACGCTTTCTTTCGCCAAGACAGTGCGTTTCTCACTGTTACATGCATTTGAATGGGGAACTTGACCGAAACAAAGTATAGGTTTTCACTATGTGAATAACTTGGAAATCTTAGCTCAAACAGCTGCAAAACCTGTTTTCCCAGCACGGGAACCTTGAGTTCTATAAGATAAAGCCATAAACATGTGTATCCGAGTCTTCTATCAAAAGTTACAGCTATTTATATGAAGTTGTACAAAATAGCTTTCTTTCGCCAAGACAGTGCGTTTCTCACTGTTACATGCATTTGAATGGGGAACTCGACCGAAACAAAGTATAGGTTTTCATTATGTGAATAACTTGGAAATCTTAGCTCAAACAGCTGCAAAACCTGTTTTCCCAGCACGGGAACCTTGAGTTCTATAAGATAAAGCCATAAACATGTTTGTCTGAGTCTTCTATCAAAAGTTACAGCTATTTATATGAAGTTGTACAAAAACGTTTTCTTTCGCCAAGACAGTGCGTTTCTCACTGTTACATGCATTTGAATGGGGAACTCGACCGAAACAAAGTATAGGTTTTCATTATGTGAATAACTTGGAAATCTTAGCTCAAACAGCTGCAAAACCTGGTTTCCCAGCACGGGAACCTTGAGTTCTATAAGATAAAGCCATAAACATGTGTATCCGAGTCTTCTATCAAAAGTTACAGCTATTTAAATGAAGTTGTACAAAATAGCTTTCTTTCGCCAAGACAGTGCGTTTCTCACTGTTACATGCATTTGAATGGGGAACTCGACCGAAACAAAGTATAGGTTTTCATTATGTGAATAACTTGGAAATCTTAGCTCAAACAGCTGCAAAACCTGTTTTCCCAGCACGGGAACCTTGAGTTCTATAAGATAAAGCCATAAACATGTTTGTCTGAGTCTTCTATCAAAAGTTACAGCTATTTATATGAAGTTGTACAAAAACGCTTTCTTTCGCCAAGACAGTGCGTTTCTCACTGTTACATGCATTTGAATGGGGAACTCGACCGAAACAAAGTATAGGTTTTCATTATGTGAATAACTTGGAAATCTTAGCTCAAACAGCTGCAAAACCTGTTTTCCCAGCACGGGAACCTTGAGCTCTATAAGATAAAGCCATAAACATGTGTATCCGAGTCTTCTATCAAAAGTTACAGCTATTCATATGAAGTTGTACAAAAACGCTTTCTTTCGCCAAGACAGTGCGTTTCTCACTGTTACATGCATTTGAATGGGGAACTCCACCGAAACAAAGTATAGGTTTTCATTATGTGAATAACTTGGAAATCTTAGCTCAAACAGCTGCAAAACCTGTTTTCCCAGCACGGGAACCTTGAGTTCTATAAGATAAAGCCATAAACATGTGTATCCGAGTCTTCTATCAAAAGTTACAGCTATTTATATGAAGTTGTACAAAAACGCTTTCTTTCGCCAAGACAGTGCGTTTCTCACTGTTACATGCATTTGAATGGGGAACTCGACCGAAACAAAGTATAGGTTTTCACTATGTGAATAACTTGGAAATCTTAGCTCAAACAGCTGCAAAACCTGTTTTCCCAGCACGGGAACCTTGAGTTCTATAAGATAAAGCCATAAACATGTGTATCCGAGTCTTCTATCAAAAGTTACAGCTATTTATATGAAGTTGTACAAAATAGCTTTCTTTCGCCAAGACAGTGCGTTTCTCACTGTTACATGCATTTGAATGGGGAACTCGACTGAAACAAAGTATAGGTTTTCATTATGTGAATAACTTGGAAATCTTAGCTCAAACAGCTGCAAAACCTGTTTTCCCAGCACGGGAACCTTGAGTTCTATAAGATAAAGCCATAAACATGTTTGTCTGAGTCTTCTATCAAAAGTTACAGCTATTTATATGAAGTTGTACAAAAACGTTTTCTTTCGCCAAGACAGTGCGTTTCTCACTGTTACATGCATTTGAATGGGGAACTCGACCGAAACAAAGTATAGGTTTTCATTATGTGAATAACTTGGAAATCTTAGCTCAAACAGCTGCAAAACCTGGTTTCCCAGCACGGGAACCTTGAGTTCTATAAGATAAAGCCATAAACATGTGTATCCGAGTCTTCTATCAAAAGTTACAGCTATTTAAATGAAGTTGTACAAAATAGCTTTCTTTCGCCAAGACAGTGCGTTTCTCACTGTTACATGCATTTGAATGGGGAACTCGACCGAAACAAAGTATAGGTTTTCATTATGTGAATAACTTGGAAATCTTAGCTCAAACAGCTGCAAAACCTGTTTTCCCAGCACGGGAACCTTGAGTTCTATAAGATAAAGCCATAAACATGTTTGTCTGAGTCTTCTATCAAAAGTTACAGCTATTTATATGAAGTTGTACAAAAACGCTTTCTTTCGCCAAGACAGTGCGTTTCTCACTGTTACATGCATTTGAATGGGGAACTCCACCGAAACAAAGTATAGGTTTTCATTATGTGAATAACTTGGAAATCTTAGCTCAAACAGCTGCAAAACCTGTTTTCCCAGCACGGGAACCTTGAGCTCTATAAGATAAAGCCATAAACATGTGTATCCGAGTCTTCTATCAAAAGTTACAGCTATTCATATGAAGTTGTACAAAAACGCTTTCTTTCGCCAAGACAGTGCGTTTCTCACTGTTACATGCATTTGAATGGGGAACTCCACCGAAACAAAGTATAGGTTTTCATTATGTGAATAACTTGGAAATCTTAGCTCAAACAGCTGCAAAACCTGTTTGCCCAGCACGGGAACCTTGAGTTCTATAAGATAAAGCCATAAACATGTGTATCCGAGTCTTCTATCAAAAGTTACAGCTATTTATATGAAGTTGTACAAAAACGCTTTCTTTCGCCAAGACAGTGCGTTTCTCACTGTTACATGCATTTGAATGGGGAACTTGACCGAAACAAAGTATAGGTTTTCACTATGTGAATAACTTGGAAATCTTAGCTCAAACAGCTGCAAAACCTGTTTTCCCAGCACGGGAACCTTGAGTTCTATAAGATAAAGCCATAAACATGTGTATCCGAGTCTTCTATCAAAAGTTACAGCTATTTATATGAAGTTGTACAAAATAGCTTTCTTTCGCCAAGACAGTGCGTTTCTCACTGTTACATGCATTTGAATGGGGAACTCCACCGAAACAAAGTATAGGTTTTCATTATGTGAATAACTTGGAAATCTTAGCTCAAACAGCTGCAAAACCTGTTTGCCCAGCACGGAGACCTTGAGTTCTATAAGATAAAGCCATAAACATGTGTATCCGAGTCTTCTATCAAAAGTTACAGCTATTTAAATGAAGTTGTACAAAAACGCTTTCTTTCGCCAAGACAGTGCGTTTCTCACTGTTACATGCATTTGAATGGGGAACTCGACCGAAACAAAGTATAGGTTTTCATTATGTGAATAACTTGGAAATCTTAGCTCAAACAGCTGCAAAACCTGTTTTCCCAGCACGGGAACCTTGAGTTCTATAAGATAAAGCCATAAACATGTTTGTCTGAGTCTTCTATCAAAAGTTACAGCTATTTATATGAAGTTGTACAAAAACGTTTTCTTTCGCCAAGACAGTGCGTTTCTCACTGTTACATGCATTTGAATGGGGAACTCGACCGAAACAAAGTATAGGTTTTCATTATGTGAATAACTTGGAAATCTTAGCTCAAACAGCTGCAAAACCTGGTTTCCCAGCACGGGAACCTTGAGTTCTATAAGATAAAGCCATAAACATGTGTATCCGAGTCTTCTATCAAAAGTTACAGCTATTTAAATGAAGTTGTACAAAATAGCTTTCTTTCGCCAAGACAGTGCGTTTCTCACTGTTACATGCATTTGAATGGGGAACTCGACCGAAACAAAGTATAGGTTTTCATTATGTGAATAACTTGGAAATCTTAGCTCAAACAGCTAAAAAACCTGTTTTCCCAGCACGGGAACCTTGAGTTCTATAAGATAAAGCCATAAACATGTTTGTCTGAGTCTTCTATCAAAAGTTACAGCTATTTATATGAAGTTGTACAAAAACGCTTTCTTTCGCCAAGACAGTGCGTTTCTCACTGTTACATGCATTTGAATGGGGAACTCGACCGAAACAAAGTATAGGTTTTCATTATGTGAATAACTTGGAAATCTTAGCTCAAACAGCTGCAAAACCTGTTTTCCCAGCACGGGAACCTTGAGCTCTATAAGATAAAGCCATAAACATGTGTATCCGAGTCTTCTATCAAAAGTTACAGCTATTCATATGAAGTTGTACAAAAACGCTTTCTTTCGCCAAGACAGTGCGTTTCTCACTGTTACATGCATTTGAATGGGGAACTCCACCGAAACAAAGTATAGGTTTTCATTATGTGAATAACTTGGAAATCTTAGCTCAAACAGCTGCAAAACCTGTTTTCCCAGCACGGGAACCTTGAGCTCTATAAGATAAAGCCATAAACATGTGTATCCGAGTCTTCTATCAAAAGTTACAGCTATTCATATGAAGTTGTACAAAAACGCTTTCTTTCGCCAAGACAGTGCGTTTCTCACTGTTACATGCATTTGAATGGGGAACTCCACCGAAACAAAGTATAGGTTTTCATTATGTGAATAACTTGGAAATCTTAGCTCAAACAGCTGCAAAACCTGTTTTCCCAGCACGGGAACCTTGAGCTCTATAAGATAAAGCCATAAACATGTGTATCCGAGTCTTCTATCAAAAGTTACAGCTATTCATATGAAGTTGTACAAAAACGCTTTCTTTCGCCAAGACAGTGCGTTTCTCACTGTTACATGCATTTGAATGGGGAACTCGACCGAAACAAAGTATAGGTTTTCATTATGTGAATAACTTGGAAATCTTAGCTCAAACAGCTGCAAAAGCTGTTTTCCCAGCACGGAGACCTTGAGTTCTATAAGATAAAGCCATAAACATGTGTATCCGAGTCTTCTATCAAAAGTTACAGCTATTTAAATGAAGTTGTACAAAAACGCTTTCTTTCGCCAAGACAGTGCGTTTCTCACTGTTACATGCATTTGAATGGGGAACTCGACCGAAACAAAGTATAGGTTTTCATTATGTGAATAACTTGGAAATCTTAGCTCAAACAGCTGCAAAACCTGTTTGCCCAGCACGGGAACCTTGAGTTCTATAAGATAAAGCCATAAACATGTTTGTCTGAGTCTTCTATCAAAAGTTACAGCTATTTATATGAAGTTGTACAAAAACGCTTTCTTTCGCCAAGACAGTGCGTTTCTCACTGTTACATGCATTTGAATGGGGAACTTGACCGAAACAAAGTATAGGTTTTCACTATGTGAATAACTTGGAAATCTTAGCTCAAACAGCTGCAAAACCTGTTTGCCCAGCACGGGAACCTTGAGTTCTATAAGATAAAGCCATAAACATGTTTGTCTGAGTCTTCTATCAAAAGTTACAGCTATTTATATGAAGTTGTACAAAAACGCTTTCTTTCGCCAAGACAGTGCGTTTCTCACTGTTACATGCATTTGAATGGGGAACTTGACCGAAACAAAGTATAGGTTTTCACTATGTGAATAACTTGGAAATCTTAGCTCAAACAGCTGCAAAACCTGTTTTCCCAGCACGGGAACCTTGAGTTCTATAAGATAAAGCCATAAACATGTGTATCCGAGTCTTCTATCAAAAGTTACAGCTATTTATATGAAGTTGTACAAAATAGCTTTCTTTCGCCAAGACAGTGCGTTTCTCACTGTTACATGCATTTGAATGGGGAACTCCACCGAAACAAAGTATAGGTTTTCATTATGTGAATAACTTGGAAATCTTAGCTCAAACAGCTGCAAAACCTGTTTGCCCAGCACGGAGACCTTGAGTTCTATAAGATAAAGCCATAAACATGTGTATCCGAGTCTTCTATCAAAAGTTACAGCTATTTAAATGAAGTTGTACAAAAACGCTTTCTTTCGCCAAGACAGTGCGTTTCTCACTGTTACATGCATTTGAATGGGGAACTCGACCGAAACAAAGTATAGGTTTTCATTATGTGAATAACTTGGAAATCTTAGCTCAAACAGCTGCAAAACCTGTTTTCCCAGCACGGGAACCTTGAGTTCTATAAGATAAAGCCATAAACATGTTTGTCTGAGTCTTCTATCAAAAGTTACAGCTATTTATATGAAGTTGTACAAAATAGCTTTCTTTCGCCAAGACAGTGCGTTTCTCACTGTTACATGCATTTGAATGGGGAACTCCACCGAAACAAAGTATAGGTTTTCATTATGTGAATAACTTGGAAATCTTAGCTCAAACAGCTGCAAAACCTGTTTTCCCAGCACGGGAACCTTGAGTTCTATAAGATAAAGCCATAAACATGTTTGTCTGAGTCTTCTATCAAAAGTTACAGCTATTTATATGAAGTTGTACAAAAACGCTTTCTTTCGCCAAGACAGTGCGTTTCTCACTGTTACATGCATTTGAATGGGGAACTCGACCGAAACAAAGTATAGGTTTTCATTATGTGAATAACTTGGAAATCTTAGCTCAAACAGCTGCAAAAGCTGTTTTCCCAGCACGGAGACCTTGAGTTCTATAAGATAAAGCCATAAACATGTGTATCCGAGTCTTCTATCAAAAGTTACAGCTATTTATATGAAGTTGTACAAAATAGCTTTCTTTCGCCAAGACAGTGCGTTTCTCACTGTTACATGCATTTGAATGGGGAACTCGACCGAAACAAAGTATAGGTTTTCATTATGTGAATAACTTGGAAATCTTAGCTCAAACAGCTGCAAAACCTGTTTTCCCAGCACGGGAACCTTGAGCTCTATAAGATAAAGCCATAAACATGTGTATCCGAGTCTTCTATCAAAAGTTACAGCTATTTAAATGAAGTTGTACAAAAACGCTTTCTTTCGCCAAGACAGTGCGTTTCTCACTGTTACATTCATTTGAATGGGGAACTCCACCGAAACAAAGTATAGGTTTTCATTATGTGAATAACTTGGAAATCTTAGCTCAAACAGCTGCAAAACCTGTTTTCCCAGCACGGGAACCTTGAGTTCTATAAGATAAAGCCATAAACATGTGTATCCGAGTCTTCTATCAAAAGTTACAGCTATTCATATGAAGTTGTACAAAAACGCTTTCTTTCGCCAAGACAGTGCGTTTCTCACTGTTACATGCATTTGAATGGGGAACTCGACCGAAACAAAGTATAGGTTTTCATTATGTGAATAACTTGGAAATCTTAGCTCAAACAGCTGCAAAACCTGTTTGCCCAGCACGGAGACCTTGAGTTCTATAAGATAAAGCCATAAACATGTGTATCCGAGTCTTCTATCAAAAGTTACAGCTATTTAAATGAAGTTGTACAAAAACGCTTTCTTTCGCCAAGACAGTGCGTTTCTCACTGTTACATGCATTTGAATGGGGAACTCGACCGAAACAAAGTATAGGTTTTCATTATGTGAATAACTTGGAAATCTTAGCTCAAACAGCTGCAAAACCTGTTTTCCCAGCACGGGAACCTTGAGCTCTATAAGATAAAGCCATAAACATGTGTATCCGAGTCTTCTATCAAAAGTTACAGCTATTCATATGAAGTTGTACAAAAACGCTTTCTTTCGCCAAGACAGTGCGTTTCTCACTGTTACATTCATTTGAATGGGGAACTCCACCGAAACAAAGTATAGGTTTTCATTATGTGAATAACTTGGAAATCTTAGCTCAAACAGCTGCAAAACCTGTTTTCCCAGCACGGGAACCTTGAGTTCTATAAGATAAAGCCATAAACATGTGTATCCGAGTCTTCTATCAAAAGTTACAGCTATTTATATGAAGTTGTACAAAAACGCTTTCTTTCGCCAAGACAGTGCGTTTCTCACTGTTACATGCATTTGAATGGGGAACTCCACCGAAACAAAGTATAGGTTTTCATTATGTGAATAACTTGGAAATCTTAGCTCAAACAGCTGCAAAAGCTGTTTTCCCAGCACGGAGACCTTGAGTTCTATAAGATAAAGCCATAAACATGTGTATCCGAGTCTTCTATCAAAAGTTACAGCTATTTATATGAAGTTGTACAAAATAGCTTTCTTTCGCCAAGACAGTGCGTTTCTCACTGTTACATGCATTTGAATGGGGAACTCGACCGAAACAAAGTATAGGTTTTCATTATGTGAATAACTTGGAAATCTTAGCTCAAACAGCTGCAAAACCTGTTTTCCCAGCACGGAGACCTTGAGTTCTATAAGATAAAGCCATAAACATGTGTATCCGAGTCTTCTATCAAAAGTTACAGCTATTTATATGAAGTTGTACAAAAACGCTTTCTTTCGCCAAGACAGTGCGTTTCTCACTGTTACATGCATTTGAATGGGGAACTCGACCGAAACAAAGTATAGGTTTTCATTATGTGAATAACTTGGAAATCTTAGCTCAAACAGCTGCAAAAGCTGTTTTCCCAGCACGGAGACCTTGAGTTCTATAAGATAAAGCCATAAACATGTGTATCCGAGTCTTCTATCAAAAGTTACAGCTATTTATATGAAGTTGTACAAAAACGCTTTCTTTCGCCAAGACAGTGCGTTTCTCACTGTTACATTCATTTGAATGGGGAACTCCACCGAAACAAAGTATAGGTTTTCATTATGTGAATAACTTGGAAATCTTAGCTCAAACAGCTGCAAAACCTGTTTTCCCAGCACGGGAACCTTGAGTTCTATAAGATAAAGCCATAAACATGTGTATCCGAGTCTTCTATCAAAAGTTACAGCTATTTATATGAAGTTGTACAAAAACGCTTTCTTTCGCCAAGACAGTGCGTTTCTCACTGTTACATGCATTTGAATGGGGAACTCGACCGAAACAAAGTATAGGTTTTCATTATGTGAATAACTTGGAAATCTTAGCTCAAACAGCTGCAAAACCAGTTTTCCCAGCACGGAGACCTTGAGTTCTATAAGATAAACATGTGTATCCGAGTCTTCTATCAAAAGTTACAGCTATTTATATGAAGTTGTACAAAATAGCTTTCTTTCGCCAAGACAGTGCGTTTCTCACTGTTACATGCATTTGAATGGGGAACTCGACCGAAACAAAGTATAGGTTTTCATTATGTGAATAACTTGGAAATCTTAGCTCAAACAGCTGCAAAACCTGTTTGCCCAGCACAGAGACCTTGAGTTCTATAAGATAAAGCCATAAACATGTGTATCCGAGTCTTCTATCAAAAGTTACAGCTATTTATATGAAGTTGTACAAAATAGCTTTCTTTCGCCAAGACAGTGCGTTTCTCACTGTTACATGCATTTGAATGGGGAACTCGACCGAAACAAAGTATAGGTTTTCATTATGTGAATAACTTGGAAATCTTAGCTCAAACAGCTGCAAAACCTGTTTTCCCAGCACGGGAACCTTGAGCTCTATAAGATAAAGCCATAAACATGTGTATCCGAGTCTTCTATCAAAAGTTACAGCTATTCATATGAAGTTGTACAAAAACGCTTTCTTTCGCCAAGACAGTGCGTTTCTCACTGTTACATTCATTTGAATGGGGAACTCCACCGAAACAAAGTATAGGTTTTCATTATGTGAATAACTTGGAAATCTTAGCTCAAACAGCTGCAAAACCTGTTTTCCCAGCACGGGAACCTTGAGCTCTATAAGATAAAGCCATAAACATGTGTATCCGAGTCTTCTATCAAAAGTTACAGCTATTTATATGAAGTTGTACAAAATAGCTTTCTTTCGCCAAGACAGTGCGTTTCTCACTGTTACATGCATTTGAATGGGGAACTCGACCGAAACAAAGTATAGGTTTTCATTATGTGAATAACTTGGAAATCTTAGCTCAAACAGCTGCAAAACCTGTTTTCCCAGCACGGGTACCTTGAGCTCTATAAGATAAAGCCATAAACATGTGTATCCGAGTCTTCTATCAAAAGTTACAGCTATTCATATGAAGTTGTACAAAAACGCTTTCTTTCGCCAAGACAGTGCGTTTCTCACTGTTACATGCATTTGAATGGGGAACTCGACCGAAACAAAGTATAGGTTTTCATTATGTGAATAACTTGGAAATCTTAGCTCAAACAGCTGCAAAACCTGTTTGCCCAGCACGGAGACCTTGAGTTCTATAAGATAAAGCCATAAACATGTGTATCCGAGTCTTCTATCAAAAGTTACAGCTATTTAAATGAAGTTGTACAAAAACGCTTTCTTTCGCCAAGACAGTGCGTTTCTCACTGTTACATGCATTTGAATGGGGAACTCGACCGAAACAAAGTATAGGTTTTCATTATGTGAATAACTTGGAAATCTTAGCTCAAACAGCTGCAAAACCTGTTTTCCCAGCACGGGAACCTTGAGCTCTATAAGATAAAGCCATAAACATGTGTATCCGAGTCTTCTATCAAAAGTTACAGCTATTCATATGAAGTTGTACAAAAACGCTTTCTTTCGCCAAGACAGTGCGTTTCTCACTGTTACATGCATTTGAATGGGGAACTCGACCGAAACAAAGTATAGGTTTTCATTATGTGAATAACTTGGAAATCTTAGCTCAAACAGCTGCAAAACCTGTTTTCCCAGCACGGGAACCTTGAGCTCTATAAGATAAAGCCATAAACATGTGTATCCGAGTCTTCTATCAAAGGTTACAGCTATTTATATGAAGTTGTACAAAAACGCTTTCTTTCGCCAAGACAGTGCGTTTCTCACTGTTACATGCATTTGAATGGGGAACTCCACCGAAACAAAGTATAGGTTTTCATTATGTGAATAACTTGGAAATCTTAGCTCAAACAGCTGCAAATCCAGTTTTCCCAGCACGGAGACCTTGAGTTCTATAAGATAAAGCCATAAACATGTGTATCCGAGTCTTCTATCAAAAGTTACAGCTATTTATATGAAGTTGTACAAAATAGCTTTCTTTCGCCAAGACAGTGCGTTTCTCACTGTTACATGCATTTGAATGGGGAACTCGACCGAAACAAAGTATAGGTTTTCATTATGTGAATAACTTGGAAATCTTAGCTCAAACAGCTGCAAAACCTGTTTGCCCAGCACGGAGACCTTGAGTTCTATAAGATAAAGCCATAAACATGTGTATCCGAGTCTTCTATCAAAAGTTACAGCTATTTAAATGAAGTTGTACAAAAACGCTTTCTTTCGCCAAGACAGTGCGTTTCTCACTGTTACATGCATTTGAATGGGGAACTCCACCGAAACAAAGTATAGGTTTTCATTATGTGAATAACTTGGAAATCTTAGCTCAAACAGCTGCAAAACCTGTTTTCCCAGCACGGAGACCTTGAGTTCTATAAGATAAAGCCATAAACATGTGTATCCGAGTCTTCTATCAAAAGTTACAGCTATTTATATGAAGTTGTACAAAATAGCTTTCTTTCGCCAAGACAGTGCGTTTCTCACTGTTACATGCATTTGAATGGGGAACTCGACCGAAACAAAGTATAGGTTTTCATTATGTGAATAACTTGGAAATCTTAGCTCAAACAGCTGCAAAACCTGTTTTCCCAGCACGGGAACCTTGAGCTCTATAAGATAAAGCCATAAACATGTGTATCCGAGTCTTCTATCAAAAGTTACAGCTATTCATATGAAGTTGTACAAAAACGCTTTCTTTCGCCAAGACAGTGCGTTTCTCACTGTTACATTCATTTGAATGGGGAACTCCACCGAAACAAAGTATAGGTTTTCATTATGTGAATAACTTGGAAATCTTAGCTCAAACAGCTGCAAAACCTGTTTGCCCAGCACGGGAACCTTGAGTTCTATAAGATAAAGCCATAAACATGTGTATCCGAGTCTTCTATTAAAAGTTACAGCTATTTATATGAAGTTGTACAAAGACGCTTTCTTTCGCCAAGACAGTGCGTTTCTCACTGTTACATGCATTTGAATGGGGAACTCGACCGAAACAAAGTATAGGTTTTCATTATGTGAATAACTTGGAAATCTTAGCTCAAACAGCTGCAAAAGCTGTTTTCCCAGCACGGAGACCTTGAGTTCTATAAGATAAAGCCATAAACATGTGTATCCGAGTCTTCTATCAAAAGTTACAGCTATTTATATGAAGTTGTACAAAATAGCTTTCTTTCGCCAAGACAGTGCGTTTCTCACTGTTACATGCATTTGAATGGGGAACTCGACCGAAACAAAGTATAGGTTTTCATTATGTGAATAACTTGGAAATCTTAGCTCAAACAGCTGCAAAACCTGTTTGCCCAGCACGGAGACCTTGAGTTCTATAAGATAAAGCCATAAACATGTGTATCCGAGTCTTCTATCAAAAGTTACAGCTATTTAAATGAAGTTGTACAAAAACGCTTTCTTTCGCCAAGACAGTGCGTTTCTCACTGTTACATGCATTTGAATGGGGAACTCGACCGAAACAAAGTATAGGTTTTCATTATGTGAATAACTTGGAAATCTTAGCTCAAACAGCTGCAAAACCTGTTTTCCCAGCACGGAGACCTTGAGTTCTATAAGATAAAGCCATAAACATGTGTATCCGAGTCTTCTATCAAAAGTTACAGCTATTTATATGAAGTTGTACAAAATAGCTTTCTTTCGCCAAGACAGTGCGTTTCTCACTGTTACATGCATTTGAATGGGGAACTCGACCGAAACAAAGTATAGGTTTTCATTATGTGAATAACTTGGAAATCTTAGCTCAAACAGCTGCAAAACCTGTTTTCCCAGCACGGGAACCTTGAGCTCTATAAGATAAAGCCATAAACATGTGTATCCGAGTCTTCTATCAAAAGTTACAGCTATTCATATGAAGTTGTACAAAAACGCTTTCTTTCGCCAAGACAGTGCGTTTCTCACTGTTACATTCATTTGAATGGGGAACTCGACCGAAACAAAGTATAGGTTTTCATTATGTGAATAACTTGGAAATCTTAGCTCAAACAGCTGCAAAACCTGTTTTCCCAGCACGGGAACCTTGAGTTCTATAAGATAAAGCCATAAACATGTGTATCCGAGTCTTCTATCAAAAGTTACAGCTATTCATATGAAGTTGTACAAAAACGCTTTCTTTCGCCAAGACAGTGCGTTTCTCACTGTTACATGCATTTGAATGGGGAACTCCACCGAAACAAAGTATAGGTTTTCATTATGTGAATAACTTGGAAATCTTAGCTCAAACAGCTGCAAAACCTGTTTGCCCAGCACGGGAACCTTGAGCTCTATAAGATAAAGCCATAAACATGTGTATCCGAGTCTTCTATCAAAAGTTACAGCTATTCATATGAAGTTGTACAAAAACGCTTTCTTTCGCCAAGACAGTGCGTTTCTCACTGTTACATTCATTTGAATGGGGAACTCGACCGAAACAAAGTATAGGTTTTCATTATGTGAATAACTTGGAAATCTTAGCTCAAACAGCTGCAAAACCTGTTTGCCCAGCACGGAGACCTTGAGTTCTATAAGATAAAGCCATAAACATGTGTATCCGAGTCTTCTATCAAAAGTTACAGCTATTTAAATGAAGTTGTACAAAAACGCTTTCTTTCGCCAAGACAGTGCGTTTCTCACTGTTACATGCATTTGAATGGGGAACTCGACCGAAACAAAGTATAGGTTTTCACTATGTGAATAACTTGGAAATCTTAGCTCAAACAGCTGCAAAACCTGTTTTCCCAGCACGGGAACCTTGAGTTCTATAAGATAAAGCCATAAACATGTGTATCCGAGTCTTCTATCAAAAGTTACAGCTATTTAAATGAAGTTGTACAAAAACGCTTTCTTTCGCCAAGACAGTGCGTTTCTCACTGTTACATGCATTTGAATGGGGAACTCGACCGAAACAAAGTATAGGTTTTCATTATGTGAATAACTTGGAAATCTTAGCTCAAACAGCTGCAAAACCTGTTTGCCCAGCACGGGAACCTTGAGTTCTATAAGATAAAGCCATAAACATGTTTGTCTGAGTCTTCTATCAAAAGTTACAGCTATTTATATGAAGTTGTACAAAAACGCTTTCTTTCGCCAAGACAGTGCGTTTCTCACTGTTACATGCATTTGAATGGAGAACTCGACCGAAACAAAGTATAGGTTTTCATTATGTGAATAACTTGGAAATCTTAGCTCAAACAGCTGCAAAACCTGTTTTCCCAGCACGGAGACCTTGAGTTCTATAAGATAAAGCCATAAACATGTGTATCCGAGTCTTCTATCAAAAGTTACAGCTATTTATATGAAGTTGTACAAAATAGCTTTCTTTCGCCAAGACAGTGTGTTTCTCACTGTTACATGCATTTGAATGGGGAACTTGACCGAAACAAAGTATAGGTTTTCACTATGTGAATAACTTGGAAATCTTAGCTCAAACAGCTGCAAAACCTGTTTTCCCAGCACGGGAACCTTGAGTTCTATAAGATAAAGCCATAAACATGTGTATCCGAGTCTTCTATCAAAAGTTACAGCTATTTAAATGAAGTTGTACAAAAACGCTTTCTTTCGCCAAGACAGTGCGTTTCTCACTGTTACATGCATTTGAATGGGGAACTCGACCGAAACAAAGTATAGGTTTTCATTATGTGAATAACTTGGAAATCTTAGCTCAAACAGCTGCAAAACCTGTTTGCCCAGCACGGGAACCTTGAGTTCTATAAGATAAAGCCATAAACATGTTTGTCTGAGTCTTCTATCAAAAGTTACAGCTATTTATATGAAGTTGTACAAAAACGCTTTCTTTCGCCAAGACAGTGCGTTTCTCACTGTTACATGCATTTGAATGGGGAACTCGACCGAAACAAAGTATAGGTTTTCATTATGTGAATAACTTGGAAATCTTAGCTCAAACAGCTGCAAAAGCTGTTTTCCCAGCACGGAGACCTTGAGTTCTATAAGATAAAGCCATAAACATGTGTATCCGAGTCTTCTATCAAAAGTTACAGCTATTTATATGAAGTTGTACAAAATAGCTTTCTTTCGCCAAGACAGTGCGTTTCTCACTGTTACATGCATTTGAATGGGGAACTCGACCGAAACAAAGTATAGGTTTTCATTATGTGAATAACTTGGAAATCTTAGCTCAAACAGCTGCAAAACCTGTTTTCCCAGCACGGGAACCTTGAGCTCTATAAGATAAAGCCATAAACATGTGTATCCGAGTCTTCTATCAAAAGTTACAGCTATTCATATGAAGTTGTACAAAAACGCTTTCTTTCGCCAAGACAGTGCGTTTCTCACTGTTACATTCATTTGAATGGGGAACTCGACCGAAACAAAGTATAGGTTTTCATTATGTGAATAACTTGGAAATCTTAGCTCAAACAGCTGCAAAACCTGTTTTCCCAGCACGGGAACCTTGAGTTCTATAAGATAAAGCCATAAACATGTGTATCCGAGTCTTCTATCAAAAGTTACAGCTATTCATATGAAGTTGTACAAAAACGCTTTCTTTCGCCAAGACAGTGCGTTTCTCACTGTTACATTCATTTGAATGGGGAACTCCACCGAAACAAAGTATAGGTTTTCATTATGTGAATAACTTGGAAATCTTAGCTCAAACAGCTGCAAAACCTGTTTGCCCAGCACGGGAACCTTGAGTTCTATAAGATAAAGCCATAAACATGTGTATCCGAGTCTTCTATCAAAAGTTACAGCTATTTAAATGAAGTTGTACAAAAACGCTTTCTTTCGCCAAGACAGTGCGTTTCTCACTGTTACATGCATTTGAATGGGGAACTCGACCGAAACAAAGTATAGGTTTTCATTATGTGAATAACTTGGAAATCTTAGCTCAAACAGCTGCAAAAGCTGTTTTCCCAGCACGGAGACCTTGAGTTCTATAAGATAAAGCCATAAACATGTGTATCCGAGTCTTCTATCAAAAGTTACAGCTATTTATATGAAGTTGTACAAAATAGCTTTCTTTCGCCAAGACAGTGCGTTTCTCACTGTTACATGCATTTGAATGGGGAACTCGACCGAAACAAAGTATAGGTTTTCATTATGTGAATAACTTGGAAATCTTAGCTCAAACAGCTGCAAAACCTGTTTGCCCAGCACGGAGACCTTGAGTTCTATAAGATAAAGCCATAAACATGTGTATCCGAGTCTTCTATCAAAAGTTACAGCTATTTAAATGAAGTTGTACAAAAACGCTTTCTTTCGCCAAGACAGTGCGTTTCTCACTGTTACATGCATTTGAATGGGGAACTCGACCGAAACAAAGTATAGGTTTTCATTATGTGAATAACTTGGAAATCTTAGCTCAAACAGCTGCAAAACCTGTTTGCCCAGCACGGGAACCTTGAGTTCTATAAGATAAAGCCATAAACATGTTTGTCTGAGTCTTCTATCAAAAGTTACAGCTATTTATATGAAGTTGTACAAAAACGCTTTCTTTCGCCAAGACAGTGCGTTTCTCACTGTTACATGCATTTGAATGGGGAACTTGACCGAAACAAAGTATAGGTTTTCACTATGTGAATAACTTGGAAATCTTAGCTCAAACAGCTGCAAAACCTGTTTTCCCAGCACGGGAACCTTGAGTTCTATAAGATAAAGCCATAAACATGTGTATCCGAGTCTTCTATCAAAAGTTACAGCTATTTATATGAAGTTGTACAAAATAGCTTTCTTTCGCCAAGACAGTGCGTTTCTCACTGTTACATGCATTTGAATGGGGAACTCGACCGAAACAAAGTATAGGTTTTCATTATGTGAATAACTTGGAAATCTTAGCTCAAACAGCTGCAAAACCTGTTTTCCCAGCACGGGAACCTTGAGTTCTATAAGATAAAGCCATAAACATGTTTGTCTGAGTCTTCTATCAAAAGTTACAGCTATTTATATGAAGTTGTACAAAAACGTTTTCTTTCGCCAAGACAGTGCGTTTCTCACTGTTACATGCATTTGAATGGGGAACTCGACCGAAACAAAGTATAGGTTTTCATTATGTGAATAACTTGGAAATCTTAGCTCAAACAGCTGCAAAACCTGGTTTCCCAGCACGGGAACCTTGAGTTCTATAAGATAAAGCCATAAACATGTGTATCCGAGTCTTCTATCAAAAGTTACAGCTATTTAAATGAAGTTGTACAAAATAGCTTTCTTTCGCCAAGACAGTGCGTTTCTCACTGTTACATGCATTTGAATGGGGAACTCGACCGAAACAAAGTATAGGTTTTCATTATGTGAATAACTTGGAAATCTTAGCTCAAACAGCTGCAAAACCTGTTTTCCCAGCACGGGAACCTTGAGTTCTATAAGATAAAGCCATAAACATGTTTGTCTGAGTCTTCTATCAAAAGTTACAGCTATTTATATGAAGTTGTACAAAAACGCTTTCTTTCGCCAAGACAGTGCGTTTCTCACTGTTACATGCATTTGAATGGGGAACTCGACCGAAACAAAGTATAGGTTTTCATTATGTGAATAACTTGGAAATCTTAGCTCAAACAGCTGCAAAACCTGTTTTCCCAGCACGGGAACCTTGAGCTCTATAAGATAAAGCCATAAACATGTGTATCCGAGTCTTCTATCAAAAGTTACAGCTATTCATATGAAGTTGTACAAAAACGCTTTCTTTCGCCAAGACAGTGCGTTTCTCACTGTTACATGCATTTGAATGGGGAACTCCACCGAAACAAAGTATAGGTTTTCATTATGTGAATAACTTGGAAATCTTAGCTCAAACAGCTGCAAAACCTGGTTTCCCAGCACGGGAACCTTGAGTTCTATAAGATAAAGCCATAAACATGTGTATCCGAGTCTTCTATCAAAAGTTACAGCTATTTAAATGAAGTTGTACAAAATAGCTTTCTTTCGCCAAGACAGTGCGTTTCTCACTGTTACATGCATTTGAATGGGGAACTCGACCGAAACAAAGTATAGGTTTTCATTATGTGAATAACTTGGAAATCTTAGCTCAAACAGCTGCAAAACCTGTTTTCCCAGCACGGGAACCTTGAGTTCTATAAGATAAAGCCATAAACATGTTTGTCTGAGTCTTCTATCAAAAGTTACAGCTATTTATATGAAGTTGTACAAAAACGCTTTCTTTCGCCAAGACAGTGCGTTTCTCACTGTTACATGCATTTGAATGGGGAACTCGACCGAAACAAAGTATAGGTTTTCATTATGTGAATAACTTGGAAATCTTAGCTCAAACAGCTGCAAAACCTGTTTTCCCAGCACGGGAACCTTGAGTTCTATAAGATAAAGCCATAAACATGTTTGTCTGAGTCTTCTATCAAAAGTTACAGCTATTTATATGAAGTTGTACAAAAACGCTTTCTTTCGCCAAGACAGTGCGTTTCTCACTGTTACATGCATTTGAATGGGGAACTCGACCGAAACAAAGTATAGGTTTTCATTATGTGAATAACTTGGAAATCTTAGCTCAAACAGCTGCAAAACCTGTTTTCCCAGCACGGGAACCTTGAGCTCTATAAGATAAAGCCATAAACATGTGTATCCGAGTCTTCTATCAAAAGTTACAGCTATTCATATGAAGTTGTACAAAAACGCTTTCTTTCGCCAAGACAGTGCGTTTCTCACTGTTACATGCATTTGAATGGGGAACTCCACCGAAACAAAGTATAGGTTTTCATTATGTGAATAACTTGGAAATCTTAGCTCAAACAGCTGCAAAACCTGTTTTCCCAGCACGGGAACCTTGAGTTCTATAAGATAAAGCCATAAACATGTGTATCCGAGTCTTCTATCAAAAGTTACAGCTATTTATATGAAGTTGTACAAAATAGCTTTCTTTCGCCAAGACAGTGCGTTTCTCACTGTTACATGCATTTGAATGGGGAACTCGACTGAAACAAAGTATAGGTTTTCATTATGTGAATAACTTGGAAATCTTAGCTCAAACAGCTGCAAAACCTGTTTTCCCAGCACGGGAACCTTGAGTTCTATAAGATAAAGCCATAAACATGTTTGTCTGAGTCTTCTATCAAAAGTTACAGCTATTTATATGAAGTTGTACAAAAACGTTTTCTTTCGCCAAGACAGTGCGTTTCTCACTGTTACATGCATTTGAATGGGGAACTCGACCGAAACAAAGTATAGGTTTTCATTATGTGAATAACTTGGAAATCTTAGCTCAAACAGCTGCAAAACCTGGTTTCCCAGCACGGGAACCTTGAGTTCTATAAGATAAAGCCATAAACATGTGTATCCGAGTCTTCTATCAAAAGTTACAGCTATTTAAATGAAGTTGTACAAAATAGCTTTCTTTCGCCAAGACAGTGCGTTTCTCACTGTTACATGCATTTGAATGGGGAACTCGACCGAAACAAAGTATAGGTTTTCATTATGTGAATAACTTGGAAATCTTAGCTCAAACAGCTGCAAAACCTGTTTTCCCAGCACGGGAACCTTGAGTTCTATAAGATAAAGCCATAAACATGTTTGTCTGAGTCTTCTATCAAAAGTTACAGCTATTTATATGAAGTTGTACAAAAACGCTTTCTTTCGCCAAGACAGTGCGTTTCTCACTGTTACATGCATTTGAATGGGGAACTCGACCGAAACAAAGTATAGGTTTTCATTATGTGAATAACTTGGAAATCTTAGCTCAAACAGCTGCAAAACCTGTTTTCCCAGCACGGGAACCTTGAGCTCTATAAGATAAAGCCATAAACATGTGTATCCGAGTCTTCTATCAAAAGTTACAGCTATTCATATGAAGTTGTACAAAAACGCTTTCTTTCGCCAAGACAGTGCGTTTCTCACTGTTACATGCATTTGAATGGGGAACTCCACCGAAACAAAGTATAGGTTTTCATTATGTGAATAACTTGGAAATCTTAGCTCAAACAGCTGCAAAACCTGTTTTCCCAGCACGGGAACCTTGAGTTCTATAAGATAAAGCCATAAACATGTTTGTCTGAGTCTTCTATCAAAAGTTACAGCTATTTATATGAAGTTGTACAAAAACGCTTTCTTTCGCCAAGACAGTGCGTTTCTCACTGTTACATGCATTTGAATGGGGAACTTGACCGAAACAAAGTATAGGTTTTCACTATGTGAATAACTTGGAAATCTTAGCTCAAACAGCTGCAAAACCTGTTTTCCCAGCACGGGAACCTTGAGTTCTATAAGATAAAGCCATAAACATGTGTATCCGAGTCTTCTATCAAAAGTTACAGCTATTTATATGAAGTTGTACAAAAACGCTTTCTTTCGCCAAGACAGTGCGTTTCTCACTGTTACATGCATTTGAATGGGGAACTCGACCGAAACAAAGTATAGGTTTTCATTATGTGAATAACTTGGAAATCTTAGCTCAAACAGCTGCAAAAGCTGTTTTCCCAGCACGGAGACCTTGAGTTCTATAAGATAAAGCCATAAACATGTGTATCCGAGTCTTCTATCAAAAGTTACAGCTATTTATATGAAGTTGTACAAAATAGCTTTCTTTCGCCAAGACAGTGCGTTTCTCACTGTTACATGCATTTGAATGGGGAACTCGACCGAAACAAAGTATAGGTTTTCATTATGTGAATAACTTGGAAATCTTAGCTCAAACAGCTGCAAAACCTGTTTGCCCAGCACGGAGACCTTGAGTTCTATAAGATAAAGCCATAAACATGTGTATCCGAGTCTTCTATCAAAAGTTACAGCTATTTAAATGAAGTTGTACAAAAACGCTTTCTTTCGCCAAGACAGTGCGTTTCTCACTGTTACATGCATTTGAATGGGGAACTCGACCGAAACAAAGTATAGGTTTTCATTATGTGAATAACTTGGAAATCTTAGCTCAAACAGCTGCAAAACCTGTTTGCCCAGCACGGGAACCTTGAGTTCTATAAGATAAAGCCATAAACATGTTTGTCTGAGTCTTCTATCAAAAGTTACAGCTATTTATATGAAGTTGTACAAAAACGCTTTCTTTCGCCAAGACAGTGCGTTTCTCACTGTTACATGCATTTGAATGGGGAACTTGACCGAAACAAAGTATAGGTTTTCACTATGTGAATAACTTGGAAATCTTAGCTCAAACAGCTGCAAAACCTGTTTTCCCAGCACGGGAACCTTGAGTTCTATAAGATAAAGCCATAAACATGTGTATCCGAGTCTTCTATCAAAAGTTACAGCTATTTATATGAAGTTGTACAAAAACGCTTTCTTTCGCCAAGACAGTGCGTTTCTCACTGTTACATGCATTTGAATGGGGAACTCGACCGAAACAAAGTATAGGTTTTCATTATGTGAATAACTTGGAAATCTTAGCTCAAACAGCTGCAAAAGCTGTTTTCCCAGCACGGAGACCTTGAGTTCTATAAGATAAAGCCATAAACATGTGTATCCGAGTCTTCTATCAAAAGTTACAGCTATTTATATGAAGTTGTACAAAATAGCTTTCTTTCGCCAAGACAGTGCGTTTCTCACTGTTACATGCATTTGAATGGGGAACTCGACCGAAACAAAGTATAGGTTTTCATTATGTGAATAACTTGGAAATCTTAGCTCAAACAGCTGCAAAACCTGTTTGCCCAGCACGGAGACCTTGAGTTCTATAAGATAAAGCCATAAACATGTGTATCCGAGTCTTCTATCAAAAGTTACAGCTATTTAAATGAAGTTGTACAAAAACGCTTTCTTTCGCCAAGACAGTGCGTTTCTCACTGTTACATGCATTTGAATGGGGAACTCGACCGAAACAAAGTATAGGTTTTCATTATGTGAATAACTTGGAAATCTTAGCTCAAACAGCTGCAAAACCTGTTTGCCCAGCACGGGAACCTTGAGTTCTATAAGATAAAGCCATAAACATGTTTGTCTGAGTCTTCTATCAAAAGTTACAGCTATTTATATGAAGTTGTACAAAAACGCTTTCTTTCGCCAAGACAGTGCGTTTCTCACTGTTACATGCATTTGAATGGGGAACTTGACCGAAACAAAGTATAGGTTTTCACTATGTGAATAACTTGGAAATCTTAGCTCAAACAGCTGCAAAACCTGTTTTCCCAGCACGGGAACCTTGAGTTCTATAAGATAAAGCCATAAACATGTGTATCCGAGTCTTCTATCAAAAGTTACAGCTATTTAAATGAAGTTGTACAAAAACGCTTTCTTTCGCCAAGACAGTGCGTTTCTCACTGTTACATGCATTTGAATGGGGAACTCGACCGAAACAAAGTATAGGTTTTCATTATGTGAATAACTTGGAAATCTTAGCTCAAACAGCTGCAAAACCTGTTTGCCCAGCACGGGAACCTTGAGTTCTATAAGATAAAGCCATAAACATGTTTGTCTGAGTCTTCTATCAAAAGTTACAGCTATTTATATGAAGTTGTACAAAAACGCTTTCTTTCGCCAAGACAGTGCGTTTCTCACTGTTACATGCATTTGAATGGGGAACTCGACCGAAACAAAGTATAGGTTTTCATTATGTGAATAACTTGGAAATCTTAGCTCAAACAGCTGCAAAACCTGTTTTCCCAGCACGGGAACCTTGAGCTCTATAAGATAAAGCCATAAACATGTGTATCCGAGTCTTCTATCAAAAGTTACAGCTATTCATATGAAGTTGTACAAAAACGCTTTCTTTCGCCAAGACAGTGCGTTTCTCACTGTTACATGCATTTGAATGGGGAACTCCACCGAAACAAAGTATAGGTTTTCATTATGTGAATAACTTGGAAATCTTAGCTCAAACAGCTGCAAAACCTGTTTTCCCAGCACGGGAACCTTGAGTTCTATAAGATAAAGCCATAAACATGTGTATCCGAGTCTTCTATCAAAAGTTACAGCTATTTATATGAAGTTGTACAAAAACGCTTTCTTTCGCCAAGACAGTGCGTTTCTCACTGTTACATGCATTTGAATGGGGAACTCCACCGAAACAAAGTATAGGTTTTCATTATGTGAATAACTTGGAAATCTTAGCTCAAACAGCTGCAAAACCTGTTTTCCCAGCACGGAGACCTTGAGTTCTATAAGATAAAGCCATAAACATGTGTATCCGAGTCTTCTATCAAAAGTTACAGCTATTTAAATGAAGTTGTACAAAAACGCTTTCTTTCGCCAAGACAGTGCGTTTCTCACTGTTACATGCATTTGAATGGGGAACTCGACCGAAACAAAGTATAGGTTTTCATTATGTGAATAACTTGGAAATCTTAGCTCAAACAGCTGCAAAACCTGTTTGCCCAGCACGGGAACCTTGAGTTCTATAAGATAAAGCCATAAACATGTTTGTCTGAGTCTTCTATCAAAAGTTACAGCTATTTATATGAAGTTGTACAAAAACGCTTTCTTTCGCCAAGACAGTGCGTTTCTCACTGTTACATGCATTTGAATGGGGAACTTGACCGAAACAAAGTATAGGTTTTCACTATGTGAATAACTTGGAAATCTTAGCTCAAACAGCTGCAAAACCTGTTTTCCCAGCACGGGAACCTTGAGTTCTATAAGATAAAGCCATAAACATGTGTATCCGAGTCTTCTATCAAAAGTTACAGCTATTTATATGAAGTTGTACAAAATAGCTTTCTTTCGCCAAGACAGTGCGTTTCTCACTGTTACATGCATTTGAATGGGGAACTCCACCGAAACAAAGTATAGGTTTTCATTATGTGAATAACTTGGAAATCTTAGCTCAAACAGCTGCAAAACCTGTTTGCCCAGCACGGAGACCTTGAGTTCTATAAGATAAAGCCATAAACATGTGTATCCGAGTCTTCTATCAAAAGTTACAGCTATTTAAATGAAGTTGTACAAAAACGCTTTCTTTCGCCAAGACAGTGCGTTTCTCACTGTTACATGCATTTGAATGGGGAACTCGACCGAAACAAAGTATAGGTTTTCATTATGTGAATAACTTGGAAATCTTAGCTCAAACAGCTGCAAAACCTGTTTTCCCAGCACGGGAACCTTGAGTTCTATAAGATAAAGCCATAAACATGTTTGTCTGAGTCTTCTATCAAAAGTTACAGCTATTTATATGAAGTTGTACAAAAACGCTTTCTTTCGCCAAGACAGTGCGTTTCTCACTGTTACATGCATTTGAATGGGGAACTCCACCGAAACAAAGTATAGGTTTTCATTATGTGAATAACTTGGAAATCTTAGCTCAAACAGCTGCAAAACCTGTTTTCCCAGCACGGGAACCTTGAGCTCTATAAGATAAAGCCATAAACATGTGTATCCGAGTCTTCTATCAAAAGTTACAGCTATTCATATGAAGTTGTACAAAAACGCTTTCTTTCGCCAAGACAGTGCGTTTCTCACTGTTACATGCATTTGAATGGGGAACTCCACCGAAACAAAGTATAGGTTTTCATTATGTGAATAACTTGGAAATCTTAGCTCAAACAGCTGCAAAACCTGTTTTCCCAGCACGGGAACCTTGAGTTCTATAAGATAAAGCCATAAACATGTGTATCCGAGTCTTCTATCAAAAGTTACAGCTATTTATATGAAGTTGTACAAAAACGCTTTCTTTCGCCAAGACAGTGCGTTTCTCACTGTTACATGCATTTGAATGGGGAACTCGACCGAAACAAAGTATAGGTTTTCATTATGTGAATAACTTGGAAATCTTAGCTCAAACAGCTGCAAAAGCTGTTTTCCCAGCACGGAGACCTTGAGTTCTATAAGATAAAGCCATAAACATGTGTATCCGAGTCTTCTATCAAAAGTTACAGCTATTTATATGAAGTTGTACAAAATAGCTTTCTTTCGCCAAGACAGTGCGTTTCTCACTGTTACATGCATTTGAATGGGGAACTCGACCGAAACAAAGTATAGGTTTTCATTATGTGAATAACTTGGAAATCTTAGCTCAAACAGCTGCAAAACCTGTTTGCCCAGCACGGAGACCTTGAGTTCTATAAGATAAAGCCATAAACATGTGTATCCGAGTCTTCTATCAAAAGTTACAGCTATTTAAATGAAGTTGTACAAAAACGCTTTCTTTCGCCAAGACAGTGCGTTTCTCACTGTTACATGCATTTGAATGGGGAACTCGACCGAAACAAAGTATAGGTTTTCATTATGTGAATAACTTGGAAATCTTAGCTCAAACAGCTGCAAAACCTGTTTGCCCAGCACGGGAACCTTGAGTTCTATAAGATAAAGCCATAAACATGTTTGTCTGAGTCTTCTATCAAAAGTTACAGCTATTTATATGAAGTTGTACAAAAACGCTTTCTTTCGCCAAGACAGTGCGTTTCTCACTGTTACATGCATTTGAATGGGGAACTTGACCGAAACAAAGTATAGGTTTTCACTATGTGAATAACTTGGAAATCTTAGCTCAAACAGCTGCAAAACCTGTTTTCCCAGCACGGGAACCTTGAGTTCTATAAGATAAAGCCATAAACATGTGTATCCGAGTCTTCTATCAAAAGTTACAGCTATTTAAATGAAGTTGTACAAAAACGCTTTCTTTCGCCAAGACAGTGCGTTTCTCACTGTTACATGCATTTGAATGGGGAACTCGACCGAAACAAAGTATAGGTTTTCATTATGTGAATAACTTGGAAATCTTAGCTCAAACAGCTGCAAAACCTGTTTGCCCAGCACGGGAACCTTGAGTTCTATAAGATAAAGCCATAAACATGTTTGTCTGAGTCTTCTATCAAAAGTTACAGCTATTTATATGAAGTTGTACAAAAACGCTTTCTTTCGCCAAGACAGTGCGTTTCTCACTGTTACATGCATTTGAATGGGGAACTCCACCGAAACAAAGTATAGGTTTTCATTATGTGAATAACTTGGAAATCTTAGCTCAAACAGCTGCAAAACCTGTTTGCCCAGCACGGGAACCTTGAGTTCTATAAGATAAAGCCATAAACATGTTTGTCTGAGTCTTCTATCAAAAGTTACAGCTATTTATATGAAGTTGTACAAAAACGCTTTCTTTCGCCAAGACAGTGCGTTTCTCACTGTTACATGCATTTGAATGGGGAACTCGACCGAAACAAAGTATAGGTTTTCATTATGTGAATAACTTGGAAATCTTAGCTCAAACAGCTGCAAAACCTGTTTTCCCAGCACGGGAACCTTGAGCTCTATAAGATAAAGCCATAAACATGTGTATCCGAGTCTTCTATCAAAAGTTACAGCTATTCATATGAAGTTGTACAAAAACGCTTTCTTTCGCCAAGACAGTGCGTTTCTCACTGTTACATGCATTTGAATGGGGAACTCCACCGAAACAAAGTATAGGTTTTCATTATGTGAATAACTTGGAAATCTTAGCTCAAACAGCTGCAAAACCTGTTTTCCCAGCACGGGAACCTTGAGTTCTATAAGATAAAGCCATAAACATGTGTATCCGAGTCTTCTATCAAAAGTTACAGCTATTTATATGAAGTTGTACAAAAACGCTTTCTTTCGCCAAGACAGTGCGTTTCTCACTGTTACATGCATTTGAATGGGGAACTCGACCGAAACAAAGTATAGGTTTTCATTATGTGAATAACTTGGAAATCTTAGCTCAAACAGCTGCAAAAGCTGTTTTCCCAGCACGGAGACCTTGAGTTCTATAAGATAAAGCCATAAACATGTGTATCCGAGTCTTCTATCAAAAGTTACAGCTATTTATATGAAGTTGTACAAAATAGCTTTCTTTCGCCAAGACAGTGCGTTTCTCACTGTTACATGCATTTGAATGGGGAACTCGACCGAAACAAAGTATAGGTTTTCATTATGTGAATAACTTGGAAATCTTAGCTCAAACAGCTGCAAAACATGTTTGCCCAGCACGGAGACCTTGAGTTCTATAAGATAAAGCCATAAACATGTGTATCCGAGTCTTCTATCAAAAGTTACAGCTATTTAAATGAAGTTGTACAAAAACGCTTTCTTTCGCCAAGACAGTGCGTTTCTCACTGTTACATGCATTTGAATGGGGAACTCGACCGAAACAAAGTATAGGTTTTCATTATGTGAATAACTTGGAAATCTTAGCTCAAACAGCTGCAAAACCTGTTTGCCCAGCACGGGAACCTTGAGTTCTATAAGATAAAGCCATAAACATGTTTGTCTGAGTCTTCTATCAAAAGTTACAGCTATTTATATGAAGTTGTACAAAAACGCTTTCTTTCGCCAAGACAGTGCGTTTCTCACTGTTACATGCATTTGAATGGGGAACTTGACCGAAACAAAGTATAGGTTTTCACTATGTGAATAACTTGGAAATCTTAGCTCAAACAGCTGCAAAACCTGTTTTCCCAGCACGGGAACCTTGAGTTCTATAAGATAAAGCCATAAACATGTGTATCCGAGTCTTCTATCAAAAGTTACAGCTATTTAAATGAAGTTGTACAAAAACGCTTTCTTTCGCCAAGACAGTGCGTTTCTCACTGTTACATGCATTTGAATGGGGAACTCGACCGAAACAAAGTATAGGTTTTCATTATGTGAATAACTTGGAAATCTTAGCTCAAACAGCTGCAAAACCTGTTTTCCCAGCACGGAGACCTTGAGTTCTATAAGATAAAGCCATAAACATGTGTATCCGAGTCTTCTATCAAAAGTTACAGCTATTTATATGAAGTTGTACAAAATAGCTTTCTTTCGCCAAGACAGTGCGTTTCTCACTGTTACATGCATTTGAATGGGGAACTCGACCGTAACAAAGTATAGGTTTTCATTATGTGAATAACTTGGAAATCTTAGCTCAAACAGCTGCAAAACCTGTTTTCCCAGCACGGGAACCTTGAGCTCTATAAGATAAAGCCATAAACATGTGTATCCGAGTCTTCTATCAAAAGTTACAGCTATTCATATGAAGTTGTACAAAAACGCTTTCTTTCGCCAAGACAGTGCGTTTCTCACTGTTACATTCATTTGAATGGGGAACTCCACCGAAACAAAGTATAGGTTTTCATTATGTGAATAACTTGGAAATCTTAGCTCAAACAGCTGCAAAACCTGTTTGCCCAGCACGGGAACCTTGAGTTCTATAAGATAAAGCCATAAACATGTGTATCCGAGTCTTCTATCAAAAGTTACAGCTATTTATATGAAGTTGTACAAAAACGCTTTCTTTCGCCAAGACAGTGCGTTTCTCACTGTTACATGCATTTGAATGGGGAACTCGACCGAAACAAAGTATAGGTTTTCATTATGTGAATAACTTGGAAATCTTAGCTCAAACAGCTGCAAAAGCTGTTTTCCCAGCACGGAGACCTTGAGTTCTATAAGATAAAGCCATAAACATGTGTATCCGAGTCTTCTATCAAAAGTTACAGCTATTTATATGAAGTTGTACAAAATAGCTTTCTTTCGCCAAGACAGTGCGTTTCTCACTGTTACATGCATTTGAATGGGGAACTCGACCGAAACAAAGTATAGGTTTTCATTATGTGAATAACTTGGAAATCTTAGCTCAAACAGCTGCAAAACCTGTTTGCCCAGCACGGAGACCTTGAGTTCTATAAGATAAAGCCATAAACATGTGTATCCGAGTCTTCTATCAAAAGTTACAGCTATTTAAATGAAGTTGTACAAAAACGCTTTCTTTCGCCAAGACAGTGCGTTTCTCACTGTTACATGCATTTGAATGGGGAACTCGACCGAAACAAAGTATAGGTTTTCATTATGTGAATAACTTGGAAATCTTAGCTCAAACAGCTGCAAAACCTGTTTGCCCAGCACGGGAACCTTGAGTTCTATAAGATAAAGCCATAAACATGTTTGTCTGAGTCTTCTATCAAAAGTTACAGCTATTTATATGAAGTTGTACAAAAACGCTTTCTTTCGCCAAGACAGTGCGTTTCTCACTGTTACATGCATTTGAATGGGGAACTTGACCGAAACAAAGTATAGGTTTTCACTATGTGAATAACTTGGAAATCTTAGCTCAAACAGCTGCAAAACCTGTTTTCCCAGCACGGGAACCTTGAGTTCTATAAGATAAAGCCATAAACATGTGTATCCGAGTCTTCTATCAAAAGTTACAGCTATTTATATGAAGTTGTACAAAATAGCTTTCTTTCGCCAAGACAGTGCGTTTCTCACTGTTACATGCATTTGAATGGGGAACTCCACCGAAACAAAGTATAGGTTTTCATTATGTGAATAACTTGGAAATCTTAGCTCAAACAGCTGCAAAACCTGTTTGCCCAGCACGGAGACCTTGAGTTCTATAAGATAAAGCCATAAACATGTGTATCCGAGTCTTCTATCAAAAGTTACAGCTATTTAAATGAAGTTGTACAAAAACGCTTTCTTTCGCCAAGACAGTGCGTTTCTCACTGTTACATGCATTTGAATGGGGAACTCGACCGAAACAAAGTATAGGTTTTCATTATGTGAATAACTTGGAAATCTTAGCTCACACAGCTGCAAAACCTGTTTTCCCAGCACGGGAACCTTGAGTTCTATAAGATAAAGCCATAAACATGTGTATCCGAGTCTTCTATCAAAAGTTACAGCTATTTATATGAAGTTGTACAAAAACGCTTTCTTTCGCCAAGACAGTGCGTTTCTCACTGTTACATGCATTTGAATGGGGAACTCGACCGAAACAAAGTATAGGTTTTCATTATGTGAATAACTTGGAAATCTTAGCTCAAACAGCTGCAAAACCTGTTTGCCCAGCACGGGAACCTTGAGTTCTATAAGATAAAGCCATAAACATGTTTGTCTGAGTCTTCTATCAAAAGTTACAGCTATTTATATGAAGTACAAAAACGCTTTCTTTCGCCAAGACAGTGCGTTTCTCACTGTTACATGCATTTGAATGGGGAACTTGACCGAAACAAAGTATAGGTTTTCACTATGTGAATAACTTGGAAATCTTAGCTCAAACAGCTGCAAAACCTGTTTTCCCAGCACGGGAACCTTGAGTTCTATAAGATAAAGCCATAAACATGTGTATCCGAGTCTTCTATCAAAAGTTACAGCTATTTATATGAAGTTGTACAAAATAGCTTTCTTTCGCCAAGACAGTGCGTTTCTCACTGTTACATGCATTTGAATGGGGAACTCGACCGAAACAAAGTATAGGTTTTCATTATGTGAATAACTTGGAAATCTTAGCTCAAACAGCTGCAAAACCTGTTTGCCCAGCACGGAGACCTTGAGTTCTATAAGATAAAGCCATAAACATGTGTATCCGAGTCTTCTATCAAAAGTTACAGCTATTTAAATGAAGTTGTACAAAAACGCTTTCTTTCGCCAAGACAGTGCGTTTCTCACTGTTACATGCATTTGAATGGGGAACTCGACCGAAACAAAGTATAGGTTTTCATTATGTGAATAACTTGGAAATCTTAGCTCAAACAGCTGCAAAACCTGTTTGCCCAGCACGGGAACCTTGAGTTCTATAAGATAAAGCCATAAACATGTTTGTCTGAGTCTTCTATCAAAAGTTACAGCTATTTATATGAAGTTGTACAAAAACGCTTTCTTTCGCCAAGACAGTGCGTTTCTCACTGTTACATGCATTTGAATGGGGAACTTGACCGAAACAAAGTATAGGTTTTCATTATGTGAATAACTTGGAAATCTTAGCTCAAACAGCTGCAAAACCTGTTTTCCCAGCACGGGAACCTTGAGTTCTATAAGATAAAGCCATAAACATGTGTATCCGAGTCTTCTATCAAAAGTTACAGCTATTTATATGAAGTTGTACAAAATAGCTTTCTTTCGCCAAGACAGTGCGTTTCTCACTGTTACATGCATTTGAATGGGGAACTCCACCGAAACAAAGTATAGGTTTTCATTATGTGAATAACTTGGAAATCTTAGCTCAAACAGCTGCAAAACCTGTTTGCCCAGCACGGAGACCTTGAGTTCTATAAGATAAAGCCATAAACATGTGTATCCGAGTCTTCTATCAAAAGTTACAGCTATTTAAATGAAGTTGTACAAAAACGCTTTCTTTCGCCAAGACAGTGCGTTTCTCACTGTTACATGCATTTGAATGGGGAACTCGACCGAAACAAAGTATAGGTTTTCATTATGTGAATAACTTGGAAATCTTAGCTCAAACAGCTGCAAAACCTGGTTTCCCAGCACGGGAACCTTGAGTTCTATAAGATAAAGCCATAAACATGTTTGTCTGAGTCTTCTATCAAAAGTTACAGCTATTTATATGAAGTTGTACAAAAACGTTTTCTTTCGCCAAGACAGTGCGTTTCTCACTGTTACATGCATTTGAATGGGGAACTCGACCGAAACAAAGTATAGGTTTTCATTATGTGAATAACTTGGAAATCTTAGCTCAAACAGCTGCAAAACCTGGTTTCCCAGCACGGGAACCTTGAGTTCTATAAGATAAAGCCATAAACATGTGTATCCGAGTCTTCTATCAAAAGTTACAGCTATTTAAATGAAGTTGTACAAAATAGCTTTCTTTCGCCAAGACAGTGCGTTTCTCACTGTTACATGCATTTGAATGGGGAACTCGACCGAAACAAAGTATAGGTTTTCATTATGTGAATAACTTGGAAATCTTAGCTCAAACAGCTGCAAAACCTGTTTTCCCAGCACGGGAACCTTGAGTTCTATAAGATAAAGCCATAAACATGTTTGTCTGAGTCTTCTATCAAAAGTTACAGCTATTTATATGAAGTTGTACAAAAACGCTTTCTTTCGCCAAGACAGTGCGTTTCTCACTGTTACATGCATTTGAATGGGGAACTCGACCGAAACAAAGTATAGGTTTTCATTATGTGAATAACTTGGAAATCTTAGCTCAAACAGCTGCAAAACCTGTTTTCCCAGCACGGGAACCTTGAGCTCTATAAGATAAAGCCATAAACATGTGTATCCGAGTCTTCTATCAAAAGTTACAGCTATTCATATGAAGTTGTACAAAAACGCTTTCTTTCGCCAAGACAGTGCGTTTCTCACTGTTACATGCATTTGAATGGGGAACTCGACCGAAACAAAGTATAGGTTTTCATTGTGTGAATAACTTGGAAATCTTAGCTCAAACAGCTGCAAAACCTGTTTTCCCAGCACGGAGACCTTGAGTTCTATAAGATAAAGCCATAAACATGTTTGTCTGAGTCTTCTATCAAAAGTTACAGCTATTTATATGAAGTTGTACAAAAACGCTTTCTTTCGCCAAGACAGTGCGTTTCTCATTGTTACATGCATTTGAATGGGGAACTCGACCGAAACAAAGTATAGGTTTTCATTATGTGAATAACTTGGAAATCTTAGCTCAAACAGCTGCAAAACCTGTTTGCCCAGCACGGAGACCTTGAGTTCTATAAGATAAAGCCATAAACATGTGTATCCGAGTCTTCTATCAAAAGTTACAGCTATTTAAATGAAGTTGTACAAAAACGCTTTCTTTCGCCAAGACAGTGCGTTTCTCACTGTTACATGCATTTGAATGGGGAACTCGACCGAAACAAAGTATAGGTTTTCATTGTGTGAATAACTTGGAAATCTTAGCTCAAACAGCTGCAAAACCTGTTTTCCCAGCACGGAGACCTTGAGTTCTATAAGATAAAGCCATAAACATGTTTGTCTGAGTCTTCTATCAAAAGTTACAGCTATTTATATGAAGTTGTACAAAAACGCTTTCTTTCGCCAAGACAGTGCGTTTCTCATTGTTACATGCATTTGAATGGGGAACTCGACCGAAACAAAGTATAGGTTTTCATTATGTGAATAACTTGGAAATCTTAGCTCAAACAGCTGCAAAACCTGTTTTCCCAGCACGGGAACCTTGAGTTCTATAAGATAAAGCCATAAACATGTTTGTCTGAGTCTTCTATCAAAAGTTACAGCTATTTATATGAAGTTGTACAAAAACGCTTTCTTTCGCCAAGACAGTGCGTTTCTCACTGTTACATGCATTTGAATGGGGAACTCGACCGAAACAAAGTATAGATTTTCATTATGTGAATAACTTGGAAATCTTAGCTCAAACAGCTGCAAAACCTGTTTTCCCAGCACGGGAACCTTGAGCTCTATAAGATAAAGCCATAAACATGTGTATCCGAGTCTTCTATCAAAAGTTACAGTTATTCATATGAAGTTGTACAAAATAGCTTTCTTTCGCCAAGACAGTGCGTTTCTCACTGTTACATGCATTTGAATGGGGAACTCGACCGAAACAAAGTATAGGTTTTCATTATGTGAATAACTTGGAAATCTTAGCTCAAACAGCTGCAAAACCTGTTTTCCCAGCACGGGAACCTTGAGTTCTATAAGATAAAGCCATAAACATGTTTGTCTGAGTCTTCTATCAAAAGTTACAGCTATTTATATGAAGTTGTACAAAAACGCTTTCTTTCGCCAAGACAGTGCGTTTCTCACTGTTACATGCATTTGAATGGGGAACTCGACCGAAACAAAGTATAGGTTTTCATTATGTGAATAACTTGGAAATCTTAGCTCAAACAGCTGCAAAACCTGTTTTCCCAGCACGGGAACCTTGAGTTCTATAAGATAAAGCCATAAACATGTTTGTCTGAGTCTTCTATCAAAAGTTACAGCTATTTATATGAAGTTGTACAAAAACGCTTTCTTTCGCCAAGACAGTGCGTTTCTCACTGTTACATGCATTTGAATGGGGAACTCGACCGAAACAAAGTATAGGTTTTCATTATGTGAATAACTTGGAAATCTTAGCTCAAACAGCTGCAAAACCTGTTTTCCCAGCACGGGAACCTTGAGCTCTATAAGATAAAGCCATAAACATGTGTATCCGAGTCTTCTATCAAAAGTTACAGCTATTCATATGAAGTTGTACAAAAACGCTTTCTTTCGCCAAGACAGTGCGTTTCTCACTGTTACATGCATTTGAATGGGGAACTCGACCGAAACAAAGTATAGGTTTTCATTATGTGAATAACTTGGAAATCTTAGCTCAAACAGCTGCAAAACCTGTTTTCCCAGCACGGAGACCTTGAGTTCTATAAGATAAAGCCATAAACATGTTTGTCTGAGTCTTCTATCAAAAGTTACACCTATTTATATGAAGTTGTACAAAAACGCTTTCTTTCGCCAAGACAGTGCGTTTCTCATTGTTACATGCATTTGAATGGGGAACTCGACCGAAACAAAGTATAGGTTTTCATTATGTGAATAACTTGGAAATCTTAGCTCAAACAGCTGCAAAACCTGTTTTCCCAGCACGGGAACCTTGAGCTCTATAAGATAAAGCCATAAACATGTGTATCCGAGTCTTCTATCAAAAGTTACAGCTATTCATATGAAGTTGTACAAAAACGCTTTCTTTCGCCAAGACAGTGCGTTTCTCACTGTTACATGCATTTGAATGGGGAACTCGACCGAAACAAAGTATAGGTTTTCATTATGTGAATAACTTGGAAATCTTAGCTCAAACAGCTGCAAAACCTGTTTTCCCAGCACGGAGACCTTGAGTTCTATAAGATAAAGCCATAAACATGTTTGTCTGAGTCTTCTATCAAAAGTTACAGCTATTTATATGAAGTTGTACAAAAACGCTTTCTTTCGCCAAGACAGTGCGTTTCTCATTGTTACATGCATTTGAATGGGGAACTCGACCGAAACAAAGTATAGGTTTTCATTATGTGAATAACTTGGAAATCTTAGCTCAAACAGCTGCAAAACCTGTTTGCCCAGCACGGAGACCTTGAGTTCTATAAGATAAAGCCATAAACATGTGTATCCGAGTCTTCTATCAAAAGTTACAGCTATTTAAATGAAGTTGTACAAAAACGCTTTCTTTCGCCAAGACAGTGCGTTTCTCACTGTTACATGCATTTGAATGGGGAACTCGACCGAAACAAAGTATAGGTTTTCATTATGTGAATAACTTGGAAATCTTAGCTCAAACAGCTGCAAAACCTGTTTTCCCAGCACGGGAACCTTGAGTTCTATAAGATAAAGCCATAAACATGTTTGTCTGAGTCTTCTATCAAAAGTTACAGCTATTTATATGAAGTTGTACAAAAACGCTTTCTTTCGCCAAGACAGTGCGTTTCTCACTGTTACATGCATTTGAATGGGGAACTCGACCGAAACAAAGTATAGATTTTCATTATGTGAATAACTTGGAAATCTTAGCTCAAACAGCTGCAAAACCTGTTTTCCCAGCACGGGAACCTTGAGCTCTATAAGATAAAGCCATAAAGATGTGTATCCGAGTCTTCTATCAAAAGTTACAGCTATTCATATGAAGTTGTACAAAAACGCTTTCTTTCGCCAAGACAGTGCGTTTCTCACTGTTACATGCATTTGAATGGGGAACTCGACCGAAACAAAGTATAGGTTTTCATTATGTGAATAACTTGGAAATCTTAGCTCAAACAGCTGCAAAACCTGTTTTCCCAGCACGGGAACCTTGAGTTCTATAAGATAAAGCCATAAACATGTTTGTCTGAGTCTTCTATCAAAAGTTACAGCTATTTATATGAAGTTGTACAAAAACGCTTTCTTTCGCCAAGACAGTGCGTTTCTCACTGTTACATGCATTTGAATGGGGAACTCGACCGAAACAAAGTATAGGTTTTCATTATGTGAATAACTTGGAAATCTTAGCTCAAACAGCTGCAAAACCTGTTTTCCCAGCACGGGAACCTTGAGTTCTATAAGATAAAGCCATAAACATGTTTGTCTGAGTCTTCTATCAAAAGTTACAGCTATTTATATGAAGTTGTACAAAAACGCTTTCTTTCGCCAAGACAGTGCGTTTCTCACTGTTACATGCATTTGAATGGGGAACTCGACCGAAACAAAGTATAGGTTTTCATTATGTGAATAACTTGGAAATCTTAGCTCAAACAGCTAGCTACAAAACCTGTTTTCCCAGCACGGGAACCTTGAGCTCTATAAGATAAAGCCATAAACATGTGTATCCGAGTCTTCTATCAAAAGTTACAGCTATTCATATGAAGTTGTACAAAAACGCTTTCTTTCGCCAAGACAGTGCGTTTCTCACTGTTACATGCATTTGAATGGGGAACTCGACCGAAACAAAGTATAGGTTTTCATTATGTGAATAACTTGGAAATCTTAGCTCAAACAGCTGCAAAACCTGTTTTCCCAGCACGGAGACCTTGAGTTCTATAAGATAAAGCCATAAACATGTTTGTCTGAGTCTTCTATCAAAAGTTACACCTATTTATATGAAGTTGTACAAAAACGCTTTCTTTCGCCAAGACAGTGCGTTTCTCATTGTTACATGCATTTGAATGGGGAACTCGACCGAAACAAAGTATAGGTTTTCATTATGTGAATAACTTGGAAATCTTAGCTCAAACAGCTGCAAAACCTGTTTTCCCAGCACGGGAACCTTGAGCTCTATAAGATAAAGCCATAAACATGTGTATCCGAGTCTTCTATCAAAAGTTACAGCTATTCATATGAAGTTGTACAAAAACGCTTTCTTTCGCCAAGACAGTGCGTTTCTCACTGTTACATGCATTTGAATGGGGAACTCGACCGAAACAAAGTATAGGTTTTCATTATGTGAATAACTTGGAAATCTTAGCTCAAACAGCTGCAAAACCTGTTTTCCCAGCACGGAGACCTTGAGTTCTATAAGATAAAGCCATAAACATGTTTGTCTGAGTCTTCTATCAAAAGTTACAGCTATTTATATGAAGTTGTACAAAAACGCTTTCTTTCGCCAAGACAGTGCGTTTCTCACTGTTACATGCATTTGAATGGGGAACTCGACCGAAACAAAGTATAGGTTTTCATTATGTGAATAACTTGGAAATCTTAGCTCAAACAGCTGCAAAACCTGTTTTCCCAGCACGGGAACCTTGAGCTCTATAAGATAAAGCCATAAACATGTGTATCCGAGTCTTCTATCAAAAGTTACAGCTATTCATATGAAGTTGTACAAAAACGCTTTCTTTCGCCAAGACAGTGCGTTTCTCACTGTTACATGCATTTGAATGGGGAACTCGACCGAAACAAAGTATAGGTTTTCATTATGTGAATAACTTGGAAATCTTAGCTCAAACAGCTGCAAAACCTGTTTTCCCAGCACAGGAACCTTGAGCTCTATAAGATAAAGCCATAAACATGTGTATCCGAGTCTTCTATCAAAAGTTACAGCTATTCATATGAAGTTGTACAAAAACGCTTTCTTTCGCCAAGACAGTGCGTTTCTCACTGTTACATGCATTTGAATGGGGAACTCGACCGAAACAAAGTATAGGTTTTCATTATGTGAATAACTTGGAAATCTTAGCTCAAACAGCTGCAAAACCTGTTTTCCCAGCACGGGAACCTTGAGTTCTATAAGATAAAGCCATAAACATGTTTGTCTGAGTCTTCTATCAAAAGTTACAGCTATTTATATGAAGTTGTACAAAAACGCTTTCTTTCGCCAAGACAGTGCGTTTCTCACTGTTACATGCATTTGAATGGGGAACTCGACCGAAACAAAGTATAGATTTTCATTATGTGAATAACTTGGAAATCTTAGCTCAAACAGCTGCAAAACCTGTTTTCCCAGCACGGGAACCTTGAGCTCTATAAGATAAAGCCATAAACATGTGTATCCGAGTCTTCTATCAAAAGTTACAGCTATTCATATGAAGTTGTACAAAAACGCTTTCTTTCGCCAAGACAGTGCGTTTCTCACTGTTACATGCATTTGAATGGGGAACTCGACCGAAACAAAGTATAGGTTTTCATTATGTGAATAACTTGGAAATCTTAGCTCAAACAGCTGCAAAACCTGTTTTCCCAGCACGGAGACCTTGAGTTCTATAAGATAAAGCCATAAACATGTTTGTCTGAGTCTTCTATCAAAAGTTACAGCTATTTATATGAAGTTGTACAAAAACGCTTTCTTTCGCCAAGACAGTGCGTTTCTCATTGTTACATGCATTTGAATGGGGAACTCGACCGAAACAAAGTATAGGTTTTCATTATGTGAATAACTTGGAAATCTTAGCTCAAACAGCTGCAAAACCTGTTTGCCCAGCACGGAGACCTTGAGTTCTATAAGATAAAGCCATAAACATGTTTGTCTGAGTCTTCTATCAAAAGTTACAGCTATTTATATGAAGTTGTACAAAAACGCTTTCTTTCGCCAAGACAGTGCGTTTCTCACTGTTACATGCATTTGAATGGGGAACTCGACCGAAACAAAGTATAGATTTTCATTATGTGAATAACTTGGAAATCTTAGCTCAAACAGCTGCAAAACCTGTTTTCCCAGCACGGGAACCTTGAGCTCTATAAGATAAAGCCATAAACATGTGTATCCGAGTCTTCTATCAAAAGTTACAGCTATTCATATGAAGTTGTACAAAATAGCTTTCTTTCGCCAAGACAGTGCGTTTCTCACTGTTACATGCATTTGAATGGGGAACTCCACCGAAACAAAGTATAGGTTTTCATTATGTGAATAACTTGGAAATCTTAGCTCAAACAGCTGCAAAACCTGTTTTCCCAGCACGGGAACCTTGAGTTCTATAAGATAAAGCCATAAACATGTTTGTCTGAGTCTTCTATCAAAAGTTACAGCTATTTATATGAAGTTGTACAAAAACGCTTTCTTTCGCCAAGACAGTGCGTTTCTCACTGTTACATGCATTTGAATGGGGAACTCGACCGAAACAAAGTATAGGTTTTCATTATGTGAATAACTTGGAAATCTTAGCTCAAACAGCTGCAAAACCTGTTTTCCCAGCACGGGAACCTTGAGCTCTATAAGATAAAGCCATAAACATGTGTATCCGAGTCTTCTATCAAAAGTTACAGCTATTCATATGAAGTTGTACAAAAACGCTTTCTTTCGCCAAGACAGTGCGTTTCTCACTGTTACATGCATTTGAATGGGGAACTCGACCGAAACAAAGTATAGGTTTTCATTATGTGAATAACTTGGAAATCTTAGCTCAAACAGCTGCAAAACCTGTTTTCCCAGCACAGGAACCTTGAGCTCTATAAGATAAAGCCATAAACATGTGTATCCGAGTCTTCTATCAAAAGTTACAGCTATTCATATGAAATTGTACAAAAACGCTTTCTTTCGCCAAGACAGTGCGTTTCTCACTGTTACATGCATTTGAATGGGGAACTCGACCGAAACAAAGTATAGGTTTTCATTATGTGAATAACTTGGAAATCTTAGCTCAAACAGCTGCAAAACCTGTTTTCCCAGCACGGGAACCTTGAGTTCTATAAGATAAAGCCATAAACATGTTTGTCTGAGTCTTCTATCAAAAGTTACAGCTATTTATATGAAGTTGTACAAAAACGCTTTCTTTCGCCAAGACAGTGCGTTTCTCACTGTTACATGCATTTGAATGGGGAACTCGACCGAAACAAAGTATAGGTTTTCATTATGTGAATAACTTGGAAATCTTAGCTCAAACAGCTGCAAAACCTGTTTTCCCAGCACGGGAACCTTGAGTTCTATAAGATAAAGCCATAAACATGTTTGTCTGAGTCTTCTATCAAAAGTTACAGCTATTTATATGAAGTTGTACAAAAACGCTTTCTTTCGCCAAGACAGTGCGTTTCTCACTGTTACATGCATTTGAATGGGGAACTCGACCGAAACAAAGTATAGGTTTTCATTATGTGAATAACTTGGAAATCTTAGCTCAAACAGCTGCAAAACCTGTTTTCCCAGCACGGAGACCTTGAGTTCTATAAGATAAAGCCATAAACATGTTTGTCTGAGTCTTCTATCAAAAGTTACACCTATTTATATGAAGTTGTACAAAAACGCTTTCTTTCGCCAAGACAGTGCGTTTCTCATTGTTACATGCATTTGAATGGGGAACTCGACCGAAACAAAGTATAGGTTTTCATTATGTGAATAACTTGGAAATCTTAGCTCAAACAGCTGCAAAACCTGTTTTCCCAGCACGGGAACCTTGAGCTCTATAAGATAAAGCCATAAACATGTGTATCCGAGTCTTCTATCAAAAGTTACAGCTATTCATATGAAGTTGTACAAAAACGCTTTCTTTCGCCAAGACAGTGCGTTTCTCACTGTTACATGCATTTGAATGGGGAACTCGACCGAAACAAAGTATAGGTTTTCATTATGTGAATAACTTGGAAATCTTAGCTCAAACAGCTGCAAAACCTGTTTTCCCAGCACGGAGACCTTGAGTTCTATAAGATAAAGCCATAAACATGTTTGTCTGAGTCTTCTATCAAAAGTTACAGCTATTTATATGAAGTTGTACAAAAACGCTTTCTTTCGCCAAGACAGTGCGTTTCTCACTGTTACATGCATTTGAATGGGGAACTCGACCGAAACAAAGTATAGGTTTTCATTATGTGAATAACTTGGAAATCTTAGCTCAAACAGCTGCAAAACCTGTTTTCCCAGCACGGGAACCTTGAGCTCTATAAGATAAAGCCATAAACATGTGTATCCGAGTCTTCTATCAAAAGTTACAGCTATTCATATGAAGTTGTACAAAAACGCTTTCTTTCGCCAAGACAGTGCGTTTCTCACTGTTACATGCATTTGAATGGGGAACTCGACCGAAACAAAGTATAGGTTTTCATTATGTGAATAACTTGGAAATCTTAGCTCAAACAGCTGCAAAACCTGTTTTCCCAGCACGGAGACCTTGAGTTCTATAAGATAAAGCCATAAACATGTTTGTCTGAGTCTTCTATCAAAAGTTACACCTATTTATATGAAGTTGTACAAAAACGCTTTCTTTCGCCAAGACAGTGCGTTTCTCATTGTTACATGCATTTGAATGGGGAACTCGACCGAAACAAAGTATAGGTTTTCATTATGTGAATAACTTGGAAATCTTAGCTCAAACAGCTGCAAAACCTGTTTTCCCAGCACGGGAACCTTGAGCTCTATAAGATAAAGCCATAAACATGTGTATCCGAGTCTTCTATCAAAAGTTACAGCTATTCATATGAAGTTGTACAAAAACGCTTTCTTTCGCCAAGACAGTGCGTTTCTCACTGTTACATGCATTTGAATGGGGAACTCGACCGAAACAAAGTATAGGTTTTCATTATGTGAATAACTTGGAAATCTTAGCTCAAACAGCTGCAAAACCTGTTTTCCCAGCACGGAGACCTTGAGTTCTATAAGATAAAGCCATAAACATGTTTGTCTGAGTCTTCTATCAAAAGTTACAGCTATTTATATGAAGTTGTACAAAAACGCTTTCTTTCGCCAAGACAGTGCGTTTCTCATTGTTACATGCATTTGAATGGGGAACTCGACCGAAACAAAGTATAGGTTTTCATTATGTGAATAACTTGGAAATCTTAGCTCAAACAGCTGCAAAACCTGTTTGCCCAGCACGGAGACCTTGAGTTCTATAAGATAAAGCCATAAACATGTGTATCCGAGTCTTCTATCAAAAGTTACAGCTATTTAAATGAAGTTGTACAAAAACGCTTTCTTTCGCCAAGACAGTGCGTTTCTCACTGTTACATGCATTTGAATGGGGAACTCGACCGAAACAAAGTATAGGTTTTCATTATGTGAATAACTTGGAAATCTTAGCTCAAACAGCTGCAAAACCTGTTTTCCCAGCACGGGAACCTTGAGTTCTATAAGATAAAGCCATAAACATGTTTGTCTGAGTCTTCTATCAAAAGTTACAGCTATTTATATGAAGTTGTACAAAAACGCTTTCTTTCGCCAAGACAGTGCGTTTCTCACTGTTACATGCATTTGAATGGGGAACTCGACCGAAACAAAGTATAGATTTTCATTATGTGAATAACTTGGAAATCTTAGCTCAAACAGCTGCAAAACCTGTTTTCCCAGCACGGGAACCTTGAGCTCTATAAGATAAAGCCATAAAGATGTGTATCCGAGTCTTCTATCAAAAGTTACAGCTATTCATATGAAGTTGTACAAAAACGCTTTCTTTCGCCAAGACAGTGCGTTTCTCACTGTTACATGCATTTGAATGGGGAACTCGACCGAAACAAAGTATAGGTTTTCATTATGTGAATAACTTGGAAATCTTAGCTCAAACAGCTGCAAAACCTGTTTTCCCAGCACGGGAACCTTGAGTTCTATAAGATAAAGCCATAAACATGTTTGTCTGAGTCTTCTATCAAAAGTTACAGCTATTTATATGAAGTTGTACAAAAACGCTTTCTTTCGCCAAGACAGTGCGTTTCTCACTGTTACATGCATTTGAATGGGGAACTCGACCGAAACAAAGTATAGGTTTTCATTATGTGAATAACTTGGAAATCTTAGCTCAAACAGCTGCAAAACCTGTTTTCCCAGCACGGGAACCTTGAGTTCTATAAGATAAAGCCATAAACATGTTTGTCTGAGTCTTCTATCAAAAGTTACAGCTATTTATATGAAGTTGTACAAAAACGCTTTCTTTCGCCAAGACAGTGCGTTTCTCACTGTTACATGCATTTGAATGGGGAACTCGACCGAAACAAAGTATAGGTTTTCATTATGTGAATAACTTGGAAATCTTAGCTCAAACAGCTAGCTACAAAACCTGTTTTCCCAGCACGGGAACCTTGAGCTCTATAAGATAAAGCCATAAACATGTGTATCCGAGTCTTCTATCAAAAGTTACAGCTATTCATATGAAGTTGTACAAAAACGCTTTCTTTCGCCAAGACAGTGCGTTTCTCACTGTTACATGCATTTGAATGGGGAACTCGACCGAAACAAAGTATAGGTTTTCATTATGTGAATAACTTGGAAATCTTAGCTCAAACAGCTGCAAAACCTGTTTTCCCAGCACGGAGACCTTGAGTTCTATAAGATAAAGCCATAAACATGTTTGTCTGAGTCTTCTATCAAAAGTTACACCTATTTATATGAAGTTGTACAAAAACGCTTTCTTTCGCCAAGACAGTGCGTTTCTCATTGTTACATGCATTTGAATGGGGAACTCGACCGAAACAAAGTATAGGTTTTCATTATGTGAATAACTTGGAAATCTTAGCTCAAACAGCTGCAAAACCTGTTTTCCCAGCACGGGAACCTTGAGCTCTATAAGATAAAGCCATAAACATGTGTATCCGAGTCTTCTATCAAAAGTTACAGCTATTCATATGAAGTTGTACAAAAACGCTTTCTTTCGCCAAGACAGTGCGTTTCTCACTGTTACATGCATTTGAATGGGGAACTCGACCGAAACAAAGTATAGGTTTTCATTATGTGAATAACTTGGAAATCTTAGCTCAAACAGCTGCAAAACCTGTTTTCCCAGCACGGAGACCTTGAGTTCTATAAGATAAAGCCATAAACATGTTTGTCTGAGTCTTCTATCAAAAGTTACAGCTATTTATATGAAGTTGTACAAAAACGCTTTCTTTCGCCAAGACAGTGCGTTTCTCACTGTTACATGCATTTGAATGGGGAACTCGACCGAAACAAAGTATAGGTTTTCATTATGTGAATAACTTGGAAATCTTAGCTCAAACAGCTGCAAAACCTGTTTTCCCAGCACGGGAACCTTGAGCTCTATAAGATAAAGCCATAAACATGTGTATCCGAGTCTTCTATCAAAAGTTACAGCTATTCATATGAAGTTGTACAAAAACGCTTTCTTTCGCCAAGACAGTGCGTTTCTCACTGTTACATGCATTTGAATGGGGAACTCGACCGAAACAAAGTATAGGTTTTCATTATGTGAATAACTTGGAAATCTTAGCTCAAACAGCTGCAAAACCTGTTTTCCCAGCACAGGAACCTTGAGCTCTATAAGATAAAGCCATAAACATGTGTATCCGAGTCTTCTATCAAAAGTTACAGCTATTCATATGAAGTTGTACAAAAACGCTTTCTTTCGCCAAGACAGTGCGTTTCTCACTGTTACATGCATTTGAATGGGGAACTCGACCGAAACAAAGTATAGGTTTTCATTATGTGAATAACTTGGAAATCTTAGCTCAAACAGCTGCAAAACCTGTTTTCCCAGCACGGGAACCTTGAGTTCTATAAGATAAAGCCATAAACATGTTTGTCTGAGTCTTCTATCAAAAGTTACAGCTATTTATATGAAGTTGTACAAAAACGCTTTCTTTCGCCAAGACAGTGCGTTTCTCACTGTTACATGCATTTGAATGGGGAACTCGACCGAAACAAAGTATAGATTTTCATTATGTGAATAACTTGGAAATCTTAGCTCAAACAGCTGCAAAACCTGTTTTCCCAGCACGGGAACCTTGAGCTCTATAAGATAAAGCCATAAACATGTGTATCCGAGTCTTCTATCAAAAGTTACAGCTATTCATATGAAGTTGTACAAAAACGCTTTCTTTCGCCAAGACAGTGCGTTTCTCACTGTTACATGCATTTGAATGGGGAACTCGACCGAAACAAAGTATAGGTTTTCATTATGTGAATAACTTGGAAATCTTAGCTCAAACAGCTGCAAAACCTGTTTTCCCAGCACGGAGACCTTGAGTTCTATAAGATAAAGCCATAAACATGTTTGTCTGAGTCTTCTATCAAAAGTTACAGCTATTTATATGAAGTTGTACAAAAACGCTTTCTTTCGCCAAGACAGTGCGTTTCTCATTGTTACATGCATTTGAATGGGGAACTCGACCGAAACAAAGTATAGGTTTTCATTATGTGAATAACTTGGAAATCTTAGCTCAAACAGCTGCAAAACCTGTTTGCCCAGCACGGAGACCTTGAGTTCTATAAGATAAAGCCATAAACATGTTTGTCTGAGTCTTCTATCAAAAGTTACAGCTATTTATATGAAGTTGTACAAAAACGCTTTCTTTCGCCAAGACAGTGCGTTTCTCACTGTTACATGCATTTGAATGGGGAACTCGACCGAAACAAAGTATAGATTTTCATTATGTGAATAACTTGGAAATCTTAGCTCAAACAGCTGCAAAACCTGTTTTCCCAGCACGGGAACCTTGAGCTCTATAAGATAAAGCCATAAACATGTGTATCCGAGTCTTCTATCAAAAGTTACAGCTATTCATATGAAGTTGTACAAAATAGCTTTCTTTCGCCAAGACAGTGCGTTTCTCACTGTTACATGCATTTGAATGGGGAACTCCACCGAAACAAAGTATAGGTTTTCATTATGTGAATAACTTGGAAATCTTAGCTCAAACAGCTGCAAAACCTGTTTTCCCAGCACGGGAACCTTGAGTTCTATAAGATAAAGCCATAAACATGTTTGTCTGAGTCTTCTATCAAAAGTTACAGCTATTTATATGAAGTTGTACAAAAACGCTTTCTTTCGCCAAGACAGTGCGTTTCTCACTGTTACATGCATTTGAATGGGGAACTCGACCGAAACAAAGTATAGGTTTTCATTATGTGAATAACTTGGAAATCTTAGCTCAAACAGCTGCAAAACCTGTTTTCCCAGCACGGGAACCTTGAGCTCTATAAGATAAAGCCATAAACATGTGTATCCGAGTCTTCTATCAAAAGTTACAGCTATTCATATGAAGTTGTACAAAAACGCTTTCTTTCGCCAAGACAGTGCGTTTCTCACTGTTACATGCATTTGAATGGGGAACTCGACCGAAACAAAGTATAGGTTTTCATTATGTGAATAACTTGGAAATCTTAGCTCAAACAGCTGCAAAACCTGTTTTCCCAGCACAGGAACCTTGAGCTCTATAAGATAAAGCCATAAACATGTGTATCCGAGTCTTCTATCAAAAGTTACAGCTATTCATATGAAATTGTACAAAAACGCTTTCTTTCGCCAAGACAGTGCGTTTCTCACTGTTACATGCATTTGAATGGGGAACTCGACCGAAACAAAGTATAGGTTTTCATTATGTGAATAACTTGGAAATCTTAGCTCAAACAGCTGCAAAACCTGTTTTCCCAGCACGGGAACCTTGAGTTCTATAAGATAAAGCCATAAACATGTTTGTCTGAGTCTTCTATCAAAAGTTACAGCTATTTATATGAAGTTGTACAAAAACGCTTTCTTTCGCCAAGACAGTGCGTTTCTCACTGTTACATGCATTTGAATGGGGAACTCGACCGAAACAAAGTATAGGTTTTCATTATGTGAATAACTTGGAAATCTTAGCTCAAACAGCTGCAAAACCTGTTTTCCCAGCACGGGAACCTTGAGTTCTATAAGATAAAGCCATAAACATGTTTGTCTGAGTCTTCTATCAAAAGTTACAGCTATTTATATGAAGTTGTACAAAAACGCTTTCTTTCGCCAAGACAGTGCGTTTCTCACTGTTACATGCATTTGAATGGGGAACTCGACCGAAACAAAGTATAGGTTTTCATTATGTGAATAACTTGGAAATCTTAGCTCAAACAGCTGCAAAACCTGTTTTCCCAGCACGGAGACCTTGAGTTCTATAAGATAAAGCCATAAACATGTTTGTCTGAGTCTTCTATCAAAAGTTACACCTATTTATATGAAGTTGTACAAAAACGCTTTCTTTCGCCAAGACAGTGCGTTTCTCATTGTTACATGCATTTGAATGGGGAACTCGACCGAAACAAAGTATAGGTTTTCATTATGTGAATAACTTGGAAATCTTAGCTCAAACAGCTGCAAAACCTGTTTTCCCAGCACGGGAACCTTGAGCTCTATAAGATAAAGCCATAAACATGTGTATCCGAGTCTTCTATCAAAAGTTACAGCTATTCATATGAAGTTGTACAAAAACGCTTTCTTTCGCCAAGACAGTGCGTTTCTCACTGTTACATGCATTTGAATGGGGAACTCGACCGAAACAAAGTATAGGTTTTCATTATGTGAATAACTTGGAAATCTTAGCTCAAACAGCTGCAAAACCTGTTTTCCCAGCACGGAGACCTTGAGTTCTATAAGATAAAGCCATAAACATGTTTGTCTGAGTCTTCTATCAAAAGTTACAGCTATTTATATGAAGTTGTACAAAAACGCTTTCTTTCGCCAAGACAGTGCGTTTCTCACTGTTACATGCATTTGAATGGGGAACTCGACCGAAACAAAGTATAGGTTTTCATTATGTGAATAACTTGGAAATCTTAGCTCAAACAGCTGCAAAACCTGTTTTCCCAGCACGGGAACCTTGAGCTCTATAAGATAAAGCCATAAACATGTGTATCCGAGTCTTCTATCAAAAGTTACAGCTATTCATATGAAGTTGTACAAAAACGCTTTCTTTCGCCAAGACAGTGCGTTTCTCACTGTTACATGCATTTGAATGGGGAACTCGACCGAAACAAAGTATAGGTTTTCATTATGTGAATAACTTGGAAATCTTAGCTCAAACAGCTGCAAAACCTGTTTTCCCAGCACAGGAACCTTGAGCTCTATAAGATAAAGCCATAAACATGTGTATCCGAGTCTTCTATCAAAAGTTACAGCTATTCATATGAAGTTGTACAAAAACGCTTTCTTTCGCCAAGACAGTGCGTTTCTCACTGTTACATGCATTTGAATGGGGAACTCGACCGAAACAAAGTATAGGTTTTCATTATGTGAATAACTTGGAAATCTTAGCTCAAACAGCTGCAAAACCTGTTTTCCCAGCACGGGAACCTTGAGTTCTATAAGATAAAGCCATAAACATGTTTGTCTGAGTCTTCTATCAAAAGTTACAGCTATTTATATGAAGTTGTACAAAAACGCTTTCTTTCGCCAAGACAGTGCGTTTCTCACTGTTACATGCATTTGAATGGGGAACTCGACCGAAACAAAGTATAGATTTTCATTATGTGAATAACTTGGAAATCTTAGCTCAAACAGCTGCAAAACCTGTTTTCCCAGCACGGGAACCTTGAGCTCTATAAGATAAAGCCATAAACATGTGTATCCGAGTCTTCTATCAAAAGTTACAGCTATTCATATGAAGTTGTACAAAAACGCTTTCTTTCGCCAAGACAGTGCGTTTCTCACTGTTACATGCATTTGAATGGGGAACTCGACCGAAACAAAGTATAGGTTTTCATTATGTGAATAACTTGGAAATCTTAGCTCAAACAGCTGCAAAACCTGTTTTCCCAGCACGGAGACCTTGAGTTCTATAAGATAAAGCCATAAACATGTTTGTCTGAGTCTTCTATCAAAAGTTACAGCTATTTATATGAAGTTGTACAAAAACGCTTTCTTTCGCCAAGACAGTGCGTTTCTCATTGTTACATGCATTTGAATGGGGAACTCGACCGAAACAAAGTATAGGTTTTCATTATGTGAACAACTTGGAAATCTTAGCTCAAACAGCTGCAAAACCTGTTTGCCCAGCACGGAGACCTTGAGTTCTATAAGATAAAGCCATAAACATGTTTGTCTGAGTCTTCTATCAAAAGTTACAGCTATTTATATGAAGTTGTACAAAAACGCTTTCTTTCGCCAAGACAGTGCGTTTCTCACTGTTACATGCATTTGAATGGGGAACTCGACCGAAACAAAGTATAGATTTTCATTATGTGAATAACTTGGAAATCTTAGCTCAAACAGCTGCAAAACCTGTTTTCCCAGCACGGGAACCTTGAGCTCTATAAGATAAAGCCATAAACATGTGTATCCGAGTCTTCTATCAAAAGTTACAGCTATTCATATGAAGTTGTACAAAATAGCTTTCTTTCGCCAAGACAGTGCGTTTCTCACTGTTACATGCATTTGAATGGGGAACTCCACCGAAACAAAGTATAGGTTTTCATTATGTGAATAACTTGGAAATCTTAGCTCAAACAGCTGCAAAACCTGTTTTCCCAGCACGGGAACCTTGAGTTCTATAAGATAAAGCCATAAACATGTTTGTCTGAGTCTTCTATCAAAAGTTACAGCTATTTATATGAAGTTGTACAAAAACGCTTTCTTTCGCCAAGACAGTGCGTTTCTCACTGTTACATGCATTTGAATGGGGAACTCGACCGAAACAAAGTATAGGTTTTCATTATGTGAATAACTTGGAAATCTTAGCTCAAACAGCTGCAAAACCTGTTTTCCCAGCACGGGAACCTTGAGCTCTATAAGATAAAGCCATAAACATGTGTATCCGAGTATTCTATCAAAAGTTACAGCTATTCATATGAAGTTGTACAAAAACGCTTTCTTTCGCCAAGACAGTGCGTTTCTCACTGTTACATGCATTTGAATGGGGAACTCGACCGAAACAAAGTATAGGTTTTCATTATGTGAATAACTTGGAAATCTTAGCTCAAACAGCTGCAAAACCTGTTTTCCCAGCACGGAGACCTTGAGTTCTATAAGATAAAGCCATAAACATGTTTGTCTGAGTCTTCTATCAAAAGTTACAGCTATTTATATGAAGTTGTACAAAAACGCTTTCTTTCGCCAAGACAGTGCGTTTCTCACTGTTACATGCATTTGAATGGGGAACTCGACCGAAACAAAGTATAGGTTTTCATTATGTGAATAACTTGGAAATCTTAGCTCAAACAGCTGCAAAACCTGTTTTCCCAGCACGGGAACCTTGAGCTCTATAAGATAAAGCCATAAACATGTGTATCCGAGTCTTCTATCAAAAGTTACAGCTATTCATATGAAGTTGTACAAAAACGCTTTCTTTCGCCAAGACAGTGCGTTTCTCACTGTTACATGCATTTGAATGGGGAACTCGACCGAAACAAAGTATAGGTTTTCATTATGTGAATAACTTGGAAATCTTAGCTCAAACAGCTGCAAAACCTGTTTTCCCAGCACAGGAACCTTGAGCTCTATAAGATAAAGCCATAAACATGTGTATCCGAGTCTTCTATCAAAAGTTACAGCTATTCATATGAAGTTGTACAAAACAGCTTTCTTTCGCCAAGACAGTGCGTTTCTCACTGTTACATGCATTTGAATGGGGAACTCGACCGAAACAAAGTATAGGTTTTCATTATGTGAATAACTTGGAAATCTTAGCTCAAACAGCTGCAAAACCTGTTTTCCCAGCACGGGAACCTTGAGTTCTATAAGATAAAGCCATAAACATGTTTGTCTGAGTCTTCTATCAAAAGTTACAGCTATTTATATGAAGTTGTACAAAAACGCTTTCTTTCGCCAAGACAGTGCGTTTCTCACTGTTACATGCATTTGAATGGGGAACTCGACCGAAACAAAGTATAGGTTTTCATTATGTGAATAACTTGGAAATCTTAGCTCAAACAGCTGCAAAACCTGTTTTCCCAGCACGGGAACCTTGAGCTCTATAAGATAAAGCCATAAACATGTGTATCCGAGTCTTCTATCAAAAGTTACAGCTATTCATATGAAGTTGTACAAAAACGCTTTCTTTCGCCAAGACAGTGCGTTTCTCACTGTTACATGCATTTGAATGGGGAACTCGACCGAAACAAAGTATAGGTTTTCATTATGTGAATAACTTGGAAATCTTAGCTTAAACAGCTGCAAAACCTGTTTTCCCAGCACGGAGACCTTGAGTTCTATAAGATAAAGCCATAAACATGTTTGTCTGAGTCTTCTATCAAAAGTTACAGCTATTTATATGAAGTTGTACAAAAACGCTTTCTTTCGCCAAGACAGTGCGTTTCTCATTGTTACATGCATTTGAATGGGGAACTCGACCGAAACAAAGTATAGGTTTTCATTATGTGAATAACTTGGAAATCTTAGCTCAAACAGCTGCAAAACCTGTTTGCCCAGCACGGAGACCTTGAGTTCTATAAGATAAAGCCATAAACATGTGTATCCGAGTCTTCTATCAAAAGTTACAGCTATTTAAATGAAGTTGTACAAAAACGCTTTCTTTCGCCAAGACAGTGCGTTTCTCACTGTTACATGCATTTGAATGGGGAACTCAACCGAAACAAAGTATAGGTTTTCATTATGTGAATAACTTGGAAATCTTAGCTCAAACAGCTGCAAAACCTGTTTTCCCAGCACGGGAACCTTGAGTTCTATAAGATAAAGCCATAAACATGTTTGTCTGAGTCTTCTATCAAAAGTTACAGCTATTTATATGAAGTTGTACAAAAACGCTTTCTTTCGCCAAGACAGTGCGTTTCTCACTGTTACATGCATTTGAATGGGGAACTCGACCGAAACAAAGTATAGATTTTCATTATGTGAATAACTTGGAAATCTTAGCTCAAACAGCTGCAAAACCTGTTTTCCCAGCACGGGAACCTTGAGCTCTATAAGATAAAGCCATAAAGATGTGTATCCGAGTCTTCTATCAAAAGTTACAGCTATTCATATGAAGTTGTACAAAAACGCTTTCTTTCGCCAAGACAGTGCGTTTCTCACTGTTACATGCATTTGAATGGGGAACTCGACCGAAACAAAGTATAGGTTTTCATTATGTGAATAACTTGGAAATCTTAGCTCAAACAGCTGCAAAACCTGTTTTCCCAGCACGGGAACCTTGAGTTCTATAAGATAAAGCCATAAACATGTTTGTCTGAGTCTTCTATCAAAAGTTACAGCTATTTATATGAAGTTGTACAAAAACGCTTTCTTTCGCCAAGACAGTGCGTTTCTCACTGTTACATGCATTTGAATGGGGAACTCGACCGAAACAAAGTATAGGTTTTCATTATGTGAATAACTTGGAAATCTTAGCTCAAACAGCTGCAAAACCTGTTTTCCCAGCACGGAGACCTTGAGTTCTATAAGATAAAGCCATAAACATGTTTGTCTGAGTCTTCTATCAAAAGTTACACCTATTTATATGAAGTTGTACAAAAACGCTTTCTTTCGCCAAGACAGTGCGTTTCTCATTGTTACATGCATTTGAATGGGGAACTCGACCGAAACAAAGTATAGGTTTTCATTATGTGAATAACTTGGAAATCTTAGCTCAAACAGCTGCAAAACCTGTTTTCCCAGCACGGGAACCTTGAGCTCTATAAGATAAAGCCATAAACATGTGTATCCGAGTCTTCTATCAAAAGTTACAGCTATTCATATGAAGTTGTACAAAAACGCTTTCTTTCGCCAAGACAGTGCGTTTCTCACTGTTACATGCATTTGAATGGGGAACTCGACCGAAACAAAGTATAGGTTTTCATTATGTGAATAACTTGGAAATCTTAGCTCAAACAGCTGCAAAACCTGTTTTCCCAGCACGGGAACCTTGAGTTCTATAAGATAAAGCCATAAACATGTTTGTCTGAGTCTTCTATCAAAAGTTACAGCTATTTATATGAAGTTGTACAAAAACGTTTTCTTTCGCCAAGACAGTGCGTTTCTCACTGTTACATGCATTTGAATGGGGAACTCGACCGAAACAAAGTATAGGTTTTCATTATGTGAATAACTTGGAAATCTTAGCTCAAACAGCTGCAAAACCTGTTTTCCCAGCACGGGAACCTTGAGCTCTATAAGATAAAGCCATAAACATGTGTATCCGAGTCTTCTATCAAAAGTTACAGCTATTCATATGAAGTTGTACAAAAACGCTTTCTTTCGCCAAGACAGTGCGTTTCTCACTGTTACATGCATTTGAATGGGGAACTCGACCGAAACAAAGTATAGGTTTTCATTATGTGAATAACTTGGAAATCTTAGCTCAAACAGCTGCAAAACCTGTTTTCCCAGCACGGGAACCTTGAGCTCTATAAGATAAAGCCATAAACATGTGTATCCGAGTCTTCTATCAAAAGTTACAGCTATTCATATGAAGTTGTACAAAAACGCTTTCTTTCGCCAAGACAGTGCGTTTCTCACTGTTACATGCATTTGAATGGGGAACTCGACCGAAACAAAGTATAGATTTTCATTATGTGAATAACTTGGAAATCTTAGCTCAAACAGCTGCAAAACCTGTTTTCCCAGCACGGGAACCTTGAGCTCTATAAGATAAAGCCATAAACATGTGTATCCGAGTCTTCTATCAAAAGTTACAGCTATTCATATGAAGTTGTACAAAAACGCTTTCTTTCGCCAAGACAGTGCGTTTCTCACTGTTACATGCATTTGAATGGGGAACTCGACCGAAACAAAGTATAGATTTTCATTATGTGAATAACTTGGAAATCTTAGCTCAAACAGCTGCAAAACCTGTTTTCCCAGCACGGAGACCTTGAGTTCTATAAGATAAAGCCATAAACATGTTTGTCTGAGTCTTCTATCAAAAGTTACAGCTATTTATATGAAGTTGTACAAAAACGCTTTCTTTCGCCAAGACAGTGCGTTTCTCACTGTTACATGCATTTGAATGGGGAACTCGACCGAAACAAAGTATAAGTTTTCATTATGTGAATAACTTGGAAATCTTAGCTCAAACAGCTGCAAAACCTGGTTTCCCAGCACGGGAACCTTGAGTTCTATAAGATAAAGCCATAAACATGTGTATCCGAGTCTTCTATCAAAAGTTACAGCTATTTAAATGAAGTTGTACAAAATAGCTTTCTTTCGCCAAGACAGTGCGTTTCTCACTGTTACATGCATTTGAATGGGGAACTCGACCGAAACAAAGTATAGGTTTTCATTATGTGAATAACTTGGAAATCGTAGCTCAAACCGCTGCAAAACCTGTTTTCCCAGCACGGGAACCTTGAGTTCTATAAGATAAAGCCATAAACATGTTTGTCTGAGTCTTCTATCAAAAGTTACAGCTATTTATATGAAGTTGTACAAAAACGCTTTCTTTCGCCAAGACAGTGCGTTTCTCACTGTTACATGCATTTGAATGGGGAACTCCACCGAAACAAAGTATAGGTTTTCATTATGTGAATAACTTGGAAATCTTAGCTCAAACAGCTGCAAAACCTGTTTTCCCAGCACGGAGACCTTGAGTTCTATAAGATAAAGCCATAAACATGTTTGTCTGAGTCTTCTATCAAAAGTTACAGCTATTTATATGAAGTTGTACAAAAACGCTTTCTTTCGCCAAGACAGTGCGTTTCTCACTGTTACATGCATTTGAATGGGGAACTCGACCGAAACAAAGTATAGGTTTTCATTATGTGAATAACTTGGAAATCTTAGCTCAAACAGCTGCAAAACCTGTTTTCCCAGCACGGGAACCTTGAGCTCTATAAGATAAAGCCATAAACATGTGTATCCGAGTCTTCTATCAAAAGTTACAGCTATTCATATGAAGTTGTACAAAAACGCTTTCTTTCGCCAAGACAGTGCGTTTCTCACTGTTACATGCATTTGAATGGGGAACTCGACCGAAACAAAGTATAGGTTTTCATTATGTGAATAACTTGGAAATCTTAGCTCAAACAGCTGCAAAACCTGTTTTCCCAGCACGGAGACCTTGAGTTCTATAAGATAAAGCCATAAACATGTTTGTCTGAGTCTTCTATCAAAAGTTACAGCTATTTATATGAAGTTGTACAAAAACGCTTTCTTTCGCCAAGACAGTGCGTTTCTCATTGTTACATGCATTTGAATGGGGAACTCGACCGAAACAAAGTATAGGTTTTCATTATGTGAATAACTTGGAAATCTTAGCTCAAACAGCTGCAAAACCTGTTTGCCCAGCACGGAGACCTTGAGTTCTATAAGATAAAGCCATAAACATGTGTATCCGAGTCTTCTATCAAAAGTTACAGCTATTTAAATGAAGTTGTACAAAAACGCTTTCTTTCGCCAAGACAGTGCATTTCTCACTGTTACAAGCATTTGAATGGGGAACTCGACCGAAACAAAGTATAGGTTTTCATTATGTGAATAACTTGGAAATCTTAGCTCAAACAGCTGCAAAACCTGTTTTCCCAGCACGGGAACCTTGAGCTCTATAAGATAAAGCCATAAACATGTGTATCCGAGTCTTCTATCAAAAGTTACAGCTATTCATATGAAGTTGTACAAAAACGCTTTCTTTCGCCAAGACAGTGCGTTTCTCACTGTTACATGCATTTGAATGGGGAACTCGGCCGAAACAAAGTATAGGTTTTCATTATGTGAATAACTTGGAAATCTTAGCTCAAACAGCTGCAAAACCTGTTTTCCCAGCACGGAGACCTTGAGTTCTATAAGATAAAGCCATAAACATGTGTATCCGAGTCTTCTATCAAAAGTTACAGCTATTTATATGAAGTTGTACAAAAACGCTTTCTTTCGCCAAGACAGTGCGTTTCTCACTGTTACATGCATTTGAATGGGGAACTCGACCGAAACAAAGTATAGGTTTTCATTATGTGAATAACTTGGAAATCTTAGCTCAAACAGCTGCAAAACCTGTTTTCCCAGCACGGGAACCTTGAGTTCTATAAGATAAAGCCATAAACATGTTTGTCTGAGTCTTCTATCAAAAGTTACAGCTATTTATATGAAGTTGTACAAAAACGCTTTCTTTCGCCAAGACAGTGCGTTTCTCACTGTTACATGCATTTGAATGGGGAACTCGACCGAAACAAAGTATAGGTTTTCATTATGTGAATAACTTGGAAATCTTAGCTCAAACAGCTGCAAAACCTGGTTTCCCAGCACGGGAACCTTGAGTTCTATAAGATAAAGCCATAAACATGTGTATCCGAGTCTTCTATCAAAAGTTACAGCTATTTAAATGAAGTTGTACAAAATAGCTTTCTTTCGCCAAGACAGTGCGTTTCTCACTGTTACATGCATTTGAATGGGGAACTCGACCGAAACAAAGTATAGGTTTTCATTATGTGAATAACTTGGAAATCTTAGCTCAAACAGCTGCAAAACCTGTTTTCCCAGCACGGAGACCTTGAGTTCTATAAGATAAAGCCATAAACATGTTTGTCTGAGTCTTCTATCAAAAGTTACAGCTATTTATATGAAGTTGTACAAAAACGCTTTCTTTCGCCAAGACAGTGCGTTTCTCATTGTTACATGCATTTGAATGGGGAACTCGACCGAAACAAAGTATAGGTTTTCATTATGTGAATAACTTGGAAATCTTAGCTCAAACAGCTGCAAAACCTGTTTGCCCAGCACGGAGACCTTGAGTTCTATAAGATAAAGCCATAAACATGTGTATCCGAGTCTTCTATCAAAAGTTACAGCTATTTAAATGAAGTTGTACAAAAACGCTTTCTTTCGCCAAGACAGTGCATTTCTCACTGTTACAAGCATTTGAATGGGGAACTCGACCGAAACAAAGTATAGGTTTTCATTATGTGAATAACTTGGAAATCTTAGCTCAAACAGCTGCAAAACCTGTTTTCCCAGCACGGGAACCTTGAGCTCTATAAGATAAAGCCATAAACATGTGTATCCGAGTCTTCTATCAAAAGTTACAGCTATTCATATGAAGTTGTACAAAAACGCTTTCTTTCGCCAAGACAGTGCGTTTCTCACTGTTACATGCATTTGAATGGGGAACTCGGCCGAAACAAAGTATAGGTTTTCATTATGTGAATAACTTGGAAATCTTAGCTCAAACAGCTGCAAAACCTGTTTTCCCAGCACGGAGACCTTGAGTTCTATAAGATAAAGCCATAAACATGTGTATCCGAGTCTTCTATCAAAAGTTACAGCTATTTATATGAAGTTGTACAAAAACGCTTTCTTTCGCCAAGACAGTGCGTTTCTCACTGTTACATGCATTTGAATGGGGAACTCGACCGAAACAAAGTATAGGTTTTCATTATGTGAATAACTTGGAAATCTTAGCTCAAACAGCTGCAAAACCTGTTTTCCCAGCACGGGAACCTTGAGTTCTATAAGATAAAGCCATAAACATGTTTGTCTGAGTCTTCTATCAAAAGTTACAGCTATTTATATGAAGTTGTACAAAAACGCTTTCTTTCGCCAAGACAGTGCGTTTCTCACTGTTACATGCATTTGAATGGGGAACTCGACCGAAACAAAGTATAGGTTTTCATTATGTGAATAACTTGGAAATCTTAGCTCAAACAGCTGCAAAACCTGGTTTCCCAGCACGGGAACCTTGAGTTCTATAAGATAAAGCCATAAACATGTGTATCCGAGTCTTCTATCAAAAGTTACAGCTATTTAAATGAAGTTGTACAAAATAGCTTTCTTTCGCCAAGACAGTGCGTTTCTCACTGTTACATGCATTTGAATGGGGAACTCGACCGAAACAAAGTATAGGTTTTCATTATGTGAATAACTTGGAAATCTTAGCTCAAACAGCTGCAAAACCTGTTTTCCCAGCACGGAGACCTTGAGTTCTATAAGATAAAGCCATAAACATGTTTGTCTGAGTCTTCTATCAAAAGTTACAGCTATTTATATGAAGTTGTACAAAAACGCTTTCTTTCGCCAAGACAGTGCGTTTCTCATTGTTACATGCATTTGAATGGGGAACTCGACCGAAACAAAGTATAGGTTTTCATTATGTGAATAACTTGGAAATCTTAGCTCAAACAGCTGCAAAACCTGTTTGCCCAGCACGGAGACCTTGAGTTCTATAAGATAAAGCCATAAACATGTGTATCCGAGTCTTCTATCAAAAGTTACAGCTATTCATATGAAGTTGTACAAAAACGCTTTCTTTCGCCAAGACAGTGCGTTTCTCACTGTTACATGCATTTGAATGGGGAACTCGACCGAAACAAAGTATAGGTTTTCATTATGTGAATAACTTGGAAATCTTAGCTCAAACAGCTGCAAAACCTGTTTTCCCAGCACGGAGACCTTGAGTTCTATAAGATAAAGCCATAAACATGTTTGTCTGAGTCTTCTATCAAAAGTTACAGCTATTTATATGAAGTTGTACAAAAACGCTTTCTTTCGCCAAGACAGTGCGTTTCTCACTGTTACATGCATTTGAATGGGGAACTCGACCGAAACAAAGTATAGGTTTTCATTATGTGAATAACTTGGAAATCTTAGCTCAAACAGCTGCAAAACCTGTTTTCCCAGCACGGAGACCTTGAGTTCTATAAGATAAAGCCATAAACATGTTTGTCTGAGTCTTCTATCAAAAGTTACAGCTATTTATATGAAGTTGTACAAAAACGCTTTCTTTCGCCAAGACAGTGCGTTTCTCACTGTTACATGCATTTGAATGGGGAACTCGACCGAAACAAAGTATAGGTTTTCATTATGTGAATAACTTGGAAATCTTAGCTCAAACAGCTGCAAAACCTGTTTTCCCAGCACGGAGACCTTGAGTTCTATAAGATAAAGCCATAAACATGTGTATCCGAGTCTTCTATCAAAAGTTACAGCTATTTAAATGAAGTTGTACAAAAACGCTTTCTTTCGCCAAGACAGTGCGTTTCTCACTGTTACATGCATTTGAATGGGGAACTCGACCGAAACAAAGTATAGGTTTTCATTATGTGAATAACTTGGAAATCTTAGCTCAAACAGCTGCAAAACCTGTTTTCCCAGCACGGGAACCTTGAGTTCTATAAGATAAAGCCATAAACATGTTTGTCTGAGTCTTCTATCAAAAGTTACAGCTATTTATATGAAGTTGTACAAAAACGCTTTCTTTCGCCAAGACAGTGCGTTTCTCACTGTTACATGCATTTGAATGGGGAACTCGACCGAAACAAAGTATAGGTTTTCATTATGTGAATAACTTGGAAATCTTAGCTCAAACAGCTGCAAAACCTGGTTTCCCAGCACGGGAACCTTGAGTTCTATAAGATAAAGCCATAAACATGTGTATCCGAGTCTTCTATCAAAAGTTACAGCTATTTAAATGAAGTTGTACAAAATAGCTTTCTTTCGCCAAGACAGTGCGTTTCTCACTGTTACATGCATTTGAATGGGGAACTCGACCGAAACAAAGTATAGGTTTTCATTATGTGAATAACTTGGAAATCTTAGCTCAAACAGCTGCAAAACCTGTTTTCCCAGCACGGGAACCTTGAGTTCTATAAGATAAAGCCATAAACATGTTTGTCTGAGTCTTCTATCAAAAGTTACAGCTATTCATATGAAGTTGTACAAAAACGCTTTCTTTCGCCAAGACAGTGCGTTTCTCACTGTTACATGCATTTGAATGGGGAACTCGACCGAAACAAAGTATAGGTTATCATTATGTGAATAACTTGGAAATCTTAGCTCAAACAGCTGCAAAACCTGTTTTCCCAGCACGGGAACCTTGAGCTCTATAAGATAAAGCCATAAACATGTGTATCCGAGTCTTCTATCAAAAGTTACAGCTATTCATATGAAGTTGTACAAAAACGCTTTCTTTCGCCAAGACAGTGCGTTTCTCACTGTTACATGCATTTGAATGGGGAACTCGACCGAAACAAAGTATAGATTTTCATTATGTGAATAACTTGGAAATCTTAGCTCAAACAGCTGCAAAACCTGTTTTCCCAGCACGGAGACCTTGAGTTCTATAAGATAAAGCCATAAACATGTTTGTCTGAGTCTTCTATCAAAAGTTACAGCTATTTATATGAAGTTGTACAAAAACGCTTTCTTTCGCCAAGACAGTGCGTTTCTCACTGTTACATGCATTTGAATGGGGAACTCGACCGAAACAAAGTATAAGTTTTCATTATGTGAATAACTTGGAAATCTTAGCTCAAACAGCTGCAAAACCTGTTTTCCCAGCACGGGAACCTTGAGTTCTATAAGATAAAGCCATAAACATGTGTATCCGAGTCTTCTATCAAAAGTTACAGCTATTTAAATGAAGTTGTACAAAAACGCTTTCTTTCGCCAAGACAGTGCGTTTCTCACTGTTACATGCATTTGAATGGGGAACTCCACCGAAACAAAGTATAGGTTTTCATTATGTGAATAACTTGGAAATCTTAGCTCAAACAGCTGCAAAACCTGTTTTCCCAGCACGGGAACCTTGAGTTCTATAAGATAAAGCCATAAACATGTTTGTCTGAGTCTTCTATCAAAAGTTACAGCTATTTATATGAAGTTGTACAAAAACGCTTTCTTTCGCCAAGACAGTGCGTTTCTCACTGTTACATGCATTTGAATGGGGAACTCGACCGAAACAAAGTATAGGTTTTCATTATGTGAATAACTTGGAAATCTTAGCTCAAACAGCTGCAAAACCTGGTTTCCCAGCACGGGAACCTTGAGTTCTATAAGATAAAGCCATAAACATGTGTATCCGAGTCTTCTATCAAAAGTTACAGCTATTTAAATGAAGTTGTACAAAATAGCTTTCTTTCGCCAAGACAGTGCGTTTCTCACTGTTACATGCATTTGAATGGGGAACTCGACCGAAACAAAGTATAGGTTTTCATTATGTGAATAACTTGGAAATCTTAGCTCAAACAGCTGCAAAACCTGTTTTCCCAGCACGGGAACCTTGAGTTCTATAAGATAAAGCCATAAACATGTTTGTCTGAGTCTTCTATCAAAAGTTACAGCTATTCATATGAAGTTGTACAAAAACGCTTTCTTTCGCCAAGACAGTGCGTTTCTCACTGTTACATGCATTTGAATGGGGAACTCGACCGAAACAAAGTATAGGTTATCATTATGTGAATAACTTGGAAATCTTAGCTCAAACAGCTGCAAAACCTGTTTTCCCAGCACGGGAACCTTGAGCTCTATAAGATAAAGCCATAAACATGTGTATCCGAGTCTTCTATCAAAAGTTACAGCTATTCATATGAAGTTGTACAAAAACGCTTTCTTTCGCCAAGACAGTGCGTTTCTCACTGTTACATGCATTTGAATGGGGAACTCGACCGAAACAAAGTATAGATTTTCATTATGTGAATAACTTGGAAATCTTAGCTCAAACAGCTGCAAAACCTGTTTTCCCAGCACGGAGACCTTGAGTTCTATAAGATAAAGCCATAAACATGTTTGTCTGAGTCTTCTATCAAAAGTTACAGCTATTTATATGAAGTTGTACAAAAACGCTTTCTTTCGCCAAGACAGTGCGTTTCTCACTGTTACATGCATTTGAATGGGGAACTCGACCGAAACAAAGTATAAGTTTTCATTATGTGAATAACTTGGAAATCTTAGCTCAAACAGCTGCAAAACCTGTTTTCCCAGCACGGGAACCTTGAGTTCTATAAGATAAAGCCATAAACATGTGTATCCGAGTCTTCTATCAAAAGTTACAGCTATTTAAATGAAGTTGTACAAAATAGCTTTCTTTCGCCAAGACAGTGCGTTTCTCACTGTTACATGCATTTGAATGGGGAACTCGACCGAAACAAAGTATAGGTTTTCATTATGTGAATAACTTGGAAATCGTAGCTCAAACAGCTGCAAAACCTGTTTTCCCAGCACGGGAACCTTGAGTTCTATAAGATAAAGCCATAAACATGTTTGTCTGAGTCTTCTATCAAAAGTTACAGCTATTTATATGAAGTTGTACAAAAACGCTTTCTTTCGCCAAGACAGTGCGTTTCTCACTGTTACATGCATTTGAATGGGGAACTCGACCGAAACAAAGTATAGGTTTTCATTATGTGAATAACTTGGAAATCTTAGCTCAAACAGCTGCAAAACCTGTTTTCCCAGCACGGGAACCTTGAGCTCTATAAGATAAAGCCATAAACATGTGTATCCGAGTCTTCTATCAAAAGTTACAGCTATTCATATGAAGTTGTACAAAAACGCTTTCTTTCGCCAAGACAGTGCGTTTCTCACTGTTACATGCATTTGAATGGGGAACTCCACCGAAACAAAGTATAGGTTTTCATTATGTGAATAACTTGGAAATCTTAGCTCAAACAGCTGCAAAACCTGTTTTCCCAGCACGGAGACCTTGAGTTCTATAAGATAAAGCCATAAACATGTTTGTCTGAGTCTTCTATCAAAAGTTACAGCTATTTATATGAAGTTGTACAAAAACGCTTTCTTTCGCCAAGACAGTGCGTTTCTCATTGTTACATGCATTTGAATGGGGAACTCGACCGAAACAAAGTATAGGTTTTCATTATGTGAATAACTTGGAAATCTTAGCTCAAACAGCTGCAAAACCTGTTTGCCCAGCACGGAGACCTTGAGTTCTATAAGATAAAGCCATAAACATGTGTATCCGAGTCTTCTATCAAAAGTTACAGCTATTTAAATGAAGTTGTACAAAAACGCTTTCTTTCGCCAAGACAGTGCGTTTCTCACTGTTACATGCATTTGAATGGGGAACTCGACCGAAACAAAGTATAGGTTTTCATTATGTGAATAACTTGGAAATCTTAGCTCAAACAGCTGCAAAACCTGTTTTCCCAGCACGGGAACCTTGAGTTCTATAAGATAAAGCCATAAACATGTTTGTCTGAGTCTTCTATCAAAAGTTACAGCTATTTATATGAAGTTGTACAAAAACGTTTTCTTTCGCCAAGACAGTGCGTTTCTCACTGTTACATGCATTTGAATGGGGAACTCGACCGAAACAAAGTATAGGTTTTCATTATGTGAATAACTTGGAAATCTTAGCTCAAACAGCTGCAAAACCTGTTTGCCCAGCACGGAGACCTTGAGTTCTATAAGATAAAGCCATAAACATGTGTATCCGAGTCTTCTATCAAAAGTTACAGCTATTTAAATGAAGTTGTACAAAAACGCTTTCTTTCGCCAAGACAGTGCGTTTCTCACTGTTACATGCATTTGAATGGGGAACTCGACCGAAACAAAGTATAGATTTTCATTATGTGAATAACTTGGAAATCTTAGCTCAAACAGCTGCAAAACCTGTTTTCCCAGCACGGGAACCTTGAGTTCTATAAGATAAAGCCATAAACATGTGTATCCGAGTCTTCTATCAAAAGTTACAGCTATTCATATGAAGTTGTACAAAAACGCTTTCTTTCGCCAAGACAGTGCGTTTCTCACTGTTACATGCATTTGAATGGGGAACTCGACCGAAACAAAGTATAGGTTTTCATTATGTGAATAACTTGGAAATCTTAGCTCAAACAGCTGTAAAACCTGTTTTCCCAGCACGGAGACCTTGAGTTCTATAAGATAAAGCCATAAACATGTTTGTCTGAGTCTTCTATCAAAAGTTACAGCTATTTATATGAAGTTGTACAAAAACGCTTTCTTTCGCCAAGACAGTGCGTTTCTCACTGTTACATGCATTTGAATGGGGAACTCGACCGAAACAAAGTATAAGTTTTCATTATGTGAATAACTTGGAAATCGTAGCTCAAACAGCTGCAAAACCTGTTTTCCCAGCACGGGAACCTTGAGTTCTATAAGATAAAGCCATAAACATGTTTGTCTGAGTCTTCTATCAAAAGTTACAGCTATTTATATGAAGTTGTACAAAAACGCTTTCTTTCGCCAAGACAGTGCGTTTCTCACTGTTACATGCATTTGAATGGGGAACTCGACCGAAACAAAGTATAGGTTTTCATTATGTGAATAACTTGGAAATCTTAGCTCAAACAGCTGCAAAACCTGTTTTCCCAGCACGGGAACCTTGAGCTCTATAAGATAAAGCCATAAACATGTGTATCCGAGTCTTCTATCAAAAGTTACAGCTATTCATATGAAGTTGTACAAAAACGCTTTCTTTCGCCAAGACAGTGCGTTTCTCACTGTTACATGCATTTGAATGGGGAACTCGACCGAAACAAAGTATAGGTTTTCATTATGTGAATAACTTGGAAATCTTAGCTCAAACAGCTGCAAAACCTGTTTTCCCAGCACGGAGACCTTGAGTTCTATAAGATAAAGCCATAAACATGTTTGTCTGAGTCTTCTATCAAAAGTTACAGCTATTTATATGAAGTTGTACAAAAACGCTTTCTTTCGCCAAGACAGTGCGTTTCTCATTGTTACATGCATTTGAATGGGGAACTCGACCGAAACAAAGTATAGGTTTTCATTATGTGAATAACTTGGAAATCTTAGCTCAAACAGCTGCAAAACCTGTTTGCCCAGCACGGAGACCTTGAGTTCTATAAGATAAAGCCATAAACATGTGTATCCGAGTCTTCTATCAAAAGTTACAGCTATTTAAATGAAGTTGTACAAAAACGCTTTCTTTCGCCAAGACAGTGCGTTTCTCACTGTTACATGCATTTGAATGGGGAACTCCACCGAAACAAAGTATAGGTTTTCATTATGTGAATAACTTGGAAATCTTAGCTCAAACAGCTGCAAAACCTGTTTTCCCAGCACGGGAACCTTGAGTTCTATAAGATAAAGCCATAAACATGTTTGTCTGAGTCTTCTATCAAAAGTTACAGCTATTTATATGAAGTTGTACAAAAACGCTTTCTTTCGCCAAGACAGTGCGTTTCTCACTGTTACATGCATTTGAATGGGGAACTCGACCGAAACAAAGTATAGGTTTTCATTATGTGAATAACTTGGAAATCTTAGCTCAAACAGCTGCAAAACCTGTTTTCCCAGCACGGGAACCTTGAGCTCTATAAGATAAAGCCATAAACATGTGTATCCGAGTCTTCTATCAAAAGTTACAGCTATTCATATGAAGTTGTACAAAAACGCTTTCTTTCGCAAAGACAGTGCGTTTCTCACTGTTACATGCATTTGAATGGGGAACTCCACCGAAACAAAGTATAGGTTTTCATTATGTGAATAACTTGGAAATCTTAGCTCAAACAGCTGCAAAACCTGTTTTCCCAGCACGGAGACCTGAGTTCTATAAGATAAAGCCATAAACATGTTTGTCTGAGTCTTCTATCAAAAGTTACAGCTATTTATATGAAGTTGTACAAAAACGCTTTCTTTCGCCAAGACAGTGCGTTTCTCACTGTTACATTCATTTGAAAGGGGAACTCCACCGAAACAAAGTATAGGTTTTCATTATGTGAATAACTTGGAAATCTTAGCTCAAACAGCTGCAAAACCTGTTTTCCCAGCACGGGAACCTTGAGTTCTGTAAGATAAAGCCATAAACATGTGTATCCGAGTCTTCTATCAAAAGTTACAGCTATTTATATGAAGTTGTACAAAAACGCTTTCTTTCGCCAAGACAGTGCGTTTCTCACTGTTACATGCATTTGAATGGGGAACTCGACCGAAACAAAGTATAGGTTTTCATTATGTGAATAACTTGGAAATCTTAGCTCAAACAGCTGCAAAACCTGTTTTCCCAGCACGGAGACCTTGAGTTCTATAAGATAAAGCCATAAACATGTTTGTCTGAGTCTTCTATCAAAAGTTACAGCTATTTATATGAAGTTGTACAAAAACGCTTTCTTTCGCCAAGACAGTGCGTTTCTCATTGTTACATGCATTTGAATGGGGAACTCGACCGAAACAAAGTATAGGTTTTCATTATGTGAATAACTTGGAAATCTTAGCTCAAACAGCTGCAAAACCTGTTTGCCCAGCACGGAGACCTTGAGTTCTATAAGATAAAGCCATAAACATGTGTATCCGAGTCTTCTATCAAAAGTTACAGCTATTTAAATGAAGTTGTACAAAAACGCTTTCTTTCGCCAAGACAGTGCGTTTCTCACTGTTACATGCATTTGAATGGGGAACTCGACCGAAACAAAGTATAGGTTTTCATTATGTGAATAACTTGGAAATCTTAGCTCAAACAGCTGCAAAACCTGTTTGCCCAGCACGGAGACCTTGAGCTCTATAAGATAAAGCCATAAACATGTGTATCCGAGTCTTCTATCAAAAGTTACAGCTATTTAAATGAAGTTGTACAAAAACGCTTTCTTTCGCCAAGACAGTGCGTTTCTCACTGTTACATGCATTTGAATGGGGAACTCGACCGAAACAAAGTATAGGTTTTCATTATGTGAATAACTTGGAAATCTTAGCTCAAACAGCTGCAAAACCTGTTTTCCCAGCACGGGAACCTTGAGCTCTATAAGATAAAGCCATAAACATGTGTATCCGAGTCTTCTATCAAAAGTTACAGCTATTCATATGAAGTTGTACAAAAACGCTTTCTTTCGCCAAGACAGTGCGTTTCTCATTGTTACATGCATTTGAATGGGGAACTCGACCGAAACAAAGTATAGGTTTTCATTATGTGAATAACTTGGAAATCTTAGCTCAAACAGCTGCAAAACCTGTTTTCCCAGCACGGGAACCTTGAGCTCTATAAGATAAAGCCATAAACATGTGTATCCGAGTCTTCTATCAAAAGTTACAGCTATTCATATGAAGTTGTACAAAAACGCTTTCTTTCGCCAAGACAGTGCGTTTCTCACTGTTACATGCATTTGAATGGGGAACTCGACCGAAACAAAGTATAGGTTTTCATTATGTGAATAACTTGGAAATCTTAGCTCAAACAGCTGCAAAACCTGTTTTCCCAGCACGGAGACCTTGAGTTCTATAAGATAAAGCCATAAACATGTTTGTCTGAGTCTTCTATCAAAAGTTACAGCTATTTATATGAAGTTGTACAAAAACGCTTTCTTTCGCCAAGACAGTGCGTTTCTCATTGTTACATGCATTTGAATGGGGAACTCGACCGAAACAAAGTATAGGTTTTCATTATGTGAATAACTTGGAAATCTTAGCTCAAACAGCTGCAAAACCTGTTTGCCCAGCACGGAGACCTTGAGTTCTATAAGATAAAGCCATAAACATGTGTATCCGAGTCTTCTATCAAAAGTTACAGCTATTTAAATGAAGTTGTACAAAAACGCTTTCTTTCGCCAAGACAGTGCGTTTCTCACTGTTACATGCATTTGAATGGGGAACTCCACCGAAACAAAGTATAGGTTTTCATTATGTGAATAACTTGGAAATCTTAGCTCAAACAGCTGCAAAACCTGGTTTCCCAGCACGGGAACCTTGAGTTCTATAAGATAAAGCCATAAACATGTGTATCCGAGTCTTCTATCAAAAGTTACAGCTATTTATATGAAGTTGTACAAAAACGCTTTCTTTCGCCAAGACAGTGCGTTTCTCACTGTTACATGCATTTGAATGGGGAACTCGACTGAAACAAAGTATAGGTTTTCATTATGTGAATAACTTGGAAATCTTAGCTCAAACAGCTGCAAAACCTGTTTTCCCAGCACGGGAACCTTGAGCTCTATAAGATAAAGCCATAAACATGTGTATCCGAGTCTTCTATCAAAAGTTACAGCTATTCATATGAAGTTGTACAAAAACGCTTTCTTTCGCCAAGACAGTGCGTTTCTCACTGTTACATGCATTTGAATGGGGAACTCCACCGAAACAAAGTATAGGTTTTCATTATGTGAATAACTTGGAAATCTTAGCTCAAACAGCTGCAAAACCTGTTTTCCCAGCACGGGAACCTTGAGTTCTATAAGATAAAGCCATAAACATGTGTATCCGAGTCTTCTATCAAAAGTTACAGCTATTTATATGAAGTTGTACAAAAACGCTTTCTTTCGCCAAGACAGTGCGTTTCTCACTGTTACATGCATTTGAATGGGGAACTCGACTGAAACAAAGTATAGGTTTTCATTATGTGAATAACTTGGAAATCTTAGCTCAAACAGCTGCAAAACCTGTTTTCCCAGCACGGGAACCTTGAGCTCTATAAGATAAAGCCATAAACATGTGTATCCGAGTCTTCTATCAAAAGTTACAGCTATTCATATGAAGTTGTACAAAAACGCTTTCTTTCGCCAAGACAGTGCGTTTCTCACTGTTACATGCATTTGAATGGGGAACTCGACCGAAACAAAGTATAGGTTTTCATTATGTGAATAACTTGGAAATCTTAGCTCAAACAGCTGCAAAACCTGTTTTCCCAGCACGGGAACTGTCGAGGAGGGAAATTATTTTACGGCTATTGTTAAATAATTGTCATTGCATTAATAATATAATCTGCAGCATGGATATTGCATTCCAAGGTTTAAACAGTGTCTCTTTCAGAAAGACTGAGTTGCAGGCTGACAGGAAGTTGTATGCAGAAAGAAGCAGGAAGTTATTTTGAGCCGCAGGCTAAGACGAGGCTTTAACAATGTAACAGATAGCTTTAAGAAGGCCTTAAGCAGTTATGACTATTTTATACACAATGCAAATCTGTGCTTATTAAAGAGTTGGAGCTCGGTCAATTAATTGGGGGTCGGAAGCTTTGTTCGGCGTGATGTTCGGACAATCTATTGTGCAAGTGACTTGGAGCCATAGAAGGAATTGCAATACATGCTTACAAAACACTTATATATCAGATCATTTTATATTAAGGTTTTAGTAGAGGTTCTTGATTAAAACATTTATTTAGTAGAAGACATACACATGGTCTCAGTGAGCTTCTGGTCTGGTAAAAGGTCAGAAGTGCAACAGGTGAATTGAGAAAGAGCATTTGAGGACGAGACACAGACAGTAGGTGAAGAGGTGACACAAAGAGCATGTGAGGTCAACACACACACACACACACACACACACTTTAAGTTAGATTTATTTAGAGGAGAGGTTAGTTATGTTTGGCTGTAACTGCAAAATTGTCTTGGTAAAAGAGGAACCGTTTCTTGGTGTCTCGGAAAGAAAGAGGAACAAGACAAGAACTGAAAGGTAGACAGGAAGGGCTAGCCATGAAAATAGAAGATGATTTTCTAGGTGAAAAGTCATGATGATGTTGATCTGATCTATGTATAAAATGTATCTGTGACGCATGAAGGGGCGTCAGTAAACAAACCCTGATGCTATAAAATATCTGTTCATGCTTTGATTAAGTCGAAGACTACTTCCTGTCTGCGTACAGAGTTGTCTTCCCACGCGTGTATTCATTAAAATCATCGTTTGACTTCACCCGGCCGGATCGGTGTGGTTATTCTTCGATCACCTCTTGTACCCTTCCTCAATATTGAATCTTAACAGAACCTTGAGCTCTATAAGATAAAGCCATAAACATGTGTATCCGAGTCTTCTATCAAAAGTTACAGCTATTCATATGAAGTTGTACAAAAACGCTTTCTTTCGCCAAGACAGTGCGTTTCTCACTGTTACATGCATTTGAATGGGGAACTCGACCGAAACAAAGTATAGGTTTTCATTATGTGAATAACTTGGAAATCTTAGCTCAAACAGCTGCAAAACCTGTTTTCCCAGCACGGAGACCTTGAGTTCTATAAGATAAAGCCGTAAACATGTTTGTCTGAGTCTTCTATCAAAAGTTACAGCTATTTATATGAAGTTGTACAAAAACGCTTTCTTTCGCCAAGACAGTGCGTTTCTCACTGTTACATTCATTTGAATGGGGAACTCCACCGAAACAAAGTATAGGTTTTCATTATGTGAATAACTTGGAAATCTTAGCTCAAACAGCTGCAAAACCTGTTTTCCCAGCACGGGAACCTTGAGCTCTATAAGATAAAGCCATAAACATGTGTATCCGAGTCTTCTATCAAAAGTTACAGCTATTTATATGAAGTTGTACAAAAACGCTTTCTTTCGCCAAGACAGTGCGTTTCTCACTGTTACATGCATTTGAATGGGGAACTCGACCGAAACAAAGTATAGGTTTTCATTATGTGAATAACTTGGAAATCTTAGCTCAAACAGCTGCAAAACCTGTTTTCCCAGCACGGGAACCTTGAGCTCTATAAGATAAAGCCATAAACATGTGTATCCGAGTCTTCTATCAAAAGTTACAGCTATTCATATGAAGTTGTACAAAAACGCTTTCTTTCGCCAAGACAGTGCGTTTCTCACTGTTACATGCATTTGAATGGGGAACTCGACCGAAACAAAGTATAGGTTTTCATTATGTGAATAACTTGGAAATCTTAGCTCAAACAGCTGCAAAACCTGTTTTCCCAGCACGGAGACCTTGAGTTCTATAAGATAAAGCCATAAACATGTTTGTCTGAGTCTTCTATCAAAAGTTACAGCTATTTATATGAAGTTGTACAAAAACGCTTTCTTTCGCCAAGACAGTGCGTTTCTCACTGTTACATGCATTTGAATGGGGAACTCGACCGAAACAAAGTATAGGTTTTCATTATGTGAATAACTTGGAAATCTTAGCTCAAACAGCTGCAAAACCTGTTTTCCCAGCACGGGAACCTTGAGTTCTATAAGATAAAGCCATAAACATGTTTGTCTGAGTCTTCTATCAAAAGTTACAGCTATTTATATGAAGTTGTACAAAAACGTTTTCTTTCGCCAAGACAGTGCGTTTCTCACTGTTACATGCATTTGAATGGGGAACTCGACCGAAACAAAGTATAGGTTTTCATTATGTGAATAACTTGGAAATCTTAGCTCAAACAGCTGCAAAACCTGTTTTCCCAGCACGGGAACCTTGAGCTCTATAAGATAAAGCCATAAACATGTGTATCCGAGTCTTCTATCAAAAGTTACAGCTATTCATATGAAGTTGTACAAAAACGCTTTCTTTCGCCAAGACAGTGCGTTTCTCACTGTTACATGCATTTGAATGGGGAACTCGACCGAAACAAAGTATAGGTTTTCATTATGTGAATAACTTGGAAATCTTAGCTCAAACAGCTGCAAAACCTGTTTTCCCAGCACGGAGACCTTGAGTTCTATAAGATAAAGCCATAAACATGTTTGTCTGAGTCTTCTATCAAAAGTTACAGCTATTTATATGAAGTTGTACAAAAACGCTTTCTTTCGCCAAGACAGTGCGTTTCTCACTGTTACATGCATTTGAATGGGGAACTCGACCGAAACAAAGTATAAGTTTTCATTATGTGAATAACTTGGAAATCTTAGCTCAAACAGCTGCAAAACCTGTTTTCCCAGCACGGGAACCTTGAGTTCTATAAGATAAAGCCATAAACATGTGTATCCGAGTCTTCTATCAAAAGTTACAGCTATTTAAATGAAGTTGTACAAAATAGCTTTCTTTCGCCAAGACAGTGCGTTTCTCACTGTTACATGCATTTGAATGGGGAACTCGACCGAAACAAAGTATAGGTTTTCATTATGTGAATAACTTGGAAATCTTAGCTCAAACAGCTGCAAAACCTGTTTTCCCAGCACGGGAACCTTGAGCTCTATAAGATAAAGCCATAAACATGTGTATCCGAGTCTTCTATCAAAAGTTACAGCTATTCATATGAAGTTGTACAAAAACGCTTTCTTTCGCCAAGACAGTGCGTTTCTCACTGTTACATGCATTTGAATGGGGAACTCGACCGAAACAAAGTATAGGTTTTCATTATGTGAATAACTTGGAAATCTTAGCTCAAACAGCTGCAAAACCTGTTTTCCCAGCACGGAGACCTTGAGTTCTATAAGATAAAGCCATAAACATGTTTGTCTGAGTCTTCTATCAAAAGTTACAGCTATTTATATGAAGTTGTACAAAAACGCTTTCTTTCGCCAAGACAGTGCGTTTCTCATTGTTACATGCATTTGAATGGGGAACTCGACCGAAACAAAGTATAGGTTTTCATTATGTGAATAACTTGGAAATCTTAGCTCAAACAGCTGCAAAACCTGTTTGCCCAGCACGGAGACCTTGAGTTCTATAAGATAAAGCCATAAACATGTGTATCCGAGTCTTCTATCAAAAGTTACAGCTATTTAAATGAAGTTGTACAAAAACGCTTTCTTTCGCCAAGACAGTGCGTTTCTCACTGTTACATGCATTTGAATGGGGAACTCCACCGAAACAAAGTATAGGTTTTCATTATGTGAATAACTTGGAAATCTTAGCTCAAACAGCTGCAAAACCTGTTTTCCCAGCACGGAGACCTTGAGTTCTATAAGATAAAGCCATAAACATGTTTGTCTGAGTCTTCTATCAAAAGTTACAGCTATTTATATGAAGTTGTACAAAAACGCTTTCTTTCGCCAAGACAGTGCGTTTCTCACTGTTACATGCATTTGAATGGGGAACTCGACCGAAACAAAGTATAAGTTTTCATTATGTGAATAACTTGGAAATCTTAGCTCAAACAGCTGCAAAACCTGTTTTCCCAGCACGGGAACCTTGAGTTCTATAAGATAAAGCCATAAACATGTGTATCCGAGTCTTCTATCAAAAGTTACAGCTATTTAAATGAAGTTGTACAAAATAGCTTTCTTTCGCCAAGACAGTGCGTTTCTCACTGTTACATGCATTTGAATGGGGAACTCGACCGAAACAAAGTATAGGTTTTCATTATGTGAATAACTTGGAAATCTTAGCTCAAACAGCTGCAAAACCTGTTTTCCCAGCACGGGAACCTTGAGCTCTATAAGATAAAGCCATAAACATGTGTATCCGAGTCTTCTATCAAAAGTTACAGCTATTCATATGAAGTTGTACAAAAACGCTTTCTTTCGCCAAGACAGTGCGTTTCTCACTGTTACATGCATTTGAATGGGGAACTCGACCGAAACAAAGTATAGGTTTTCATTATGTGAATAACTTGGAAATCTTAGCTCAAACAGCTGCAAAACCTGTTTTCCCAGCACGGAGACCTTGAGTTCTATAAGATAAAGCCATAAACATGTTTGTCTGAGTCTTCTATCAAAAGTTACAGCTATTTATATGAAGTTGTACAAAAACGCTTTCTTTCGCCAAGACAGTGCGTTTCTCATTGTTACATGCATTTGAATGGGGAACTCGACCGAAACAAAGTATAGGTTTTCATTATGTGAATAACTTGGAAATCTTAGCTCAAACAGCTGCAAAACCTGTTTGCCCAGCACGGAGACCTTGAGTTCTATAAGATAAAGCCATAAACATGTGTATCCGAGTCTTCTATCAAAAGTTACAGCTATTTAAATGAAGTTGTACAAAAACGCTTTCTTTCGCCAAGACAGTGCGTTTCTCACTGTTACATGCATTTGAATGGGGAACTCCACCGAAACAAAGTATAGGTTTTCATTATGTGAATAACTTGGAAATCTTAGCTCAAACAGCTGCAAAACCTGGTTTCCCAGCACGGGAACCTTGAGTTCTATAAGATAAAGCCATAAACATGTGTATCCGAGTCTTCTATCAAAAGTTACAGCTATTTATATGAAGTTGTACAAAAACGCTTTCTTTCGCCAAGACAGTGCGTTTCTCACTGTTACATGCATTTGAATGGGGAACTCGACTGAAACAAAGTATAGGTTTTCATTATGTGAATAACTTGGAAATCTTAGCTCAAACAGCTGCAAAACCTGTTTTCCCAGCACGGGAACCTTGAGCTCTATAAGATAAAGCCATAAACATGTGTATCCGAGTCTTCTATCAAAAGTTACAGCTATTCATATGAAGTTGTACAAAAACGCTTTCTTTCGCCAAGACAGTGCGTTTCTCACTGTTACATGCATTTGAATGGGGAACTCCACCGAAACAAAGTATAGGTTTTCATTATGTGAATAACTTGGAAATCTTAGCTCAAACAGCTGCAAAACCTGTTTTCCCAGCACGGGAACCTTGAGTTCTATAAGATAAAGCCATAAACATGTGTATCCGAGTCTTCTATCAAAAGTTACAGCTATTTATATGAAGTTGTACAAAAACGCTTTCTTTCGCCAAGACAGTGCGTTTCTCACTGTTACATGCATTTGAATGGGGAACTCGACTGAAACAAAGTATAGGTTTTCATTATGTGAATAACTTGGAAATCTTAGCTCAAACAGCTGCAAAACCTGTTTTCCCAGCACGGGAACCTTGAGCTCTATAAGATAAAGCCATAAACATGTGTATCCGAGTCTTCTATCAAAAGTTACAGCTATTCATATGAAGTTGTACAAAAACGCTTTCTTTCGCCAAGACAGTGCGTTTCTCACTGTTACATGCATTTGAATGGGGAACTCCACCGAAACAAAGTATAGGTTTTCATTATGTGAATAACTTGGAAATCTTAGCTCAAACAGCTGCAAAACCTGTTTTCCCAGCACGGGAACCTTGAGTTCTATAAGATAAAGCCATAAACATGTGTATCCGAGTCTTCTATCAAAAGTTACAGCTATTTATATGAAGTTGTACAAAAACGCTTTCTTTCGCCAAGACAGTGCGTTTCTCACTGTTACATGCATTTGAATGGGGAACTCGACTGAAACAAAGTATAGGTTTTCATTATGTGAATAACTTGGAAATCTTAGCTCAAACAGCTGCAAAACCTGTTTTCCCAGCACGGGAACCTTGAGCTCTATAAGATAAAGCCATAAACATGTGTATCCGAGTCTTCTATCAAAAGTTACAGCTATTCATATGAAGTTGTACAAAAACGCTTTCTTTCGCCAAGACAGTGCGTTTCTCACTGTTACATGCATTTGAATGGGGAACTCGACCGAAACAAAGTATAGGTTTTCATTATGTGAATAACTTGGAAATCTTAGCTCAAACAGCTGCAAAACCTGTTTTCCCAGCACGGGAACTGTCGAGGAGGGAAATTATTTTACGGCTATTGTTAAATAATTGTCATTGCATTAATAATATAATCTGCAGCATGGATATTGCATTCCAAGGTTTAAACAGTGTCTCTTTCAGAAAGACTGAGTTGCAGGCTGACAGGAAGTTGTATGCAGAAAGAAGCAGGAAGTTATTTTGAGCCGCAGGCTAAGACGAGGCTTTAACAATGTAACAGATAGCTTTAAGAAGGCCTTAAGCAGTTATGACTATTTTATACACAATGCAAATCTGTGCTTATTAAAGAGTTGGAGCTCGGTCAATTAATTGGGGGTCGGAAGCTTTGTTCGGCGTGATGTTCGGACAATCTATTGTGCAAGTGACTTGGAGCCATAGAAGGAATTGCAATACATGCTTACAAAACACTTATATATCAGATCATTTTATATTAAGGTTTTAGTAGAGGTTCTTGATTAAAACATTTATTTAGTAGAAGACATACACATGGTCTCAGTGAGCTTCTGGTCTGGTAAAAGGTCAGAAGTGCAACAGGTGAATTGAGAAAGAGCATTTGAGGACGAGACACAGACAGTAGGTGAAGAGGTGACACAAAGAGCATGTGAGGTCAACACACACACACACACACACACACACTTTAAGTTAGATTTATTTAGAGGAGAGGTTAGTTATGTTTGGCTGTAACTGCAAAATTGTCTTGGTAAAAGAGGAACCGTTTCTTGGTGTCTCGGCAAGAAAGAGGAACAAGACAAGAACTGAAAGGTAGACAGGAAGGGCTAGCCATGAAAATAGAAGATGATTTTCTAGGTGAAAAGTCATGATGATGTTGATCTGATCTATGTATAAAATGTATCTGTGACGCATGAAGGGGCGTCAGTAAACAAACCCTGATGCTATAAAATATCTGTTCATGCTTTGATTAAGTCGAAGACTACTTCCTGTCTGCGTACAGAGTTGTCTTCCCACGCGTGTATTCATTAAAATCATCGTTTGACTTCACCCGGCCGGATCGGTGTGGTTATTCTTCGATCACCTCTTGTACCCTTCCTCAATATTGAATCTTAACATTTGGGGGCTTCGTCCGGTTATTGAGGAGGGAGAGTTGGAGGTTTGGACGGAGAAATCCGGGGTCTTGGGTGGTCTGACGGGCAGACATGAATTCCAGTGGTCTAAGTGAGTGGGCATAAGCCGGCTTATCCAAAAGGTAAGGCACTACCTGTTGAATTATTTCCAAAGTGTGCCAAATTGGACATGATAAAATTTAAGTCTACTCACTGAAGTTACTGGTGGGTGTCTGTTTTGATTTTGATGAAAATCTCATGAGTTGAAGCAGTTAGAGTTCTGCTAAGAAGAAATGAAAGTAGTTAAGAGTCTGATAAGAAAAGTTTAAATACTGGGTTGAAGTCCCAAAGAAATTGAGTTAGAGTCTCAAGTAGTTTGGTAGGGAATTGGTTATTGTGTTGGTTAGAGTCCAAATTTGGTCATAAGAGTGGACCTGAGCGGTCATTTTGTGAGTTGGAGTCTCCATTTGACCACTAGGTTGCACCTGCTTCAGTTATACACTTGTTTCGGGTGTTGATTGTTGTTTCAAAGTATTATAAATTATTCTAGAACGGCAGTTAGAGTCTGCTAGGAAGCGCAGTTCTCGGAGGTAATGCTCCCTCCCGGCCAAGGACGCTTGGCCCTGACCTATCGGCGAATAGGGTTAGTACGGTTGGCAACCGGGGAGAACTTGGGAACCTCCAAAATAGCTAGGAGTTAGAGTCTCCTTACCGTTTGCAACGGTATCTGCGCTTTTTTGGCCAGCAGAAGTGGATTTCGGGCGTGTAACTTTAACCTAAAACTTCAAAAAGTTTGGGTTGGTTGACGCTTTTAAATTGAGTTAGGGATTTTAGAAATGAGGCCAGAAACAGTTAAAGTCTTGATACTGGTTAATTGATCGCAAAAAACGGTTATGTTAAATTTGTCGAAATTCGATAGGTGTTAAAAGGTTTAAAATCTGTGCAGTTGTAAATATAAGACGTCTCTGTAATAAAGAAGATTTCTGTGGGTTGAGTCAGCAATGCACTGACTGCCTGCTGCTATTCTTAGATGAAGAGTGTGTGTGCATGCAAATGAGGCAGCTGATGCAGAGCGCATGAGAGGACTATGCTTTCGGTTTTGTGTGTCATTCAGCTCTATAACTATTGTTTGCAAAGGTGGATAAATGTCTGCAATTAAAATGCTGGCTTAGTAAATAATAACATTGTAAATATATGAATGGTGACAGCGTTTCAAAATAGAATATAAGAATTGTTTGTGTTTAAAACCAACGTTTAGGTAAGAAGATTTAAGGTGGATTTGAAGGCATAAACAAAAAATAAAAGGGTTACAGTCTGCAAGGGTTGTTAATACATGAGCTGACTGGATGCAGAGTAAGTGGAGTGGTCATCCTGAGAGGATTGAATGATGCTCTAACTCTGTGGTCAAGTCAGACATAGGCTTTAAGCAACCATGAGCCACTAATAAGCGTGACAAATTAATGAGTATGTGTAAATTGAACTTGTTAAATAGCTTTGATAGGAGTAACTCAATGAGCACGCAATAAAGTGGACTTTTTAGGGGCAGTTTATCACTGACACCATAAAAAGCAACTTAATTAGTAGTTCAATAACAAATTGTAAAGATAACCTTTGTTATTTGATAAGAGAGAGAAAATTCAGGTTACATATAGTGAATAAATAAGGAAATGTTAATCTCTGCGTCATTCCACACTGAAATTTCAATTGTAGGGGATCATTTGGAGGTGAATTGTGTAGGACACGGGGAGACAGAAGAATCTCCCCATGAGTTTTCGGTGTGCATAGAAATTGAGGAGGCTGAACTGGAAGCCTGCCTGGGTCGTTGTTTTTGTTTATTTGAGGGTCTGCTGGAAGTTTGTGAAAACGACCACCTTGATATGTGGGAGCCTTCTCGGGCAGCGATTTTTTTGTTAAACCTGTGGCAGGCTGTGCAAAATGGAGAAAGCTTTGACATAATGACATAAAGGTGATTTCGTGGTTTTAGATTTATTAGTACGGGATGCTTGAGGGTGTGTTGCTGTAAAGTATATAAGGGACGCGCAGCGCCGTTAATGGGTTTACAATAAATGAAAAAACACTAATCCGAGGAACTATTGGAGAGGTAAGTATACGGAGGTGAGCGCGTTGCGCATAAGGGTTGCTGGTGTCATATATTAACACTTTGAGGGCGAATAATTTTGATTGAGTGTCAACGCTTGAGAACGCGAGGACAGCGTCTAAAGTGCTGGGTTAAACTTTGTGTATCACCGAGCAGGGGAAGAGGAGCCAGTGGTTGCGAGAACAGCGAGACGAAGACTGAAACCGAAAGTTAAGCGTGTCTGGGTGACCTAGACCAAGAAGGTGGAGTCGACCAACGCCATTGGAAGAGGTAAGTCTGTGTTTCAGAGAATGGCTGACAGCTCGGGTGCGACACCTAGTAGGAAAAGGGGATGCAAACCTCTGAAGGATCAGCTCGAACAGCTTAAGAAAGCTGTTCGTTTGGCTTCCCCTGGAGCATTAAAAGCAGCAGAGAAAGAGTGCCAAGCGATGGAGGTTGAGGTAAGTAAACTTATTACATCCCAACAGAAAGGGCTGGGTGATAAAATACCTCTGAGCTTGGTGTTAAAAACTGAAGGAGAAGTGTATGGACAAATCCATGAGGCCCTACGTGCGTCCATAGAGGCATTAACGGCATTGGAGGTTATAAAGCAGAGAGTAATGCAGGGAGGGCCAGAAGAGGAGAATGAAGACCGTGCGATGTCATCAGAAGAAGAAGACGATGAGGAGGACGAAGATGGAGGAGCTGAACCTCAACCAAGTACAAGCCTAATTTTGAGGAAAAGAAGTGTGAAGAGAGACCAAGCACAGAGACGGCCCATATTTAAGAGCTCAAAGGGGAAAGGAAAGTTGAGGAAGAGTAGAAGAGTGAGTTTTGAACAAGGAGCTCCTGACCCTGGTTTAAATCTGCCTCTAATAGTAGGTCCAGAGAACGAACCAGTTTATCGCGCCTATAAGGTGAGAGATTTGGAAGCATTGGTTAAACAACTTCCACCAATAACCAAGGGAGAACATTGGGAAGGAGAAGAATTAGCGCTGGGCGACTTTCGCGCTTTGGCCGGACGTTGTATGCTGGGTGGTGGGTTAGCAGATGTAGAGCAGATAGCTCAAACAACCAGATATGCAAATGACCTACAATACCATGAGGTGCAGAATGACTTAGCAGATGCAGTCCGGGAGAAGTACCCAACTCCTAACTCTGGAGCCATTCCAAAAATTATTTGGGATCCCAAAAAGAAACCCAGAGAGTGTTTAGCTAAAGCAAAGGAACAATGGTTGTTAGAAACAGGAATACATCCGGGGAAGGAGGGTGAAAGTAGAGCGTGGTTTCGTTCGGCAGTGCTGGCAGGGCTGCCCAACCAGGTTGCAGTTGACTTGGAAAAGAACCCAGATTTTGCCGTTGCAGACTCGGTGCAGTGGGAGAGACATGTGACCCACAGACTTCAGCGGGAACAGGATTTGACGAACAAACAAAAGAAAGAGTTAGATGAAGCACAGGCGCAGCTGCTTAGGCTGCAGCTGGGTGAGGCTCGCGAAAAATATAATGCGAAGAAAAAAGAACCGAAAGAACTAAATAAGACTATAATGGTGGCAAGGCCTCAGCCCGATCCTGTGCCTGACTGGCCAGATCAGGATCCGGGTCTCTACCCTGATGACCGTTGGCCCGCCAATGCACCAAGGCAGCGTCAACCCGTAGGGAATTGGGGGACCGGTGGACCGCAGAGAGGGCGTGGTGGATCCGTGAGGGGAGGACAAAGGGCTCGGAATCCGGGGAATCCTGGCAGTGTGTCTTGGACTGGCTGTTACAGCTGTGGAGCAGAAGGACACTGGTCCCGAGAATGCCCTGAATCGCAGCGAAATTATCAGAGGCGAGGCTATCAACCCCAGGCACGAGGAGGCCCAAGACAAAGAGTTGCTTACAGGGGAGCACATCAAGCTCCAAACCCGAATGCAGCACCAGCCCCCAGTACCCAGTAGCCGACTGGGGCTGGGAGGGGGAGCAATACTGATGGAGCCCGGAGAAACTGAACAGCGTGGGGACGGCAGAACCTATGCTGTCAATGATGATGATCCAGCATTGACACAGCTGGGAAAACAGACTTTGAAACACCAATATGTGGTGTCCTCACAGGTGCCTGGAAAATCTCATGGGCAGGGACCTGCTTGTGAAACTGGGAGCCACAATTATGTGCTCACCAGATGGACTGATTGTTACTCTGCCTGGAGGAAAAGAATTCCCGTGTCTGGGATCACCTTCAAAGACTCAATATCTAGTCCAGAACTCTGAACAACCCACTGCCGAAATCTACTGGGGGAGGCTAGTGGAAGAAGGCATTCTGAGACATTATCAGCTGTGGAAACCCTGGATAATGAGCCTGGCCGTCTATTCCCCCCGCGAGATCCTTTCCACGTTACACTCTTTTATGATAGGGAAGATAACGATATCTATCGGGAACAGTTCCAGTCTGATCTTGAGGGACAGACGTGGAATGTGCAAACACATAACATTTATGTTGGACCAGAAGGTGTGGCCGCGGCTGTGAAATTTACTGAGGAACAACTGCCTTGGTACAATGTGGGAGAGGATTCAACCCCTCACATTACATTGGCGGTCCACGAGGGTCATGGGCCAAGAGGTCTGGGACCAATGGTCAAGCGGGCGCTGGACAACGCATGCTGGCAAAGCACCCAAATTCCAAATGTCTGGTATGCACCAAAATGTAAAATATATCGCATAACTTGTTTGTCCAACGATGCAGTGATCTTAGAACATAAAGAAATCTCCAGAATACATGGCAGGGAAAGAATGGATCATCCTGATGCAGTAGCTGAGCTCTCAAAATTGCCTGGTACTTTGTGGTCCGCAGGGCCCACAGATGTAGGTCTAGCTAACTGTTCGCCTGTCCTGTTCCAGCTGAAGTCTGACATACCATTTCACATGTATTGACCTAGCGAATGCATTCTTTTGTCTCCCACTGCACGAGTCACTCAGAGACATTTTCTCATTTACATACAGAGGCCGCAAATTTAGGTACACACGCCTACCACAAGGCTTTGCACTCTCACCAGGAATTTTTAATCAGGTGTTGAAAGAGGCATTGTCCCCATGTCAACTGCCAGGGGGCTGTACATTAATACAGTATGTTGATGATCTTCTTATTGCAGCCCCGTCAGCAGCGGCCTGTACGGCAGCATCGCTCGTGGTGTTGAACAAATTGGCGGAGTGTGGCTTCAAAGTGAGCAAAGAAAAACTGCAGTTGGTCCGGCCAGAGGTAACATTCCTGGGCCGGGTGATCGCACACAGATCAGTGGGGTTAATGAACACACACAGAGACCAAATTCTGACACATCCAAAACCAAGAACTGTGAAGGAGTTGCTTTCCTTTCTTGGCTTGACAGGTTACAGCAGGCAGTTCATTCCGAACTATGCGGGTAAAACGGCCCCTTTAAGGGACCTGATCAAGAAAGTTGGTGTTCGAAATCTGAAGGCTGAATTGCCTTGGACGCCGGACACAGAGACAGCGTTCATTTCACTAAAACAGGATTTGTCAAGAGCCACAGATCTGGCCACACCAAACTATGATGAGGCATTTTATCTTGATGTTTCAGAAACAAAGGGAGTTGTGAATGGTGTGTTGTTTCAGAAAAAAGGGGGAGGTAGGGATGTACTTATGTATGTTAGCATAAGATTAAATTCAACAGAAGCAAGGCATCCCACATGCACACAACACGCAGCAGGAGTAGCAAAGATAATTCAGAAAACAGCACATATAGTGAGGGAACACCCACTGAAAGTGCTTACTACACACAGTGTAGTGGCCTATGTGAACTCACAGGCATTCACAATGACTCCACTGACGCAACAAAGGTTGAGCAAAATTTTAGAGGCGCCAAATTTGATATTCACACATGAAGGAATAAATATGGCAGACCTAATGGGGTCAGGAGAACCACATGACTGTATTAAGAAAGCCCAGGTTGAAGGAAAAATCAGGGAAGACCTGAAGGCAGAGCCCATATACGGAGCTGAGGATTGGTTCACAGATGGATGCTGCCACAGAGTTGAAGAAGGATTGAAAGCGGGCTATGCAGTAGTCTGTAGAGTAGGAACTGAGTTTCAGGTGAAAGAAGCAGGAAAAATTGAGGGACAACAGTCGGCCCAGAGAGCTGAAGTGATAGCCCTAACTCGAGCCCTGAGGTTGGCTAAAAACATGAGAGTGAACATCTACACTGACTCAGCATATGCGTTTGGAGCAGCTCATGTGGAACTGGCTCAGTGGAAGAGAGCCGGGTTCAGGACGGCCACTAATGCACCCATCTGTCACAAAAAGGAAATGGAGGAACTGGAAAAGGCCCTGGAGGACCCAGACGAGGTAAGTATTATAAAATGCAAAGGCCACTCACAAGCAGACAGTATGGTGGCAAGAGGAAATCAGAAAGCTGACGAAGCCGGAAAGGAAGCAGCGGGCTACAAAGGACAGAGACAACTGGTGCAGGTAACCCCAGAAGAGGAGGTTAGCACTAACAGCATGGAAGAAGTTAGACAGGCTCAGGAGGAGACATCCCCAGAGGAAAAGGGGGTGTGGGAAAACAAAGGAGCCTGGCAAGATGGCGGTTTGTGGAGGGGGCCAGATGGGCGTCCCGCTTTAACGGCCAAAATGGCGGAACAAAAGGTGAATGAGGCTCACGGGCTTGGTCACGTGGGAGTGAAACAGATGGAGAGAAATTTGTGCCGATGGTGGCATCCTGATTTGAGAAGGATGATACTGGAAAAGGCCAGAACGTGCCTAATTTGTGGGGCACACAACCCAAAGCCAGCAGTAAAACCTGAAGCTGGTAAGTTTCTCATGCCAGGAAGGCCAGGAGAAGAGGTCGTGATTGATTATACCGACATGATTGATACAGGCCCAGGTGGGGTGAGGTATTTGTTGGTGTGTGTGGATGTTCTGACTGGATGGCCCGAAGCATGGGCGACCAAATGTGAAGACGCGAAAAGCGTGATTAAGTGCTTAATCAATCATTACATTCCAAGGCATGGGTTTCCCAAGAGAATTAGATCAGACAATGGTACTCACTTCAAGAATAAAGATTTGCAAGAGGTAGAGAGGATGTTGGGAGTGCAACATAAGTTCGGGACGGTCTTTCATCCTCAATCTCAAGGAAAGGTAGAGAGGATGAACCTGAATTTGAAAAACAAGTTGGCTAAAATTTGTGCGCAGACAGGGCTAAATTGGGTCGCAGCCCTGCCCATTGCTTTGATGACCATAAGATGTTTATGATGATGTTAACTTTGTATTTCAGGTGCAGTTATAACTATTTTATACATATTGCATTTTGTGCTTTTAAAGGAGTTGTGGCTCAAATTTGTCTCTGGAGGGTCACGAGCCTTTGGCTAGCGCTATGATTAGCCAATCTACTGTGAGGATAATATGAGTTCATGAAGGATTGCACACGCTTACAGACACAGAGTTAAGAAACACACATGACAGTATTGATTCCAGGCAAAAGGCCCTAAATTCATTTAGCTTTTAACTGAACTTAAAGAAGGACCAAAGAGGAAGGACAGCATATATATATATTTTTAAGTCTGATACATTAGAATTAGAAGGTATTATTATATTAAAGGGAGCAAAATGAAATAAAAAGGTTATACCAAAACAGGTGATAACATAGGAAATGTGAGGTTTTAAAATGAAGTTAGTGTTAACACATAGGAGTTGTTTCAAGGCAGCATTTAGCTATGATGAAATGTATACAGGAGGAATTGCTTATATGCTTAAACTTAATTGATTAAAGTGGTTGTTTTCTTTTGGAGTAGATTAACTTGCAGCAGCGACAACTTGTGCACAGGATGTTGATGATCCGATAAGGGAAAATAGAGCGAGCAACCGGACGTGAAAGCAGGGCTTAAAGAGTTCTAAAGGGATGAGTAACGTTGAAGAGTATACATAAATACAAGTCAATAAGTTAAGAAGATAATTAGGATCAGGCTTTTGATTAAAGAGTCCCAGATAGGATAAGTTAGGGAAATGCAAGAGAAGGTGTTTTGTTTCCTTTGCAGAAGATCGATCTCGGCGACCACAGGAGGGGCGAGGATCCTGGAGATCTCGAGGTTCGAGACCACCAGCGAAGGGTCTGCGTGAGGACACAATGTATTGTGACCTCTGGTGTTCCAGAGGTCAAAAGGGGGAGTGTCGAGGAGGGAAATTATTTTACGGCTATTGTTAAATAATTGTCATTGCATTAATAATATAATCTGCAGCATGGATATTGCATTCCAAGGTTTAAACAGTGTCTCTTTCAGAAAGACTGAGTTGCAGGCTGACAGGAAGTTGTATGCAGAAAGAAGCAGGAAGTTATTTTGAGCCGCAGGCTAAGACGAGGCTTTAACAATGTAACAGATAGCTTTAAGAAGGCCTTAAGCAGTTATGACTATTTTATACACAATGCAAATCTGTGCTTATTAAAGAGTTGGAGCTCGGTCAATTAATTGGGGGTCGGAAGCTTTGTTCGGCGTGATGTTCGGACAATCTATTGTGCAAGTGACTTGGAGCCATAGAAGGAATTGCAATACATGCTTACAAAACACTTATATATCAGATCATTTTATATTAAGGTTTTAGTAGAGGTTCTTGATTAAAACATTTATTTAGTAGAAGACATACACATGGTCTCAGTGAGCTTCTGGTCTGGTAAAAGGTCAGAAGTGCAACAGGTGAATTGAGAAAGAGCATTTGAGGACGAGACACAGACAGTAGGTGAAGAGGTGACACAAAGAGCATGTGAGGTCAACACACACACACACACACACACACACTTTAAGTTAGATTTATTTAGAGGAGAGGTTAGTTATGTTTGGCTGTAACTGCAAAATTGTCTTGGTAAAAGAGGAACCGTTTCTTGGTGTCTCGGAAAGAAAGAGGAACAAGACAAGAACTGAAAGGTAGACAGGAAGGGCTAGCCATGAAAATAGAAGATGATTTTCTAGGTGAAAAGTCATGATGATGTTGATCTGATCTATGTATAAAATGTATCTGTGACGCATGAAGGGGCGTCAGTAAACAAACCCTGATGCTATAAAATATCTGTTCATGCTTTGATTAAGTCGAAGACTACTTCCTGTCTGCGTACAGAGTTGTCTTCCCACGCGTGTATTCATTAAAATCATCGTTTGACTTCACCCGGCCGGATCGGTGTGGTTATTCTTCGATCACCTCTTGTACCCTTCCTCAATATTGAATCTTAACAGAACCTTGAGCTCTATAAGATAAAGCCATAAACATGTGTATCCGAGTCTTCTATCAAAAGTTACAGCTATTCATATGAAGTTGTACAAAAACGCTTTCTTTCGCCAAGACAGTGCGTTTCTCACTGTTACATGCATTTGAATGGGGAACTCGACCGAAACAAAGTATAGGTTTTCATTATGTGAATAACTTGGAAATCTTAGCTCAAACAGCTGCAAAACCTGTTTTCCCAGCACGGAGACCTTGAGTTCTATAAGATAAAGCCGTAAACATGTTTGTCTGAGTCTTCTATCAAAAGTTACAGCTATTTATATGAAGTTGTACAAAAACGCTTTCTTTCGCCAAGACAGTGCGTTTCTCACTGTTACATTCATTTGAATGGGGAACTCCACCGAAACAAAGTATAGGTTTTCATTATGTGAATAACTTGGAAATCTTAGCTCAAACAGCTGCAAAACCTGGTTTCCCAGCACGGGAACCTTGAGTTCTATAAGATAAAGCCATAAACATGTGTATCCGAGTCTTCTATCAAAAGTTACAGCTATTTATATGAAGTTGTACAAAATAGCTTTCTTTCGCCAAGACAGTGCGTTTCTCACTGTTACATGCATTTGAATGGGGAACTCGACCGAAACAAAGTATAGATTTTCATTATGTGAATAACTTGGAAATCTTAGCTCAAACAGCTGCAAAACCTGTTTTCCCAGCACGGAGACCTTGAGTTCTATAAGATAAAGCCATAAACATGTGTATCCGAGTCTTCTATCAAAAGTTACAGCTATTTAAATGAAGTTGTACAAAAACGCTTTCTTTCGCCAAGACAGTGCGTTTCTCACTGTTACATGCATTTGAATGGGGAACTCGACCGAAACAAAGTATAGGTTTTCATTATGTGAATAACTTGGAAATCTTAGCTCAAACAGCTGCAAAACCTGTTTTCCCAGCACGGGAACCTTGAGTTCTATAAGATAAAGCCATAAACATGTTTGTCTGAGTCTTCTATCAAAAGTTACAGCTATTTATATGAAGTTGTACAAAAACGCTTTCTTTCGCCAAGACAGTGCGTTTCTCACTGTTACATTCATTTGAATGGGGAACTCCACCGAAACAAAGTATAGGTTTTCATTATGTGAATAACTTGGAAATCTTAGCTCAAACAGCTGCAAAACCTGGTTTCCCAGCACGGGAACCTTGAGTTCTATAAGATAAAGCCATAAACATGTGTATCCGAGTCTTCTATCAAAAGTTACAGCTATTTATATGAAGTTGTACAAAAACGCTTTCTTTCGCCAAGACAGTGCGTTTCTCACTGTTACATGCATTTGAATGGGGAACTCCACCGAAACAAAGTATAGGTTTTCATTATGTGAATAACTTGGAAATCTTAGCTCAAACAGCTGCAAAACCTGTTTTCCCAGCACGGAGACCTTGAGTTCTATAAGATAAAGCCATAAACATGTTTGTCTGAGTCTTCTATCAAAAGTTACAGCTATTTATATGAAGTTGTACAAAAACGCTTTCTTTCGCCAAGACAGTGCGTTTCTCACTGTTACATGCATTTGAATGGGGAACTCGACCGAAACAAAGTATAGGTTTTCATTATGTGAATAACTTGGAAATCTTAGCTCAAACAGCTGCAAAACCTGTTTTCCCAGCACGGGAACCTTGAGCTCTATAAGATAAAGCCATAAACATGTGTATCCGAGTCTTCTATCAAAAGTTACAGCTATTCATATGAAGTTGTACAAAAACGCTTTCTTTCGCCAAGACAGTGCGTTTCTCACTGTTACATTCATTTGAATGGGGAACTCCACCGAAACAAAGTATAGGTTTTCATTATGTGAATAACTTGGAAATCTTAGCTCAAACAGCTGCAAAACCTGTTTGCCCAGCACGGAGACCTTGAGTTCTATAAGATAAAGCCATAAACATGTGTATCCGAGTCTTCTATCAAAAGTTACAGCTATTTAAATGAAGTTGTACAAAAACGCTTTCTTTCGCCAAGACAGTGCGTTTCTCACTGTTACATGCATTTGAATGGGGAACTCGACCGAAACAAAGTATAGGTTTTCATTATGTGGTGTTGGCTAAGGCCATTCACATTACACCAGGGCCAGTGGTGCTGACCAATACCATCCATATTTCACCAGGGACAGTGTTGTTAGATGAGGCCATCCACATTTCACAAGGGCCTGCATTGCTGGCTCATGCCATCCACATAACAAAAGGGCCTGTGCTACTGGCTGAGGCCAACTACATTTCACCAGGGCCTGTGCTAGTCGTTGATGCCATCCACATTATACCAGCGCAAGTGGTGCTGTCCAAAACCATCCACATTTCACCACGGCCAGTGTTGTTGGATGAGGCCATCCACATTACACCTGGGCCTGTGGTGCTGACCGATATCATGCACATTTCCCAGGGCCAGTGGTGTTGGCTAAGGCCATTCACATTACACCAGAGACAGTGCTTCCTGTGAGGCCATCTTAACCAAACCAGGGACTGTGCTTTTGGCTGAGGCCATCCGCATTACATCAGGGCCTTTGATGCCACTAGAGAAGTGGACATTGCTAAACATCAGCACTCTGAGAAGATGCAGTAGCAGATCTCAGAGAATGACTCGGCCTTTGTGTGGAAAGGTTTTAGGAATATCACAAACTACAAGCCTAAAACCCCCCACTCCACTGACGACTTGCTCTTGGCCAACACCCTCAACGATTTTTACTGCCGTTTTGACGAGCCATCAGGCAGCCTTCACACCTCCAACGGCCCCAACAATAGAGACACTTTGGACACTCATCCCCCCACCTCTCCCCCCTCCATAGAGCCATCACCACCTTCAAACTGTTCACCTACAACACCCCCCTCCTCACCCCACACAAAAGAGGATTTCACACCACCTCCTCCCACCACAACTCTTCATATTCATGAAGCAGATGTGAGGAAGCAGTTTAAGAATCTGAATGCTCGGAAAGCTCCCGGCCCAGACGGTGTGTCTCCTGCCACCCTCAGACACTGTGCAAACGAGCTGGCCCCAGTGTTTTCTGGCATTTTCAACTCCTCACTGCAGGCATGTCATGTGCCTGCCTGCTTCAAGTCCTCTACCATAATCCCTGTCCCCAAGAAACCTAGGATCACTGGACTAAATGACTACAGACCCGTGGCTCTGACATCTGTGGTCATGAAGTCATTTGAGCGCCTAGTTCTCTCCCATCTCAAGACCCTCACGGCCCCCCTCCTGGACCCCCTGCAGTTTGCATATAGAGCCAACAGGTCTGTAGACGACGCCATCAACATGGCCCTACACTTCATCCTGCAGCATCTGGACTCCCCAGGAACCTACGCCAGGATCCTGTTTGTGGACTTCAGCTCTGCCTTCAACACCATCCTTCCAGACCATCTCCGAGGCAAGCTTTCCCAGATGAATGTGCCTGATCCCACCTGCCGGTGGATCACTGACTTCCTGACGGACAGGAAGCAGCATGTGAGGCTGGGAAAGAATGTCTCGGACTCCCGGACCATCAGCACCGGCTTCCCTCAGGGCTGTGTTCTTTCTCCTCTGCTCTTCTCCCTGTACACCAACTGCTGCACCTCCACCCACCAGTCTGTCAAGCTAATCAAGTTTGCAGATGACACCACCGTTATTGGGCTCATCTCGGACGGGGATGAGTCTGCCTACAGGAGGGAGGTTGAACGTCTGGTGTCCTGGTGCAGCCACAACAACCTGGTGCTGAATGCCCAGAAGACAGTGGAGATCATTGTGGACTTCAGGAAGAACACAGCCCCACTCCCCCCCATCATCCTGACTGACACCCCCATCACCTCTGTGGACTCATTCCGCTTCCTGGGTACCACCATCACCCAGGACCTGAAGTGGGAGCCCACCATCACCTCCGTCATCAAGAAAGCCCAGCAGAGGATGTACTTCCTGAGGCAGCTGAAGAAATTCAACCTGCCAACACGGACGATGATGCAGTTCTACACTGCAATCATCGAGTCCATCCTCACCTCCTCCATCACAGTGTGGTATGCTGGAGCCACTATCAGGGACAAACAGAGACTGCAGCGTGTTGTGCGCTCTGCTGAGAAGGTGATTGGCTGCAGACTCCCATCTCTGCAGGACCTGCACACCTCCAGGACATTGCGGCGTGCAGCTCGTATCTCAGCTGACCCTTCTCACCCTGGACACAGTCTGTTTGACCTGCTCCCCTCAGGCAGGAGGCTCCGGTCCATTCGCACCAGAACCTCTCGCCATAAGAACAGCTTCTTCCCCTCTGCTGTTGGACACATGAACAATAACCATATGACTGTTCCCGCCACTAACACATGACCCTACGCTGTGTCACTGCATCATTCCATGTTTGGCACTGATCACCACCTGCACTCATGTATATATCTTTCTACGCAGCACTTTTAATTCTTATTCTCATGTATATATCTTTCTACGCAGCACTCTTAATTCTTATTCTCATGTATATATCTCATGTATATATCTCATGTATATCTCATGCACATATCTTTCTACGTAGCACTTTTAATTCTTATTCTTACTTTTATTTTTTACTTTTATTTTTTCATGTCTATTTAAGCGCAATTTATGACACTATGTTTGCACTGAAGCACCGCAGCAATTTCCTAATGTTGTAAACCTGCTCAACATTTGGCAATAAACCCCCTTTCCTTTCCTTCCTTCCTTTCCTTCCTTTCCTTCCTTTCTACCATCCACATTACACCAGGGACAGTGCTTGCTTTGAGGCCATCTTCACCCCACCAGGGCCTCTGCTGCTCGTTGATGCCATCCACATTACACCTGGGCCTGTGGTGCTGACCGATATCATGCACATTTCACCAGGGCCAGTGGTGTTGGCTAAGGTCATTCACATTACACCAGGGCCTTTGCTACTGGCTTAGGACATTTACATTACACCAGGGTGTGGTCATGGCTGAGGCCAACTACATATCACCAGGGCCTGTATTGGTGCCTGATCCCATCGACAATATACAAAGGCCTGTTCTTCTGGCTGATGCCATCCACATTAAACCAGGGCCAGTGCTCCTTGTGAGGCCATCTTCACAACACCAGGGCCTTTGTTGCTGGCTGAGGCCATCCTCATTTCACCACGGCCTGCGTTGCTTGGTCATGCCATCCACATTACACCTGGGCCTGTGGTGCTGAACGATATCATGCACATTTCCCAGGGCCAGTGGTGTTGGCTAAGGTCATTCACATTACACCAGGGCCTTTGCTACTGGCTTAGGACATTTACATTACACCAGGGTGTGGTCATGGCTGAGGCCAACTACATATCACCAAGGCCTGTATTGGTGCCTGATCCCATCGACAATATACAAAGGCCTGTGCTATTGGCTGATGCCATCCACATTAAACCAGGGCCAGTGCTCCCTGTGAGTCCATCTTCAAAAAAACAGGGCCTTTGTTGCTGGCTGAGGCCATCCTCATTTCACCAGGGCCTGCGTTGCTTGGTCATGCCATCCACATTACACCAGGGACTGTGCTACTGGGTGAGGCCAACTACATTTCACCAGTGCTTGTGTTGCTGGCTGACGACATCCACAATACACAAGGGCATGTGATACTGGCTGATGCCATCCACATTACACCAGGGGCAGTGGTGTTGGCTAAGGCCATTCACATTACACCAGGGCCAGTGGTGCTGACCAATACCATCCATATTTCACCAGGGACAGTGTTGTTAGATGAGGCCTTCCACATTTCACAAGGGACTGCATTGCTGGCTCATGCCATCCACATAACAACAGGGCCTGTGCTACTTGCTGAGGCCATCTACATTTCACCAGGGCCTGTGCTAGTCGTTGATGACATCCACATTATGCCAGCGCAAGTGGTGCCGTCCAAAACCATCCATATTTCACCACGGCCAGTGTTGTTGGATGAGGCCATCCACATTACACCACTGGGCCTGTGGTGCTGACCGATATCATGCACATTTCCCAGGGCCAGTGGTGTTGGCTAAGGCCATTCACATTACACCAGAGACAGTGCTTCCTGTGAGGCCATCTTAACCAAACCAGGGACTGTGCTTTTGGCTGAGGCCATCCGCATTACATCAGGGCCTTTGATGCCGACTTCTACCATCCACATTACACCAGGGACAGTGCTTGCTTTGAGGCCATCTTCACCCCACCAGGGCCTCTGCTGCTCGTTGATGCCATCCACATTACGCCTGGGCCTGTGGTGCTGACCGATATCATGCACATTTCACCAGGGCCAGTGGTGTTGGCAAAGGTCATTCACATTACACCAGGGCCTTTGCTACTGGCTTAGGACATTTACATTACACCAGGGTGTGGGGCCAGTGGTGTTGGCTAAGGTCATTCACATTACACCAGGGCCTTTGCTACTGGCTTAGGACATTTAGATTACACCAGGGTGTGGTCATGGCTTAGGCCAACTACATATCACCAGGGCCTGTATTGGTGCCTGATCCCATCCACAATATACAAAGGCCTGTGCTACTGCCTGATGCCATCCACATTAAACCAGGGCCAGTACTCCCTGTGAGGCCATCTTCACAAAACAAGGGCCTGCATTGCTGGCTCATGCCATCCACATAACAACAGGGCCTGTGCTACTGGCTGAGGCCAACTACATTTCACCAAGGCCTGTGCTAGTCGTTGATGCCATCCACATTATACCAGCGCAAGTGGTGCTGTCCAAAACCATCCACATTTCACCACGGCCAGTGTTCTTGGATGAGGCCATCCACATTACACCTGGGCCTGTGGTGCTGATCGATATCATGCACATTTCCCAGGGCCAGTGGTGTTGGCTAAGGCCATTCACATTACACCAGAGACAGTGCTTCCTGTGAGGCCATCTTAACCAAACCAGGGACTGTGCTTTTGGCTGAGGCCATCCGCATTACATCAGGGCCTTTGATGCCGACTTCTACCATCCACATTACACCAGGGACAGTGCTTGCTTTGAGGCCATCTTCACCGCACCAGGGCCTCTGCTGCTCGTTGATGCCATCCACATTACGCCTGGGCCTGTGGTGCTGACCGATATCATGCACATTTCACCAGGGCCAGTGGTGTTGGCTAAGGTCATTCACATTACACCAGGGCCTTTGCTACTGGCTTAGGACATTTACATTACACCAGGGTGTGGTCATGGCTGAGGCCAACTACATATCACCAGGGCCTGTATTGGTGCCTGATCCCATCCACAATATACAAAGGCCTGTGCTACTGGCTGATGCCATCCACATTAAACCAGGTCCAGTGCTCCCTGTGAGGCCATCTTCACAAAACCAGGGCCTTTGTTGCTGGCTGAGGCCATCCTCATTTCACCAGGGCCTGCGTTGCTTGGTCATGCCATCCACATTACACCACGGACTGTGCTACTGGGTGAGGCCAACTACATTTCACCAGTGCTTGTGTTGCTGGCTGACGACATCCAGAATACACAAGGGCATGTGATACTGGCTGATGCCATCAACATTACACCAGGGGCAGTGGTGTTGGCTAATGCCATTAACATTACACCAGGGCCAGTGGTGCTGACCAATACCATCCATATTTCACCAGGGAGAGTGTTGTTAGATGAGGCCATCCACATTTCACAAGGGCCTGCATTGCTGGCTCATGCCATCCACATAACAACAGGGCCTGTGCTACTGGCTGAGGCCAACTACATTTCACCAGGGCCTGTGCTAGTCGTTGATGCCATCCACATTATACCAGTGCAAGTGGTGCTGTCCAAAACCATCCACATTTCACCAAGGCCAGTGTTGTTGGATGAGGCCATCCACATTACACCTGGGCCTGTGGTGCTGACCGATATCATGCACATTTCCAAGGGCCAGTGGTGTTGGCTAAGGTCATTCACATTACACCAGGGCCTTTGCTACTGGCTTAGGACATTTACATTACACCAGGGTGTGGGGCCAGTGGTGTTGGCTAAGGTCATTCACATTACACCAGGGCCTTTGCTACTGGCTTAGGACATTTACATTACACCAGGGTGTGGTCATGGCTTCGGCCAACTACATATCACCAGGGCCTGTATTGGTGCCTGATGCCATCGACAATATACAAAGGCCTGTGCTACTGCCTGATGCCATCCACATTAAACCAGGGCCAGTGCTCCCTGTGAGGCCATCTTCACAACACCAGGGCCTTTGTTGCTGGCTGAGGCCATCCACATTACACCTGGGCCTGTGGTGCTGACCGATATCATGCACATTTCCCAGGGCCAGTGGTGTTGGCTAAGGCCATTCACATTACACCAGAGACAGTGGTGCTGACCAATACCATCCACATTTCACCACGGAAAAGTGTTGTTGGATGAGGCCATCCAGATTACACCTGGGCCTGTGGTGGTGACCGATATCATGCACATTTCGCAGGGCCAGTGGTGTTGGCTAAGTCTATTCACATTACACGTGAGAAGGTGCTTCCTGTGAGGCCATCTTAACAAAACCAGGGCCTGTGCTACTGGCTGAGGACAACTACATTTCACCAGGGCCTGTGCTAGTCATTGATGCCATCCACATTATACCAGCGCAAGTGGTGCTGTCCAAAACCATCCACATTTCACCACGGCCAGTGTTGTTGGATGAGGCCATCCACATTTCACAAGGGCCTGCATTGCTGGCTCATGCCATCCACATAACAACAGGGCCTGTGCTACTGGCTGAGGCCAACTACATTTCACAAGGGCCTGTGCTAGTCGTTGATGCCATCCACATTATACCAGCGCAAGTGGTGCTGTCCAAAACCATCCATATTTCACCACGGCCAGTGTTGTTGGATGAGGCCATCCACATTACACCACTGGGCCTTTGGTGCTGACTGATATCATGCACATTTCACCAGGGCCAGTGGTGTTGGCTAAGGTCATTCACATTACACCAGGGCCTTTGCTACTGGCTTAGGACATTTACATTACACCAGGGTGTGGTCATGGCTGAGGCCAACTACATATCACCAGGGCCTGTATTGGTGCCTGTTCCCATCGACAATATACAAAGGCCTGTGCTACTGCCTTATGCCATCCACATTAACACAGGGCCAGTGCTCCTTGTGAGGCCATCTTGCCAAACACCACGGCCTTTGTTGCTGACTGAGGCCATCCTCATTTCACCAGGGCCTGTGTTGCTTGGTCATGCCATCCACATTACACCTGAACATTCCGGAACTCTGACCATTCCGGAATTCCGAACATTCCGGAACCTTGGTGCATTCCGGAATTCCGAACATTCCGGAACCTTGGTGCATTCCGGAATTCCGAATATTCCGGAACCTTGGTGCATTCCGGAACTCTGAACATTCCGGAATTCCGAACATTCCGGAACCTTGGTGCATTCCGGAACCTTGGTGCATTCCGGAATTCTGAACATTCCGGAACCTTGGTGCATTCCGGAACTCTGAACATTCCGGAACCTTGGTGGATTCCGGAACTCTGAACATTCCGGAACTCTGAACATTCCGGAACCTTGGTGCATTCCGGAACTCTGAACATTCCGGAATTCCGAACATTCCGGAACCTTGGTGCATTGCGGAACTCTGAACATTCCGGAATTCCGAACATTCCGGAACCTTGGTGGATTCCGGAACTCTGAACATTCCGGAATCTTGGTGGATTCCGGAACTCTGAACATCCCGGAATTCCGAACATTCCGGAACCTTGGTGCATTCCGGAACTCTGAACATTCCGGAATTCCGAACATTCCGGAACCTTGTTGCATTCCGGAACTCTGAACATTCCGGAACCTTGGTGCATTCCGGAATTCCGAACATTCCGGAACCTTGGTGCATTCCGGAACTCTGAACATTCCGGAATTCCGAACATTCCGGAACCTTGGTGCATTCCGGAACTCTGAACATTCCGGAACTCTGAACATTCCGGAATTCCGAACATTCCGGAACCTTGGTGCATTCCGGAATTCCGAACATTCCGGAACTCTGAACATTCCGGAATTCCGAACATTCCGGAACCTTGGTGCATTCCGGAATTCCGAACATTCCGGAACCTTGGTGCATTCCGGAACTCTGAACATTCCGGAACTCTGAACATTCCGGAATTCCGAACATTCCGGAACCTTGGTGCATTCCGGAATTCCGAACATTCCGGAACCTTGGTGCATTCCGGAATTCCGAACATTCCGGAACCTTGGTGCATTCCGGAACTCTGAACATTCCGGAATTCCGAACATTCCGGAACCTTGGTGCATTCCGGAACTCTGAACATTCCGGAATTCCGAACATTCCGGAACCTTGGTGCATTCCGGAATTCTGAACATTCCGGAACCTTGGTTCATTCCGGAACTCTGAACATTCCGGAACCTTGGTGCATTCCGGATCTCTGAACATTCCGGAATTCCGAACATTCCGGAACCTTGGTGCATTCCGGAATTCCGAACATTCCGGAACCTTGGTGCATTCCGGAACTCTGAACATTCCGGAATTCCGAACATTCCGGAACCTTGGTGCATTCCGGAATTCCGAACATTCCGGAACCTTGGTGCATTCCGGAACTCTGAACATTCCGGAATTCCGAACATTCCGGAACCTTGGTGCATTCCGGAATTCCGAACATTCCGGAACCTTGGTACATTCCGGAATTCCGAACATTCCGGAACCTTGGTGCATTCCGGAATTCCGAACATTCCGGAACCTTGGTGCATTCCGGAACTCTGAACATTCCGGAACTCTGAACATTCCGGAATTCCGAACATTCCGGAACCTTGGTGCATTCCGGAACTCTGAACATTCCGGAACCTTGGTGCATTCCGGAACTCTGAACATTCTGGAACCTTGCTGCATTCCGGAACTCTGAACATTCCGGAATTCCGAACATTCCGGAACCTTGGTGCATTCCGAAACTCTGAACATTCCGGAATTCCGAACATTCCGGAACCTTGGTGCATTCCGGAATTCCGAACATTCCGGAACCTTGGTGCATTCCGGAACTCTGAACATTCCGGAACCTTGGTGGATTCCGGAACTCTGAACATTCCGGAACTCTGAACATTCCGGAACCTTGGTGCATTCCGGAACTCTGAACATTCCGGAATTCCGAACATTCCGGAACCTTGGTGCATTCCGGAATTCCGAACTTTCCGGAACTCTGAACATTCCGGAATTCCGAACATTCCGGAACCTTGGTGCATTCCGGAACTCTGAACATTCCGGAACCTTGGTGGATTCCGGAACTCTGAACATTCCGGAACTCTGAACATTCCGGAACCTTGGTGCATTCCGGAACTCTGAACATTCTTGAATTCCGAACATTCCGGAATTCCGAACATTCCGGAACCTTGGTGCATTCCGGAACTCTGAACATTCCGGAACTCTGAACATTCCGGAACCTTGGTGCATTCCGGAACTCTGAACATTCTTGAATTCCGAACATTCCGGAATTCCGAACATTCCGGAACCTTGGTGCATTCCGGAACTCTGAACATTCCGGAACTCTGAACATTCCGGAACCTTGGTGCATTCCGGAACTCTGAACATTCCGGAATTCCGAAAATTCCGGAACCTTGGTGCATTCCGGAATTCTGAACATTCCGGAACCTTGGTTCATTCCGGAACTCTGAACATTCCGGAACCTTGGTGCATTCCGGATCTCTGAAAATTCCGGAATTCCGAACATTCCGGAACCTTGGTGCATTCCGGAACTCTGAACATTCCGGAACCATGGTGCATTCCGGAATTCCGAACATTCCGGAACCTTGGTGCATTCCGGAACTCTGAACATTCCGGAATTCCGAACATTCCGGAACCTTGGTGCATTCCGGAACTCTGAACATTCCGGAACCTCGGTACATTCCGGAATTCCGAATATTCCGGAACCTTGGTGCATTCCGGAACTCTGAACATTCCGGAACCTTGGTGCATTCCGGAACTCTGAACATTCCGGAACCTTGGTGGATTCCGGAACTCTGAACATTCCGGAACTCTGAACATTCCGGAACCTTGGTGCATTCCGGAACTCTGAACATTCCGGAATTCCGAACATTCCGGAACCTTTGTGCATTCCGGAACTCTGAACATTCCGGAACCTTTGTGCATTCTGGAACCTTGGTGCATTCCGGAACTCTGAACATTCCGGAATTCCGAACATTCCGGAACCTTTGTGCATTCCAGAACTCTGAACATTCCGGAACTCTGACCATTCCGGAATTCCGAACATTCCGGAACCTTGGTGCATTCCGGAATTCCGAACATTCCGGAACCTTGGTGCATTCCGGAATTCCGAATATTCCGGAACCTTGGTGCATTCCGGAACTCTGAACATTCCGGAATTCCGAACATTCCGGAACCTTGGTGCATTCCGGAACTCTGAACATTCCGGAACCTTGGTGCATTCCGGAACTCTGAACATTCCGGAATTCCGAACATTCCGGAACCTTGGTGCATTCCGGAATTCCGAACAATCCGGAACCTTGGTGCATTCCGGAACTCTGAACATTCCGGAATTCCGAACATTCCGGAACCTTGGTGCATTCCGGAACTCTGAACATTCCGGAACCATCCACATTACACCAGGGACTGTGCTACTGGGTGAGGCCAACTACATTTCACCAGTGCTTGTGTTGCTGGCTGACGACATCCACAATACACAAGGGCATGTGATACTGGCTAATGCCATCCACATTACACCAGGGGCAGTGGTGTTGGCTAAGGCCATTCACATTACACCAGGGCCAGTGGTGCTGACCAATACCATCCATATTTCACCAGGGACAGTGTTATTAGATGAGGCCATCCACATTTCACAAGGGCCTGCATTGCTGGCTCATGCCATCCACATAACATCAGGGCCTGTGCTACAGGCTGAGGCCAACTACATTTCACCAGGGCCTGTGCTAGTCGTTGATGCCATCCACATTATACCAGCGCAAGTGGTGCTGTCCAAAACCATCCACATTTCACCACGGCCAGTGTTGTTGGATGAGGCCATCCACATTACACCTGGGCCTGTGGTGCTGACCGATATCATGCACATTTCCCAGGGCCAGTGGTGTTGGCTAAGGCCATTCACATTACACCAGAGACAGTGCTTCCTGTGAGGCCATCTTAACCAAACCAGGGACTGTGCTTTTGGCTGAGGCCATCCGCATTACATCAGGGCCTGTGATGCCGACTTCTAAAATCCACATTACACCAGGGACAGTGCTTCCTTTGAGGCCATCTTCACCCCACCAGGGCCTCTGCTGCTCGTTGATGCCATCCACATTATGCCTGGGCCTGTGGTGCTGACCGATATCATGCACATTTCACCAGGGCCAGTGGTGTTGGCTAAGGTCATTCACATTACACCAGGGCCTTTGCTACTGGCTTAGGACATTTACATTACACCAGGGTGTGGTCATGGCTGAGGCCAACTACATATCACCAGGGCCTGTATTGGTGCCTGATCCCATCCACAATATACAAAGGCCTGTGCTACTGGCTGATGCCATCCACATTAAACCAGGGCCAGTGCTCCCTGTGAGGCCATCTTCACCACACCAGGGCCTTTGTTGCTGGCTGAGGCCATCCTCATTTCACCAGGGCTTGCGTTGCTTGGTCATGCCATCCACATTACACCAGGGACTGTTCTACTGGGTGAGTCCAACTACATTTCACCAGTGCTTGTGTTGCTGGCTGACGACATCCACAATACACAAGGGCATGTGATACTGGCTGATGCCATCCACATTACACCAGGGGCAGTGGTGTTGGCTAAGGCCATTCACATTACACCAGGGCCAGTGGTGCTGACCAATACCATCCATATTTCACCAGGGACAGTGTTGTTAGATGAGGCCATCCACATTTCACAAGGGCCTGCATTGCTGGCTGGTGCCATCCACATAACAACAGGGCCTGTGCTACTGGCTGAGGCCAACTACATTTCACCAGGGCCTGTGCTAGTCGTTGATGCCATCCACATTATACCAGCGCAAGTGATGCTGTCCAAAACCATTCACATTTCACCACGGCCAGTGTTGTTGGATGAGGCCATCCACATTACACCACTGGGCCAGTGGTGCTGATCGATATCATGCACATTTCCCAGGGCCAGTGGTGTTGGCTAAGGCCATTCACATTACACCAGAGACAGTGCTTCCTGTGAGGCCATCTTAACCAAACCAGGGACTGTGCTTTTGGCTGAGGCCATCCGCATTACATCAGGGCCTTTGATGCCACTAGAGAAGTGGACATTGCTAAACATCAGCACTCTGAGAAGATGCAGTAGCAGATCTCAGAGAATGACTCTGCCTCTGTGTGGAAAGGTTTTAGGAATATCACAAACTACAAGCCTAAAACCCCCCACTCCACTGACGACTTGCTCTTGGCCAACACCCTCAACGACTTTTACTGCCGTTTTGACGAGCCATCAGGCAGCCTTCACACCTCCAACGGCCCCAACAATAGAGACACTTTGGACACTCATCCCCCCACCTCTCCCCCCTCCATAGAGCCATCACCACCTTCAAACTGTTCACCTACAACACCCCCCTCCTCACCCCACACAAAAGAGGATTTCACACCACCTCCTCCCACCACAACTCTTCATATTCATGAAGCAGATGTGAGGAAGCAGTTTAAGAATCTGAATGCTCGGAAAGCTCCCGGCCCAGACGGTGTGTCTCCTGCCACCCTCAGACACTGTGCAAACGAACATTCCGGAATTCCGAACATTCCGGAACCTTGGTGCATTCCGGAACCTTGGTGCATTCCGGAATTCCGAACATTCCGGAACCTTGGTGCATTCCGGAACTCTGAACATTCCGGAACCTTGGTGGATTCCGGAACTCTGAACATTCCGGAACTCTGAACATTCCGGAACCTTGGTGCATTCCGGAACTCTGAACATTCCGGAATTCCGAACATTCCGGAACCTTGGTGCATTGCGGAACTCTGAACATTCCGGAATTCCGTACATTCCGGAACCTTGGTGCATTCCGGAACTCTGAACATTCCGGAATTCCGAACATTCCGGAACCTTGTTGCATTCCGGAACTCTGAACATTCCGGAACCTTGGTGCATTCCGGAATTCCGAACATTCCGGAACCTTGGTGCATTCCGGAACTCTGAACATTCCGGAATTCCGAACATTCCGGAACCTTGGTGCATTCCGGAACTCTGAACATTCCGGAACTCTGAACATTCCGGAATTCCGAACATTCCGGAACCTTGGTGCATTCCGGAATTCCGAACATTCCGGAACTCTGAACATTCCGGAATTCCGAACATTCCGGAACCTTGGTGCATTCCGGAATTCCGAACATTCCGGAACCTTGGTGCATTCCGGAACTCTGAACATTCCGGAATTCCGAACATTCCGGAACCTTGGTGCATTGCGGAATTCCGAACATTCCGGAACCTTGGTGCATTCCGGAATTCCGAACATTCCGGAACCTTGGTGCATTCCGGAACTCTGAACATTCCGGAATTCCGAACATTCCGGAACCTTGGTGCATTCCGGAACTCTGAACATTCCGGAACTCTGAACATTCCGGAATTCCGAACATTCCGGAACCTTGGTGCATTCCGGAATTCTGAACATTCCGGAACCTTGGTTCATTCCGGAACTCTGAACATTCCGGAACCTTGGTGCATTCCGGATCTCTGAACATTCCGGAATTCCGAACATTCCGGAACCTTGGTGCATTCCGGAATTCCGAACATTCCGGAACCTTGGTGCATTCCGGAACTCTGAACATTCCGGAATTCCGAACATTCCGGAACCTTGGTGGATTCCGGAACTCTGAACATTCCGGAACCTTGGTGCATTCCGGAACTCTGAACATTCCGGAACCTTGGTGGATTCCGGAACTCTGAACATTCCGGAACTCTGAACATTCCGGAACCTTGGTGCATTCCGGAACTCTGAACATTCCGGAATTCCGAACATTCCGGAACCTTGGTGCATTCCGGAATTCCGAACATTCCGGAACCTTGGTACATTCCGGAATTCCGAACATTCCGGAACCTTGGTGCATTCCGGAACTCTGAACATTCCGGAACCTTGGTGGATTCCGGAACTCTGAACATTCCGGAACTCTGAACATTCCGGAACCTTGGTGCATTCCGGAACTCTGAACATTCCGGAATTCCGAACATTCCGGAACCTTGGTGCATTCTGGAATTCCGAACATTCCGGAACTCTGAACATTCCGGAATTCCGAACATTCCGGAACCTTGGTGCATTCCGGAACTCTGAACATTCCGGAACCTTGGTGCATTCCGGAACTCTGAACATTCCGGAACCTTGGTGCATTCCGGAACTCTGAACATTCTTGAATTCCGAACATTCCGGAATTCCGAACATTCCGGAACCTTGGTGCATTCCGGAACTCTGAACATTCCGGAACCTTGGTGCATTCCGGAACTCTGAACATTCCGGAATTCCGAAAATTCCGGAACCTTGGTGCATTCCGGAATTCTGAACATTCCGGAACCTTGGTTCATTCCGGAACTCTGAACATTCCGGAACCTTGGTGCATTCCGGATCTCTGAACATTCCGGAATTCCGAACATTCCGGAACCTTGGTGCATTCCGGAACTCTGAACATTCCGGAACCATGGTGCATTCCGGAATTCCGAACATTCCGGAACCTTGGTGCATTCCGGAACTCTGAACATTCCGGAATTCCGAACATTCCGGAACCTTGGTGCATTCCGGAACTCTGAACGTTCCGGAACCTTGGTACATTCCGGAATTCCGAATATTCCGGAACCTTGGTGCATTCCGGAACTCTGAACATTCCGGAATTCCGAACATTCCGGAACCTTGGTGCATTCCGGAACTCTGAACATTCCGGAACCTTGGTGGATTCCGGAACTCTGAACATTCCGGAACTCTGAACATTCCGGAACCTTGGTGCATTCCGGAACTCTGAACATTCCGGAATTCCGAACATTCCGGAACCTTTGTGCATTCCGGAACTCTGAACATTCCGGAACCTTTGTGCATTCTGGAACCTTGGTGCATTCCGGAACTCTGAACATTCCGGAATTCCGAACATTCCGGAACCTTTGTGCATTCCAGAACTCTGAACATTCCGGAACTCTGACCATTCCGGAATTCCGAACATTCCGGAACCTTGGTGCATTCCGGAACTCTGAACATTCCGGAACCTTGGTGCATTCCGGAATTCCGAACATTCCGGAACTCTGAACATTCCGGAATTCCGAACATTCCGGAACCTTGGTGCATTCCGGAACTCTGAACATTCCGGAACTCTGAACATTCCGGAATTCCGAACATTCTGGAACCTTGGTGCATTCCGGAACTCTGAACATTCCGGAATTCCGAACATTCTGGAACCTTGGTGCATTCCGGAATTCCGAACATTCCGGAACCTTGGTGGATTCCGGAACTCTGAACATTCCGGAACCTTGGTGCATTCCGGAACTCTGAACATTCCGGAACCTTGGTGGATTCCGGAACTCTGAACATTCCGGAACTCTGAACATTCCGGAATTCCGAACATTCCGGAACCTTGGTGCATTCCGGAACTCTGAACATTCCGCAACCTTGGTGCATTCCGGAACTCTGACCATTCCGGAATTCCGAACATTCCGGAACCTTGGTGCATTCCGGAATTCCGAACATTCCGGAACCTTGGTGCATTCCGGAATTCCGAACATTCCGGAACCTTGGTGCATTCCGGAACTCTGAACATTCCGGAACTCTGAACATTCCGGGATTCCGAACATTCCGGAACTCTGAACATTCCGGAATTCCGAACATTCCGGAACCTTGGTGCATTCCGGAATTCCGAACATTCCGGAACCTTGGTGCATTCCGGAATTCCGAACATTCCGGAACCTTGGTGCATTCCGGAACTCTGAACATTCCGGAACTCTGAACATTCCGGAATTCCGAACATTCCGGAACCTTGGTGCATTCCGGAACTCTGAACATTCCGGAATTCCGAACATTCCGGAACCTTGGTGCATTCCGGAATTCCGAACATTCCGGAACCTTGGTGCATTCCGGAACACTGAACATTCAGGATTTCCGAACATTCCGGAACCTTGGTGGATTCCGGAACTCGGAACATTCCGGAACCTTGGTGCATTCCGGAACTCTGAACATTCCGCAACCTTGGTGCATTCCGGAACTCTGAACATTCCGCAACCTTGGTGCATTCCGGAACTCTGACCATTCCGGAATTCCGAACATTCCGGAACCTTGGTGCATTCCGGAATTCCGAACATTCCGGAACCTTGGTGCATTCCGGAACACTGAACATTCCGGAACTCTGAACATTCCGGAATTCCGAACATTCCGGAACCTTGGTGCATTCCGGAACTCTGAACATTCCGGAATTCCGAACATTCCGGAACCTTGGTGCATTCCGGAATTCCGAACAATCCGGAACCTTGGTGCATTCCGGAACTCTGAACATTCCGGAACCTTGGTGCATTCCGGAATTCCGAACATTCCGGAACCTTGGTGCATTCCGGAACTCTGAACATTCCGGAATTCCGAACATTCCGGAACCTTGGTGCATTCCGGAATTCCGAACAATCCGGAACCTTGGTGCATTCCGGAACTCCGAACATTCCGGAATTCCGAACATTCCGGAACCTTGGTGCATTCCGGAACTCTGAACATTCCGGAACCTTGGTGCATTCCGGAATTCCGAACATTCCGGAACTCTGAACATTCCGGAATTCCGAACATTCCGGAACCTTGGTGCATTCCGGAACTCTGAACATTCCGGAACTCCGAACATTCCGGAACCTTGGTGCATTCCGGAATTCCGAACATTCCGGAACCTTGGTGCATTCCGGAACTCTGAACATTCCGGAATTCCGAACATTCCGGAACCTTGGTGCATTCCGGAATTCCGAACATTCCGGAACCTTGGTGCATTCCGGAACTCTGAACATTCCGGAACCTTGGTGCATTCCGGAACTCTGAACATTCCGGAACCTTGGTGGATTCCGGAACTCTGAACATTCCGGAATTCCGAACATTCCGGAACCTTGGTGCATTCCGGAACTCTGAACATTCCGGAACCTTGGTGCATTCCGGAATTCCGAACATTCCGGAACCTTGGTGCATTCCGGAACTCTGAACATTCCGGAACTCTGAACATTCCGGAATTCCGAACATTCCGGAACCTTGGTGCATTCCGGAATTCCGAACATTCCGGAACCTTGGTGCATTCCGGAATTCCGAACATTCCGGAACCTTGGTGCATTCCGGAACTCTGAACATTCCGGAATTCCGAACATTCCGGAACCTTCGTGCATTCCGGAATTCCGAACATTCCGGAACCTTGGTGCATTCCGGAACTCTGAACATTCCGGAATTCCGAACATTCCGGAACCTTGGTGGATTCCGGAACTCTGAACATTCCGGAACTCTGAACATTCCGGAACCTTGGTGCATTCCGGAACTCTGAACATTCCGGAATTCCGAACATTCCGGAACCTTGGTGCATTCCGGAATTCCGAACATTCCGGAACCTTGGTACATTCCGGAATTCCGAACATTCCGGAACCTTGGTGCATTCCGGAACTCTGAACATTCCGGAATTCCGAACATTCCGGAACCTTGGTGCATTCCGGAACTCTGAACATTCCGGAACTCTGAACATTCCGGAATTCCGAACATTCCGGAACCTTGGTGCATTCCGGAATTCCGAACATTCCGGAACCTTGGTGCATTCCGGAACTCTGAAAATTCCGGAACTCTGAACATTCTGGAATTCCGAACATTCTGGAACCTTGGTGCATTCCGGAATTCCGAACATTCCGGAACCTTGGTGCATTCCGGAACTCTGAACATTCCGGAATTCCGAACATTCCGGAACCTTGGTGGATTCCGGAACTCTGAACATTCCGGAACCTTGGTGGATTCCGGAACTCTGAACATTCCGGAACTCTGAACATTCCGGAATTCCGAACATTCCGGAACTCTGAACATTCCGGAATTCCGAACATTCCGGAACCTTGGTGCATTCCGGAATTCCGAACATTCCGGAAACTTGGTGCATTCCGGAATTCCGAACATTCCGGAACCTTGGTGCATTCCGGAACTCTGAACATTCCGGAACTCTGAACATTCCGGAATTCCGAACATTCCGGAACCTTGGTGCATTCCGGAACTCTGAACATTCCGGATTTCCGAACATTCCGGAACCTTGGTGCATTCCGGAATTCCGAACATTCCGGAACCTTGGTGCATTCCGGAACTCTGAACATTCCGGAATTCCGAACATTCCGGAACCTTGGTGGATTCCGGAACTCTGAACATTCCGGAACCTTGGTGCATTCCGGAACTCTGAACATTCCGGAACCTTGGTGGATTCCGGAACTCTGAACATTCCGGAATTCCGAACATTCCGGAACCTTGGTGCATTCCGGAACTCTGAACATTCCGGAACCTTGGTGCATTCCGGAACTCTGAACATTCCGGAACCTTGGTGGATTCCGGAACTCTGAACATTCCGGAACTCTGAACATTCCGGAATTCCGAACATTCCGGAACCTTGGTGCATTCCGGAATTCCGAACATTCCGGAACCTTGGTGCATTCCGGAATTCCGAACATTCCGGAACCTTGGTGGATTCCGGAACTCTGAACATTACGGAACCTTGGTGCATTCCGGAACTCTGAACATTCCGGAATTCCGAACATTCCGGAACCTTGGTGCATTCCGGAACTCTGAACATTCCGGAACTCTGAACATTCCGGAATTCCGAACATTCCGGAACCTTGGTGGATTCCGGAACTCTGAACATTCCGGAACCTTGGTGCATTCCGGAACTCTGAACATTCCGGAACCTTGGTGGATTCCGGAACTCTGAACATTCCGGAACTCTGAACATTCCGGAATTCCGAACATTCCGGAACCTTGGTGCATTCCGGAATTCCGAACATTCCGGAACCTTGGTGCATTCCGGAACTCTGAACATTCCGGAATTCCGAACATTCCGGAACCTTGGTGCATTCCGGAACTCTGAACATTCCGGAATTCCGAACATTCCGGAACCTTGGTGCATTCCGGAACTCTGAACATTCCGGAACTCTGAACATTCCGGAATTCCGAACATTCCGGAACCTTGGTGCATTCCGGAATTCCGAACATTCCGGAACCTTGGTGCATTCCGGAACTCTGAACATTCCGGAATTCCGAACATTCCGGAACCTTGGTGCATTCCGGAACTCTGAACATTCCGGAACTCTGAACATTCCGGAATTCCGAACATTCCGGAACCTTGGTGCATTCCGGAACTCTGAACATTCCGGATTTCCGAACATTCCGGAACCTTGGTGCATTCCGGAATTCCGAACATTCCGGAACCTTGGTGCATTCCGGAACTCTGAACATTCCGGAATTCCGAACATTCCGGAACCTTGGTGGATTCCGGAACTCTGAACATTCCGGAACCTTGGTGCATTCCGGAACTCTGAACATTCCGGAACCTTGGTGGATTCCGGAACTCTGAACATTCCGGAACTCTGAACATTCCGGAATTCCGAACATTCCGGAACTCTGAACATTCCGGAATTCCGAACATTCCGGAACCTTGGTGCATTCCGGAATTCCGAACATTCCGGAAACTTGGTGCATTCCGGAATTCCGAACATTCCGGAACCTTGGTGCATTCCGGAACTCTGAACATTCCGGAACTCTGAACATTCCGGAATTCCGAACATTCCGGAACCTTGGTGCATTCCGGAACTCTGAACATTCCGGATTTCCGAACATTCCGGAACCTTGGTGCATTCCGGAATTCCGAACATTCCGGAACCTTGGTGCATTCCGGAACTCTGAACATTCCGGAACCTTGGTGCATTCCGGAACTCTGAACATTCCGGAACCTTGGTGGATTCCGGAACTCTGAACATTCCGGAACTCTGAACATTCCGGAATTCCGAACATTCCGGAACCTTGGTGCATTCCGGAATTCCGAACATTCCGGAACCTTGGTGCATTCCGGAACTCTGAACATTCCGGAATTCCGAACATTCCGGAACCTTGGTGCATTCCGGAACTCTGAACATTCCGGAACCTTGGTGCATTCCGGAACTCTGAACATTCCGGAACCTTGGTGGATTCCGGAACTCTGAACATTCCGGAACTCTGAACATTCCGGAATTCCGAACATTCCGGAACCTTGGTGCATTCCGGAATTCCGAACATTCCGGAACCTTGGTGCATTCCGGAATTCCGAACATTCCGGAACCTTGGTGGATTCCGGAACTCTGAACATTACGGAACCTTGGTGCATTCCGGAACTCTGAACATTCCGGAATTCCGAACATTCCGGAACCTTGGTGCATTCCGGAACTCTGAACATTCCGGAACTCTGAACATTCCGGAATTCCGAACATTCCGGAACCTTGGTGGATTCCGGAACTCTGAACATTCCGGAACCTTGGTGCATTCCGGAACTCTGAACATTCCGGAACCTTGGTGGATTCCGGAACTCTGAACATTCCGGAACTCTGAACATTCCGGAATTCCGAACATTCCGGAACCTTGGTGCATTCCGGAATTCCGAACATTCCGGAACCTTGGTGCATTCCGGAACTCTGAACATTCCGGAATTCCGAACATTCCGGAACCTTGGTGCATTCCGGAACTCTGAACATTCCGGAATTCCGAACATTCCGGAACCTTGGTGCATTCCGGAACTCTGAACATTCCGGAACTCTGAACATTCCGGAATTCCGAACATTCCGGAACCTTGGTGCATTCCGGAATTCCGAACATTCCGGAACCTTGGTGCATTCCGGAACTCTGAACATTCCGGAATTCCGAACATTCCGGAACCTTGGTGCATTCCGGAACTCTGAACATTCCGGAACTCTGAACATTCCGGAATTCCGAACATTCCGGAACCTTGGTGCATTCCGGAACTCTGAACATTCCGGATTTCCGAACATTCCGGAACCTTGGTGCATTCCGGAATTCCGAACATTCCGGAACCTTGGTGCATTCCGGAACTCTGAACATTCCGGAATTCCGAACATTCCGGAACCTTGGTGGATTCCGGAACTCTGAACATTCCGGAACCTTGGTGCATTCCGGAACTCTGAACATTCCGGAACCTTGGTGGATTCCGGAACTCTGAACATTCCGGAACTCTGAACATTCCGGAATTCCGAACATTCCGGAACCTTGGTGCATTCCGGAATTCCGAACATTCCGGAACCTTGGTGCATTCCGGAACTCTGAACATTCCGGAATTCCGAACATTCCGGAACCTTGGTGCATTCCGGAACTCTGAACATTCCGGAACCTTGGTGCATTCCGGAACTCTGAACATTCCGGAACCTTGGTGGATTCCGGAACTCTGAACATTCCGGAACTCTGAACATTCCGGAATTCCGAACATTCCGGAACCTTGGTGCATTCCGGAATTCCGAACATTCCGGAACCTTGGTGCATTCCGGAATTCCGAACATTCCGGAACCTTGGTGGATTCCGGAACTCTGAACATTACGGAACCTTGGTGCATTCCGGAACTCTGAACATTCCGGAATTCCGAACATTCCGGAACCTTGGTGCATTCCGGAACTCTGAACATTCCGGAACTCTGAACATTCCGGAATTCCGAACATTCCGGAACCTTGGTGGATTCCGGAACTCTGAACATTCCGGAACCTTGGTGCATTCCGGAACTCTGAACATTCCGGAACCTTGGTGGATTCCGGAACTCTGAACATTCCGGAACTCTGAACATTCCGGAATTCCGAACATTCCGGAACCTTGGTGCATTCCGGAATTCCGAACATTCCGGAACCTTGGTGCATTCCGGAATTCCGAACATTCCGGAACCTTGGTGCATTCCGGAACTCTGAACATTCCGGAATTCCGAACATTCCGGAACCTTGGTGCATTCCGGAACTCTGAACATTCCGGAATTCCGAACATTCCGGAACCTTGGTGCATTCCGGAACTCTGAACATTCCGGAACTCTGAACATTCCGGAATTCCGAACATTCCGGAACCTTGGTGCATTCCGGAATTCCGAACATTCCGGAACCTTGGTGCATTCCGGAACTCTGAACATTCCGGAATTCCGAACATTCCGGAACCTTGGTGCATTCCGGAACTCTGAACATTCCGGAACTCTGAACATTCCGGAATTCCGAACATTCCGGAACCTTGGTGCATTCCGGAATTCCGAACATTCCGGAACCTTGGTGCATTCCGGAATTCCGAACATTCCGGAACTCTGAACATTCCGGAATTCCGAACATTCCGGAACCTTGGTGGATTCCGGAACTCTGAACATTCCGGAACCTTGGTGCATTCCGGAACTCTGAACATTCCGGAATTCCGAACATTCCGGAACCTTGGTGCATTCCGGAATTCCGAACATTCCGGAACCTTCGTGCATTCCGGAACTCTGAACATTCCGGAACCTTGGTGGATTCCGGAACTCTGAACATTCCGGAACTCTGAACATTCCGCAGCCTTGGTGCATTCCGGAACTCTGACCATTCCGGAATACCGAACATTCCGGAACCTTGGTGCATTCCGCAATTCCGAACATTCCGGAACCTTGGTGCATTCCGGAATTCCGAACATTCCGGAACCTTGGTGCATTCCGGAACTCTGAACATTCCGGAACTCTGAACATTCCGGAATTCCGAACATTCCGGAACCTTGGTGCATTCCGGAATTCCGAACATTCCGGAACCTTGGTGCATTCCGGAACTCCGAACATTCCGGAATTCCGAACATTCCGGAACCTTGGTGCATTCCGGAATTCCGAACATTCCGGAATTCCGAACATTCCGGAACCTTGGTGCATTCCGGAATTCCGAACATTCCGGAACTCTGAACATTCCGGAATTCCGAACATTCCGGAACCTTGGTGGATTCCGGAACTCTGAACATTCCGGAACTCTGAACATTCCGGAACCTTGGTGCATTCCGGAACTCTGAACATTCCGGAATTCCGAACATTCCGGAACCTTGGTGCATTCCGGAATTCCGAACATTCCGGAACCTTGGTACATTCCGGAATTCCGAACATTCCGGAACCTTGGTGCATTCCGGAACTCTGAACATTCCGGAATTCCGAACATTCCGGAACCTTGGTGCATTCCGGAACTCTGAACATTCCGGAACTCTGAACATTCCGGAATTCCGAACATTCCGGAACCTTGGTGCATTCCGGAATTCCGAACATTCCGGAACCTTGGTGCATTCCGGAACTCTGAAAATTCCGGAACTCTGAACATTCTGGAATTCCGAACATTCTGGAACCTTGGTGCATTCCGGAATTCCGAACATTCCGGAACCTTGGTGCATTCCGGAACTCTGAACATTCCGGAATTCCGAACATTCCGGAACCTTGGTGGATTCCGGAACTCTGAACATTCCGGAACCTTGGTGGATTCCGGAACTCTGAACATTCCGGAACTCTGAACATTCCGGAATTCCGAACATTCCGGAACTCTGAACATTCCGGAATTCCGAACATTCCGGAACCTTGGTGCATTCCGGAATTCCGAACATTCCGGAAACTTGGTGCATTCCGGAATTCCGAACATTCCGGAACCTTGGTGCATTCCGGAACTCTGAACATTCCGGAACTCTGAACATTCCGGAATTCCGAACATTCCGGAACCTTGGTGCATTCCGGAACTCTGAACATTCCGGATTTCCGAACATTCCGGAACCTTGGTGCATTCCGGAATTCCGAACATTCCGGAACCTTGGTGCATTCCGGAACTCTGAACATTCCGGAATTCCGAACATTCCGGAACCTTGGTGGATTCCGGAACTCTGAACATTCCGGAACCTTGGTGCATTCCGGAACTCTGAACATTCCGGAACCTTGGTGGATTCCGGAACTCTGAACATTCCGGAATTCCGAACATTCCGGAACCTGGGTGCATTCCGGAACTCTGAACATTCCGGAACCTTGGTGCATTCCGGAACTCTGAACATTCCGGAACCTTGGTGGATTCCGGAACTCTGAACATTCCGGAACTCTGAACATTCCGGAATTCCGAACATTCCGGAACCTTGGTGCATTCCGGAATTCCGAACATTCCGGAACCTTGGTGCATTCCGGAATTCCGAACATTCCGGAACCTTGGTGGATTCCGGAACTCTGAACATTACGGAACCTTGGTGCATTCCGGAACTCTGAACATTCCGGAATTCCGAACATTCCGGAACCTTGGTGCATTCCGGAACTCTGAACATTCCGGAACTCTGAACATTCCGGAATTCCGAACATTCCGGAACCTTGGTGGATTCCGGAACTCTGAACATTCCGGAACCTTGGTGCATTCCGGAACTCTGAACATTCCGGAACCTTGGTGGATTCCGGAACTCTGAACATTCCGGAACTCTGAACATTCCGGAATTCCGAACATTCCGGAACCTTGGTGCATTCCGGAATTCCGAACATTCCGGAACCTTGGTGCATTCCGGAACTCTGAACATTCCGGAATTCCGAACATTCCGGAACCTTGGTGCATTCCGGAACTCTGAACATTCCGGAATTCCGAACATTCCGGAACCTTGGTGCATTCCGGAACTCTGAACATTCCGGAACTCTGAACATTCCGGAATTCCGAACATTCCGGAACCTTGGTGCATTCCGGAATTCCGAACATTCCGGAACCTTGGTGCATTCCGGAACTCTGAACATTCCGGAATTCCGAACATTCCGGAACCTTGGTGCATTCCGGAACTCTGAACATTCCGGAACTCTGAACATTCCGGAATTCCGAACATTCCGGAACCTTGGTGCATTCCGGAACTCTGAACATTCCGGATTTCCGAACATTCCGGAACCTTGGTGCATTCCGGAATTCCGAACATTCCGGAACCTTGGTGCATTCCGGAACTCTGAACATTCCGGAATTCCGAACATTCCGGAACCTTGGTGGATTCCGGAACTCTGAACATTCCGGAACCTTGGTGCATTCCGGAACTCTGAACATTCCGGAACCTTGGTGGATTCCGGAACTCTGAACATTCCGGAACTCTGAACATTCCGGAATTCCGAACATTCCGGAACTCTGAACATTCCGGAATTCCGAACATTCCGGAACCTTGGTGCATTCCGGAATTCCGAACATTCCGGAAACTTGGTGCATTCCGGAATTCCGAACATTCCGGAACCTTGGTGCATTCCGGAACTCTGAACATTCCGGAACTCTGAACATTCCGGAATTCCGAACATTCCGGAACCTTGGTGCATTCCGGAACTCTGAACATTCCGGATTTCCGAACATTCCGGAACCTTGGTGCATTCCGGAATTCCGAACATTCCGGAACCTTGGTGCATTCCGGAACTCTGAACATTCCGGAACCTTGGTGCATTCCGGAACTCTGAACATTCCGGAACCTTGGTGGATTCCGGAACTCTGAACATTCCGGAACTCTGAACATTCCGGAATTCCGAACATTCCGGAACCTTGGTGCATTCCGGAATTCCGAACATTCCGGAACCTTGGTGCATTCCGGAACTCTGAACATTCCGGAATTCCGAACATTCCGGAACCTTGGTGCATTCCGGAACTCTGAACATTCCGGAACCTTGGTGCATTCCGGAACTCTGAACATTCCGGAACCTTGGTGGATTCCGGAACTCTGAACATTCCGGAACTCTGAACATTCCGGAATTCCGAACATTCCGGAACCTTGGTGCATTCCGGAATTCCGAACATTCCGGAACCTTGGTGCATTCCGGAATTCCGAACATTCCGGAACCTTGGTGGATTCCGGAACTCTGAACATTACGGAACCTTGGTGCATTCCGGAACTCTGAACATTCCGGAATTCCGAACATTCCGGAACCTTGGTGCATTCCGGAACTCTGAACATTCCGGAACTCTGAACATTCCGGAATTCCGAACATTCCGGAACCTTGGTGGATTCCGGAACTCTGAACATTCCGGAACCTTGGTGCATTCCGGAACTCTGAACATTCCGGAACCTTGGTGGATTCCGGAACTCTGAACATTCCGGAACTCTGAACATTCCGGAATTCCGAACATTCCGGAACCTTGGTGCATTCCGGAATTCCGAACATTCCGGAACCTTGGTGCATTCCGGAACTCTGAACATTCCGGAATTCCGAACATTCCGGAACCTTGGTGCATTCCGGAACTCTGAACATTCCGGAATTCCGAACATTCCGGAACCTTGGTGCATTCCGGAACTCTGAACATTCCGGAACTCTGAACATTCCGGAATTCCGAACATTCCGGAACCTTGGTGCATTCCGGAATTCCGAACATTCCGGAACCTTGGTGCATTCCGGAACTCTGAACATTCCGGAATTCCGAACATTCCGGAACCTTGGTGCATTCCGGAACTCTGAACATTCCGGAACTCTGAACATTCCGGAATTCCGAACATTCCGGAACCTTGGTGCATTCCGGAACTCTGAACATTCCGGATTTCCGAACATTCCGGAACCTTGGTGCATTCCGGAATTCCGAACATTCCGGAACCTTGGTGCATTCCGGAACTCTGAACATTCCGGAATTCCGAACATTCCGGAACCTTGGTGGATTCCGGAACTCTGAACATTCCGGAACCTTGGTGCATTCCGGAACTCTGAACATTCCGGAACCTTGGTGGATTCCGGAACTCTGAACATTCCGGAACTCTGAACATTCCGGAATTCCGAACATTCCGGAACCTTGGTGCATTCCGGAATTCCGAACATTCCGGAACCTTGGTGCATTCCGGAACTCTGAACATTCCGGAATTCCGAACATTCCGGAACCTTGGTGCATTCCGGAACTCTGAACATTCCGGAACCTTGGTGCATTCCGGAACTCTGAACATTCCGGAACCTTGGTGGATTCCGGAACTCTGAACATTCCGGAACTCTGAACATTCCGGAATTCCGAACATTCCGGAACCTTGGTGCATTCCGGAATTCCGAACATTCCGGAACCTTGGTGCATTCCGGAATTCCGAACATTCCGGAACCTTGGTGGATTCCGGAACTCTGAACATTACGGAACCTTGGTGCATTCCGGAACTCTGAACATTCCGGAATTCCGAACATTCCGGAACCTTGGTGCATTCCGGAACTCTGAACATTCCGGAACTCTGAACATTCCGGAATTCCGAACATTCCGGAACCTTGGTGGATTCCGGAACTCTGAACATTCCGGAACCTTGGTGCATTCCGGAACTCTGAACATTCCGGAACCTTGGTGGATTCCGGAACTCTGAACATTCCGGAACTCTGAACATTCCGGAATTCCGAACATTCCGGAACCTTGGTGCATTCCGGAACTCTGAACATTCCGGAATTCCGAACATTCCGGAACCTTGGTGCATTCCGGAACTCTGAACATTCCGGAACTCTGAACATTCCGGAATTCCGAACATTCCGGAACCTTGGTGCATTCCGGAATTCCGAACATTCCGGAATTCCGAACATTCCGGAACCTTGGTGCATTCCGGAATTCCGAACATTCCGGAACCTTGGTGCATTCCGGAACTCTGAACATTCTGGAATTCCGAACATTCCGGAACCTTGGTGCATTCCGGAATTCCGAACATTCCGGAACCTTGGTGCATTCCGGAACTCTGAACATTCCGGAATTCCGAACATTCCGGAACCTTGGTGCATTCCGGAATTCCGAACAATCCGGAACCTTGGTGCATTCCGGAACTCTGAACATTCCGGAATTCCGAACATTCCGGAACCTTGGTGCATTCCGGAATTCCGAACATTCCGGAACTCTGAACATTCCGGAACCTTGGTGCATTCCGGAACTCTGAACATTCCGGAATTCCGAACATTCCGGAACCTTGGTACATTCCGGAATTCCGAACATTCCGGAACCTTGGTGCATTCCGGAATTCCGAACATTCCAGAACCTTGGTGCATTCCGGAACTCCGAACATTCCGGAACTCTGAACATTCCGGAATTCCGAACATTCCGGAACCTTGGTGCATTCCGGAACTCTGAACATTCCGGAACTCTGAACATTCCGGAATTCCGAACATTCCGGAACCTTGGTGCATTCCGGAATTCCGAACATTCCGGAACCTTGGTGCATTCCGGAACTCTGAACATTCCGGAATTCCGAACATTCCGGAACCTTGGTGCATTCCGGAATTCCGAACATTCCGGAACCTTGGTTCATTCCGGAATTCCGAACATTCCGGAATTCCGAACATTCCGGAACCTTGGTGCATTCCGGAATTCCGAACATTCCGGAACTCTGAACATTCCGGAATTCCGAACATTCCGGAACCTTGGTGCATTCCGGAATTCCGAACATTCCGGAACCTTGGTGCATTCCGGAACTCTGAACATTCCGGAACTCTGAACATTCCGGAATTCCGAACATTCCGGAACCTTGGTGCATTCCGGAACTCTGAACATTCCGGAACCTTGGTGCATTCCGGAACTCTGAACATTCCGCAACCTTGGTGCATTCCGGAATTCCGAACATTCCGGAACCTTGGTGCATTCCGGAACTCTGAACATTCCAGAACTCTGAACATTCCGGAATTCCGAACATTCCGGAACCTTGGTGCATTCCGGAATTCCGAACATTCCGGAACCTTGGTGCATTCCGGAACTCTGAACATTCTGGAATTCCGAACATTCCGGAACTCTGAACATTCCGGAATTCCGAACATTCCGGAACCTTGGTGCATTCCGGAACTCTGAACATTCCGGAATTCCGAACATTCCGGAACCTTGATGCATTCCGGAACTCTGAACATTCCGGAACCTTGGTGCATTCCGGAATTCCGAACATTCCAGAACTCTGAACATTCCGGAATTCCGAACATTCTGGAACCTTGGTGCATTCCGGAACTCTGAACATTCTGGAACTCTGAACATTCCGGAATTCCGAACATTCCGGAACCTTGGTGCATTCCGGAATTCCGAACATTCCGGAACCTTGGTGCATTCCGGAACTCTGAACATTCCGGAATTCCGAACATTCCGGAACCTTGGTGCATTCCGGAATTCCGAACATTCCGGAACCTTGGTGCATTCCGGAACTCTGAACATTCCGGAATTCCGAACATTCCGGAACCTTGGTGCATTCCGGAACTCTGAACATTCCGGAATTCCGAACATTCCGGAACCTTGGTGCATTCCGGAATTCCGAACATTCCGGAACCTTGGTGGATTCCGGAACTCTGAACATTCCGGAACCTTGGTGCATTCCGGAACTCTGAACATTCCGGAACCTTGGTGGATTCCGGAACTCTGAACATTCCGGAACTCTGAACATTCCGGAACCTTGGTGCATTCCGGAACTCTGAACATTCCGGAACCTTGGTGCATTCCGGAATTCCGAACATTCCGGAACTCTGAACATTCCGGAATTCCGAACATTCCGGAACCTTGGTGCATTCCGGAACTCTGAACATTCTGGAACTCTGAACATTCCGGAATTCCGAACATTCCGGAACCTTGGTGCATTCCGGAATTCCGAACATTCCGGAACCTTGGTGCATTCCGGAACTCTGAACATTCCGGAATTCCGAACATTCCGGAACCTTGGTGCATTCCGGAATTCCGAACATTCCGGAACTCTGAACATTCCGGAACCTTGGTGCATTCCGGAACTCTGAACATTCCGGAATTCCGAACATTCCGGAACCTTGGTGCATTCCGGAATTCCGAACATTCCGGAACCTTGGTACATTCCGGAATTCCGAACATTCCGGAACCTTGGTGCATTCCGGAATTCCGAACATTCCAGAACCTTGGTGCATTCCGGAACTCTGAACATTCCGGAACTCTGAACATTCCGGAATTCCGAACATTCCGGAACCTTGGTGCATTCCGGAACTCTGAACATTCCGGAATTCCGAACATTCCGGAACCTTGGTGCATTCCGGAATTCCGAACATTCCGGAACCTTGGTGCATTCCGGAACTCTGAACATTCCGGAATTCCGAACATTCCGGAACCTTGGTGCATTCCGGAATTCCGAACATTCCGGAACCTTGGTGCATTCCGGAACTCTGAACATTCCGGAATTCCGAACATTCCGGAACCTTGGTGCATTCCGGAATTCCGAACAATCCGGAACCTTGGTGCATTCCGGAACTCTGAACATTCCGGAATTCCGAACATTCCGGAACCTTGGTGCATTCCGGAATTCCGAACATTCCGGAACTCTGAACATTCCGGAACCTTGGTGCATTCCGGAACTCTGAACATTCCGGAATTCCGAACATTCCGGAACCTTGGTGCATTCCGGAATTCCGAACATTCCGGAACCTTGGTGCATTCCGGAACTCTGAACATTCCGGAATTCCGAACATTCCGGAACCTTGGTGCATTCCGGAATTCCGAACATTCCGGAACCTTGGTGCATTCCGGAACTCTGAACATTCCGGAATTCCGAACATTCCGGAACCTTGGTGCATTCCGGAACTCTGAACATTCCGGAACCTTGGTGCATTCCGGAACTCTGAACATTCCGGAATTCCGAACATTCCGGAACCTTGGTGCATTCCGGAATTCCGAACAATCCGGAACCTTGGTGCATTCCGGAACTCTGAACATTCCGGAATTCCGAACATTCCGGAACCTTGGTGCATTCCGGAATTCCGAACATTCCGGAACCTTGATGCATTCCGGAACTCTGAACATTCCGGAACCTTGGTGCATTCCGGAATTCCGAACATTCCAGAACTCTGAACATTCCGGAATTCCGAACATTCCGGAACCTTGGTGCATTCCGGAACTCTGAACATTCCGGAATTCCGAACATTCCGGAACCTTGGTGCATTCCGGAATTCCGAACATTCCGGAACCTTGGTGCATTCCGGAACTCTGAACATTCCGGAATTCCGAACATTCCGGAACCTTGGTGCATTCCGGAATTCCGAACATTCCGGAACCTTGGTGCATTCCGGAACTCTGAACATTCCGGAATTCCGAACATTCCGGAACCTTGGTGCATTCCGGAATTCCGAACATTCCGGAACCTTGGTGGATTCCGGAACTCTGAACATTCCGGAACCTTGGTGCATTCCGGAACTCTGAACATTCCGGAACCTTGGTGGATTCCGGAACTCTGAACATTCCGGAACTCTGAACATTCCGGAACCTTGGTGCATTCCGGAACTCTGAACATTCCGGAACCTTGGTGCATTCCGGAATTCCGAACATTCCGGAACTCTGAACATTCCGGAATTCCGAACATTCCGGAACCTTGGTGCATTCCGGAACTCTGAACATTCCGGAACCTTGGTGCATTCCGGAATTCCGAACATTCCGGAACTCTGAACATTCCGGAATTCCAAACATTCCGGAACCTTGGTGCATTCCGGAACTCTGAACATTCCGGAACCTTGGTGCATTCCGGAACTCTGAACATTCCGGAATTCCGAACATTCCGGAACCTTGGTGCATTCCGGAATTCCGAACAATCCGGAACCTTGGTGCATTCCGGAACTCTGAACATTCCGGAATTCCGAACATTCCGGAACCTTGGTGCATTCCGGAATTCCGAACATTCCGGAACCTTGGTTCATTCCGGAATTCCGAACATTCCGGAATTCCGAACATTCCGGAACCTTGGTGCATTCCGGAATTCCGAACATTCCGGAACTCTGAACATTCCGGAATTCCGAACATTCCGGAACCTTGGTGCATTCCGGAATTCCGAACATTCCGGAACCTTGGTGGATTCCGGAACTCTGAACATTCCGGAACCTTGGTGCATTCCGGAACTCTGAACATTCCGGAATTCCGAACATTCCGGAACCTTGGTGCATTCCGGAATTCCGAACATTCCGGAACCTTGGTACATTCCGGAATTCCGAACATTCCGGAACCTTGGTGCATTCCGGAATTCCGAACATTCCAGAACCTTGGTGCATTCCGGAACTCTGAACATTCCGGAACTCTGAACATTCCGGAATTCCGAACATTCCGGAACCTTGGTGCATTCCGGAACTCTGAACATTCCGGAATTCCGAACATTCCGGAACCTTGGTGCATTCCGGAATTCCGAACATTCCGGAACCTTGGTGCATTCCGGAACTCTGAACATTCCGGAATTCCGAACATTCCGGAACCTTGGTGCATTCCGGAATTCCGAACAATCCGGAACCTTGGTGCATTCCGGAACTCTGAACATTCCGGAATTCCGAACATTCCGGAACCTTGGTGCATTCCGGAATTCCGAACATTCCGGAACTCTGAACATTCCGGAACCTTGGTGCATTCCGGAACTCTGAACATTCCGGAATTCCGAACATTCCGGAACCTTGGTGCATTCCGGAATTCCGAACATTCCGGAACCTTGGTGCATTCCGGAACTCTGAACATTCCGGAATTCCGAACATTCCGGAACCTTGGTGCATTCCGGAATTCCGAACATTCCGGAACCTTGGTTCATTCCGGAATTCCGAACATTCCGGAATTCCGAACATTCCGGAACCTTGGTGCATTCCGGAATTCCGAACATTCCGGAACTCTGAACATTCCGGAATTCCGAACATTCCGGAACCTTGGTGCATTCCGGAATTCCGAACATTCCGGAACCTTGGTGCATTCCGGAACTCTGAACATTCCGGAACTCTGAACATTCCGGAATTCCGAACATTCCGGAACCTTGGTGCATTCCGGAACTCTGAACATTCCGGAACCTTGGTGCATTCCGGAACTCTGAACATTCCGCAACCTTGGTGCATTCCGGAATTCCGAACATTCCGGAACCTTGGTGCATTCCGGAACTCTGAACATTCCGGAACTCTGAACATTCCGGAATTCCGAACATTCCGGAACCTTGGTGCATTCCGGAATTCCGAACATTCCGGAACCTTGGTGCATTCCGGAACTCTGAACATTCCGGAATTCCGAACATTCCGGAACCTTGGTGGATTCCGGAACTCTGAACATTCCGGAACCTTGGTGCATTCCGGAACTCTGAACATTCCGGAACCTTGGTGGATTCCGGAACTCTGAACATTCCGGAACTCTGAACATTCCGGAATTCCGAACATTCCGGAACCTTGGTGCATTCCGGAATTCCGAACATTCCGGAACCTTGGTGCATTCCGGAACTCTGAACATTCCGGAATTCCGAACATTCCGGAACCTTGGTGCATTCCGGAACTCTGAACATTCCGGAACCTTGGTGCATTCCGGAACTCTGAACATTCCGGAACCTTGGTGGATTCCGGAACTCTGAACATTCCGGAACTCTGAACATTCCGGAATTCCGAACATTCCGGAACCTTGGTGCATTCCGGAATTCCGAACATTCCGGAACCTTGGTGCATTCCGGAATTCCGAACATTCCGGAATTCCGAACATTCCGGAACCTTGGTGCATTCCGGAACTCTGAACATTCCGGAACTCTGAACATTCCGGAATTCCGAACATTCCGGAACCTTGGTGGATTCCGGAACTCTGAACATTCCGGAACCTTGGTGCATTCCGGAACTCTGAACATTCCGGAACCTTGGTGGATTCCGGAACTCTGAACATTCCGGAACTCTGAACATTCCGGAATTCCGAACATTCCGGAACCTTGGTGCATTCCGGAATTCCGAACATTCCGGAACCTTGGTGCATTCCGGAACTCTGAACATTCCGGAATTCCGAACATTCCGGAACCTTGGTGCATTCCGGAACTCTGAACATTCCGGAATTCCGAACATTCCGGAACCTTGGTGCATTCCGGAACTCTGAACATTCCGGAACTCTGAACATTCCGGAATTCCGAACATTCCGGAACCTTGGTGCATTCCGGAATTCCGAACATTCCGGAACCTTGGTGCATTCCGGAACTCTGAACATTCCGGAATTCCGAACATTCCGGAACCTTGGTGCATTCCGGAACTCTGAACATTCCGGAACTCTGAACATTCCGGAATTCCGAACATTCCGGAACCTTGGTGCATTCCGGAATTCCGAACATTCCGGAACCTTGGTGCATTCCGGAATTCCGAACATTCCGGAACTCTGAACATTCCGGAATTCCGAACATTCCGGAACCTTGGTGGATTCCGGAACTCTGAACATTCCGGAACCTTGGTGCATTCCGGAACTCTGAACATTCCGGAATTCCGAACATTCCGGAACCTTGGTGCATTCCGGAATTCCGAACATTCCGGAACCTTCGTGCATTCCGGAACTCTGAACATTCCGGAACCTTGGTGGATTCCGGAACTCTGAACATTCCGGAACTCTGAACATTCCGCAGCCTTGGTGCATTCCGGAACTCTGACCATTCCGGAATACCGAACATTCCGGAACCTTGGTGCATTCCGCAATTCCGAACATTCCGGAACCTTGGTGCATTCCGGAATTCCGAACATTCCGGAACCTTGGTGCATTCCGGAACTCTGAACATTCCGGAACTCTGAACATTCCGGAATTCCGAACATTCCGGAACCTTGGTGCATTCCGGAATTCCGAACATTCCGGAACCTTGGTGCATTCCGGAACTCTGAACATTCCGGAATTCCGAACATTCCGGAACCTTGGTGCATTCCGGAATTCCGAACATTCCGGAATTCCGAACATTCCGGAACCTTGGTGCATTCCGGAATTCCGAACATTCCGGAACTCTGAACATTCCGGAATTCCGAACATTCCGGAACCTTGGTGCATTCCGGAACTCTGAACATTCCGGAACTCTGAACATTCCGGAATTCCGAACATTCCGGAACCTTGGTGCATTCCGGAATTCTGAACATTCCGCAACCTTGGTGCATTCCGGAATTCCGAACATTCCGGAACCTTGGTGCATTCCGGAACTCTGAACATTCCGGAATTCCGAACATTCCGGAACCTTGGTGCATTCCGGAATTCCGAACAATCCGGAACCTTGGTGCATTCCGGAACTCTGAACATTCCGGAATTCCGAACATTCCGGAACCTTGGTGCATTCCGGAACTCTGAACATTCCGGAACCTTGGTGCATTTCGGAATTCCGAACATTCCGGAACTCTGAACATTCCGGAATTCCGAACATTCCGGAACCTTGGTGCATTCCGGAATTCCGAACATTCCGGAACCTTGGTGCATTCCGGAATTACGAACATTCCGGAACTCTGAACATTCCGGAATTCCGAACATTCCGGAACCTTGGTGCATTCCGGAACTCTGAACATTCTGGAACTCTGAACATTCCGGAATTCCGAACATTCCGGAACCTTGGTGCATTCCGGAATTCCGAACATTCCGGAACCTTGGTGCATTCCGGAACTCTGAACATTCCGGAATTCCGAACATTCCGGAACCTTGGTGCATTCCGGAATTCCGAACATTCCGGAACTCTGAACATTCCGGAATTCCGAACATTCCGGAACCTTGGTGCATTCCGGAACTCTGAACATTCCGGAACCTTGGTGCATTCCGGAATTCCGAACATTCCGGAACTCTGAACATTCCGGAATTCCGAACATTCCGGAACCTTGGTGCATTCCGGAACTCTGAACATTCCGGAACTCTGAACATTCCGGAATTCCGAACATTCCGGAACCTTGGTGCATTCCGGAACTCTGAACATTCCGGAATTCCGAACATTCCGGAACCTTGGTGCATTCCGGAATTCCGAACATTCCGGAACCTTGGTGCATTCCGGAACTCTGAACATTCTGGAATTCCGAACATTCCGGAACCTTGGTGCATTCCGGAATTCCGAACATTCCGGAACCTTGGTGCATTCCGGAACTCTGAACATTCCGGAATTCCGAACATTCCGGAACCTTGGTGCATTCCGGAATTCCGAACAATCCGGAACCTTGGTGCATTCCGGAACTCTGAACATTCCGGAATTCCGAACATTCCGGAACCTTGGTGCATTCCGGAATTCCGAACATTCCGGAACTCTGAACATTCCGGAACCTTGGTGCATTCCGGAACTCTGAACATTCCGGAATTCCGAACATTCCGGAACCTTGGTACATTCCGGAATTCCGAACATTCCGGAACCTTGGTGCATTCCGGAATTCCGAACATTCCAGAACCTTGGTGCATTCCGGAACTCCGAACATTCCGGAACTCTGAACATTCCGGAATTCCGAACATTCCGGAACCTTGGTGCATTCCGGAACTCTGAACATTCCGGAACTCTGAACATTCCGGAATTCCGAACATTCCGGAACCTTGGTGCATTCCGGAATTCCGAACATTCCGGAACCTTGGTGCATTCCGGAACTCTGAACATTCCGGAATTCCGAACATTCCGGAACCTTGGTGCATTCCGGAATTCCGAACATTCCGGAACCTTGGTTCATTCCGGAATTCCGAACATTCCGGAATTCCGAACATTCCGGAACCTTGGTGCATTCCGGAATTCCGAACATTCCGGAACTCTGAACATTCCGGAATTCCGAACATTCCGGAACCTTGGTGCATTCCGGAATTCCGAACATTCCGGAACCTTGGTGCATTCCGGAACTCTGAACATTCCGGAACTCTGAACATTCCGGAATTCCGAACATTCCGGAACCTTGGTGCATTCCGGAACTCTGAACATTCCGGAACCTTGGTGCATTCCGGAACTCTGAACATTCCGCAACCTTGGTGCATTCCGGAATTCCGAACATTCCGGAACCTTGGTGCATTCCGGAACTCTGAACATTCCAGAACTCTGAACATTCCGGAATTCCGAACATTCCGGAACCTTGGTGCATTCCGGAATTCCGAACATTCCGGAACCTTGGTGCATTCCGGAACTCTGAACATTCTGGAATTCCGAACATTCCGGAACTCTGAACATTCCGGAATTCCGAACATTCCGGAACCTTGGTGCATTCCGGAACTCTGAACATTCCGGAATTCCGAACATTCCGGAACCTTGATGCATTCCGGAACTCTGAACATTCCGGAACCTTGGTGCATTCCGGAATTCCGAACATTCCAGAACTCTGAACATTCCGGAATTCCGAACATTCTGGAACCTTGGTGCATTCCGGAACTCTGAACATTCTGGAACTCTGAACATTCCGGAATTCCGAACATTCCGGAACCTTGGTGCATTCCGGAATTCCGAACATTCCGGAACCTTGGTGCATTCCGGAACTCTGAACATTCCGGAATTCCGAACATTCCGGAACCTTGGTGCATTCCGGAATTCCGAACATTCCGGAACCTTGGTGCATTCCGGAACTCTGAACATTCCGGAATTCCGAACATTCCGGAACCTTGGTGCATTCCGGAACTCTGAACATTCCGGAATTCCGAACATTCCGGAACCTTGGTGCATTCCGGAATTCCGAACATTCCGGAACCTTGGTGGATTCCGGAACTCTGAACATTCCGGAACCTTGGTGCATTCCGGAACTCTGAACATTCCGGAATTCCGAACATTCCGGAACCTTGGTGCATTCCGGAACTCTGAACATTCCGGAACTCTGAACATTCCGGAATTCCGAACATTCCGGAACCTTGGTGCATTCCGGAATTCCGAACATTCCGGAACCTTGGTGCATTCCGGAATTCCGAACATTCCGGAACTCTGAACATTCCGGAATTCCGAACATTCCGGAACCTTGGTGGATTCCGGAACTCTGAACATTCCGGAACCTTGGTGCATTCCGGAACTCTGAACATTCCGGAACTCTGAACATTCCGGAATTCCGAACATTCCGGAACCTTGGTGCATTCCGGAATTCCGAACATTCCGGAACCTTGGTGCATTCCGGAATTCCGAACATTCCGGAACCTTGGTGCATTCCGGAACTCTGAACATTCCGGAATTCCGAACATTCCGGAACCTTGGTGCATTCCGGAATTCCGAACAATCCGGAACCTTGGTGCATTCCGGAACTCTGAACATTCCGGAATTCCGAACATTCCGGAACCTTGGTGCATTCCGGAATTCCGAACAATCCGGAACCTTGGTGCATTCCGGAACTCTGAACATTCCGGAATTCCGAACATTCCGGAACCTTGGTGCATTCCGGAATTCCGAACATTCCGGAACCTTGGTACATTCCGGAATTCCGAACATTCCGGAACTCTGAACATTCCGGAATTCCGAACATTCCGGAACCTTGGTGCATTCCGGAACTCTGAACATTCCGGAACTCTGAACATTCCGGAATTCCGAACATTCCGGAACCTTGGTGCATTCCGGAACTCTGAACATTCCGGAATTCCGAACATTCCGGAACCTTGGTGCATTCCGGAATTCCGAACATTCCGGAACCTTGGTGCATTCCGGAACTCTGAACATTCTGGAATTCCGAACATTCCGGAACCTTGGTGCATTCCGGAATTCCGAACATTCCGGAACCTTGGTGCATTCCGGAACTCTGAACATTCCGGAATTCCGAACATTCCGGAACCTTGGTGCATTCCGGAATTCCGAACAATCCGGAACCTTGGTGCATTCCGGAACTCTGAACATTCCGGAATTCCGAACATTCCGGAACCTTGGTGCATTCCGGAATTCCGAACATTCCGGAACTCTGAACATTCCGGAACCTTGGTGCATTCCGGAACTCTGAACATTCCGGAATTCCGAACATTCCGGAACCTTGGTACATTCCGGAATTCCGAACATTCCGGAACCTTGGTGCATTCCGGAATTCCGAACATTCCAGAACCTTGGTGCATTCCGGAACTCCGAACATTCCGGAACTCTGAACATTCCGGAATTCCGAACATTCCGGAACCTTGGTGCATTCCGGAACTCTGAACATTCCGGAACTCTGAACATTCCGGAATTCCGAACATTCCGGAACCTTGGTGCATTCCGGAATTCCGAACATTCCGGAACCTTGGTGCATTCCGGAACTCTGAACATTCCGGAATTCCGAACATTCCGGAACCTTGGTGCATTCCGGAACCTTGGTGCATTCCAGAATTCTGAACATTCCGGAACCTTGGTACATTCCGGAATTCCGAACATTCCGGAACCTTGGTGCATTCCGGAACTCTGAACATTCCGGAATTCAAAACATTCCGGAATTCCGAACATTCCGGAACCTTGGTGCATTCCGGAACTCTGAACATTCCGGAATTCCGAACATTCCGGAACCTTGGTGCATTCCGGAATTCCGAACATTCCGGAACTCTGAACATTCCGGAATTCCGAACATTCCGGAACCTTGGTGCATTCCGGAATTCCGAACATTCCGGAACCTTGGTGCATTCCGGAACTCTGAACATTCCGGAACTCTGAACATTCCGGAATTCCGAACATTCCGGAACCTTGGTGCATTCCGGAACTCTGAACATTCCGGAACCTTGGTGCATTCCAGAACTCTGAACATTCCGGAATTCCGAACATTCCGGAACCTTGGTGCATTCCGGAATTCCGAACATTCCGGAACCTTGGTGCATTCCGGAACTCTGAACATTCTGGAATTCCGAACATTCCGGAACTCTGAACATTCCGGAATTCCGAACATTCCGGAACCTTGGTGCATTCCGGAACTCTGAACATTCCGGAATTCCGAACATTCCGGAACCTTGATGCATTCCGGAACTCTGAACATTCCGGAACCTTGGTGCATTCCGGAATTCCGAACATTCCAGAACTCTGAACATTCCGGAATTCCGAACATTCTGGAACCTTGGTGCATTCCGGAACTCTGAACATTCTGGAACTCTGAACATTCCGGAATTCCGAACATTCCGGAACCTTGGTGCATTCCGGAATTCCGAACATTCCGGAACCTTGGTGCATTCCGGAACTCTGAACATTCCGGAATTCCGAACATTCCGGAACCTTGGTGCATTCCGGAATTCCGAACATTCCGGAACCTTGGTGCATTCCGGAACTCTGAACATTCCGGAATTCCGAACATTCCGGAACCTTGGTGCATTCCGGAACTCTGAACATTCCGGAATTCCGAACATTCCGGAACCTTGGTGCATTCCGGAATTCCGAACATTCCGGAACCTTGGTGGATTCCGGAACTCTGAACATTCCGGAACCTTGGTGCATTCCGGAACTCTGAACATTCCGGAACTCTGAACATTCCGGAACCTTGGTGCATTCCGGAACTCTGAACATTCCGGAACCTTGGTGCATTTCGGAATTCCGAACATTCCGGAACTCTGAACATTCCGGAATTCCGAACATTCCGGAACCTTGGTGCATTCCGGAATTCCGAACATTCCGGAACCTTGGTGCATTCCGGAATTACGAACATTCCGGAACTCTGAACATTCCGGAATTCCGAACATTCCGGAACCTTGGTGCATTCTGGAACTCTGAACATTCTGGAACTCTGAACATTCCGGAATTCCGAACATTCCGGAACCTTGGTGCATTCCGGAATTCCGAACATTCCGGAACCTTGGTGCATTCCGGAACTCTGAACATTCCGGAATTCCGAACATTCTGGAACCTTGGTGCATTCCGGAATTCCGAACATTCCGGAACCTTGGTGCATTCCGGAACTCTGAACATTCCGGAATTCCGAACATTCCGGAACCTTGGTGCATTCCGGAATTCCGAACATTCCGGAACTCTGAACATTCCGGAATTCCGAACATTCCGGAACCTTGGTGCATTCCGGAACTCTGAACATTCCGGAACCTTGGTGCATTCCGGAATTCCGAACATTCCGGAACTCTGAACATTCCGGAATTCCGAACATTCCGGAACCTTGGTGCATTCCGGAACTCTGAACATTCCGGAACCTTGGTGCATTCCGGAACTCTGAACATTCCGGAATTCCGAACATTCCGGAACCTTGGTGGATTCCGGAACTCTGAACATTCCGGAATTCCGAACATTCCGGAACCTTGGTGCATTCCGGAATTCCGAACAATCCGGAACCTTGGTGCATTCCGGAATTCCGAACAGTCCGGAACCTTGGTGCATTCCGGAACTCTGAACATTCCGGAACTCTGAACATTCCGCAACCTTGGTGCATTCCGGAACTCTGACCATTCCGGAATTCCGAACATTCCGGAACCTTGGTGCATTCCGGAATTCCGAACATTCCGGAACCTTGGTGCATTCCGGAATTCCGAACATTCCGGAACCTTGGTGCATTCCGGAACTCTGAACATTCCGGAACTCTGAACATTCCGGAATTCCGAACATTCCGGAACCTTGGTGCATTCCGGAATTCCGAACATTCCGGAACCTTGGTGCATTCCGGAATTCCGAACATTCCGGAACCTTGGTGCATTCCGGAACTCTGAACATTCCGGAATTCCGAACATTCCGGAACCTTGGTGCATTCCGGAATTCCGAACAATCCGGAACCTTGGTGCATTCCGGAACTCTGAACATTCCGGAATTCCGAACATTCTGGAACCTTGGTGCATTCCGGAACTCTGAACATTCCGGAACCTTGGTGCATTCCGGAATTCCGAACATTCCGGAACCTTGGTGCATTCCGGAACTCTGAACATTCCGGAATTCCGAACATTCCGGAACCTTGGTGCATTCCGGAATTCCGAACAATCCGGAACCTTGGTGCATTCCGGAACTCTGAACATTCCGGAATTCCGAACATTCCGGAACCTTGGTGCATTCCGGAATTCCGAACATTCCGGAACCTTGGTACATTCCGGAATTCCGAACATTCCGGAACTCTGAACATTCCGGAATTCCGAACATTCCGGAACCTTGGTGCATTCCGGAACTCTGAACATTCCGGAACTCTGAACATTCCGGAATTCCGAACATTCCGGAACCTTGGTGCATTCCGGAATTCCGAACATTCCGGAACCTTGGTGCATTCCGGAACTCTGAACATTCTGGAATTCCGAACATTCCGGAACCTTGGTGCATTCCGGAATTCCGAACATTCCGGAACCTTGGTGCATTCCGGAACTCTGAACATTCCGGAATTCCGAACATTCCGGAACCTTGGTGCATTCCGGAATTCCGAACAATCCGGAACCTTGGTGCATTCCGGAACTCTGAACATTCCGGAATTCCGAACATTCCGGAACCTTGGTGCATTCCGGAATTCCGAACATTCCGGAACTCTGAACATTCCGGAACCTTGGTGCATTCCGGAACTCTGAACATTCCGGAATTCCGAACATTCCGGAACCTTGGTACATTCCGGAATTCCGAACATTCCGGAACCTTGGTGCATTCCGGAATTCCGAACATTCCAGAACCTTGGTGCATTCCGGAACTCCGAACATTCCGGAACTCTGAACATTCCGGAATTCCGAACATTCCGGAACCTTGGTGCATTCCGGAACTCTGAACATTCCGGAACTCTGAACATTCCGGAATTCCGAACATTCCGGAACCTTGGTGCATTCCGGAATTCCGAACATTCCGGAACCTTGGTGCATTCCGGAACTCTGAACATTCCGGAATTCCGAACATTCCGGAACCTTGGTGCATTCCGGAATTCCGAACATTCCGGAACCTTGGTTCATTCCGGAATTCCGAACATTCCGGAATTCCGAACATTCCGGAACCTTGGTGCATTCCGGAATTCCGAACATTCCGGAACTCTGAACATTCCGGAATTCCGAACATTCCGGAACCTTGGTGCATTCCGGAATTCCGAACATTCCGGAACCTTGGTGCATTCCGGAACTCTGAACATTCCGGAACTCTGAACATTCCGGAATTCCGAACATTCCGGAACCTTGGTGCATTCCGGAACTCTGAACATTCCGGAACCTTGGTGCATTCCGGAACTCTGAACATTCCGCAACCTTGGTGCATTCCGGAATTCCGAACATTCCGGAACCTTGGTGCATTCCGGAACTCTGAACATTCCAGAACTCTGAACATTCCGGAATTCCGAACATTCCGGAACCTTGGTGCATTCCGGAACTCTGAACATTCCGGAACTCTGAACATTCCGGAATTCCGAACATTCCGGAACCTTGGTGCATTCCGGAATTCCGAACATTCCGGAACCTTGGTGCATTCCAGAACTCTGAACATTCCGGAATTCCGAACATTCCGGAACCTTGGTGCATTCCGGAATTCCGAACATTCCGGAACCTTGGTTCATTCCGGAATTCCGAACATTCCGGAATTCCGAACATTCCGGAACCTTGGTGCATTCCGGAATTCCGAACATTCCGGAACTCTGAACATTCCGGAATTCCGAACATTCCGGAACCTTGGTGCATTCCAGAATTCCGAACATTCCGGAACTCTGAACATTCCGGAATTCCGAACATTCCGGAACCTTGGTGCATTCCGGAATTCCGAACATTCCGGAACCTTGGTGCATTCCGGAACTCTGAACATTCCGGAACTCTGAACATTCCGGAATTCCGAACATTCCGGAACCTTGGTGCATTCCGGAACTCTGAACATTCCGGAACCTTGGTGCATTCCGGAACTCTGAACATTCCGCAACCTTGGTGCATTCCGGAACTCTGAACATTCCGGAACTCTGAACATTCCGGAATTCCGAACATTCCGGAACCTTGGTGCATTCCGGAATTCCGAACAATCCGGAACCTTGGTGCATTCCGGAACTCTGAACATTCCGGAATTCCGAACATTCCGGAACCTTGGTGCATTCCGGAACTCTGAACATTCCGGAACCTTGGTGCATTCCGGAATTCCGAACATTCCGGAACTCTGAACATTCCGGAATTCCGAACATTCCGGAACCTTGGTGCATTCCGGAACTCTGAACATTCCGCAACCTTGGTGCATTCCGGAATTCCGAACATTCCGGAACCTTGGTGCATTCCGGAACTCTGAACATTCCGGAACTCTGAACATTCCGGAATTCCGAACATTCCGGAACCTTGGTGCATTCCGGAACTCTGAACATTCCGGAACCTTGGTGCATTCCGGAACTCTGAACATTCCGCAACCTTGGTGCATTCCGGAATTCTGAACATTCCGGAACCTTGGTGCATTCCGGAACTCTGAACATTCCGGAACTCTGAACATTCCGGAATTCCGAACATTCCGGAACCTTGGTGCATTCCGGAATTCCGAACAATCCGGAACCTTGGTGCATTCCGGAACTCTGAACATTCCGGAATTCCGAACATTCCGGAACCTTGGTGCATTCCGGAACTCTGAACATTCCGGAACCTTGGTGCATTCCGGAATTCCGAACATTCCGGAACTCTGAACATTCCGGAATTCCGAACATTCCGGAACCTTGGTGCATTCCGGAACTCTGAACATTCCGGAACTCTGAACATTCCGGAATTCCGAACATTCCGGAACTCTGAACATTCCGGAATTCCGAACATTCCGGAACCCCGAACATTCCGGAACCTTGGTGCATTCCGGAACTCTGAACATTCCGGAACCTTGGTGCATTCCGGAATTCCGAACATTCCGGAACTCTGAACATTCCGGAATTCCGAACATTCCGGAACCTTGGTGCATTCCGGAACTCTGAACATTCTGGAATTCCGAACATTCCGGAACCTTGGTGCATTCCGGAATTCCGAACATTCCGGAACCTTGGTGCATTCCGGAACTCTGAACATTCCGGAACCTTGGTGCATTCCGGAACTCTGAACATTCCGGAACCTTGGTGCATTCCGGAATTCTGAACATTCCGGAACCTTGGTGCATTCCGGAACTCTGAACATTCCGGAATTCCGAACATTCCGGAACCTTGGTGCATTCCGGAACTCTGAACATTCCGGAATTCCGAACATTCCGGAACCTTGGTGCATTCCGGAATTCCGAACAATCCGGAACCTTGGTGCATACCGGAACTCTAAACATTCCGGAATTCCGAACATTCCGGAACCTTGGTGCATTCCGGAATTCCGAACATTCCGGAACCTTGGTGCATTCCGGAACTCTGAACATTCTGGAACTCTGAACATTCCGGAATTCCGAACATTCCGGAACCTTGGTGCATTCCGGAATTCCGAACATTCCGGAACCTTGGTGCATTCCGGAACTCTGAACATTCCGGAATTCCGAACATTCCGGAACCTTGGTGCATTCCGGAATTCCGAACATTCCGGAACCTTGGTGCATTCCGGAACTCTGAACATTCCGGAATTCCGAACATTCCGGAACCTTGGTGCATTCCGGAATTCCGAACATTCCGGAATTCCGAACATTCCGGAACCTTGGTGCATTCCGGAATTCCGAACATTCCGGAACTCTGAACATTCCGGAATTCCGAACATTCCGGAACCTTGGTGGATTCCGGAACTCTGAACATTCCGGAACCTTGGTGCATTCCGGAACTCTGAACATTCCGGAACCTTGGTGGATTCCGGAACTCTGAACATTCCGGAACTCTAAACATTCCGGAACCTTGGTGCATTCCGGAACTCTGAACATTCCGGAACCTTGGTGCATTCCGGAATTCCGAACATTCCGGAACTCTGAACATTCCGGAATTCCGAACATTCCGGAACCTTGGTGCATTCCGGAACTCTGAACATTCTGGAATTCCGAACATTCCGGAACCTTGGTGCATTCCGGAATTCCGAACATTCCGGAACCTTGGTGCATTCCGGAACTCTGAACATTCCGGAACCTTGGTGCATTCCGGAACTCTGAACATTCCGGAACCTTGGTGCATTCCGGAATTCTGAACATTCCGGAACCTTGGTGCATTCCGGAACTCTGAACATTCCGGAATTCCGAACATTCCGGAACCTTGGTGCATTCCGGAACTCTGAACATTCCGGAATTCCGAACATTCCGGAACCTTGGTGCATTCCGGAATTCCGAACAATCCGGAACCTTGGTGCATACCGGAACTCTAAACATTCCGGAATTCCGAACATTCCGGAACCTTGGTGCATTCCGGAATTCCGAACATTCCGGAACCTTGGTGCATTCCGGAACTCTGAACATTCCGGAATTCCGAACATTCCGGAACCTTGGTGCATTCCGGAATTCCGAACATTCCGGAATTCCGAACATTCCGGAACCTTGGTGCATTCCGGAATTCCGAACATTCCGGAACCTTGGTACATTCCGGAATTCCGAACATTCCGGAACCTTGGTGCATTCCGGAATTCCGAACATTCCAGAACCTTGGTGCATTCCGGAACTCTGAACATTCCGGAACCTTGGTGCATTCCGGAATTCTGAACATTCCGGAACCTTGGTGCATTCCGGAACTCTGAACATTCCGGAATTCCGAACATTCCGGAACCTTGGTGCATTCCGGAATTCCGAACATTCCGGAACCTTGGTGCATTCCGGAACTCTGAACATTCCGGAATTCCGAACATTCCGGAACCTTGGTGCATTCCGGAATTCCGAACAATCCAGAACCTTGGTGCATTCCGGAACTCTAAACATTCCGGAATTCCGAACATTCCGGAACCTTGGTGCATTCCGGAATTCCGAACATTCCGGAACCTTGGTGCATTCCGGAACTCTGGTGCATTCCGGAATTCCGAACATTCCGGAACCTTGGTGCATTCCGGAATTCCGAACATTCCGGAACTCTGAACATTCCGGAACCTTGGTGCATTCCGGAACTCTGAACATTCCGGAATTCCGAACATTCCGGAACCTTGGTGCATTCCGGAATTCCGAACATTCCGGAACCTTGGTGCATTCCGGAATTCCGAACATTCCGGAACCTTGGTGCATTCCGGAACTCTGAACATTCTGGAATTCCGAACATTCCGGAACCTTGGTGCATTCCGGAATTCCGAACAATCCGGAACCTTGGTGCATTCCGGAACTCTGAACATTCCGGAATTCCGAACATTCCGGAACCTTGGTGCATTCCGGAACTCTGAACATTCCGGAACCTTGGTGCATTCCGGAATTCCGAACATTCCGGAACTCTGAACATTCCGGAATTCCGAACATTCCGGAACCTTGGTGCATTCCGGAATTCCGAACATTCCGGAACCTTGGTGCATTCCGGAACTCTGAACATTCCGGAACTCTGAACATTCCGGAATTCCGAACATTCCGGAACCTTGGTGCATTCCGGAACTCTGAACATTCCGGAACCTTGGTGCATTCCGGAACTCTGAACATTCCGCAACCTTGGTGCATTCCGGAATTCCGAACATTCCGGAACCTTGGTGCATTCCGGAACTCTGAACATTCCGGAACTCTGAACATTCCGGAATTCCGAACATTCCGGAACCTTGGTGCATTCCGGAATTCCGAACATTCCGGAACCTTGGTGCATTCCGGAACTCTGAACATTCCGGAATTCCGAACATTCCGGAACCTTGGTGCATTCCGGAATTCCGAACAATCCGGAACCTTGGTGCATTCCGGAACTCTGAACATTCCGGAATTCCGAACATTCCGGAACCTTGGTGCATTCCGGAACTCTGAACATTCCGGAACCTTGGTGCATTCCGGAATTCCGAACATTCCGGAACTCTGAACATTCCGGAATTCCGAACATTCCGGAACCTTGGTGCATTCCGGAACTCTGAACATTCCGCAACCTTGGTGCATTCCGGAATTCCGAACATTCCGGAACCTTGGTGCATTCCGGAACTCTGAACATTCCGGAATTCCGAACATTCCGGAACCTTGGTGCATTCCGGAATTCCGAACATTCCGGAACCTTGGTGCATTCCGGAACTCTGAACATTCTGGAACTCTGAACATTCCGGAATTCCGAACATTCCGGAACCTTGGTGCATTCCGGAATTCCGAACATTCCGGAACCTTGGTGCATTCCGGAACTCTGAACATTCCGGAATTCCGAACATTCCGGAACCTTGGTGCATTCCGGAACTCTGAACATTCCGGAACCTTGGTGCATTCCGGAATTCCGAACATTCCGGAACCTTGGTGCATTCCGGAATTCCGAACATTCCGGAACTCTGAACATTCCGGAATTCCGAACATTCCGGAACCTTGGTGCATTCCGGAATTCCGAACATTCCGGAACCTTGGTGCATTCCGGAACTCTGAACATTCCGGAACTCTGAACATTCCGGAATTCCGAACATTCCGGAACCTTGGTGCATTCCGGAACTCTGAACATTCCGGAACCTTGGTGCATTCCGGAACTCTGAACATTCCGCAACCTTGGTGCATTCCGGAATTCTGAACATTCCGGAACCTTGGTGCATTCCGGAACTCTGAACATTCCGGAACTCTGAACATTCCGGAATTCCGAACATTCCGGAACCTTGGTGCATTCCGGAATTCCGAACAATCCGGAACCTTGGTGCATTCCGGAACTCTGAACATTCCGGAATTCCGAACATTCCGGAACCTTGGTGCATTCCGGAACTCTGAACATTCCGGAACCTTGGTGCATTCCGGAATTCCGAACATTCCGGAACTCTGAACATTCCGGAATTCCGAACATTCCGGAACCTTGGTGCATTCCGGAACTCTGAACATTCCGCAACCTTGGTGCATTCCGGAATTCCGAACATTCCGGAACCTTGGTGCATTCCGGAACTCTGAACATTCCGGAACTCTGAACATTCCGGAATTCCGAACATTCCGGAACCTTGGTGCATTCCGGAACTCTGAACATTCCGGAACCTTGGTGCATTCCGGAACTCTGAACATTCCGCAACCTTGGTGCATTCCGGAATTCTGAACATTCCGGAACCTTGGTGCATTCCGGAACTCTGAACATTCCGGAACTCTGAACATTCCGGAATTCCGAACATTCCGGAACCTTGGTGCATTCCGGAATTCCGAACAATCCGGAACCTTGGTGCATTCCGGAACTCTGAACATTCCGGAATTCCGAACATTCCGGAACCTTGGTGCATTCCGGAACTCTGAACATTCCGGAACCTTGGTGCATTCCGGAATTCCGAACATTCCGGAACTCTGAACATTCCGGAATTCCGAACATTCCGGAACCTTGGTGCATTCCGGAACTCTGAACATTCCGGAACTCTGAACATTCCGGAATTCCGAACATTCCGGAACTCTGAACATTCCGGAATTCCGAACATTCCGGAACCCCGAACATTCCGGAACCTTGGTGCATTCCGGAACTCTGAACATTCCGGAATTCCGAACATTCCGGAACCTTGGTGCATTCCGGAATTCCGAACAATCCAGAACCTTGGTGCATTCCGGAACTCTAAACATTCCGGAATTCCGAACATTCCGGAACCTTGGTGCATTCCGGAATTCCGAACATTCCGGAACCTTGGTGCATTCCGGAACTCTGAACATTCCGGAATTCCGAACATTCCGGAACCTTGGTGCATTCCGGAACTCTGAACATTCCGGAATTCCGAACATTCCGGAACCTTGGTGCATTCCGGAATTCCGAACATTCCGGAACCTTGGTGCATTCCGGAACTCTGAACATTCCGGAACCTTGGTGCATTCCGGAATTCTGAACATTCCGGAACCTTGGTGCATTCCGGAACTCTGAACATTCCGGAATTCCGAACATTCCGGAACCTTGGTGCATTCCGGAATTCCGAACATTCCGGAACCTTGGTGCATTCCGGAACTCTGAACATTCCGGAATTCCGAACATTCCGGAACCTTGGTGCATTCCGGAATTCCGAACAATCCGGAACCTTGGTGCATTCCGGAACTCTAAACATTCCGGAATTCCGAACATTCCGGAACCTTGGTGCATTCCGGAATTCCGAACATTCCGGAACCTTGGTGCATTCCGGAACTCTGAACATTCCGGAATTCCGAACATTCCGGAACCTTGGTGCATTCCGGAACTCTGAACATTCCGGAATTCCGAACATTCCGGAACCTTGGTGCATTCCGGAATTCCGAACATTCCGGAACCTTGGTACATTCCGGAATTCCGAACATTCCGGAACCTTGGTGCATTCCGGAATTCCGAACATTCCAGAACCTTGGTGCATTCCGGAACTCTGAACATTCCGGAATTCCGAACATTCCGGAACCTTGGTGCATTCCGGAATTCCGAACATTCCGGAACCTTGGTGCATTCCGGAACTCTGAACATTCCGGAATTCCGAACATTCCGGAACCTTGGTGCATTCCGGAACTCTGAACATTCCGGAACCTTGGTGCATTCCGGAATTCCGAACATTCCGGAACTCTGAACATTCCGGAATTCCGAACATTCCGGAACCTTGGTGCATTCCGGAATTCCGAACATTCCGGAACCTTGGTGCATTCCGGAACTCTGAACATTCCGGAACCTTGGTGCATTCCGGAATTCCGAACATTCCGGAACTCTGAACATTCCGGAATTCCGAACATTCCGGAACCTTGGTGCATTCCGGAACTCTGAACATTCCGGAATTCCGAACATTCCGGAACCTTGGTGCATTCCGGAATTCCGAACATTCCGGAACCTTGGTGCATTCCGGAACTCTGAACATTCCGGAACCTTGGTGCATTCCGGAATTCTGAACATTCCGGAACCTTGGTGCATTCCGGAACTCTGAACATTCCGGAATTCCGAACATTCCGGAACCTTGGTGCATTCCGGAATTCCGAACATTCCGGAACCTTGGTGCATTCCGGAACTCTGAACATTCCGGAATTCCGAACATTCCGGAACCTTGGTGCATTCCGGAATTCCGAACAATCCAGAACCTTGGTGCATTCCGGAACTCTAAACATTCCGGAATTCCGAACATTCCGGAACCTTGGTGCATTCCGGAATTCCGAACATTCCGGAACCTTGGTGCATTCCGGAACTCTGAACATTCCGGAATTCCGAACATTCCGGAACCTTGGTGCATTCCGGAATTCCGAACAATCCGGAACCTTGGTGCATTCCGGAACTCTGAACATTCCGGAATTCCGAACATTCCGGAACCTTGGTGCATTCCGGAATTCCGAACATTCCGGAACCTTGGTGCATTCCGGAACTCTGAACATTCCGGAACCTTGGTGCATTCCGGAACCTTGGTGCATTCCGGAACTCTGAACATTCCGGAACCTTGGTGCATTCCGGAACTCTGAACATTCCGGAATTCCGAACATTCCGGAACCTTGGTGCATTCCGGAATTCCGAACATTCCGGAACCTTGGTGCATTCCGGAACTCTGAACATTCCGGAATTCCGAACATTCCGGAACCTTGGTGCATTCCGGAATTCCGAACAATCCGGAACCTTGGTGCATTCCGGAACTCTGAACATTCCGGAATTCCGAACATTCCGGAACCTTGGTGCATTCCGGAATTCCGAACATTCCGGAACCTTGGTGCATTCCGGAACTCTGAACATTCCGGAACCTTGGTGCATTCCGGAATTCCGAACATTCCGGAACTCTGAACATTCCGGAATTCCGAACATTCCGGAACCTTGGTGCATTCCGGAATTCCGAACATTCCGGAACCTTGGTGCATTCCGGAACTCTGAACATTCCGGAACCTTGGTGCATTCCGGAATTCCGAACATTCCGGAACTCTGAACATTCCGGAATTCCGAACATTCCGGAACCTTGGTGCATTCCGGAACTCTGAACATTCCGGAATTCCGAACATTCCGGAACCTTGGTGCATTCCGGAACTCTGAACATTCCGGAACCTTGGTGCATTCCGGAATTCCGAACATTCCGGAACTCTGAACATTCCGGAATTCCGAACATTCCGGAACCTTGGTGCATTCCGGAACTCTGAACATTCTGGAACTCTGAACATTCCGGAATTCCGAACATTCCGGAACCTTGGTGCATTCCGGAACTCTGAACATTCCGGAATTCCGAACATTCCGGAACCTTGGTGCATTCCGGAATTCCGAACATTCCGGAACCTTGGTGCATTCCGGAACTCTGAACATTCCGGAATTCCGAACATTCCGGAACCTTGGTGCATTCCGGAATTCCGAACAATCCGGAACCTTGGTGCATTCCGGAATTCCGAACATTCCGGAACCTTGGTGCATTCCGGAACTCTGAACATTCCGGAATTCCGAACATTCCGGAACCTTGGTGCATTCCGGAATTCCGAACATTCCGGAACCTTGGTGCATTCCGGAACTCTGAACATTCCGGAATTCCGAACATTCCGGAACCTTGGTGCATTCCGGAATTCCGAACATTCCGGAACCTTGGTGCATTCCGGAACTCTGAACATTCCGGAATTCCGAACATTCCGGAACCTTGGTGCATTCCGGAATTCCGAACATTCCGGAACCTTGGTTCATTCCGGAATTCCGAACATTCCGGAATTCCGAACATTCCGGAACCTTGGTGCATTCCGGAACTCTGAACATTCCGGAACTCTGAACATTCCGGAATTCCGAACATTCCGGAACCTTGGTGCATTCCGGAATTCCGAACATTCCGGAACCTTGGTGCATTCCGGAATTCCGAACATTCCGGAACCTTGGTGCATTCCGGAACTCTGAACATTCTGGAATTCCGAACATTCCGGAACCTTGGTGCATTCCGGAATTCCGAACAATCCGGAACCTTGGTGCATTCCGGAACTCTGAACATTCCGGAATTCCGAACATTCCGGAACCTTGGTGCATTCCGGAACTCTGAACATTCCGGAACCTTGGTGCATTCCGGAATTCCGAACATTCCGGAACTCTGAACATTCCGGAATTCCGAACATTCCGGAACCTTGGTGCATTCCGGAATTCCGAACATTCCGGAACCTTGGTGCATTCCGGAACTCTGAACATTCCGGAATTCCGAACATTCCGGAACCTTGGTGCATTCCGGAATTCCGAACAATCCGGAACCTTGGTGCATTCCGGAACTCTGAACATTCCGGAATTCCGAACATTCCGGAACCTTGGTGCATTCCGGAATTCCGAACATTCCGGAACCTTGGTGCATTCCGGAACTCTGAACATTCCGGAACCTTGGTGCATTCCGGAATTCTGAACATTCCGGAACCTTGGTGCATTCCGGAACTCTGAACATTCCGGAATTCCGAACATTCCGGAACCTTGGTGCATTCCGGAATTCCGAACATTCCGGAACCTTGGTGCATTCCGGAACTCTGAACATTCCGGAATTCCGAACATTCCGGAACCTTGGTGCATTCCGGAATTCCGAACAATCCGGAACCTTGGTGCATTCCGGAACTCTAAACATTCCGGAATTCCGAACATTCCGGAACCTTGGTGCATTCCGGAACTCTGAACATTCCGGAATTCCGAACATTCCGGAACCTTGGTGCATTCCGGAATTCCGAACATTCCGGAACCTTGGTACATTCCGGAATTCCGAACATTCCGGAACCTTGGTGCATTCCGGAATTCCGAACATTCCAGAACCTTGGTGCATTCCGGAACTCTGAACATTCCGGAATTCCGAACATTCCGGAACCTTGGTGCATTCCGGAATTCCGAACATTCCGGAACCTTGGTGCATTCCGGAACTCTGAACATTCCGGAATTCCGAACATTCCGGAACCTTGGTGCATTCCGGAACTCTGAACATTCCGGAACCTTGGTGCATTCCGGAATTCCGAACATTCCGGAACTCTGAACATTCCGGAATTCCGAACATTCCGGAACCTTGGTGCATTCCGGAATTCCGAACATTCCGGAACCTTGGTGCATTCCGGAACTCTGAACATTCCGGAACCTTGGTGCATTCCGGAATTCCGAACATTCCGGAACTCTGAACATTCCGGAATTCCGAACATTCCGGAACCTTGGTGCATTCCGGAATTCTGAACATTCCGGAACCTTGGTGCATTCCGGAACTCTGAACATTCCGGAACCTTGGTGCATTCCGGAATTCTGAACATTCCGGAACCTTGGTGCATTCCGGAACTCTGAACATTCCGGAATTCCGAACATTCCGGAACCTTGGTGCATTCCGGAATTCCGAACAATCCGGAACCTTGGTGCATTCCGGAACTCTAAACATTCCGGAATTCCGAACATTCCGGAACCTTGGTGCATTCCGGAATTCCGAACATTCCGGAACCTTGGTGCATTCCGGAACTCTGAACATTCCGGAATTCCGAACATTCCGGAACCTTGGTGCATTCCGGAATTCCGAACATTCCGGAACTCTGAACATTCCGGAACCTTGGTGCATTCCGGAACTCTGAACATTCCGGAATTCCGAACATTCCGGAACCTTGGTGCATTCCGGAATTCCGAACATTCCGGAACCTTGGTACATTCCGGAATTCCGAACATTCCGGAACCTTGGTGCATTCCGGAATTCCGAACATTCCAGAACCTTGGTGCATTCCGGAACTCTGAACATTCCGGAACTCTGAACATTCCGGAACCTTGGTACATTCCGGAATTCCGAACATTCCGGAACCTTGGTGCATTCCGGAATTCCGAACATTCCAGAACCTTGGTGCATTCCGGAACTCTGAACATTCCGGAACTCTGAACATTCCGGAATTCCGAACATTCCGGAACCTTGGTGCATTCCGGAATTCCGAACATTCCGGAACCTTGGTTCATTCCGGAATTCCGAACATTCCGGAATTCCGAACATTCCGGAACCTTGGTGCATTCCGGAACTCTGAACATTCCGGAACTCTGAACATTCCGGAATTCCGAACATTCCGGAACCTTGGTGCATTCCGGAATTCCGAACATTCCGGAACCTTGGTGCATTCCGGAATTCCGAACATTCCGGAACCTTGGTGCATTCCGGAACTCTGAACATTCCGGAATTCCGAACATTCCGGAACCTTGGTGCATTCCGGAATTCCGAACAATCCGGAACCTTGGTGCATTCCGGAACTCTGAACATTCCGGAATTCCGAACATTCCGGAACCTTGGTGCATTCCGGAACACTGAACATTCCGGAACCTTGGTGCATTCCGGAATTCCGAACATTCCGGAACTCTGAACATTCCGGAATTCCGAACATTCCGGAACCTTGGTGCATTCCGGAATTCCGAACATTCCGGAACCTTGGTGCATTCCGGAATTACGAACATTCCGGAACTCTGAACATTCCGGAATTCCGAACATTCCGGAACCTTGGTGCATTCCGGAACTCTGAACATTCCGGAATTCCGAACATTCCGGAACCTTGGTGCATTCCGGAATTCCGAACATTCCGGAACCTTGGTGCATTCCGGAACTCTGAACATTCCGGAATTCCGAACATTCCGGAACCTTGGTGCATTCCGGAATTCCGAACATTCCGCAACTCTGAACATTCCGGAACTCTGAACATTCCGGAATTCCGAACATTCCGGAACCTTGGTGCATTCCGGAATTCCGAACATTCCGCAACTCTGAACATTCCGGAATTCCGAACATTCCGGAACCTTCGTGCATTCCGGAACTCTGAACATTCCGGAACTCTGAACATTCCGGAACTCTGAACATTCCTGAATTCCGAACATTCCGGAATTCCGAACATTCCGGAACCTTGGTGCATTCCGGAACTCTGAACATTCCGGAACTCTGAACATTCCGGAACTCTGAACATTCCGGAATTCCGAACATTCCGGAACCTTGGTGCATTCCGGAATTCCGAACATTCCGCAACTCTGAACATTCCGGAACTCTGAACATTCCGGAATTCCGAACATTCCGGAACCTTGGTGCATTCCGGAATTCCGAACATTCCGGAACCTTCGTGCATTCCGGAACTCTGAACATTCGGGAACTCTGAACATTCCGGAACTCTGAACATTCCTGAATTCCGAGCATTCCGGAATTCCGAACATTCCGGAACCTTGGTGCATTCCGGAACTCTGAACATTCCGGAATTCCGAACATTCCGGAATTCCGAACATTCCGGAACCTTGGTGCATTCCGGAACTCTGAACATTCCGGAATTCCGAACATTCCGGAACCTTGGTGCATTCCGGAACTCTGAACATTCCGGAACTCTGAACATTCCGGAATTCCGAACATTCCGGAACCTTGGTGCATTCCGGAATTCCGAACAATCCGGAACCTTGGTGCATTCCGGAACTCTGAACATTCCGGAATTCCGAACATTCCGGAACCTTGGTGCATTCCGGAATTCCGAACATTCCGGAACCTTGGTGCATTCCGGAACTCTGAACATTCCGGAACCTTGGTGCATTCCGGAATTCCGAACATTCCGGAACTCTGAACATTCCGGAATTCCGAACATTCCGGAACCTTGGTGCATTCCGGAATTCCGAACATTCCGGAACCTTGGTGCATTCCGGAACTCTGAACATTCCGGAACCTTGGTGCATTCCGGAATTCCGAACATTCCGGAACTCTGAACATTCCGGAATTCCGAACATTCCGGAACCTTGGTGCATTCCGGAACTCTGAACATTCCGGAATTCCGAACATTCCGGAACCTTGGTGCATTCCGGAACTCTGAACATTCCGGAACCTTGGTGCATTCCGGAATTCCGAACATTCCGGAACTCTGAACATTCCGGAATTCCGAACATTCCGGAACCTTGGTGCATTCCGGAACTCTGAACATTCTGGAACTCTGAACATTCCGGAATTCCGAACATTCCGGAACCTTGGTGCATTCCGGAACTCTGAACATTCCGGAATTCCGAACATTCCGGAACCTTGGTGCATTCCGGAATTCCGAACATTCCGGAACCTTGGTGCATTCCGGAACTCTGAACATTCCGGAATTCCGAACATTCCGGAACCTTGGTGCATTCCGGAATTCCGAACATTCCGGAACTCTGAACATTCCGGAACCTTGGTGCATTCCGGAACTCTGAACATTCCGGAATTCCGAACATTCCGGAACCTTGGTGCATTCCGGAATTCCGAACATTCCAGAACCTTGGTGCATTCCGGAACTCTGAACATTCCGGAACTCTGAACATTCCGGAATTCCGAACATTCCGGAACCTTGGTGCATTCCGGAACTCTGAACATTCCGGAACTCTGAACATTCCGGAATTCCGAACATTCCGGAACCTTGGTGCATTCCGGAATTCCGAACATTCCGGAACCTTGGTGCATTCCAGAACTCTGAACATTCCGGAATTCCGAACATTCCGGAACCTTGGTGCATTCCGGAATTCCGAACATTCCGGAACCTTGGTTCATTCCGGAATTCCGAACATTCCGGAATTCCGAACATTCCGGAACCTTGGTGCATTCCGGAATTCCGAACATTCCGGAACTCTGAACATTCCGGAATTCCGAACATTCCGGAACCTTGGTGCATTCCGGAATTCCGAACATTCCGGAACCTTGGTGCATTCCGGAACTCTGAACATTCCGGAACTCTGAACATTCCGGAATTCCGAACATTCCGGAACCTTGGTGCATTCCGGAACTCTGAACATTCCGGAACCTTGGTGCATTCCGGAACTCTGAACATTCCGCAACCTTGGTGCATTCCGGAATTCCGAACATTCCGGAACCTTGGTGCATTCCGGAACTCTGAACATTCCGGAACTCTGAACATTCCGGAATTCCGAACATTCCGGAACCTTGGTGCATTCCGGAATTCCGAACATTCCGGAACCTTGGTGCATTCCGGAACTCTGAACATTCCGGAATTCCGAACATTCCGGAACCTTGGTGCATTCCGGAATTCCGAACAATCCGGAACCTTGGTGCATTCCGGAACTCTGAACATTCCGGAATTCCGAACATTCCGGAACCTTGGTGCATTCCGGAATTCCGAACAATCCGGAACCTTGGTGCATTCCGGAACTCTGAACATTCCGGAATTCCGAACATTCCGGAACCTTGGTGCATTCCGGAACTCTGAACATTCCGGAACCTTGGTGCATTCCGGAATTCCGAACATTCCGGAACTCTGAACATTCCGGAATTCCGAACATTCCGGAACCTTGGTGCATTCCGGAACTCTGAACATTCCGCAACCTTGGTGCATTCCGGAATTCCGAACATTCCGGAACCTTGGTGCATTCCGGAACTCTGAACATTCCGGAATTCCGAACATTCCGGAACCTTGGTGCATTCCGGAATTCCGAACATTCCGGAACCTTGGTGCATTCCGGAACTCTGAACATTCTGGAACTCTGAACATTCCGGAATTCCGAACATTCCGGAACCTTGGTGCATTCCGGAATTCCGAACATTCCGGAACCTTGGTGCATTCCGGAACTCTGAACATTCCGGAATTCCGAACATTCCGGAACCTTGGTGCATTCCGGAACTCTGAACATTCCGGAACCTTGGTGCATTCCGGAATTCCGAACATTCCGGAACCTTGGTGCATTCCGGAATTCCGAACATTCCGGAACTCTGAACATTCCGGAATTCCGAACATTCCGGAACCTTGGTGCATTCCGGAATTCCGAACATTCCGGAACCTTGGTGCATTCCGGAACTCTGAACATTCCGGAACTCTGAACATTCCGGAATTCCGAACATTCCGGAACCTTGGTGCATTCCGGAACTCTGAACATTCCGGAACCTTGGTGCATTCCGGAACTCTGAACATTCCGCAACCTTGGTGCATTCCGGAATTCTGAACATTCCGGAACCTTGGTGCATTCCGGAACTCTGAACATTCCGGAACTCTGAACATTCCGGAATTCCGAACATTCCGGAACCTTGGTGCATTCCGGAATTCCGAACAATCCGGAACCTTGGTGCATTCCGGAACTCTGAACATTCCGGAATTCCGAACATTCCGGAACCTTGGTGCATTCCGGAACTCTGAACATTCCGGAACCTTGGTGCATTCCGGAATTCCGAACATTCCGGAACTCTGAACATTCCGGAATTCCGAACATTCCGGAACCTTGGTGCATTCCGGAACTCTGAACATTCCGGAACTCTGAACATTCCGGAATTCCGAACATTCCGGAACTCTGAACATTCCGGAATTCCGAACATTCCGGAACCCCGAACATTCCGGAACCTTGGTGCATTCCGGAACTCTGAACATTCCGGAACCTTGGTGCATTCCGGAATTCCGAACATTCCGGAACTCTGAACATTCCGGAATTCCGAACATTCCGGAACCTTGGTGCATTCCGGAACTCTGAACATTCTGGAATTCCGAACATTCCGGAACCTTGGTGCATTCCGGAATTCCGAACATTCCGGAACCTTGGTGCATTCCGGAACTCTGAACATTCCGGAACCTTGGTGCATTCCGGAACTCTGAACATTCCGGAACCTTGGTGCATTCCGGAATTCTGAACATTCCGGAACCTTGGTGCATTCCGGAACTCTGAACATTCCGGAATTCCGAACATTCCGGAACCTTGGTGCATTCCGGAACTCTGAACATTCCGGAATTCCGAACATTCCGGAACCTTGGTGCATTCCGGAATTCCGAACAATCCGGAACCTTGGTGCATACCGGAACTCTAAACATTCCGGAATTCCGAACATTCCGGAACCTTGGTGCATTCCGGAATTCCGAACATTCCGGAACCTTGGTGCATTCCGGAACTCTGAACATTCCGGAATTCCGAACATTCCGGAACCTTGGTGCATTCCGGAATTCCGAACATTCCGGAATTCCGAACATTCCGGAACCTTGGTGCATTCCGGAATTCCGAACATTCCGGAACCTTGGTACATTCCGGAATTCCGAACATTCCGGAACCTTGGTGCATTCCGGAATTCCGAACATTCCAGAACCTTGGTGCATTCCGGAACTCTGAACATTCCGGAACCTTGGTGCATTCCGGAATTCTGAACATTCCGGAACCTTGGTGCATTCCGGAACTCTGAACATTCCGGAATTCCGAACATTCCGGAACCTTGGTGCATTCCGGAATTCCGAACATTCCGGAACCTTGGTGCATTCCGGAACTCTGAACATTCCGGAATTCCGAACATTCCGGAACCTTGGTGCATTCCGGAATTCCGAACAATCCAGAACCTTGGTGCATTCCGGAACTCTAAACATTCCGGAATTCCGAACATTCCGGAACCTTGGTGCATTCCGGAATTCCGAACATTCCGGAACCTTGGTGCATTCCGGAACTCTGAACATTCCGGAATTCCGAACATTCCGGAACCTTGGTGCATTCCGGAACTCTGAACATTCCGGAATTCCGAACATTCCGGAACCTTGGTGCATTCCGGAATTCCGAACATTCCGGAACCTTGGTGCATTCCGGAACTCTGAACATTCCGGAACCTTGGTGCATTCCGGAATTCTGAACATTCCGGAACCTTGGTGCATTCCGGAACTCTGAACATTCCGGAATTCCGAACATTCCGGAACCTTGGTGCATTCCGGAATTCCGAACATTCCGGAACCTTGGTGCATTCCGGAACTCTGAACATTCCGGAATTCCGAACATTCCGGAACCTTGGTGCATTCCGGAATTCCGAACAATCCGGAACCTTGGTGCATTCCGGAACTCTAAACATTCCGGAATTCCGAACATTCCGGAACCTTGGTGCATTCCGGAATTCCGAACATTCCGGAACCTTGGTGCATTCCGGAACTCTGAACATTCCGGAATTCCGAACATTCCGGAACCTTGGTGCATTCCGGAACTCTGAACATTCCGGAATTCCGAACATTCCGGAACCTTGGTGCATTCCGGAATTCCGAACATTCCGGAACCTTGGTACATTCCGGAATTCCGAACATTCCGGAACCTTGGTGCATTCCGGAATTCCGAACATTCCAGAACCTTGGTGCATTCCGGAACTCTGAACATTCCGGAATTCCGAACATTCCGGAACCTTGGTGCATTCCGGAATTCCGAACATTCCGGAACCTTGGTGCATTCCGGAACTCTGAACATTCCGGAATTCCGAACATTCCGGAACCTTGGTGCATTCCGGAACTCTGAACATTCCGGAACCTTGGTGCATTCCGGAATTCCGAACATTCCGGAACTCTGAACATTCCGGAATTCCGAACATTCCGGAACCTTGGTGCATTCCGGAATTCCGAACATTCCGGAACCTTGGTGCATTCCGGAACTCTGAACATTCCGGAACCTTGGTGCATTCCGGAATTCCGAACATTCCGGAACTCTGAACATTCCGGAATTCCGAACATTCCGGAACCTTGGTGCATTCCGGAACTCTGAACATTCCGGAATTCCGAACATTCCGGAACCTTGGTGCATTCCGGAATTCCGAACATTCCGGAACCTTGGTGCATTCCGGAACTCTGAACATTCCGGAACCTTGGTGCATTCCGGAATTCTGAACATTCCGGAACCTTGGTGCATTCCGGAACTCTGAACATTCCGGAATTCCGAACATTCCGGAACCTTGGTGCATTCCGGAATTCCGAACATTCCGGAACCTTGGTGCATTCCGGAACTCTGAACATTCCGGAATTCCGAACATTCCGGAACCTTGGTGCATTCCGGAATTCCGAACAATCCAGAACCTTGGTGCATTCCGGAACTCTAAACATTCCGGAATTCCGAACATTCCGGAACCTTGGTGCATTCCGGAATTCCGAACATTCCGGAACCTTGGTGCATTCCGGAACTCTGAACATTCCGGAATTCCGAACATTCCGGAACCTTGGTGCATTCCGGAATTCCGAACAATCCGGAACCTTGGTGCATTCCGGAACTCTGAACATTCCGGAATTCCGAACATTCCGGAACCTTGGTGCATTCCGGAATTCCGAACATTCCGGAACCTTGGTGCATTCCGGAACTCTGAACATTCCGGAACCTTGGTGCATTCCGGAACCTTGGTGCATTCCGGAACTCTGAACATTCCGGAACCTTGGTGCATTCCGGAACTCTGAACATTCCGGAATTCCGAACATTCCGGAACCTTGGTGCATTCCGGAATTCCGAACATTCCGGAACCTTGGTGCATTCCGGAACTCTGAACATTCCGGAATTCCGAACATTCCGGAACCTTGGTGCATTCCGGAATTCCGAACAATCCGGAACCTTGGTGCATTCCGGAACTCTGAACATTCCGGAATTCCGAACATTCCGGAACCTTGGTGCATTCCGGAATTCCGAACATTCCGGAACCTTGGTGCATTCCGGAACTCTGAACATTCCGGAACCTTGGTGCATTCCGGAATTCCGAACATTCCGGAACTCTGAACATTCCGGAATTCCGAACATTCCGGAACCTTGGTGCATTCCGGAATTCCGAACATTCCGGAACCTTGGTGCATTCCGGAACTCTGAACATTCCGGAACCTTGGTGCATTCCGGAATTCCGAACATTCCGGAACTCTGAACATTCCGGAATTCCGAACATTCCGGAACCTTGGTGCATTCCGGAACTCTGAACATTCCGGAATTCCGAACATTCCGGAACCTTGGTGCATTCCGGAACTCTGAACATTCCGGAACCTTGGTGCATTCCGGAATTCCGAACATTCCGGAACTCTGAACATTCCGGAATTCCGAACATTCCGGAACCTTGGTGCATTCCGGAACTCTGAACATTCTGGAACTCTGAACATTCCGGAATTCCGAACATTCCGGAACCTTGGTGCATTCCGGAACTCTGAACATTCCGGAATTCCGAACATTCCGGAACCTTGGTGCATTCCGGAATTCCGAACATTCCGGAACCTTGGTGCATTCCGGAACTCTGAACATTCCGGAATTCCGAACATTCCGGAACCTTGGTGCATTCCGGAATTCCGAACAATCCGGAACCTTGGTGCATTCCGGAATTCCGAACATTCCGGAACCTTGGTGCATTCCGGAACTCTGAACATTCCGGAATTCCGAACATTCCGGAACCTTGGTGCATTCCGGAATTCCGAACATTCCGGAACCTTGGTGCATTCCGGAACTCTGAACATTCCGGAATTCCGAACATTCCGGAACCTTGGTGCATTCCGGAATTCCGAACATTCCGGAACCTTGGTGCATTCCGGAACTCTGAACATTCCGGAATTCCGAACATTCCGGAACCTTGGTGCATTCCGGAATTCCGAACATTCCGGAACCTTGGTTCATTCCGGAATTCCGAACATTCCGGAATTCCGAACATTCCGGAACCTTGGTGCATTCCGGAACTCTGAACATTCCGGAACTCTGAACATTCCGGAATTCCGAACATTCCGGAACCTTGGTGCATTCCGGAATTCCGAACATTCCGGAACCTTGGTGCATTCCGGAATTCCGAACATTCCGGAACCTTGGTGCATTCCGGAACTCTGAACATTCTGGAATTCCGAACATTCCGGAACCTTGGTGCATTCCGGAATTCCGAACAATCCGGAACCTTGGTGCATTCCGGAACTCTGAACATTCCGGAATTCCGAACATTCCGGAACCTTGGTGCATTCCGGAACTCTGAACATTCCGGAACCTTGGTGCATTCCGGAATTCCGAACATTCCGGAACTCTGAACATTCCGGAATTCCGAACATTCCGGAACCTTGGTGCATTCCGGAATTCCGAACATTCCGGAACCTTGGTGCATTCCGGAACTCTGAACATTCCGGAACCTTGGTGCATTCCGGAATTCCGAACATTCCGGAACTCTGAACATTCCGGAATTCCGAACATTCCGGAACCTTGGTGCATTCCGGAACTCTGAACATTCCGGAATTCCGAACATTCCGGAACCTTGGTGCATTCCGGAATTCCGAACATTCCGGAACCTTGGTGCATTCCGGAACTCTGAACATTCCGGAACCTTGGTGCATTCCGGAATTCTGAACATTCCGGAACCTTGGTGCATTCCGGAACTCTGAACATTCCGGAATTCCGAACATTCCGGAACCTTGGTGCATTCCGGAATTCCGAACATTCCGGAACCTTGGTGCATTCCGGAACTCTGAACATTCCGGAATTCCGAACATTCCGGAACCTTGGTGCATTCCGGAATTCCGAACAATCCAGAACCTTGGTGCATTCCGGAACTCTAAACATTCCGGAATTCCGAACATTCCGGAACCTTGGTGCATTCCGGAATTCCGAACATTCCGGAACCTTGGTGCATTCCGGAACTCTGAACATTCCGGAATTCCGAACATTCCGGAACCTTGGTGCATTCCGGAATTCCGAACAATCCGGAACCTTGGTGCATTCCGGAACTCTGAACATTCCGGAATTCCGAACATTCCGGAACCTTGGTGCATTCCGGAATTCCGAACATTCCGGAACCTTGGTGCATTCCGGAACTCTGAACATTCCGGAACCTTGGTGCATTCCGGAACCTTGGTGCATTCCGGAACTCTGAACATTCCGGAACCTTGGTGCATTCCGGAACTCTGAACATTCCGGAATTCCGAACATTCCGGAACCTTGGTGCATTCCGGAATTCCGAACATTCCGGAACCTTGGTGCATTCCGGAACTCTGAACATTCCGGAATTCCGAACATTCCGGAACCTTGGTGCATTCCGGAATTCCGAACAATCCGGAACCTTGGTGCATTCCGGAACTCTGAACATTCCGGAATTCCGAACATTCCGGAACCTTGGTGCATTCCGGAATTCCGAACATTCCGGAACCTTGGTGCATTCCGGAACTCTGAACATTCCGGAACCTTGGTGCATTCCGGAATTCCGAACATTCCGGAACTCTGAACATTCCGGAATTCCGAACATTCCGGAACCTTGGTGCATTCCGGAATTCCGAACATTCCGGAACCTTGGTGCATTCCGGAACTCTGAACATTCCGGAACCTTGGTGCATTCCGGAATTCCGAACATTCCGGAACTCTGAACATTCCGGAATTCCGAACATTCCGGAACCTTGGTGCATTCCGGAACTCTGAACATTCCGGAATTCCGAACATTCCGGAACCTTGGTGCATTCCGGAACTCTGAACATTCCGGAACCTTGGTGCATTCCGGAATTCCGAACATTCCGGAACTCTGAACATTCCGGAATTCCGAACATTCCGGAACCTTGGTGCATTCCGGAACTCTGAACATTCTGGAACTCTGAACATTCCGGAATTCCGAACATTCCGGAACCTTGGTGCATTCCGGAACTCTGAACATTCCGGAATTCCGAACATTCCGGAACCTTGGTGCATTCCGGAATTCCGAACATTCCGGAACCTTGGTGCATTCCGGAACTCTGAACATTCCGGAATTCCGAACATTCCGGAACCTTGGTGCATTCCGGAATTCCGAACAATCCGGAACCTTGGTGCATTCCGGAATTCCGAACATTCCGGAACCTTGGTGCATTCCGGAACTCTGAACATTCCGGAATTCCGAACATTCCGGAACCTTGGTGCATTCCGGAATTCCGAACATTCCGGAACCTTGGTGCATTCCGGAACTCTGAACATTCCGGAATTCCGAACATTCCGGAACCTTGGTGCATTCCGGAATTCCGAACATTCCGGAACCTTGGTGCATTCCGGAACTCTGAACATTCCGGAATTCCGAACATTCCGGAACCTTGGTGCATTCCGGAATTCCGAACATTCCGGAACCTTGGTTCATTCCGGAATTCCGAACATTCCGGAATTCCGAACATTCCGGAACCTTGGTGCATTCCGGAACTCTGAACATTCCGGAACTCTGAACATTCCGGAATTCCGAACATTCCGGAACCTTGGTGCATTCCGGAATTCCGAACATTCCGGAACCTTGGTGCATTCCGGAATTCCGAACATTCCGGAACCTTGGTGCATTCCGGAACTCTGAACATTCTGGAATTCCGAACATTCCGGAACCTTGGTGCATTCCGGAATTCCGAACAATCCGGAACCTTGGTGCATTCCGGAACTCTGAACATTCCGGAATTCCGAACATTCCGGAACCTTGGTGCATTCCGGAATTCCGAACATTCCGGAACTCTGAACATTCCGGAATTCCGAACATTCCGGAACCTTGGTGCATTCCGGAATTCCGAACATTCCGGAACCTTGGTGCATTCCGGAACTCTGAACATTCCGGAATTCCGAACATTCCGGAACCTTGGTGCATTCCGGAATTCCGAACAATCCGGAACCTTGGTGCATTCCGGAACTCTGAACATTCCGGAATTCCGAACATTCCGGAACCTTGGTGCATTCCGGAATTCCGAACATTCCGGAACCTTGGTGCATTCCGGAACTCTGAACATTCCGGAACCTTGGTGCATTCCGGAATTCTGAACATTCCGGAACCTTGGTGCATTCCGGAACTCTGAACATTCCGGAATTCCGAACATTCCGGAACCTTGGTGCATTCCGGAATTCCGAACATTCCGGAACCTTGGTGCATTCCGGAATTCCGAACATTCCGGAACCTTGGTGCATTCCGGAACTCTGAACATTCCGGAATTCCGAACATTCCGGAACCTTGGTGCATTCCGGAATTCCGAACAATCCGGAACCTTGGTGCATTCCGGAACTCTAAACATTCCGGAATTCCGAACATTCCGGAACCTTGGTGCATTCCGGAATTCCGAACATTCCGGAACCTTGGTGCATTCCGGAACTCTGAACATTCCGGAATTCCGAACATTCCGGAACCTTGGTGCATTCCGGAACTCTGAACATTCCGGAATTCCGAACATTCCGGAACCTTGGTGCATTCCGGAATTCCGAACATTCCGGAACCTTGGTACATTCCGGAATTCCGAACATTCCGGAACCTTGGTGCATTCCGGAATTCCGAACATTCCAGAACCTTGGTGCATTCCGGAACTCTGAACATTCCGGAATTCCGAACATTCCGGAACCTTGGTGCATTCCGGAATTCCGAACATTCCGGAACCTTGGTGCATTCCGGAACTCTGAACATTCCGGAATTCCGAACATTCCGGAACCTTGGTGCATTCCGGAATTCCGAACAATCCGGAACCTTGGTGCATTCCGGAACTCTGAACATTCCGGAACCTTGGTGCATTCCGGAATTCCGAACATTCCGGAACTCTGAACATTCCGGAATTCCGAACATTCCGGAACCTTGGTGCATTCCGGAACTCTGAACATTCCGGAATTCCGAACATTCCGGAACCTTGGTGCATTCCGGAATTCCGAACAATCCGGAACCTTGGTGCATTCCGGAACTCTGAACATTCCGGAACCTTGGTGCATTCCGGAATTCCGAACATTCCGGAACTCTGAACATTCCGGAACCTTGGTGCATTCCGGAATTCCGAACATTCCGGAACTCTGAACATTCCGGAACCTTGGTGCATTCCGGAATTCCGAACATTCCGGAACTCTGAACATTCCGGAATTCCGAACATTCCGGAACCTTGGTGCATTCCGGAATTCTGAACATTCCGGAACCTTGGTGCATTCCGGAACTCTGAACATTCCGGAACCTTGGTGCATTCCGGAATTCTGAACATTCCGGAACCTTGGTGCATTCCGGAACTCTGAACATTCCGGAATTCCGAACATTCCGGAACCTTGGTGCATTCCGGAATTCCGAACAATCCGGAACCTTGGTGCATTCCGGAACTCTAAACATTCCGGAATTCCGAACATTCCGGAACCTTGGTGCATTCCGGAATTCCGAACATTCCGGAACCTTGGTGCATTCCGGAACTCTGAACATTCCGGAATTCCGAACATTCCGGAACCTTGGTGCATTCCGGAATTCCGAACATTCCGGAACTCTGAACATTCCGGAACCTTGGTGCATTCCGGAACTCTGAACATTCCGGAATTCCGAACATTCCGGAACCTTGGTGCATTCCGGAATTCCGAACATTCCGGAACCTTGGTACATTCCGGAATTCCGAACATTCCGGAACCTTGGTGCATTCCGGAATTCCGAACATTCCAGAACCTTGGTGCATTCCGGAACTCTGAACATTCCGGAACTCTGAACATTCCGGAACCTTGGTACATTCCGGAATTCCGAACATTCCGGAACCTTGGTGCATTCCGGAATTCCGAACATTCCAGAACCTTGGTGCATTCCGGAACTCTGAACATTCCGGAACTCTGAACATTCCGGAATTCCGAACATTCCGGAACCTTGGTGCATTCCGGAATTCCGAACATTCCGGAACTCTGAACATTCCGGAATTCCGAACATTCCGGAACCTTGGTGCATTCCGGAATTCCGAACATTCCGGAACCTTGGTGCATTCCGGAACTCTGAACATTCCGGAATTCCGAACATTCCGGAACCTTGGTGCATTCCGGAATTCCGAACAATCCGGAACCTTGGTGCATTCCGGAACTCTGAACATTCCGGAATTCCGAACATTCCGGAACCTTGGTGCATTCCGGAATTCCGAACATTCCGGAACCTTGGTGCATTCCGGAACTCTGAACATTCCGGAACCTTGGTGCATTCCGGAATTCTGAACATTCCGGAACCTTGGTGCATTCCGGAACTCTGAACATTCCGGAATTCCGAACATTCCGGAACCTTGGTGCATTCCGGAATTCCGAACATTCCGGAACCTTGGTGCATTCCGGAATTCCGAACATTCCGGAACCTTGGTGCATTCCGGAACTCTGAACATTCCGGAATTCCGAACATTCCGGAACCTTGGTGCATTCCGGAATTCCGAACAATCCGGAACCTTGGTGCATTCCGGAACTCTAAACATTCCGGAATTCCGAACATTCCGGAACCTTGGTGCATTCCGGAATTCCGAACATTCCGGAACCTTGGTGCATTCCGGAACTCTGAACATTCCGGAATTCCGAACATTCCGGAACCTTGGTGCATTCCGGAACTCTGAACATTCCGGAATTCCGAACATTCCGGAACCTTGGTGCATTCCGGAATTCCGAACATTCCGGAACCTTGGTACATTCCGGAATTCCGAACATTCCGGAACCTTGGTGCATTCCGGAATTCCGAACATTCCAGAACCTTGGTGCATTCCGGAACTCTGAACATTCCGGAATTCCGAACATTCCGGAACCTTGGTGCATTCCGGAATTCCGAACATTCCGGAACCTTGGTGCATTCCGGAACTCTGAACATTCCGGAATTCCGAACATTCCGGAACCTTGGTGCATTCCGGAATTCCGAACAATCCGGAACCTTGGTGCATTCCGGAACTCTGAACATTCCGGAACCTTGGTGCATTCCGGAATTCCGAACATTCCGGAACTCTGAACATTCCGGAATTCCGAACATTCCGGAACCTTGGTGCATTCCGGAACTCTGAACATTCCGGAATTCCGAACATTCCGGAACCTTGGTGCATTCCGGAATTCCGAACAATCCGGAACCTTGGTGCATTCCGGAACTCTGAACATTCCGGAACCTTGGTGCATTCCGGAATTCCGAACATTCCGGAACTCTGAACATTCCGGAACCTTGGTGCATTCCGGAATTCCGAACATTCCGGAACTCTGAACATTCCGGAACCTTGGTGCATTCCGGAATTCCGAACATTCCGGAACTCTGAACATTCCGGAATTCCGAACATTCCGGAACCTTGGTGCATTCCGGAATTCTGAACATTCCGGAACCTTGGTGCATTCCGGAACTCTGAACATTCCGGAACCTTGGTGCATTCCGGAATTCTGAACATTCCGGAACCTTGGTGCATTCCGGAACTCTGAACATTCCGGAATTCCGAACATTCCGGAACCTTGGTGCATTCCGGAATTCCGAACAATCCGGAACCTTGGTGCATTCCGGAACTCTAAACATTCCGGAATTCCGAACATTCCGGAACCTTGGTGCATTCCGGAATTCCGAACATTCCGGAACCTTGGTGCATTCCGGAACTCTGAACATTCCGGAATTCCGAACATTCCGGAACCTTGGTGCATTCCGGAATTCCGAACATTCCGGAACTCTGAACATTCCGGAACCTTGGTGCATTCCGGAACTCTGAACATTCCGGAATTCCGAACATTCCGGAACCTTGGTGCATTCCGGAATTCCGAACATTCCGGAACCTTGGTACATTCCGGAATTCCGAACATTCCGGAACCTTGGTGCATTCCGGAATTCCGAACATTCCAGAACCTTGGTGCATTCCGGAACTCTGAACATTCCGGAACTCTGAACATTCCGGAACCTTGGTACATTCCGGAATTCCGAACATTCCGGAACCTTGGTGCATTCCGGAATTCCGAACATTCCAGAACCTTGGTGCATTCCGGAACTCTGAACATTCCGGAACTCTGAACATTCCGGAATTCCGAACATTCCGGAACCTTGGTGCATTCCGGAATTCCGAACATTCCGGAACCTTGGTTCATTCCGGAATTCCGAACATTCCGGAATTCCGAACATTCCGGAACCTTGGTGCATTCCGGAACTCTGAACATTCCGGAACTCTGAACATTCCGGAATTCCGAACATTCCGGAACCTTGGTGCATTCCGGAATTCCGAACATTCCGGAACCTTGGTGCATTCCGGAATTCCGAACATTCCGGAACCTTGGTGCATTCCGGAACTCTGAACATTCCGGAATTCCGAACATTCCGGAACCTTGGTGCATTCCGGAATTCCGAACAATCCGGAACCTTGGTGCATTCCGGAACTCTGAACATTCCGGAATTCCGAACATTCCGGAACCTTGGTGCATTCCGGAATTCCGAACATTCCGGAACTCTGAACATTCCGGAACCTTGGTGCATTCCGGAACTCTGAACATTCCGGAATTCCGAACATTCCGGAACCTTGGTGCATTCCGGAATTCCGAACATTCCGGAACCTTGGTACATTCCGGAATTCCGAACATTCCGGAACCTTGGTGCATTCCGGAATTCCGAACATTCCAGAACCTTGGTGCATTCCGGAACTCTGAACATTCCGGAACTCTGAACATTCCGGAACCTTGGTACATTCCGGAATTCCGAACATTCCGGAACCTTGGTGCATTCCGGAATTCCGAACATTCCAGAACCTTGGTGCATTCCGGAACTCTGAACATTCCGGAACTCTGAACATTCCGGAATTCCGAACATTCCGGAACCTTGGTGCATTCCGGAATTCCGAACATTCCGGAACCTTGGTTCATTCCGGAATTCCGAACATTCCGGAATTCCGAACATTCCGGAACCTTGGTGCATTCCGGAACTCTGAACATTCCGGAACTCTGAACATTCCGGAATTCCGAACATTCCGGAACCTTGGTGCATTCCGGAATTCCGAACATTCCGGAACCTTGGTGCATTCCGGAATTCCGAACATTCCGGAACCTTGGTGCATTCCGGAACTCTGAACATTCCGGAATTCCGAACATTCCGGAACCTTGGTGCATTCCGGAATTCCGAACAATCCGGAACCTTGGTGCATTCCGGAACTCTGAACATTCCGGAATTCCGAACATTCCGGAACCTTGGTGCATTCCGGAACACTGAACATTCCGGAACCTTGGTGCATTCCGGAATTCCGAACATTCCGGAACTCTGAACATTCCGGAATTCCGAACATTCCGGAACCTTGGTGCATTCCGGAATTCCGAACATTCCGGAACCTTGGTGCATTCCGGAATTACGAACATTCCGGAACTCTGAACATTCCGGAATTCCGAACATTCCGGAACCTTGGTGCATTCCGGAACTCTGAACATTCCGGAATTCCGAACATTCCGGAACCTTGGTGCATTCCGGAATTCCGAACATTCCGGAACCTTGGTGCATTCCGGAACTCTGAACATTCCGGAATTCCGAACATTCCGGAACCTTGGTGCATTCCGGAATTCCGAACATTCCGCAACTCTGAACATTCCGGAACTCTGAACATTCCGGAATTCCGAACATTCCGGAACCTTGGTGCATTCCGGAATTCCGAACATTCCGCAACTCTGAACATTCCGGAATTCCGAACATTCCGGAACCTTCGTGCATTCCGGAACTCTGAACATTCCGGAACTCTGAACATTCCGGAACTCTGAACATTCCTGAATTCCGAACATTCCGGAATTCCGAACATTCCGGAACCTTGGTGCATTCCGGAACTCTGAACATTCCGGAACTCTGAACATTCCGGAACTCTGAACATTCCGGAATTCCGAACATTCCGGAACCTTGGTGCATTCCGGAATTCCGAACATTCCGCAACTCTGAACATTCCGGAACTCTGAACATTCCGGAATTCCGAACATTCCGGAACCTTGGTGCATTCCGGAATTCCGAACATTCCGGAACCTTCGTGCATTCCGGAACTCTGAACATTCGGGAACTCTGAACATTCCGGAACTCTGAACATTCCTGAATTCCGAGCATTCCGGAATTCCGAACATTCCGGAACCTTGGTGCATTCCGGAACTCTGAACATTCCGGAATTCCGAACATTCCGGAATTCCGAACATTCCGGAACCTTGGTGCATTCCGGAACTCTGAACATTCCGGAATTCCGAACATTCCGGAACCTTGGTGCATTCCGGAACTCTGAACATTCCGGAACTCTGAACATTCCGGAATTCCGAACATTCCGGAACCTTGGTGCATTCCGGAATTCCGAACAATCCGGAACCTTGGTGCATTCCGGAACTCTGAACATTCCGGAATTCCGAACATTCCGGAACCTTGGTGCATTCCGGAATTCCGAACATTCCGGAACCTTGGTGCATTCCGGAACTCTGAACATTCCGGAACCTTGGTGCATTCCGGAATTCCGAACATTCCGGAACTCTGAACATTCCGGAATTCCGAACATTCCGGAACCTTGGTGCATTCCGGAATTCCGAACATTCCGGAACCTTGGTGCATTCCGGAACTCTGAACATTCCGGAACCTTGGTGCATTCCGGAATTCCGAACATTCCGGAACTCTGAACATTCCGGAATTCCGAACATTCCGGAACCTTGGTGCATTCCGGAACTCTGAACATTCCGGAATTCCGAACATTCCGGAACCTTGGTGCATTCCGGAACTCTGAACATTCCGGAACCTTGGTGCATTCCGGAATTCCGAACATTCCGGAACTCTGAACATTCCGGAATTCCGAACATTCCGGAACCTTGGTGCATTCCGGAACTCTGAACATTCTGGAACTCTGAACATTCCGGAATTCCGAACATTCCGGAACCTTGGTGCATTCCGGAACTCTGAACATTCCGGAATTCCGAACATTCCGGAACCTTGGTGCATTCCGGAATTCCGAACATTCCGGAACCTTGGTGCATTCCGGAACTCTGAACATTCCGGAATTCCGAACATTCCGGAACCTTGGTGCATTCCGGAATTCCGAACATTCCGGAACTCTGAACATTCCGGAACCTTGGTGCATTCCGGAACTCTGAACATTCCGGAATTCCGAACATTCCGGAACCTTGGTGCATTCCGGAATTCCGAACATTCCAGAACCTTGGTGCATTCCGGAACTCTGAACATTCCGGAACTCTGAACATTCCGGAATTCCGAACATTCCGGAACCTTGGTGCATTCCGGAACTCTGAACATTCCGGAACTCTGAACATTCCGGAATTCCGAACATTCCGGAACCTTGGTGCATTCCGGAATTCCGAACATTCCGGAACCTTGGTGCATTCCAGAACTCTGAACATTCCGGAATTCCGAACATTCCGGAACCTTGGTGCATTCCGGAATTCCGAACATTCCGGAACCTTGGTTCATTCCGGAATTCCGAACATTCCGGAATTCCGAACATTCCGGAACCTTGGTGCATTCCGGAATTCCGAACATTCCGGAACTCTGAACATTCCGGAATTCCGAACATTCCGGAACCTTGGTGCATTCCGGAATTCCGAACATTCCGGAACCTTGGTGCATTCCGGAACTCTGAACATTCCGGAACTCTGAACATTCCGGAATTCCGAACATTCCGGAACCTTGGTGCATTCCGGAACTCTGAACATTCCGGAACCTTGGTGCATTCCGGAACTCTGAACATTCCGCAACCTTGGTGCATTCCGGAATTCCGAACATTCCGGAACCTTGGTGCATTCCGGAACTCTGAACATTCCGGAACTCTGAACATTCCGGAATTCCGAACATTCCGGAACCTTGGTGCATTCCGGAATTCCGAACATTCCGGAACCTTGGTGCATTCCGGAACTCTGAACATTCCGGAATTCCGAACATTCCGGAACCTTGGTGCATTCCGGAATTCCGAACAATCCGGAACCTTGGTGCATTCCGGAACTCTGAACATTCCGGAATTCCGAACATTCCGGAACCTTGGTGCATTCCGGAATTCCGAACAATCCGGAACCTTGGTGCATTCCGGAACTCTGAACATTCCGGAATTCCGAACATTCCGGAACCTTGGTGCATTCCGGAACTCTGAACATTCCGGAACCTTGGTGCATTCCGGAATTCCGAACATTCCGGAACTCTGAACATTCCGGAATTCCGAACATTCCGGAACCTTGGTGCATTCCGGAACTCTGAACATTCCGCAACCTTGGTGCATTCCGGAATTCCGAACATTCCGGAACCTTGGTGCATTCCGGAACTCTGAACATTCCGGAATTCCGAACATTCCGGAACCTTGGTGCATTCCGGAATTCCGAACATTCCGGAACCTTGGTGCATTCCGGAACTCTGAACATTCTGGAACTCTGAACATTCCGGAATTCCGAACATTCCGGAACCTTGGTGCATTCCGGAATTCCGAACATTCCGGAACCTTGGTGCATTCCGGAACTCTGAACATTCCGGAATTCCGAACATTCCGGAACCTTGGTGCATTCCGGAACTCTGAACATTCCGGAACCTTGGTGCATTCCGGAATTCCGAACATTCCGGAACCTTGGTGCATTCCGGAATTCCGAACATTCCGGAACTCTGAACATTCCGGAATTCCGAACATTCCGGAACCTTGGTGCATTCCGGAATTCCGAACATTCCGGAACCTTGGTGCATTCCGGAACTCTGAACATTCCGGAACTCTGAACATTCCGGAATTCCGAACATTCCGGAACCTTGGTGCATTCCGGAACTCTGAACATTCCGGAACCTTGGTGCATTCCGGAACTCTGAACATTCCGCAACCTTGGTGCATTCCGGAATTCTGAACATTCCGGAACCTTGGTGCATTCCGGAACTCTGAACATTCCGGAACTCTGAACATTCCGGAATTCCGAACATTCCGGAACCTTGGTGCATTCCGGAATTCCGAACAATCCGGAACCTTGGTGCATTCCGGAACTCTGAACATTCCGGAATTCCGAACATTCCGGAACCTTGGTGCATTCCGGAACTCTGAACATTCCGGAACCTTGGTGCATTCCGGAATTCCGAACATTCCGGAACTCTGAACATTCCGGAATTCCGAACATTCCGGAACCTTGGTGCATTCCGGAACTCTGAACATTCCGGAACTCTGAACATTCCGGAATTCCGAACATTCCGGAACTCTGAACATTCCGGAATTCCGAACATTCCGGAACCCCGAACATTCCGGAACCTTGGTGCATTCCGGAACTCTGAACATTCCGGAACCTTGGTGCATTCCGGAATTCCGAACATTCCGGAACTCTGAACATTCCGGAATTCCGAACATTCCGGAACCTTGGTGCATTCCGGAACTCTGAACATTCTGGAATTCCGAACATTCCGGAACCTTGGTGCATTCCGGAATTCCGAACATTCCGGAACCTTGGTGCATTCCGGAACTCTGAACATTCCGGAACCTTGGTGCATTCCGGAACTCTGAACATTCCGGAACCTTGGTGCATTCCGGAATTCTGAACATTCCGGAACCTTGGTGCATTCCGGAACTCTGAACATTCCGGAATTCCGAACATTCCGGAACCTTGGTGCATTCCGGAACTCTGAACATTCCGGAATTCCGAACATTCCGGAACCTTGGTGCATTCCGGAATTCCGAACAATCCGGAACCTTGGTGCATACCGGAACTCTAAACATTCCGGAATTCCGAACATTCCGGAACCTTGGTGCATTCCGGAATTCCGAACATTCCGGAACCTTGGTGCATTCCGGAACTCTGAACATTCCGGAATTCCGAACATTCCGGAACCTTGGTGCATTCCGGAATTCCGAACATTCCGGAATTCCGAACATTCCGGAACCTTGGTGCATTCCGGAATTCCGAACATTCCGGAACCTTGGTACATTCCGGAATTCCGAACATTCCGGAACCTTGGTGCATTCCGGAATTCCGAACATTCCAGAACCTTGGTGCATTCCGGAACTCTGAACATTCCGGAACCTTGGTGCATTCCGGAATTCTGAACATTCCGGAACCTTGGTGCATTCCGGAACTCTGAACATTCCGGAATTCCGAACATTCCGGAACCTTGGTGCATTCCGGAATTCCGAACATTCCGGAACCTTGGTGCATTCCGGAACTCTGAACATTCCGGAATTCCGAACATTCCGGAACCTTGGTGCATTCCGGAATTCCGAACAATCCAGAACCTTGGTGCATTCCGGAACTCTAAACATTCCGGAATTCCGAACATTCCGGAACCTTGGTGCATTCCGGAATTCCGAACATTCCGGAACCTTGGTGCATTCCGGAACTCTGAACATTCCGGAATTCCGAACATTCCGGAACCTTGGTGCATTCCGGAACTCTGAACATTCCGGAATTCCGAACATTCCGGAACCTTGGTGCATTCCGGAATTCCGAACATTCCGGAACCTTGGTGCATTCCGGAACTCTGAACATTCCGGAACCTTGGTGCATTCCGGAATTCTGAACATTCCGGAACCTTGGTGCATTCCGGAACTCTGAACATTCCGGAATTCCGAACATTCCGGAACCTTGGTGCATTCCGGAATTCCGAACATTCCGGAACCTTGGTGCATTCCGGAACTCTGAACATTCCGGAATTCCGAACATTCCGGAACCTTGGTGCATTCCGGAATTCCGAACAATCCGGAACCTTGGTGCATTCCGGAACTCTAAACATTCCGGAATTCCGAACATTCCGGAACCTTGGTGCATTCCGGAATTCCGAACATTCCGGAACCTTGGTGCATTCCGGAACTCTGAACATTCCGGAATTCCGAACATTCCGGAACCTTGGTGCATTCCGGAACTCTGAACATTCCGGAATTCCGAACATTCCGGAACCTTGGTGCATTCCGGAATTCCGAACATTCCGGAACCTTGGTACATTCCGGAATTCCGAACATTCCGGAACCTTGGTGCATTCCGGAATTCCGAACATTCCAGAACCTTGGTGCATTCCGGAACTCTGAACATTCCGGAATTCCGAACATTCCGGAACCTTGGTGCATTCCGGAATTCCGAACATTCCGGAACCTTGGTGCATTCCGGAACTCTGAACATTCCGGAATTCCGAACATTCCGGAACCTTGGTGCATTCCGGAACTCTGAACATTCCGGAACCTTGGTGCATTCCGGAATTCCGAACATTCCGGAACTCTGAACATTCCGGAATTCCGAACATTCCGGAACCTTGGTGCATTCCGGAATTCCGAACATTCCGGAACCTTGGTGCATTCCGGAACTCTGAACATTCCGGAACCTTGGTGCATTCCGGAATTCCGAACATTCCGGAACTCTGAACATTCCGGAATTCCGAACATTCCGGAACCTTGGTGCATTCCGGAACTCTGAACATTCCGGAATTCCGAACATTCCGGAACCTTGGTGCATTCCGGAATTCCGAACATTCCGGAACCTTGGTGCATTCCGGAACTCTGAACATTCCGGAACCTTGGTGCATTCCGGAATTCTGAACATTCCGGAACCTTGGTGCATTCCGGAACTCTGAACATTCCGGAATTCCGAACATTCCGGAACCTTGGTGCATTCCGGAATTCCGAACATTCCGGAACCTTGGTGCATTCCGGAACTCTGAACATTCCGGAATTCCGAACATTCCGGAACCTTGGTGCATTCCGGAATTCCGAACAATCCAGAACCTTGGTGCATTCCGGAACTCTAAACATTCCGGAATTCCGAACATTCCGGAACCTTGGTGCATTCCGGAATTCCGAACATTCCGGAACCTTGGTGCATTCCGGAACTCTGAACATTCCGGAATTCCGAACATTCCGGAACCTTGGTGCATTCCGGAATTCCGAACAATCCGGAACCTTGGTGCATTCCGGAACTCTGAACATTCCGGAATTCCGAACATTCCGGAACCTTGGTGCATTCCGGAATTCCGAACATTCCGGAACCTTGGTGCATTCCGGAACTCTGAACATTCCGGAACCTTGGTGCATTCCGGAACCTTGGTGCATTCCGGAACTCTGAACATTCCGGAACCTTGGTGCATTCCGGAACTCTGAACATTCCGGAATTCCGAACATTCCGGAACCTTGGTGCATTCCGGAATTCCGAACATTCCGGAACCTTGGTGCATTCCGGAACTCTGAACATTCCGGAATTCCGAACATTCCGGAACCTTGGTGCATTCCGGAATTCCGAACAATCCGGAACCTTGGTGCATTCCGGAACTCTGAACATTCCGGAATTCCGAACATTCCGGAACCTTGGTGCATTCCGGAATTCCGAACATTCCGGAACCTTGGTGCATTCCGGAACTCTGAACATTCCGGAACCTTGGTGCATTCCGGAATTCCGAACATTCCGGAACTCTGAACATTCCGGAATTCCGAACATTCCGGAACCTTGGTGCATTCCGGAATTCCGAACATTCCGGAACCTTGGTGCATTCCGGAACTCTGAACATTCCGGAACCTTGGTGCATTCCGGAATTCCGAACATTCCGGAACTCTGAACATTCCGGAATTCCGAACATTCCGGAACCTTGGTGCATTCCGGAACTCTGAACATTCCGGAATTCCGAACATTCCGGAACCTTGGTGCATTCCGGAACTCTGAACATTCCGGAACCTTGGTGCATTCCGGAATTCCGAACATTCCGGAACTCTGAACATTCCGGAATTCCGAACATTCCGGAACCTTGGTGCATTCCGGAACTCTGAACATTCTGGAACTCTGAACATTCCGGAATTCCGAACATTCCGGAACCTTGGTGCATTCCGGAACTCTGAACATTCCGGAATTCCGAACATTCCGGAACCTTGGTGCATTCCGGAATTCCGAACATTCCGGAACCTTGGTGCATTCCGGAACTCTGAACATTCCGGAATTCCGAACATTCCGGAACCTTGGTGCATTCCGGAATTCCGAACAATCCGGAACCTTGGTGCATTCCGGAATTCCGAACATTCCGGAACCTTGGTGCATTCCGGAACTCTGAACATTCCGGAATTCCGAACATTCCGGAACCTTGGTGCATTCCGGAATTCCGAACATTCCGGAACCTTGGTGCATTCCGGAACTCTGAACATTCCGGAATTCCGAACATTCCGGAACCTTGGTGCATTCCGGAATTCCGAACATTCCGGAACCTTGGTGCATTCCGGAACTCTGAACATTCCGGAATTCCGAACATTCCGGAACCTTGGTGCATTCCGGAATTCCGAACATTCCGGAACCTTGGTTCATTCCGGAATTCCGAACATTCCGGAATTCCGAACATTCCGGAACCTTGGTGCATTCCGGAACTCTGAACATTCCGGAACTCTGAACATTCCGGAATTCCGAACATTCCGGAACCTTGGTGCATTCCGGAATTCCGAACATTCCGGAACCTTGGTGCATTCCGGAATTCCGAACATTCCGGAACCTTGGTGCATTCCGGAACTCTGAACATTCTGGAATTCCGAACATTCCGGAACCTTGGTGCATTCCGGAATTCCGAACAATCCGGAACCTTGGTGCATTCCGGAACTCTGAACATTCCGGAATTCCGAACATTCCGGAACCTTGGTGCATTCCGGAACTCTGAACATTCCGGAACCTTGGTGCATTCCGGAATTCCGAACATTCCGGAACTCTGAACATTCCGGAATTCCGAACATTCCGGAACCTTGGTGCATTCCGGAATTCCGAACATTCCGGAACCTTGGTGCATTCCGGAACTCTGAACATTCCGGAACCTTGGTGCATTCCGGAATTCCGAACATTCCGGAACTCTGAACATTCCGGAATTCCGAACATTCCGGAACCTTGGTGCATTCCGGAACTCTGAACATTCCGGAATTCCGAACATTCCGGAACCTTGGTGCATTCCGGAATTCCGAACATTCCGGAACCTTGGTGCATTCCGGAACTCTGAACATTCCGGAACCTTGGTGCATTCCGGAATTCTGAACATTCCGGAACCTTGGTGCATTCCGGAACTCTGAACATTCCGGAATTCCGAACATTCCGGAACCTTGGTGCATTCCGGAATTCCGAACATTCCGGAACCTTGGTGCATTCCGGAACTCTGAACATTCCGGAATTCCGAACATTCCGGAACCTTGGTGCATTCCGGAATTCCGAACAATCCAGAACCTTGGTGCATTCCGGAACTCTAAACATTCCGGAATTCCGAACATTCCGGAACCTTGGTGCATTCCGGAACTCTGAACATTCCGGAACCTTGGTGCATTCCGGAACCTTGGTGCATTCCGGAACTCTGAACATTCCGGAACCTTGGTGCATTCCGGAACTCTGAACATTCCGGAATTCCGAACATTCCGGAACCTTGGTGCATTCCGGAATTCCGAACATTCCGGAACCTTGGTGCATTCCGGAACTCTGAACATTCCGGAATTCCGAACATTCCGGAACCTTGGTGCATTCCGGAATTCCGAACAATCCGGAACCTTGGTGCATTCCGGAACTCTGAACATTCCGGAATTCCGAACATTCCGGAACCTTGGTGCATTCCGGAATTCCGAACATTCCGGAACCTTGGTGCATTCCGGAACTCTGAACATTCCGGAACCTTGGTGCATTCCGGAATTCCGAACATTCCGGAACTCTGAACATTCCGGAATTCCGAACATTCCGGAACCTTGGTGCATTCCGGAATTCCGAACATTCCGGAACCTTGGTGCATTCCGGAACTCTGAACATTCCGGAACCTTGGTGCATTCCGGAATTCCGAACATTCCGGAACTCTGAACATTCCGGAATTCCGAACATTCCGGAACCTTGGTGCATTCCGGAACTCTGAACATTCCGGAATTCCGAACATTCCGGAACCTTGGTGCATTCCGGAACTCTGAACATTCCGGAACCTTGGTGCATTCCGGAATTCCGAACATTCCGGAACTCTGAACATTCCGGAATTCCGAACATTCCGGAACCTTGGTGCATTCCGGAACTCTGAACATTCTGGAACTCTGAACATTCCGGAATTCCGAACATTCCGGAACCTTGGTGCATTCCGGAACTCTGAACATTCCGGAATTCCGAACATTCCGGAACCTTGGTGCATTCCGGAATTCCGAACATTCCGGAACCTTGGTGCATTCCGGAACTCTGAACATTCCGGAATTCCGAACATTCCGGAACCTTGGTGCATTCCGGAATTCCGAACAATCCGGAACCTTGGTGCATTCCGGAATTCCGAACATTCCGGAACCTTGGTGCATTCCGGAACTCTGAACATTCCGGAATTCCGAACATTCCGGAACCTTGGTGCATTCCGGAATTCCGAACATTCCGGAACCTTGGTGCATTCCGGAACTCTGAACATTCCGGAATTCCGAACATTCCGGAACCTTGGTGCATTCCGGAATTCCGAACATTCCGGAACCTTGGTGCATTCCGGAACTCTGAACATTCCGGAATTCCGAACATTCCGGAACCTTGGTGCATTCCGGAATTCCGAACATTCCGGAACCTTGGTTCATTCCGGAATTCCGAACATTCCGGAATTCCGAACATTCCGGAACCTTGGTGCATTCCGGAACTCTGAACATTCCGGAACTCTGAACATTCCGGAATTCCGAACATTCCGGAACCTTGGTGCATTCCGGAATTCCGAACATTCCGGAACCTTGGTGCATTCCGGAATTCCGAACATTCCGGAACCTTGGTGCATTCCGGAACTCTGAACATTCTGGAATTCCGAACATTCCGGAACCTTGGTGCATTCCGGAATTCCGAACAATCCGGAACCTTGGTGCATTCCGGAACTCTGAACATTCCGGAATTCCGAACATTCCGGAACCTTGGTGCATTCCGGAATTCCGAACATTCCGGAACTCTGAACATTCCGGAATTCCGAACATTCCGGAACCTTGGTGCATTCCGGAATTCCGAACATTCCGGAACCTTGGTGCATTCCGGAACTCTGAACATTCCGGAATTCCGAACATTCCGGAACCTTGGTGCATTCCGGAATTCCGAACAATCCGGAACCTTGGTGCATTCCGGAACTCTGAACATTCCGGAATTCCGAACATTCCGGAACCTTGGTGCATTCCGGAATTCCGAACATTCCGGAACCTTGGTGCATTCCGGAACTCTGAACATTCCGGAACCTTGGTGCATTCCGGAATTCTGAACATTCCGGAACCTTGGTGCATTCCGGAACTCTGAACATTCCGGAATTCCGAACATTCCGGAACCTTGGTGCATTCCGGAATTCCGAACATTCCGGAACCTTGGTGCATTCCGGAATTCCGAACATTCCGGAACCTTGGTGCATTCCGGAACTCTGAACATTCCGGAATTCCGAACATTCCGGAACCTTGGTGCATTCCGGAATTCCGAACAATCCGGAACCTTGGTGCATTCCGGAACTCTAAACATTCCGGAATTCCGAACATTCCGGAACCTTGGTGCATTCCGGAATTCCGAACATTCCGGAACCTTGGTGCATTCCGGAACTCTGAACATTCCGGAATTCCGAACATTCCGGAACCTTGGTGCATTCCGGAACTCTGAACATTCCGGAATTCCGAACATTCCGGAACCTTGGTGCATTCCGGAATTCCGAACATTCCGGAACCTTGGTACATTCCGGAATTCCGAACATTCCGGAACCTTGGTGCATTCCGGAATTCCGAACATTCCAGAACCTTGGTGCATTCCGGAACTCTGAACATTCCGGAATTCCGAACATTCCGGAACCTTGGTGCATTCCGGAATTCCGAACATTCCGGAACCTTGGTGCATTCCGGAACTCTGAACATTCCGGAATTCCGAACATTCCGGAACCTTGGTGCATTCCGGAATTCCGAACAATCCGGAACCTTGGTGCATTCCGGAACTCTGAACATTCCGGAACCTTGGTGCATTCCGGAATTCCGAACATTCCGGAACTCTGAACATTCCGGAATTCCGAACATTCCGGAACCTTGGTGCATTCCGGAACTCTGAACATTCCGGAATTCCGAACATTCCGGAACCTTGGTGCATTCCGGAATTCCGAACAATCCGGAACCTTGGTGCATTCCGGAACTCTGAACATTCCGGAACCTTGGTGCATTCCGGAATTCCGAACATTCCGGAACTCTGAACATTCCGGAACCTTGGTGCATTCCGGAATTCCGAACATTCCGGAACTCTGAACATTCCGGAACCTTGGTGCATTCCGGAATTCCGAACATTCCGGAACTCTGAACATTCCGGAATTCCGAACATTCCGGAACCTTGGTGCATTCCGGAATTCTGAACATTCCGGAACCTTGGTGCATTCCGGAACTCTGAACATTCCGGAACCTTGGTGCATTCCGGAATTCTGAACATTCCGGAACCTTGGTGCATTCCGGAACTCTGAACATTCCGGAATTCCGAACATTCCGGAACCTTGGTGCATTCCGGAATTCCGAACAATCCGGAACCTTGGTGCATTCCGGAACTCTAAACATTCCGGAATTCCGAACATTCCGGAACCTTGGTGCATTCCGGAATTCCGAACATTCCGGAACCTTGGTGCATTCCGGAACTCTGAACATTCCGGAATTCCGAACATTCCGGAACCTTGGTGCATTCCGGAATTCCGAACATTCCGGAACTCTGAACATTCCGGAACCTTGGTGCATTCCGGAACTCTGAACATTCCGGAATTCCGAACATTCCGGAACCTTGGTGCATTCCGGAATTCCGAACATTCCGGAACCTTGGTACATTCCGGAATTCCGAACATTCCGGAACCTTGGTGCATTCCGGAATTCCGAACATTCCAGAACCTTGGTGCATTCCGGAACTCTGAACATTCCGGAACTCTGAACATTCCGGAACCTTGGTACATTCCGGAATTCCGAACATTCCGGAACCTTGGTGCATTCCGGAATTCCGAACATTCCAGAACCTTGGTGCATTCCGGAACTCTGAACATTCCGGAACTCTGAACATTCCGGAATTCCGAACATTCCGGAACCTTGGTGCATTCCGGAATTCCGAACATTCCGGAACTCTGAACATTCCGGAATTCCGAACATTCCGGAACCTTGGTGCATTCCGGAATTCCGAACATTCCGGAACCTTGGTGCATTCCGGAACTCTGAACATTCCGGAATTCCGAACATTCCGGAACCTTGGTGCATTCCGGAATTCCGAACAATCCGGAACCTTGGTGCATTCCGGAACTCTGAACATTCCGGAATTCCGAACATTCCGGAACCTTGGTGCATTCCGGAATTCCGAACATTCCGGAACCTTGGTGCATTCCGGAACTCTGAACATTCCGGAACCTTGGTGCATTCCGGAATTCTGAACATTCCGGAACCTTGGTGCATTCCGGAACTCTGAACATTCCGGAATTCCGAACATTCCGGAACCTTGGTGCATTCCGGAATTCCGAACATTCCGGAACCTTGGTGCATTCCGGAATTCCGAACATTCCGGAACCTTGGTGCATTCCGGAACTCTGAACATTCCGGAATTCCGAACATTCCGGAACCTTGGTGCATTCCGGAATTCCGAACAATCCGGAACCTTGGTGCATTCCGGAACTCTAAACATTCCGGAATTCCGAACATTCCGGAACCTTGGTGCATTCCGGAATTCCGAACATTCCGGAACCTTGGTGCATTCCGGAACTCTGAACATTCCGGAATTCCGAACATTCCGGAACCTTGGTGCATTCCGGAACTCTGAACATTCCGGAATTCCGAACATTCCGGAACCTTGGTGCATTCCGGAATTCCGAACATTCCGGAACCTTGGTACATTCCGGAATTCCGAACATTCCGGAACCTTGGTGCATTCCGGAATTCCGAACATTCCAGAACCTTGGTGCATTCCGGAACTCTGAACATTCCGGAATTCCGAACATTCCGGAACCTTGGTGCATTCCGGAATTCCGAACATTCCGGAACCTTGGTGCATTCCGGAACTCTGAACATTCCGGAATTCCGAACATTCCGGAACCTTGGTGCATTCCGGAATTCCGAACAATCCGGAACCTTGGTGCATTCCGGAACTCTGAACATTCCGGAACCTTGGTGCATTCCGGAATTCCGAACATTCCGGAACTCTGAACATTCCGGAATTCCGAACATTCCGGAACCTTGGTGCATTCCGGAACTCTGAACATTCCGGAATTCCGAACATTCCGGAACCTTGGTGCATTCCGGAATTCCGAACAATCCGGAACCTTGGTGCATTCCGGAACTCTGAACATTCCGGAACCTTGGTGCATTCCGGAATTCCGAACATTCCGGAACTCTGAACATTCCGGAACCTTGGTGCATTCCGGAATTCCGAACATTCCGGAACTCTGAACATTCCGGAACCTTGGTGCATTCCGGAATTCCGAACATTCCGGAACTCTGAACATTCCGGAATTCCGAACATTCCGGAACCTTGGTGCATTCCGGAATTCTGAACATTCCGGAACCTTGGTGCATTCCGGAACTCTGAACATTCCGGAACCTTGGTGCATTCCGGAATTCTGAACATTCCGGAACCTTGGTGCATTCCGGAACTCTGAACATTCCGGAATTCCGAACATTCCGGAACCTTGGTGCATTCCGGAATTCCGAACAATCCGGAACCTTGGTGCATTCCGGAACTCTAAACATTCCGGAATTCCGAACATTCCGGAACCTTGGTGCATTCCGGAATTCCGAACATTCCGGAACCTTGGTGCATTCCGGAACTCTGAACATTCCGGAATTCCGAACATTCCGGAACCTTGGTGCATTCCGGAATTCCGAACATTCCGGAACTCTGAACATTCCGGAACCTTGGTGCATTCCGGAACTCTGAACATTCCGGAATTCCGAACATTCCGGAACCTTGGTGCATTCCGGAATTCCGAACATTCCGGAACCTTGGTACATTCCGGAATTCCGAACATTCCGGAACCTTGGTGCATTCCGGAATTCCGAACATTCCAGAACCTTGGTGCATTCCGGAACTCTGAACATTCCGGAACTCTGAACATTCCGGAACCTTGGTACATTCCGGAATTCCGAACATTCCGGAACCTTGGTGCATTCCGGAATTCCGAACATTCCAGAACCTTGGTGCATTCCGGAACTCTGAACATTCCGGAACTCTGAACATTCCGGAATTCCGAACATTCCGGAACCTTGGTGCATTCCGGAATTCCGAACATTCCGGAACCTTGGTTCATTCCGGAATTCCGAACATTCCGGAATTCCGAACATTCCGGAACCTTGGTGCATTCCGGAACTCTGAACATTCCGGAACTCTGAACATTCCGGAATTCCGAACATTCCGGAACCTTGGTGCATTCCGGAATTCCGAACATTCCGGAACCTTGGTGCATTCCGGAATTCCGAACATTCCGGAACCTTGGTGCATTCCGGAACTCTGAACATTCCGGAATTCCGAACATTCCGGAACCTTGGTGCATTCCGGAATTCCGAACAATCCGGAACCTTGGTGCATTCCGGAACTCTGAACATTCCGGAATTCCGAACATTCCGGAACCTTGGTGCATTCCGGAATTCCGAACATTCCGGAACTCTGAACATTCCGGAACCTTGGTGCATTCCGGAACTCTGAACATTCCGGAATTCCGAACATTCCGGAACCTTGGTGCATTCCGGAATTCCGAACATTCCGGAACCTTGGTACATTCCGGAATTCCGAACATTCCGGAACCTTGGTGCATTCCGGAATTCCGAACATTCCAGAACCTTGGTGCATTCCGGAACTCTGAACATTCCGGAACTCTGAACATTCCGGAACCTTGGTACATTCCGGAATTCCGAACATTCCGGAACCTTGGTGCATTCCGGAATTCCGAACATTCCAGAACCTTGGTGCATTCCGGAACTCTGAACATTCCGGAACTCTGAACATTCCGGAATTCCGAACATTCCGGAACCTTGGTGCATTCCGGAATTCCGAACATTCCGGAACCTTGGTTCATTCCGGAATTCCGAACATTCCGGAATTCCGAACATTCCGGAACCTTGGTGCATTCCGGAACTCTGAACATTCCGGAACTCTGAACATTCCGGAATTCCGAACATTCCGGAACCTTGGTGCATTCCGGAATTCCGAACATTCCGGAACCTTGGTGCATTCCGGAATTCCGAACATTCCGGAACCTTGGTGCATTCCGGAACTCTGAACATTCCGGAATTCCGAACATTCCGGAACCTTGGTGCATTCCGGAATTCCGAACAATCCGGAACCTTGGTGCATTCCGGAACTCTGAACATTCCGGAATTCCGAACATTCCGGAACCTTGGTGCATTCCGGAACACTGAACATTCCGGAACCTTGGTGCATTCCGGAATTCCGAACATTCCGGAACTCTGAACATTCCGGAATTCCGAACATTCCGGAACCTTGGTGCATTCCGGAATTCCGAACATTCCGGAACCTTGGTGCATTCCGGAATTACGAACATTCCGGAACTCTGAACATTCCGGAATTCCGAACATTCCGGAACCTTGGTGCATTCCGGAACTCTGAACATTCCGGAATTCCGAACATTCCGGAACCTTGGTGCATTCCGGAATTCCGAACATTCCGGAACCTTGGTGCATTCCGGAACTCTGAACATTCCGGAATTCCGAACATTCCGGAACCTTGGTGCATTCCGGAATTCCGAACATTCCGCAACTCTGAACATTCCGGAACTCTGAACATTCCGGAATTCCGAACATTCCGGAACCTTGGTGCATTCCGGAATTCCGAACATTCCGCAACTCTGAACATTCCGGAATTCCGAACATTCCGGAACCTTCGTGCATTCCGGAACTCTGAACATTCCGGAACTCTGAACATTCCGGAACTCTGAACATTCCTGAATTCCGAACATTCCGGAATTCCGAACATTCCGGAACCTTGGTGCATTCCGGAACTCTGAACATTCCGGAACTCTGAACATTCCGGAACTCTGAACATTCCGGAATTCCGAACATTCCGGAACCTTGGTGCATTCCGGAATTCCGAACATTCCGCAACTCTGAACATTCCGGAACTCTGAACATTCCGGAATTCCGAACATTCCGGAACCTTGGTGCATTCCGGAATTCCGAACATTCCGGAACCTTCGTGCATTCCGGAACTCTGAACATTCGGGAACTCTGAACATTCCGGAACTCTGAACATTCCTGAATTCCGAGCATTCCGGAATTCCGAACATTCCGGAACCTTGGTGCATTCCGGAACTCTGAACATTCCGGAATTCCGAACATTCCGGAATTCCGAACATTCCGGAACCTTGGTGCATTCCGGAACTCTGAACATTCCGGAATTCCGAACATTCCGGAACCTTGGTGCATTCCGGAACTCTGAACATTCCGGAACTCTGAACATTCCGGAATTCCGAACATTCCGGAACCTTGGTGCATTCCGGAATTCCGAACAATCCGGAACCTTGGTGCATTCCGGAACTCTGAACATTCCGGAATTCCGAACATTCCGGAACCTTGGTGCATTCCGGAATTCCGAACATTCCGGAACCTTGGTGCATTCCGGAACTCTGAACATTCCGGAACCTTGGTGCATTCCGGAATTCCGAACATTCCGGAACTCTGAACATTCCGGAATTCCGAACATTCCGGAACCTTGGTGCATTCCGGAATTCCGAACATTCCGGAACCTTGGTGCATTCCGGAACTCTGAACATTCCGGAACCTTGGTGCATTCCGGAATTCCGAACATTCCGGAACTCTGAACATTCCGGAATTCCGAACATTCCGGAACCTTGGTGCATTCCGGAACTCTGAACATTCCGGAATTCCGAACATTCCGGAACCTTGGTGCATTCCGGAACTCTGAACATTCCGGAATTCCGAACATTCCGGAACCTTGGTGCATTCCGGAATTCCGAACATTCCGGAACCTTGGTGCATTCCGGAACTCTGAACATTCCGGAACCTTGGTGCATTCCGGAATTCTGAACATTCCGGAACCTTGGTGCATTCCGGAACTCTGAACATTCCGGAATTCCGAACATTCCGGAACCTTGGTGCATTCCGGAATTCCGAACATTCCGGAACCTTGGTGCATTCCGGAACTCTGAACATTCCGGAATTCCGAACATTCCGGAACCTTGGTGCATTCCGGAATTCCGAACAATCCGGAACCTTGGTGCATTCCGGAACTCTAAACATTCCGGAATTCCGAACATTCCGGAACCTTGGTGCATTCCGGAATTCCGAACATTCCGGAACCTTGGTGCATTCCGGAACTCTGAACATTCCGGAATTCCGAACATTCCGGAACCTTGGTGCATTCCGGAACTCTGAACATTCCGGAACCTTGGTGCATTCCGGAATTCCGAACATTCCGGAACTCTGAACATTCCGGAATTCCGAACATTCCGGAACTCTGAACATTCCGGAATTCCGAACATTCCGGAACCTTGGTGCATTCCGGAACTCTGAACATTCCGGAATTCCGAACATTCCGGAACCTTGGTGCATTCCGGAATTCCGAACAATCCGGAACCTTGGTGCATTCCGGAACTCTGAACATTCCGGAACCTTGGTGCATTCCGGAATTCCGAACATTCCGGAACTCTGAACATTCCGGAACCTTGGTGCATTCCGGAATTCCGAACATTCCGGAACTCTGAACATTCCGGAACCTTGGTGCATTCCGGAATTCCGAACATTCCGGAACTCTGAACATTCCGGAATTCCGAACATTCCGGAACCTTGGTGCATTCCGGAATTCTGAACATTCCGGAACCTTGGTGCATTCCGGAACTCTGAACATTCCGGAACCTTGGTGCATTCCGGAATTCTGAACATTCCGGAACCTTGGTGCATTCCGGAACTCTGAACATTCCGGAATTCCGAACATTCCGGAACCTTGGTGCATTCCGGAATTCCGAACAATCCGGAACCTTGGTGCATTCCGGAACTCTAAACATTCCGGAATTCCGAACATTCCGGAACCTTGGTGCATTCCGGAATTCCGAACATTCCGGAACCTTGGTGCATTCCGGAACTCTGAACATTCCGGAATTCCGAACATTCCGGAACCTTGGTGCATTCCGGAATTCCGAACATTCCGGAACTCTGAACATTCCGGAACCTTGGTGCATTCCGGAACTCTGAACATTCCGGAATTCCGAACATTCCGGAACCTTGGTGCATTCCGGAATTCCGAACATTCCGGAACCTTGGTACATTCCGGAATTCCGAACATTCCGGAACCTTGGTGCATTCCGGAATTCCGAACATTCCAGAACCTTGGTGCATTCCGGAACTCTGAACATTCCGGAACTCTGAACATTCCGGAACCTTGGTACATTCCGGAATTCCGAACATTCCGGAACCTTGGTGCATTCCGGAATTCCGAACATTCCAGAACCTTGGTGCATTCCGGAACTCTGAACATTCCGGAACTCTGAACATTCCGGAATTCCGAACATTCCGGAACCTTGGTGCATTCCGGAATTCCGAACATTCCGGAACCTTGGTTCATTCCGGAATTCCGAACATTCCGGAATTCCGAACATTCCGGAACCTTGGTGCATTCCGGAACTCTGAACATTCCGGAACTCTGAACATTCCGGAATTCCGAACATTCCGGAACCTTGGTGCATTCCGGAATTCCGAACATTCCGGAACCTTGGTGCATTCCGGAATTCCGAACATTCCGGAACCTTGGTGCATTCCGGAACTCTGAACATTCCGGAATTCCGAACATTCCGGAACCTTGGTGCATTCCGGAATTCCGAACAATCCGGAACCTTGGTGCATTCCGGAACTCTGAACATTCCGGAATTCCGAACATTCCGGAACCTTGGTGCATTCCGGAATTCCGAACATTCCGGAACTCTGAACATTCCGGAACCTTGGTGCATTCCGGAACTCTGAACATTCCGGAATTCCGAACATTCCGGAACCTTGGTGCATTCCGGAATTCCGAACATTCCGGAACCTTGGTACATTCCGGAATTCCGAACATTCCGGAACCTTGGTGCATTCCGGAATTCCGAACATTCCAGAACCTTGGTGCATTCCGGAACTCTGAACATTCCGGAACTCTGAACATTCCGGAACCTTGGTACATTCCGGAATTCCGAACATTCCGGAACCTTGGTGCATTCCGGAATTCCGAACATTCCAGAACCTTGGTGCATTCCGGAACTCTGAACATTCCGGAACTCTGAACATTCCGGAATTCCGAACATTCCGGAACCTTGGTGCATTCCGGAATTCCGAACATTCCGGAACCTTGGTTCATTCCGGAATTCCGAACATTCCGGAATTCCGAACATTCCGGAACCTTGGTGCATTCCGGAACTCTGAACATTCCGGAACTCTGAACATTCCGGAATTCCGAACATTCCGGAACCTTGGTGCATTCCGGAATTCCGAACATTCCGGAACCTTGGTGCATTCCGGAATTCCGAACATTCCGGAACCTTGGTGCATTCCGGAACTCTGAACATTCCGGAATTCCGAACATTCCGGAACCTTGGTGCATTCCGGAATTCCGAACAATCCGGAACCTTGGTGCATTCCGGAACTCTGAACATTCCGGAATTCCGAACATTCCGGAACCTTGGTGCATTCCGGAACACTGAACATTCCGGAACCTTGGTGCATTCCGGAATTCCGAACATTCCGGAACTCTGAACATTCCGGAATTCCGAACATTCCGGAACCTTGGTGCATTCCGGAATTCCGAACATTCCGGAACCTTGGTGCATTCCGGAATTACGAACATTCCGGAACTCTGAACATTCCGGAATTCCGAACATTCCGGAACCTTGGTGCATTCCGGAACTCTGAACATTCCGGAATTCCGAACATTCCGGAACCTTGGTGCATTCCGGAATTCCGAACATTCCGGAACCTTGGTGCATTCCGGAACTCTGAACATTCCGGAATTCCGAACATTCCGGAACCTTGGTGCATTCCGGAATTCCGAACATTCCGCAACTCTGAACATTCCGGAACTCTGAACATTCCGGAATTCCGAACATTCCGGAACCTTGGTGCATTCCGGAATTCCGAACATTCCGCAACTCTGAACATTCCGGAATTCCGAACATTCCGGAACCTTCGTGCATTCCGGAACTCTGAACATTCCGGAACTCTGAACATTCCGGAACTCTGAACATTCCTGAATTCCGAACATTCCGGAATTCCGAACAATCCGGAACCTTGGTGCATTCCGGAACTCTGAACATTCCGGAACTCTGAACATTCCGGAACTCTGAACATTCCGGAATTCCGAACATTCCGGAACCTTGGTGCATTCCGGAATTCCGAACATTCCGCAACTCTGAACATTCCGGAACTCTGAACATTCCGGAATTCCGAACATTCCGGAACCTTGGTGCATTCCGGAATTCCGAACATTCCGGAACCTTCGTGCATTCCGGAACTCTGAACATTCGGGAACTCTGAACATTCCGGAACTCTGAACATTCCTGAATTCCGAGCATTCCGGAATTCCGAACATTCCGGAACCTTGGTGCATTCCGGAACTCTGAACATTCCGGAATTCCGAACATTCCGGAATTCCGAACATTCCGGAACCTTGGTGCATTCCGGAACTCTGAACATTCCGGAATTCCGAACATTCCGGAACCTTGGTGCATTCCGGAACTCTGAACATTCCGGAACTCTGAACATTCCGGAATTCCGAACATTCCGGAACCTTGGTGCATTCCGGAATTCCGAACAATCCGGAACCTTGGTGCATTCCGGAACTCTGAACATTCCGGAATTCCGAACATTCCGGAACCTTGGTGCATTCCGGAATTCCGAACATTCCGGAACCTTGGTGCATTCCGGAACTCTGAACATTCCGGAACCTTGGTGCATTCCGGAATTCCGAACATTCCGGAACTCTGAACATTCCGGAATTCCGAACATTCCGGAACCTTGGTGCATTCCGGAATTCCGAACATTCCGGAACCTTGGTGCATTCCGGAACTCTGAACATTCCGGAACCTTGGTGCATTCCGGAATTCCGAACATTCCGGAACTCTGAACATTCCGGAATTCCGAACATTCCGGAACCTTGGTGCATTCCGGAACTCTGAACATTCCGGAATTCCGAACATTCCGGAACCTTGGTGCATTCCGGAACTCTGAACATTCCGGAACCTTGGTGCATTCCGGAATTCCGAACATTCCGGAACTCTGAACATTCCGGAATTCCGAACATTCCGGAACCTTGGTGCATTCCGGAACTCTGAACATTCTGGAACTCTGAACATTCCGGAATTCCGAACATTCCGGAACCTTGGTGCATTCCGGAACTCTGAACATTCCGGAATTCCGAACATTCCGGAACCTTGGTGCATTCCGGAATTCCGAACATTCCGGAACCTTGGTGCATTCCGGAACTCTGAACATTCCGGAATTCCGAACATTCCGGAACCTTGGTGCATTCCGGAATTCCGAACATTCCGGAACTCTGAACATTCCGGAACCTTGGTGCATTCCGGAACTCTGAACATTCCGGAATTCCGAACATTCCGGAACCTTGGTGCATTCCGGAATTCCGAACATTCCAGAACCTTGGTGCATTCCGGAACTCTGAACATTCCGGAACTCTGAACATTCCGGAATTCCGAACATTCCGGAACCTTGGTGCATTCCGGAACTCTGAACATTCCGGAACTCTGAACATTCCGGAATTCCGAACATTCCGGAACCTTGGTGCATTCCGGAATTCCGAACATTCCGGAACCTTGGTGCATTCCAGAACTCTGAACATTCCGGAATTCCGAACATTCCGGAACCTTGGTGCATTCCGGAATTCCGAACATTCCGGAACCTTGGTTCATTCCGGAATTCCGAACATTCCGGAATTCCGAACATTCCGGAACCTTGGTGCATTCCGGAATTCCGAACATTCCGGAACTCTGAACATTCCGGAATTCCGAACATTCCGGAACCTTGGTGCATTCCGGAATTCCGAACATTCCGGAACCTTGGTGCATTCCGGAACTCTGAACATTCCGGAACTCTGAACATTCCGGAATTCCGAACATTCCGGAACCTTGGTGCATTCCGGAACTCTGAACATTCCGGAACCTTGGTGCATTCCGGAACTCTGAACATTCCGCAACCTTGGTGCATTCCGGAATTCCGAACATTCCGGAACCTTGGTGCATTCCGGAACTCTGAACATTCCGGAACTCTGAACATTCCGGAATTCCGAACATTCCGGAACCTTGGTGCATTCCGGAATTCCGAACATTCCGGAACCTTGGTGCATTCCGGAACTCTGAACATTCCGGAATTCCGAACATTCCGGAACCTTGGTGCATTCCGGAATTCCGAACAATCCGGAACCTTGGTGCATTCCGGAACTCTGAACATTCCGGAATTCCGAACATTCCGGAACCTTGGTGCATTCCGGAATTCCGAACAATCCGGAACCTTGGTGCATTCCGGAACTCTGAACATTCCGGAATTCCGAACATTCCGGAACCTTGGTGCATTCCGGAACTCTGAACATTCCGGAACCTTGGTGCATTCCGGAATTCCGAACATTCCGGAACTCTGAACATTCCGGAATTCCGAACATTCCGGAACCTTGGTGCATTCCGGAACTCTGAACATTCCGCAACCTTGGTGCATTCCGGAATTCCGAACATTCCGGAACCTTGGTGCATTCCGGAACTCTGAACATTCCGGAATTCCGAACATTCCGGAACCTTGGTGCATTCCGGAATTCCGAACATTCCGGAACCTTGGTGCATTCCGGAACTCTGAACATTCTGGAACTCTGAACATTCCGGAATTCCGAACATTCCGGAACCTTGGTGCATTCCGGAATTCCGAACATTCCGGAACCTTGGTGCATTCCGGAACTCTGAACATTCCGGAATTCCGAACATTCCGGAACCTTGGTGCATTCCGGAACTCTGAACATTCCGGAACCTTGGTGCATTCCGGAATTCCGAACATTCCGGAACCTTGGTGCATTCCGGAATTCCGAACATTCCGGAACTCTGAACATTCCGGAATTCCGAACATTCCGGAACCTTGGTGCATTCCGGAATTCCGAACATTCCGGAACCTTGGTGCATTCCGGAACTCTGAACATTCCGGAACTCTGAACATTCCGGAATTCCGAACATTCCGGAACCTTGGTGCATTCCGGAACTCTGAACATTCCGGAACCTTGGTGCATTCCGGAACTCTGAACATTCCGCAACCTTGGTGCATTCCGGAATTCTGAACATTCCGGAACCTTGGTGCATTCCGGAACTCTGAACATTCCGGAACTCTGAACATTCCGGAATTCCGAACATTCCGGAACCTTGGTGCATTCCGGAATTCCGAACAATCCGGAACCTTGGTGCATTCCGGAACTCTGAACATTCCGGAATTCCGAACATTCCGGAACCTTGGTGCATTCCGGAACTCTGAACATTCCGGAACCTTGGTGCATTCCGGAATTCCGAACATTCCGGAACTCTGAACATTCCGGAATTCCGAACATTCCGGAACCTTGGTGCATTCCGGAACTCTGAACATTCCGGAACTCTGAACATTCCGGAATTCCGAACATTCCGGAACTCTGAACATTCCGGAATTCCGAACATTCCGGAACCCCGAACATTCCGGAACCTTGGTGCATTCCGGAACTCTGAACATTCCGGAACCTTGGTGCATTCCGGAATTCCGAACATTCCGGAACTCTGAACATTCCGGAATTCCGAACATTCCGGAACCTTGGTGCATTCCGGAACTCTGAACATTCTGGAATTCCGAACATTCCGGAACCTTGGTGCATTCCGGAATTCCGAACATTCCGGAACCTTGGTGCATTCCGGAACTCTGAACATTCCGGAACCTTGGTGCATTCCGGAACTCTGAACATTCCGGAACCTTGGTGCATTCCGGAATTCTGAACATTCCGGAACCTTGGTGCATTCCGGAACTCTGAACATTCCGGAATTCCGAACATTCCGGAACCTTGGTGCATTCCGGAACTCTGAACATTCCGGAATTCCGAACATTCCGGAACCTTGGTGCATTCCGGAATTCCGAACAATCCGGAACCTTGGTGCATACCGGAACTCTAAACATTCCGGAATTCCGAACATTCCGGAACCTTGGTGCATTCCGGAATTCCGAACATTCCGGAACCTTGGTGCATTCCGGAACTCTGAACATTCCGGAATTCCGAACATTCCGGAACCTTGGTGCATTCCGGAATTCCGAACATTCCGGAATTCCGAACATTCCGGAACCTTGGTGCATTCCGGAATTCCGAACATTCCGGAACCTTGGTACATTCCGGAATTCCGAACATTCCGGAACCTTGGTGCATTCCGGAATTCCGAACATTCCAGAACCTTGGTGCATTCCGGAACTCTGAACATTCCGGAACCTTGGTGCATTCCGGAATTCTGAACATTCCGGAACCTTGGTGCATTCCGGAACTCTGAACATTCCGGAATTCCGAACATTCCGGAACCTTGGTGCATTCCGGAATTCCGAACATTCCGGAACCTTGGTGCATTCCGGAACTCTGAACATTCCGGAATTCCGAACATTCCGGAACCTTGGTGCATTCCGGAATTCCGAACAATCCAGAACCTTGGTGCATTCCGGAACTCTAAACATTCCGGAATTCCGAACATTCCGGAACCTTGGTGCATTCCGGAATTCCGAACATTCCGGAACCTTGGTGCATTCCGGAACTCTGAACATTCCGGAATTCCGAACATTCCGGAACCTTGGTGCATTCCGGAACTCTGAACATTCCGGAATTCCGAACATTCCGGAACCTTGGTGCATTCCGGAATTCCGAACATTCCGGAACCTTGGTGCATTCCGGAACTCTGAACATTCCGGAACCTTGGTGCATTCCGGAATTCTGAACATTCCGGAACCTTGGTGCATTCCGGAACTCTGAACATTCCGGAATTCCGAACATTCCGGAACCTTGGTGCATTCCGGAATTCCGAACATTCCGGAACCTTGGTGCATTCCGGAACTCTGAACATTCCGGAATTCCGAACATTCCGGAACCTTGGTGCATTCCGGAATTCCGAACAATCCGGAACCTTGGTGCATTCCGGAACTCTAAACATTCCGGAATTCCGAACATTCCGGAACCTTGGTGCATTCCGGAATTCCGAACATTCCGGAACCTTGGTGCATTCCGGAACTCTGAACATTCCGGAATTCCGAACATTCCGGAACCTTGGTGCATTCCGGAACTCTGAACATTCCGGAATTCCGAACATTCCGGAACCTTGGTGCATTCCGGAATTCCGAACATTCCGGAACCTTGGTACATTCCGGAATTCCGAACATTCCGGAACCTTGGTGCATTCCGGAATTCCGAACATTCCAGAACCTTGGTGCATTCCGGAACTCTGAACATTCCGGAATTCCGAACATTCCGGAACCTTGGTGCATTCCGGAATTCCGAACATTCCGGAACCTTGGTGCATTCCGGAACTCTGAACATTCCGGAATTCCGAACATTCCGGAACCTTGGTGCATTCCGGAACTCTGAACATTCCGGAACCTTGGTGCATTCCGGAATTCCGAACATTCCGGAACTCTGAACATTCCGGAATTCCGAACATTCCGGAACCTTGGTGCATTCCGGAATTCCGAACATTCCGGAACCTTGGTGCATTCCGGAACTCTGAACATTCCGGAACCTTGGTGCATTCCGGAATTCCGAACATTCCGGAACTCTGAACATTCCGGAATTCCGAACATTCCGGAACCTTGGTGCATTCCGGAACTCTGAACATTCCGGAATTCCGAACATTCCGGAACCTTGGTGCATTCCGGAATTCCGAACATTCCGGAACCTTGGTGCATTCCGGAACTCTGAACATTCCGGAACCTTGGTGCATTCCGGAATTCTGAACATTCCGGAACCTTGGTGCATTCCGGAACTCTGAACATTCCGGAATTCCGAACATTCCGGAACCTTGGTGCATTCCGGAATTCCGAACATTCCGGAACCTTGGTGCATTCCGGAACTCTGAACATTCCGGAATTCCGAACATTCCGGAACCTTGGTGCATTCCGGAATTCCGAACAATCCAGAACCTTGGTGCATTCCGGAACTCTAAACATTCCGGAATTCCGAACATTCCGGAACCTTGGTGCATTCCGGAATTCCGAACATTCCGGAACCTTGGTGCATTCCGGAACTCTGAACATTCCGGAATTCCGAACATTCCGGAACCTTGGTGCATTCCGGAATTCCGAACAATCCGGAACCTTGGTGCATTCCGGAACTCTGAACATTCCGGAATTCCGAACATTCCGGAACCTTGGTGCATTCCGGAATTCCGAACATTCCGGAACCTTGGTGCATTCCGGAACTCTGAACATTCCGGAACCTTGGTGCATTCCGGAACCTTGGTGCATTCCGGAACTCTGAACATTCCGGAACCTTGGTGCATTCCGGAACTCTGAACATTCCGGAATTCCGAACATTCCGGAACCTTGGTGCATTCCGGAATTCCGAACATTCCGGAACCTTGGTGCATTCCGGAACTCTGAACATTCCGGAATTCCGAACATTCCGGAACCTTGGTGCATTCCGGAATTCCGAACAATCCGGAACCTTGGTGCATTCCGGAACTCTGAACATTCCGGAATTCCGAACATTCCGGAACCTTGGTGCATTCCGGAATTCCGAACATTCCGGAACCTTGGTGCATTCCGGAACTCTGAACATTCCGGAACCTTGGTGCATTCCGGAATTCCGAACATTCCGGAACTCTGAACATTCCGGAATTCCGAACATTCCGGAACCTTGGTGCATTCCGGAACTCTGAACATTCCGGAATTCCGAACATTCCGGAACCTTGGTGCATTCCGGAACTCTGAACATTCCGGAACCTTGGTGCATTCCGGAATTCCGAACATTCCGGAACTCTGAACATTCCGGAATTCCGAACATTCCGGAACCTTGGTGCATTCCGGAACTCTGAACATTCTGGAACTCTGAACATTCCGGAATTCCGAACATTCCGGAACCTTGGTGCATTCCGGAACTCTGAACATTCCGGAATTCCGAACATTCCGGAACCTTGGTGCATTCCGGAATTCCGAACATTCCGGAACCTTGGTGCATTCCGGAACTCTGAACATTCCGGAATTCCGAACATTCCGGAACCTTGGTGCATTCCGGAATTCCGAACAATCCGGAACCTTGGTGCATTCCGGAATTCCGAACATTCCGGAACCTTGGTGCATTCCGGAACTCTGAACATTCCGGAATTCCGAACATTCCGGAACCTTGGTGCATTCCGGAATTCCGAACATTCCGGAACCTTGGTGCATTCCGGAACTCTGAACATTCCGGAATTCCGAACATTCCGGAACCTTGGTGCATTCCGGAATTCCGAACATTCCGGAACCTTGGTGCATTCCGGAACTCTGAACATTCCGGAATTCCGAACATTCCGGAACCTTGGTGCATTCCGGAATTCCGAACATTCCGGAACCTTGGTTCATTCCGGAATTCCGAACATTCCGGAATTCCGAACATTCCGGAACCTTGGTGCATTCCGGAACTCTGAACATTCCGGAACTCTGAACATTCCGGAATTCCGAACATTCCGGAACCTTGGTGCATTCCGGAATTCCGAACATTCCGGAACCTTGGTGCATTCCGGAATTCCGAACATTCCGGAACCTTGGTGCATTCCGGAACTCTGAACATTCTGGAATTCCGAACATTCCGGAACCTTGGTGCATTCCGGAATTCCGAACAATCCGGAACCTTGGTGCATTCCGGAACTCTGAACATTCCGGAATTCCGAACATTCCGGAACCTTGGTGCATTCCGGAACTCTGAACATTCCGGAACCTTGGTGCATTCCGGAATTCCGAACATTCCGGAACTCTGAACATTCCGGAATTCCGAACATTCCGGAACCTTGGTGCATTCCGGAATTCCGAACATTCCGGAACCTTGGTGCATTCCGGAACTCTGAACATTCCGGAACCTTGGTGCATTCCGGAATTCCGAACATTCCGGAACTCTGAACATTCCGGAATTCCGAACATTCCGGAACCTTGGTGCATTCCGGAACTCTGAACATTCCGGAATTCCGAACATTCCGGAACCTTGGTGCATTCCGGAATTCCGAACATTCCGGAACCTTGGTGCATTCCGGAACTCTGAACATTCCGGAACCTTGGTGCATTCCGGAATTCTGAACATTCCGGAACCTTGGTGCATTCCGGAACTCTGAACATTCCGGAATTCCGAACATTCCGGAACCTTGGTGCATTCCGGAATTCCGAACATTCCGGAACCTTGGTGCATTCCGGAACTCTGAACATTCCGGAATTCCGAACATTCCGGAACCTTGGTGCATTCCGGAATTCCGAACAATCCAGAACCTTGGTGCATTCCGGAACTCTAAACATTCCGGAATTCCGAACATTCCGGAACCTTGGTGCATTCCGGAATTCCGAACATTCCGGAACCTTGGTGCATTCCGGAACTCTGAACATTCCGGAATTCCGAACATTCCGGAACCTTGGTGCATTCCGGAATTCCGAACAATCCGGAACCTTGGTGCATTCCGGAACTCTGAACATTCCGGAATTCCGAACATTCCGGAACCTTGGTGCATTCCGGAATTCCGAACATTCCGGAACCTTGGTGCATTCCGGAACTCTGAACATTCCGGAACCTTGGTGCATTCCGGAACCTTGGTGCATTCCGGAACTCTGAACATTCCGGAACCTTGGTGCATTCCGGAACTCTGAACATTCCGGAATTCCGAACATTCCGGAACCTTGGTGCATTCCGGAATTCCGAACATTCCGGAACCTTGGTGCATTCCGGAACTCTGAACATTCCGGAATTCCGAACATTCCGGAACCTTGGTGCATTCCGGAATTCCGAACAATCCGGAACCTTGGTGCATTCCGGAACTCTGAACATTCCGGAATTCCGAACATTCCGGAACCTTGGTGCATTCCGGAATTCCGAACATTCCGGAACCTTGGTGCATTCCGGAACTCTGAACATTCCGGAACCTTGGTGCATTCCGGAATTCCGAACATTCCGGAACTCTGAACATTCCGGAATTCCGAACATTCCGGAACCTTGGTGCATTCCGGAATTCCGAACATTCCGGAACCTTGGTGCATTCCGGAACTCTGAACATTCCGGAACCTTGGTGCATTCCGGAATTCCGAACATTCCGGAACTCTGAACATTCCGGAATTCCGAACATTCCGGAACCTTGGTGCATTCCGGAACTCTGAACATTCCGGAATTCCGAACATTCCGGAACCTTGGTGCATTCCGGAACTCTGAACATTCCGGAACCTTGGTGCATTCCGGAATTCCGAACATTCCGGAACTCTGAACATTCCGGAATTCCGAACATTCCGGAACCTTGGTGCATTCCGGAACTCTGAACATTCTGGAACTCTGAACATTCCGGAATTCCGAACATTCCGGAACCTTGGTGCATTCCGGAACTCTGAACATTCCGGAATTCCGAACATTCCGGAACCTTGGTGCATTCCGGAATTCCGAACATTCCGGAACCTTGGTGCATTCCGGAACTCTGAACATTCCGGAATTCCGAACATTCCGGAACCTTGGTGCATTCCGGAATTCCGAACAATCCGGAACCTTGGTGCATTCCGGAATTCCGAACATTCCGGAACCTTGGTGCATTCCGGAACTCTGAACATTCCGGAATTCCGAACATTCCGGAACCTTGGTGCATTCCGGAATTCCGAACATTCCGGAACCTTGGTGCATTCCGGAACTCTGAACATTCCGGAATTCCGAACATTCCGGAACCTTGGTGCATTCCGGAATTCCGAACATTCCGGAACCTTGGTGCATTCCGGAACTCTGAACATTCCGGAATTCCGAACATTCCGGAACCTTGGTGCATTCCGGAATTCCGAACATTCCGGAACCTTGGTTCATTCCGGAATTCCGAACATTCCGGAATTCCGAACATTCCGGAACCTTGGTGCATTCCGGAACTCTGAACATTCCGGAACTCTGAACATTCCGGAATTCCGAACATTCCGGAACCTTGGTGCATTCCGGAATTCCGAACATTCCGGAACCTTGGTGCATTCCGGAATTCCGAACATTCCGGAACCTTGGTGCATTCCGGAACTCTGAACATTCTGGAATTCCGAACATTCCGGAACCTTGGTGCATTCCGGAATTCCGAACAATCCGGAACCTTGGTGCATTCCGGAACTCTGAACATTCCGGAATTCCGAACATTCCGGAACCTTGGTGCATTCCGGAACTCTGAACATTCCGGAACCTTGGTGCATTCCGGAATTCCGAACATTCCGGAACTCTGAACATTCCGGAATTCCGAACATTCCGGAACCTTGGTGCATTCCGGAATTCCGAACATTCCGGAACCTTGGTGCATTCCGGAACTCTGAACATTCCGGAATTCCGAACATTCCGGAACCTTGGTGCATTCCGGAATTCCGAACAATCCGGAACCTTGGTGCATTCCGGAACTCTGAACATTCCGGAATTCCGAACATTCCGGAACCTTGGTGCATTCCGGAACTCTGAACATTCCGGAACCTTGGTGCATTCCGGAATTCTGAACATTCCGGAACCTTGGTGCATTCCGGAACTCTGAACATTCCGGAATTCCGAACATTCCGGAACCTTGGTGCATTCCGGAATTCCGAACATTCCGGAACCTTGGTGCATTCCGGAACTCTGAACATTCCGGAATTCCGAACATTCCGGAACCTTGGTGCATTCCGGAATTCCGAACAATCCGGAACCTTGGTGCATTCCGGAACTCTAAACATTCCGGAATTCCGAACATTCCGGAACCTTGGTGCATTCCGGAATTCCGAACATTCCGGAACCTTGGTGCATTCCGGAACTCTGAACATTCCGGAATTCCGAACATTCCGGAACCTTGGTGCATTCCGGAACTCTGAACATTCCGGAATTCCGAACATTCCGGAACCTTGGCGCATTCCGGAATTCCGAACATTCCGGAACCTTGGTACATTCCGGAATTCCGAACATTCCGGAACCTTGGTGCATTCCGGAATTCCGAACATTCCAGAACCTTGGTGCATTCCGGAACTCTGAACATTCCGGAATTCCGAACATTCCGGAACCTTGGTGCATTCCGGAATTCCGAACATTCCGGAACCTTGGTGCATTCCGGAACTCTGAACATTCCGGAATTCCGAACATTCCGGAACCTTGGTGCATTCCGGAATTCCGAACAATCCGGAACCTTGGTGCATTCCGGAACTCTGAACATTCCGGAACCTTGGTGCATTCCGGAATTCCGAACATTCCGGAACTCTGAACATTCCGGAATTCCGAACATTCCGGAACCTTGGTGCATTCCGGAATTCCGAACATTCCGGAACCTTGGTGCATTCCGGAACTCTGAACATTCCGGAACCTTGGTGCATTCCGGAATTCCGAACATTCCGGAACTCTGAACATTCCGGAATTCCGAACATTCCGGAACCTTGGTGCATTCCGGAATTCTGAACATTCCGGAACCTTGGTGCATTCCGGAACTCTGAACATTCCGGAACCTTGGTGCATTCCGGAATTCTGAACATTCCGGAACCTTGGTGCATTCCGGAACTCTGAACATTCCGGAATTCCGAACATTCCGGAACCTTGGTGCATTCCGGAATTCCGAACAATCCGGAACCTTGGTGCATTCCGGAACTCTAAACATTCCGGAATTCCGAACATTCCGGAACCTTGGTGCATTCCGGAATTCCGAACATTCCGGAACCTTGGTGCATTCCGGAACTCTGAACATTCCGGAATTCCGAACATTCCGGAACCTTGGTGCATTCCGGAATTCCGAACATTCCGGAACTCTGAACATTCCGGAACCTTGGTGCATTCCGGAACTCTGAACATTCCGGAATTCCGAACATTCCGGAACCTTGGTGCATTCCGGAATTCCGAACATTCCGGAACCTTGGTACATTCCGGAATTCCGAACATTCCGGAACCTTGGTGCATTCCGGAATTCCGAACATTCCAGAACCTTGGTGCATTCCGGAACTCTGAACATTCCGGAACTCTGAACATTCCGGAACCTTGGTACATTCCGGAATTCCGAACATTCCGGAACCTTGGTGCATTCCGGAATTCCGAACATTCCAGAACCTTGGTGCATTCCGGAACTCTGAACATTCCGGAACTCTGAACATTCCGGAATTCCGAACATTCCGGAACCTTGGTGCATTCCGGAATTCCGAACATTCCGGAACCTTGGTTCATTCCGGAATTCCGAACATTCCGGAATTCCGAACATTCCGGAACCTTGGTGCATTCCGGAACTCTGAACATTCCGGAACTCTGAACATTCCGGAATTCCGAACATTCCGGAACCTTGGTGCATTCCGGAATTCCGAACATTCCGGAACCTTGGTGCATTCCGGAATTCCGAACATTCCGGAACCTTGGTGCATTCCGGAACTCTGAACATTCCGGAATTCCGAACATTCCGGAACCTTGGTGCATTCCGGAATTCCGAACAATCCGGAACCTTGGTGCATTCCGGAACTCTGAACATTCCGGAATTCCGAACATTCCGGAACCTTGGTGCATTCCGGAACACTGAACATTCCGGAACCTTGGTGCATTCCGGAATTCCGAACATTCCGGAACTCTGAACATTCCGGAATTCCGAACATTCCGGAACCTTGGTGCATTCCGGAATTCCGAACATTCCGGAACCTTGGTGCATTCCGGAATTACGAACATTCCGGAACTCTGAACATTCCGGAATTCCGAACATTCCGGAACCTTGGTGCATTCCGGAACTCTGAACATTCCGGAATTCCGAACATTCCGGAACCTTGGTGCATTCCGGAATTCCGAACATTCCGGAACCTTGGTGCATTCCGGAACTCTGAACATTCCGGAACCTTGGTGCATTCCGGAATTCCGAACATTCCGGAATTCCGAACATTCCGGAACCTTGGTGCATTCCGGAATTCCGAACATTCCGGAACCTTGGTGCATTCCGGAATTACGAACATTCCGGAACTCTGAACATTCCGGAATTCCGAACATTCCGGAACCTTGGTGCATTCCGGAACTCTGAACATTCCGGAATTCCGAACATTCCGGAACCTTGGTGCATTCCGGAATTCCGAACATTCCGGAACCTTGGTGCATTCCGGAACTCTGAACATTCCGGAACCTTGGTGCATTCCGGAATTCCGAACATTCCGGAACTCTGAACATTCCGGAATTCCGAACATTCCGGAACCTTGGTGCATTCCGGAATTCCGAACATTCCGGAACCTTGGTGCATTCCGGAACTCCGAACATTCCGGAACCTTGGTGCATTCCGGAATTCCGAACATTCCGGAACTCTGAACATTCCGGAATTCCGAACATTCCGGAACCTTGGTGCATTCCGGAACTCTGAACATTCCGGAATTCCGAACATTCCGGAACCTTGGTGCATTCCGGAACTCTGAACATTCCGGAACCTTGGTGCATTCCGGAACTCTGAACATTCCGGAACTCTGAACATTCCGGAATTCCGAACATTCCGGAACCTTGGTGCATTCCGGAATTCCGAACATTCCGGAACTCTGAACATTCCGGAATTCCGAACATTCCGGAACCTTGGTGCATTCCGGAACTCTGAACATTCCGGAACCTTGGTGCATTCCGGAATTCCGAACATTCCGGAACTCTGAACATTCCGGAACCTTGGTGCATTCCGGAACTCTGAACATTCCGGAATTCCGAACATTCCGGAACCTTGGTGCATTCCGGAATTCCGAACATTCCGGAACCTTGGTACATTCCGGAATTCCGAACATTCCGGAACCTTGGTGCATTCCGGAATTCTGAACATTCCGGAACCTTGGTGCATTCCGGAACTCTGAACATTCCGGAACTCTGAACATTCCGGAATTCCGAACATTCCGGAACCTTGGTGCATTCCGGAACTCTGAACATTCCGGAATTCCGAACATTCCGGAACCTTGGTGCATTCCGGAATTCCGAACATTCCGGAACCTTGGTGCATTCCGGAACTCTGAACATTCCGGAATTCCGAACATTCCGGAACCTTGGTGCATTCCGGAATTCCGAACATTCCGGAACCTTGGTGCATTCCGGAACTCTGAACATTCCGGAATTCCGAACATTCCGGAACCTTGGTGCATTCCGGAATTCCGAACAATCCGGAACCTTGGTGCATTCCGGAACTCTGAACATTCCGGAATTCCGAACATTCCGGAACCTTGGTGCATTCCGGAATTCCGAACATTCCGGAACCTTGGTGCATTCCGGAACTCTGAACATTCCGGAATTCCGAACATTCCGGAACCTTGGTGCATTCCGGAATTCCGAACATTCCGGAACTCTGAACATTCCGGAACCTTGGTGCATTCCGGAACTCTGAACATTCCGGAATTCCGAACATTCCAGAACCTTGGTGCATTCCGGAACTCTGAACATTCCGGAACTCTGAACATTCCGGAATTCCGAACATTCCGGAACCTTGGTGCATTCCGGAATTCCGAACATTCCGGAACCTTGGTTCATTCCGGAATTCCGAACATTCCGGAATTCCGAACATTCCGGAACCTTGGTGCATTCCGGAATTCCGAACATTCCGGAACCTTGGTGCATTCCGGAATTCCGAACATTCCGGAAACTTGGTGCATTCCGGAATTCCGAACATTCCGGAACCTTGGTGCATTCCGGAACTCTGAACATTCCGGAATTCCGAACATTCCGGAACCTTGGTGCATTCCGGAATTCCGAACAATCCGGAACCTTGGTGCATTCCGGAACTCTGAACATTCCGGAACCTTGGTGCATTCCGGAACTCTGAACATTCCGGAACCTTGGTGCATTCCGGAATTCCGAACATTCCGGAACCTTGGTGCATTCCGGAACTCTGAACATTCCGGAATTCCGAACATTCCGGAACCTTGGTGCATTCCGGAACTCTGAACATTCCGGAATTCCGAACATTCCGGAACCTTGGTGCATTCCGGAATTCCGAACATTCCGGAACCTTGGTACATTCCGGAATTCCGAACATTCCGGAACCTTGGTGCATTCCGGAATTCCGAACATTCCAGAACCTTGCTGCATTCCGGAACTCTGAACATTCCGGAACTCTGAACATTCCGGAATTCCGAACATTCCGGAACCTTGGTGCATTCCGGAACTCTGAACATTCCGGAACTCTGAACATTCCGGAATTCCGAACATTCCGGAACCTTGGTGCATTCCGGAATTCCGAACATTCCGGAACCTTGGTGCATTCCGGAACTCTGAACATTCCGGAATTCCGAACATTCCGGAACCTTGGTGCATTCCGGAATTCCGAACATTCCGGAACCTTGGTTCATTCCGGAATTCCGAACATTCCGGAATTCCGAACATTCCGGAACCTTGGTGCATTCCGGAATTCCGAACATTCCGGAACTCTGAACATTCCGGAATTCCGAACATTCCGGAACCTTGGTGCATTCCGGAATTCCGAACATTCCGGAACCTTGGTGCATTCCGGAACTCTGAACATTCCGGAACTCTGAACATTCCGGAATTCCGAACATTCCGGAACCTTGGTGCATTCCGGAACTCTGAACATTCCGGAACCTTGGTGCATTCCGGAATTCCGAACATTCCGGAACCTTGGTGCATTCCGGAACTCTGAACATTCCGGAACTCTGAACATTCCGGAACTCTGAACATTCCGGAATTCCGAACATTCCGGAACCTTGGTGCATTCCGGAATTCCGAACATTCCGGAACCTTGGTGCATTCCGGAACTCTGAACATTCCGGAATTCCGAACATTCCGGAACCTTGGTGCATTCCGGAATTCCGAACATTCCGGAACCTTGGTTCATTCCGGAATTCCGAACATTCCGGAATTCCGAACATTCCGGAACCTTGGTGCATTCCGGAATTCCGAACATTCCGGAATTCCGAACATTCCGGAACCTTGGTGCATTCCGGAATTCCGAACATTCCGGAACCTTGGTGCATTCCGGAACTCTGAACATTCCGGAATTCCGAACATTCCAGAACCTTGGTGCATTCCGGAACTCTGAACATTCCGGAACTCTGAACATTCCGGAATTCCGAACATTCCGGAACCTTGGTGCATTCCGGAATTCCGAACATTCCGGAACCTTGGTTCATTCCGGAATTCCGAACATTCCGGAATTCCGAACATTCCGGAACCTTGGTGCATTCCGGAATTCCGAACATTCCGGAACTCTGAACATTCCGGAATTCCGAACATTCCGGAACCTTGGTGCATTCCGGAATTCCGAACATTCCGGAACCTTGGTGCATTCCGGAACTCTGAACATTCCGGAACTCTGAACATTCCGGAATTCCGAACATTCCGGAACCTTGGTGCATTCCGGAACTCTGAACATTCCGGAACCTTGGTGCATTCCGGAACTCTGAACATTCCGCAACCTTGGTGCATTCCGGAATTCCGAACATTCCGGAACCTTGGTGCATTCCGGAACTCTGAACATTCCGGAATTCCGAACATTCCGGAACCTTGGTGCATTCCGGAATTCCGAACATTCCGGAACCTTGGTGCATTCCGGAACTCTGAACATTCCGGAATTCCGAACATTCCGGAACCTTGGTGCATTCCGGAATTCCGAACATTCCGGAACTCTGAACATTCCGGAACCTTGGTGCATTCCGGAACTCTGAACATTCCGGAATTCCGAACATTCCGGAACCTTGGTGCATTCCGGAACTCTGAACATTCCGGAACCTTGGTGCATTCCGGAATTCCGAACATTCCGGAACTCTGAACATTCCGGAATTCCGAACATTCCGGAACCTTGGTGCATTCCGGAATTCCGAACATTCCGGAACCTTGGTGCATTCCGGAACTCTGAACATTCCGGAATTCCGAACATTCCGGAACCTTGGTGCATTCCGGAACTCTGAACATTCCGGAACCTTGGTGCATTCCGGAATTCCGAACATTCCGGAACTCTGAACATTCCGGAATTCCGAACATTCCGGAACCTTGGTGCATTCCGGAACTCTGAACATTCCGGAACCTTGGTGCATTCCGGAATTCTGAACATTCCGGAACCTTGGTGCATTCCGGAACTCCGAACATTCCGGAATTCCGAACATTCCGGAACCTTGGTGCATTCCGGAATTCCGAACATTCCGGAACCTTGGTGCATTCCGGAATTCCGAACATTCCGGAACTCTGAACATTCCGGAACCTTGGTGCATTCCGGAACTCTGAACATTCCGGAATTCCGAACATTCCGGAACCTTGGTGCATTCCGGAACTCTGAACATTCCGGAACCTTGGTGCATTCCGGAATTCCGAACATTCCGGAACTCTGAACATTCCGGAATTCCGAACATTCCGGAACCTTGGTGCATTCCGGAATTCCGAACATTCCGGAACTCTGAACATTCCGGAATTCGGAACATTCCGGAACCTTGGTGCATTCCGGAACTCTGAACATTCTGGAACTCTGAACATTCCGGAATTCCGAACATTCCGGAACCTTGGTGCATTCCGGAATTCCGAACATTCCGGAACCTTGGTGCATTCCGGAACTCTGAACATTCCGGAATTCCGAACATTCCGGAACTCTGAACATTCCGGAATTCCGAACATTCCGGAACCTTGGTGCATTCCGGAATTCCGAACATTCCGGAACCTTGGTGCATTCCGGAACTCTGAACATTCCGGAACCTTGGTGTATTCCGGAATTCCGAACATTCCGGAACTCTGAACATTCCGGAATTCCGAACATTCCGGAACCTTGGTGCATTCCGGAACTCTGAACATTCCGGAATTCCGAACATTCCGGAACCTTGGTGCATTCCGGAATTCCGAACATTCCGGAACTCTGAACATTCCGGAATTCCGAACATTCCGGAACCTTGGTGCATTCCGGAATTCCGAACATTCCGGAACCTTGGTGCATTCCGGAACTCTGAACATTCCGGAATTCCGAACATTCCGGAACCTTGGTGCATTCCGGAATTCCGAACATTCCGGAACTCTGAACATTCCGGAACCTTGGTGCATTCCGGAACTCTGAACATTCCGGAATTCCGAACATTCCAGAACCTTGGTGCATTCCGGAACTCTGAACATTCCGGAACTCTGAACATTCCGGAATTCCGAACATTCCGGAACCTTGGTGCATTCCGGAATTCCGAACATTCCGGAACCTTGGTTCATTCCGGAATTCCGAACATTCCGGAATTCCGAACATTCCGGAACCTTGGTGCATTCCGGAATTCCGAACATTCCGGAACCTTGGTGCATTCCGGAATTCCGAACATTCCGGAAACTTGGTGCATTCCGGAATTCCGAACATTCCGGAACCTTGGTGCATTCCGGAACTCTGAACATTCCGGAATTCCGAACATTCCGGAACCTTGGTGCATTCCGGAATTCCGAACAATCCGGAACCTTGGTGCATTCCGGAACTCTGAACATTCCGGAACCTTGGTGCATTCCGGAACTCTGAACATTCCGGAACCTTGGTGCATTCCGGAACTCTGAACATTCCGGAATTCCGAACATTCCGGAACCTTGGTGCATTCCGGAACTCTGAACATTCCGGAACCTTGGTGCATTCCGGAATTCCGAACATTCCGGAACTCTGAACATTCCGGAATTCCGAACATTCCGGAACCTTGGTGCATTCCGGAATTCCGAACATTCCGGAACCTTGGTGCATTCCGGAACTCTGAACATTCCGGAATTCCGAACATTCCGGAACCTTGGTGCATTCCGGAACTCTGAACATTCCGGAACCTTGGTGCATTCCGGAATTCCGAACATTCCGGAACTCTGAACATTCCGGAATTCCGAACATTCCGGAACCTTGGTGCATTCCGGAACTCTGAACATTCCGGAACCTTGGTGCATTCCGGAATTCTGAACATTCCGGAACCTTGGTGCATTCCGGAACTCCGAACATTCCGGAATTCCGAACATTCCGGAACCTTGGTGCATTCCGGAATTCCGAACATTCCGGAACCTTGGTGCATTCCGGAATTCCGAACATTCCGGAACTCTGAACATTCCGGAACCTTGGTGCATTCCGGAACTCTGAACATTCCGGAATTCCGAACATTCCGGAACCTTGGTGCATTCCGGAACTCTGAACATTCCGGAACCTTGGTGCATTCCGGAATTCCGAACATTCCGGAACTCTGAACATTCCGGAATTCCGAACATTCCGGAACCTTGGTGCATTCCGGAATTCCGAACATTCCGGAACTCTGAACATTCCGGAATTCGGAACATTCCGGAACCTTGGTGCATTCCGGAACTCTGAACATTCTGGAACTCTGAACATTCCGGAATTCCGAACATTCCGGAACCTTGGTGCATTCCGGAATTCCGAACATTCCGGAACCTTGGTGCATTCCGGAACTCTGAACATTCCGGAATTCCGAACATTCCGGAACTCTGAACATTCCGGAATTCCGAACATTCCGGAACCTTGGTGCATTCCGGAATTCCGAACATTCCGGAACCTTGGTGCATTCCGGAACTCTGAACATTCCGGAACCTTGGTGTATTCCGGAATTCCGAACATTCCGGAACTCTGAACATTCCGGAATTCCGAACATTCCGGAACCTTGGTGCATTCCGGAACTCTGAACATTCCGGAATTCCGAACATTCCGGAACCTTGGTGCATTCCGGAATTCCGAACATTCCGGAACTCTGAACATTCCGGAATTCCGAACATTCCGGAACCTTGGTGCATTCCGGAATTCCGAACATTCCGGAACCTTGGTGCATTCCGGAACTCTGAACATTCCGGAATTCCGAACATTCCGGAACCTTGGTGCATTCCGGAATTCCGAACATTCCGGAACTCTGAACATTCCGGAACCTTGGTGCATTCCGGAACTCTGAACATTCCGGAATTCCGAACATTCCAGAACCTTGGTGCATTCCGGAACTCTGAACATTCCGGAACTCTGAACATTCCGGAATTCCGAACATTCCGGAACCTTGGTGCATTCCGGAATTCCGAACATTCCGGAACCTTGGTTCATTCCGGAATTCCGAACATTCCGGAATTCCGAACATTCCGGAACCTTGGTGCATTCCGGAATTCCGAACATTCCGGAACCTTGGTGCATTCCGGAATTCCGAACATTCCGGAAACTTGGTGCATTCCGGAATTCCGAACATTCCGGAACCTTGGTGCATTCCGGAACTCTGAACATTCCGGAATTCCGAACATTCCGGAACCTTGGTGCATTCCGGAATTCCGAACAATCCGGAACCTTGGTGCATTCCGGAACTCTGAACATTCCGGAACCTTGGTGCATTCCGGAACTCTGAACATTCCGGAACCTTGGTGCATTCCGGAACTCTGAACATTCCGGAATTCCGAACATTCCGGAACCTTGGTGCATTCCGGAATTCCGAACAATCCGGAACCTTGGTGCATTCCGGAACTCTAAACATTCCGGAATTCCGAACATTCCGGAACCTTGGTGCATTCCGGAATTCCGAACATTCCGGAACCTTGGTGCATTCCGGAACTCTGAACATTCCGGAATTCCGAACATTCCGGAACCTTGGTGCATTCCGGAATTCCGAACATTCCGGAACCTTGGTGCATTCCGGAACTCTGAACATTCCGGAACCTTGGTGCATTCCGGAATTCCGAACATTCCGGAACTCTGAACATTCCGGAATTCCGAACATTCCGGAACCTTGGTGCATTCCGGAATTCCGAACATTCCGGAACTCTGAACATTCCGGAATTCGGAACATTCCGGAACCTTGGTGCATTCCGGAACTCTGAACATTCTGGAACTCTGAACATTCCGGAATTCCGAACATTCCGGAACCTTGGTGCATTCCGGAATTCCGAACATTCCGGAACCTTGGTGCATTCCGGAACTCTGAACATTCCGGAATTCCGAACATTCCGGAACTCTGAACATTCCGGAATTCCGAACATTCCGGAACCTTGGTGCATTCCGGAATTCCGAACATTCCGGAACCTTGGTGCATTCCGGAACTCTGAACATTCCGGAACCTTGGTGTATTCCGGAATTCCGAACATTCCGGAACTCTGAACATTCCGGAATTCCGAACATTCCGGAACCTTGGTGCATTCCGGAACTCTGAACATTCCGGAATTCCGAACATTCCGGAACCTTGGTGCATTCCGGAATTCCGAACATTCCGGAACTCTGAACATTCCGGAATTCCGAACATTCCGGAACCTTGGTGCATTCCGGAATTCCGAACATTCCGGAACCTTGGTGCATTCCGGAACTCTGAACATTCCGGAATTCCGAACATTCCGGAACCTTGGTGCATTCCGGAATTCCGAACATTCCGGAACTCTGAACATTCCGGAACCTTGGTGCATTCCGGAACTCTGAACATTCCGGAATTCCGAACATTCCAGAACCTTGGTGCATTCCGGAACTCTGAACATTCCGGAACTCTGAACATTCCGGAATTCCGAACATTCCGGAACCTTGGTGCATTCCGGAATTCCGAACATTCCGGAACCTTGGTTCATTCCGGAATTCCGAACATTCCGGAATTCCGAACATTCCGGAACCTTGGTGCATTCCGGAATTCCGAACATTCCGGAACCTTGGTGCATTCCGGAATTCCGAACATTCCGGAAACTTGGTGCATTCCGGAATTCCGAACATTCCGGAACCTTGGTGCATTCCGGAACTCTGAACATTCCGGAATTCTGAACATTCCGGAACCTTGGTGCATTCCGGAATTCCGAACAATCCGGAACCTTGGTGCATTCCGGAACTCTGAACATTCCGGAACCTTGGTGCATTCCGGAACTCTGAACATTCCGGAACCTTGGTGCATTCCGGAATTCTGAACATTCCGGAACCTTGGTGCATTCCGGAACTCTGAACATTCCGGAATTCCGAACATTCCGGAACCTTGGTGCATTCCGGAATTCCGAACATTCCGGAACCTTGGTGCATTCCGGAACTCTGAACATTCCGGAATTCCGAACATTCCGGAACCTTGGTGCATTCCGGAATTCCGAACAATCCGGAACCTTGGTGCATTCCGGAACTCTAAACATTCCGGAATTCCGAACATTCCGGAACCTTGGTGCATTCCGGAATTCCGAACATTCCGGAACCTTGGTGCATTCCGGAACTCTGAACATTCCGGAATTCCGAACATTCCGGAACCTTGGTGCATTCCGGAATTCCGAACATTCCGGAACTCTGAACATTCCGGAACCTTGGTGCATTCCGGAACTCTGAACATTCCGGAATTCCGAACATTCCGGAACCTTGGTGCATTCCGGAATTCCGAACATTCCGGAACCTTGGTACATTCCGGAATTCCGAACATTCCGGAACCTTGGTGCATTCCGGAATTCCGAACATTCCAGAACCTTGCTGCATTCCGGAACTCTGAACATTCCGGAACTCTGAACATTCCGGAATTCCGAACATTCCGGAACCTTGGTGCATTCCGGAATTCCGAACATTCCGGAACCTTGGTTCATTCCGGAATTCCGAACATTCCGGAATTCCGAACATTCCGGAACCTTGGTGCATTCCGGAATTCCGAACATTCCGGAACTCTGAACATTCCGGAATTCCGAACATTCCGGAACCTTGGTGCATTCCGGAATTCCGAACATTCCGGAACCTTGGTGCATTCCGGAACTCTGAACATTCCGGAACTCTGAACATTCCGGAATTCCGAACATTCCGGAACCTTGGTGCATTCCGGAACTCTGAACATTCCGGAACCTTGGTGCATTCCGGAATTCCGAACATTCCGGAACCTTGGTGCATTCCGGAACTCTGAACATTCCGGAACTCTGAACATTCCGGAACTCTGAACATTCCGGAATTCCGAACATTCCGGAACCTTGGTGCATTCCGGAATTCCGAACATTCCGGAACCTTGGTGCATTCCGGAACTCTGAACATTCCGGAATTCCGAACATTCCGGAACCTTGGTGCATTCCGGAATTCCGAACATTCCGGAATTCCGAACATTCCGGAACCTTGGTGCATTCCGGAATTCCGAACATTCCGGAACCTTGGTGCATTCCGGAACTCTGAACATTCCGGAATTCCGAACATTCCAGAACCTTGGTGCATTCCGGAACTCTGAACATTCCGGAACTCTGAACATTCCGGAATTCCGAACATTCCGGAACCTTGGTGCATTCCGGAATTCCGAACATTCCGGAACCTTGGTGCATTCCGGAACTCTGAACATTCCGGAATTCCGAACATTCCGGAACCTTGGTTCATTCCGGAATTCCGAACATTCCGGAATTCCGAACATTCCGGAACCTTGGTGCATTCCGGAATTCCGAACATTCCGGAACTCTGAACATTCCGGAATTCCGAACATTCCGGAACCTTGGTGCATTCCGGAATTCCGAACATTCCGGAACCTTGGTGCATTCCGGAACTCTGAACATTCCGGAACTCTGAACATTCCGGAATTCCGAACATTCCGGAACCTTGGTGCATTCCGGAACTCTGAACATTCCGGAACCTTGGTGCATTCCGGAATTCCGAACATTCCGGAACCTTGGTGCATTCCGGAACTCTGAACATTCCGGAACTCTGAACATTCCGGAACTCTGAACATTCCGGAATTCCGAACATTCCGGAACCTTGGTGCATTCCGGAATTCCGAACATTCCGGAACCTTGGTGCATTCCGGAACTCTGAACATTCCGGAATTCCGAACATTCCGGAACCTTGGTGCATTCCGGAATTCCGAACATTCCGGAACCTTGGTTCATTCCGGAATTCCGAACATTCCGGAATTCCGAACATTCCGGAACCTTGGTGCATTCCGGAATTCCGAACATTCCGGAATTCCGAACATTCCGGAACCTTGGTGCATTCCGGAATTCCGAACATTCCGGAACCTTGGTGCATTCCGGAACTCTGAACATTCCGGAATTCCGAACATTCCAGAACCTTGGTGCATTCCGGAACTCTGAACATTCCGGAACTCTGAACATTCCGGAATTCCGAACATTCCGGAACCTTGGTGCATTCCGGAATTCCGAACATTCCGGAACCTTGGTTCATTCCGGAATTCCGAACATTCCGGAATTCCGAACATTCCGGAACCTTGGTGCATTCCGGAATTCCGAACATTCCGGAACTCTGAACATTCCGGAATTCCGAACATTCCGGAACCTTGGTGCATTCCGGAATTCCGAACATTCCGGAACCTTGGTGCATTCCGGAACTCTGAACATTCCGGAACTCTGAACATTCCGGAATTCCGAACATTCCGGAACCTTGGTGCATTCCGGAACTCTGAACATTCCGGAACCTTGGTGCATTCCGGAACTCTGAACATTCCGCAACCTTGGTGCATTCCGGAATTCCGAACATTCCGGAACCTTGGTGCATTCCGGAACTCTGAACATTCCGGAATTCCGAACATTCCGGAACCTTGGTGCATTCCGGAATTCCGAACATTCCGGAACCTTGGTGCATTCCGGAACTCTGAACATTCCGGAATTCCGAACATTCCGGAACCTTGGTGCATTCCGGAATTCCGAACATTCCGGAACTCTGAACATTCCGGAACCTTGGTGCATTCCGGAACTCTGAACATTCCGGAATTCCGAACATTCCGGAACCTTGGTGCATTCCGGAACTCTGAACATTCCGGAACCTTGGTGCATTCCGGAATTCCGAACATTCCGGAACTCTGAACATTCCGGAATTCCGAACATTCCGGAACCTTGGTGCATTCCGGAATTCCGAACATTCCGGAACCTTGGTGCATTCCGGAACTCTGAACATTCCGGAATTCCGAACATTCCGGAACCTTGGTGCATTCCGGAATTCCGAACATTCCGGAACCTTGGTGCATTCCGGAACTCTGAACATTCCGGAATTCCGAACATTCCGGAACCTTGGTGCATTCCGGAACTCTGAACATTCCGGAACCTTGGTGCATTCCGGAATTCCGAACCTTCCGGAACTCTGAACATTCCGGAATTCCGAACATTCCGGAACCTTGGTGCATTCCGGAACTCTGAACATTCCGGAACCTTGGTGCATTCCGGAATTCCGAACATTCCGGAACTCTGAACATTCCGGAATTCCGAACATTCCGGAACCTTGGTGCATTCCGGAACTCTGAACATTCCGGAACCTTGGTGCATTCCGGAACTCTGAACATTCCGGAACCTTGGTGCATTCCGGAACTCTGAACATTCCGGAATTCCGAACATTCCGGAACCTTGGTGCATTCCGGAACTCTGAACATTCCGGAACTCTGAACATTCCGGAATTCCGAACATTCCGGAACCTTGGTGCATTCCGGAATTCCGAACATTCCGGAACCTTGGTGCATTCCGGAACTCTGAACATTCCGGAACTCTGAACATTCCGGAATTCCGAACATTCCGGAACCTTGGTGCATTCCGGAATTCCGAACATTCCGGAACTCCGAACATTCCGGAATTCCGAACCTTGGTGCATTCCGGAACTCTGAACATTCCGGAACCTTGGTACATCCCGGAACACTGAACATTCCGGAATTCCGAACATTCCAGAACCTTGGTGCATTCCGGAACTCTGAACATTCCGGAACCTTGGTGGATTCCGGAATTCCGAACATTCCGGAACCTTGGTGCATTCCGGAATTCCGAACATTCCGGAACCTTGGTGCATTCCGGAACTCTGAACATTCCGGAACTCTGAACATTCCGGAATTCCGAACATTCCGGAACCTTGGTGCATTCCGGAATTCCGAACATTCCGGAACCTTGGTGCATTCCGGAATTCCGAACATTCCGGAACCTTGGTGCATTCCGGAACTCTGAACATTCCGGAACCTTGGTGCATTCCGGAACTCTGAACATTCCGGAACCTTGGTGGATTCCGGAACTCTGAACATTCCGGAACTCTGAACATTCCGGAACCTTGGTGCATTCCGGAACTCTGAACATTCCGGAATTCCGAACATTCCAGAACCTTGGTGCATTCCGGAACTCTGAACATTCCGGAACCTTGGTTGATTCCGGAACTCTGAACATTCCGGAACTCTGAACATTCCGGAATTCCGAACATTCCGGAACCTTGGTGCATTCCGGAACTCTGAACATTCCAGAACCTTGGTGGATTCCGGAGCTCTGAACATTCCGGAGCCTTGGTGGATTCCGGAACTCTGAACATTCCGGAACTCTGAACATTCCGGAATTCCGAACATTCCGGAACCTTGGTGCATTCCGGAACTCCGAACATTCTGGAACCTTGGTGCATTCCGGAACTCCGAACATTCCGGAACCTTGGTGGATTCCGGAACTCTGAACATTCCGGAACTCTGAACATTCCGGAATTCCGAACATTCCGGAACCTTGGAGCATTCCGGAACTCCGAACATTCCGGAACCTTGGTGCATTCCGGAACTCTTAACATTCCGGAACCTTGGTGGATTCCGGAATTCCGAACATTCCAGAACCTTGGTTGATTCCGGAACTCTGAACATTCCGGAACTCTGAACATTCCGGAATTCCGAACATTCCGGAACCTTGGTGCATTCCGGAACTCTGAACATTCCGGAATTCCGAACATTCCGGAACCTTGGTGGATTCCGGAACTCTGAACATTCCGGAACTCTGAACATTCCGGAACCTTGGAGGATTCCGGAATTCCGAACATTCCGGAACCTTGGAGCATTCCGGAATTCCGAACATTCCGGAACGTTGGTGCATTCCTGAACTCTTAACATTCCGGAACTCCGAGCATTCCGGAATTCCGAACCTTGGTGCTTTCCGGAACTCTGAACATTCCGGAACCTTGGTACATCCCGGAACACTGAACATTCCGGAATTCCGAACATTCCGGAACCTTGGTGCATTCCGGAACTCTGAACATTCCTGAACCTTGGTGGATTCCGGAATTCCGAACATTCTGGAACCTTGGTGCATTCCGGAACTCTGAACATTCCGGAATTCCGAACATTCCGGAACCTTGGTGGATTCCGGAACTCTGAACATTCCGGAACCTTGGTGGATTCCGGAACTCTGAACATTCCGGAACTCTGAACATTCCGGAACCTTGGTGCATTCCGGAACTCTGAACATTCCAGAACCTTGGTGCATTCCTGAACTCTTAACATTCCGGAACTCCGAACATTCCGGAATTCCGAACCTTGGTGCATTCCGGAACTCTGAACATTCCGGAACCTTGGTACATCCCGGAACCTTAGTGCATTCCGGAACTCTGAACATTCCGGAACCTTGGTGCATTCCGGAATTCTGAACATTCCGGAACCTTGGTGCATTCCGGAACTCTGAACATTCCGGAACCTTGGTGCATTCCGGAACTCTGAACATTCCGGAATTCCGAACATTCCAGAACCTTGGTGCATTCCGGAACCTTGGTGCATTCCGGAACTCTGAACATTCCGGAATTCCGAACATTCCGGAACCTTGGTGCATTCCGGAACTCTGAACATTCCGGAACCATGGTGCATTCCGGAATTCCGAACATTCCGGAACCTTGGTGGATTCCGGAATTCCGAACATTCCAGAACCTTGGTTGATTCCGGAACTCTGAACATTCCGGAACTCTGAACATTCCGGAACCATGGTGCATTCCGGAATTCCGAACATTCCGGAACCTTGGTGGATTCCGGAATTCCGAACATTCCAGAACCTTGGTGCATTCCGGAACTCTGAACATTCCGGAACCTTGGTGGATTCTGGAATTCCGAACATTCCGGAACCTTGGTGCATTCTGGAATTCCGAACATTCCGGAACCTTGGTGCATTCCGGAATTCCGAACATTCCGGAACCTTGGTGGATTCCGGAACTCTGAACATTCCGGAACCTTGGTGGATTCCGGAACTCTGAACATTCCGGAACTCTGAACATTCCGGCATTCCGAACATTCCGGAAGCTTGGTGCATTCCGGAACTCTGAACATTCCGGAATTCCGAACATTCCGGAATTCCGAACCTTGGTGCATTCCGGAACTCTGAACATTCCGGAACCTTGGTACATCCCGGAACACTGAACATTCCGGAATTCCGAACATTCCAGAACCTTGGTGCATTCCGGAACTCTGAACATTCCGGAACCTTGGTGGATTCCGGAATTCCGAACATTCCGGAACCTTGGTGCATTCCGGAATTCCGAACATTCCGGAACCTTGGTGCATTCCGGAACTCTGAACATTCCGGAACTCTGAACATTCCGGAATTCCGAACATTCCGGAACCTTGGTGCATTCCGGAATTCCGAACATTCCGGAACCTTGGTGCATTCCGGAACTCTGAACATTCCGGAACCTTGGTGCATTCCGGAACTCTGAACATTCCGGAACCTTGGTGGATTCCGGAACTCTGAACATTCCGGAACTCTGAACATTCCGGAACCTTGGTGCATTCCGGAACTCTGAACATTCCGGAATTCCGAACATTCCAGAACCTTGGTGCATTCCGGAACTCTGAACATTCCGGAACCTTGGTGGATTCTGGAATTCCGAACATTCCGGAACCTTGGTGCATTCCGGAATTCCGAACATTCCGGAACCTTGGTGGATTCCGGAACTCCGAACATTCCGGAACCTTGGTGGATTCCGGAACTCTGAACATTCCGGAACTCTGAACATTCCGGCATTCCGAACATTCCGGAACCTTGGTGCATTCCGGAACTCTGAACATTCCGGAATTCCGAACATTCCGGAACCTTTGTGCATTCCGGAATTCCGAACATTCCGGAACCTTGGTGGATTCCGGAACTCTGAACATTCCGGAACCTTGGTGCATTCCGGAATTCCGAACATTCCGGAACCTTGGTGGATTCCGGAACTCTGAACATTCCGGAACCTTGGTGCATTCCGGAACTCTGAACATTCCGGAACCTTGGTGCATTCCGGAACTCTGAACATTCCGGAACTCTGAACATTCCGGAATTCCGAACATTCCGGAACCTTGGTACATTCCGGAACTCTGAACATTCCGGAACCCTGAACATTCCGGAATTCCGAACATTCCGGAACCTTGGTGCATTCCGGAACTCTGAACATTCCGGAATTCCGAACATTCCGGAACCTTGGTGCATTCCGGAACTCTGAACATTCCGCAACCTTGGTGCATTCCGGAACTCTGACCATTCCGGAATTCCGAACATTCCGGAACCTTGGTGCATTCCGGAATTCCGAACATTCCGGAACCTTGGTGCATTCCGGAATTCCGAACATTCCGGAACCTTGGTGCATTCCGGAACTCTGAACATTCCGGAACTCTGAACATTCCGGAATTCCGAACATTCCGGAACCTTGGTGCATTCCGGAATTCCGAACATTCCGGAACCTTGGTGCATTCCGGAACTCTGAACATTCCGGAATTCCGAACATTCCGGAACCTTGGTGCATTCCGGAACTCTGAACATTCCGGAATTCCGAACATTCCGGAACCTTGGTGCATTCCGGAACTCTGAACATTCCGTAACCTTGGTGCATTCCGGAACTCTGAACATTCCGGAACCTTGGTGCATTCCGGAATTCCGAACATTCCGGAACCTTGGTGCATTCCGGAACTCTGAACATTCCGGAATTCCGAACATTCCGGAACCTTGGTGCATTCCGGAATTCCGAACATTCCGGAACCTTGGTGCATTCCGGAATTCCGAACATTCCGGAACCTTGGTGCATTCCGGAACTCTGAACATTCCGGAACCTTGGTGCATTCCGGAACTCTGAACATTCCGGAACCTTGGTGCATTCCGGAATTCCGAACATTCCGGAACCTTGGTGCATTCCGGAACTCTGAACATTCCGGAATTCCGAACATTCCGGAACCTTGGTGCATTCCGGAATTCCGAACATTCCGGAACCTTGGTGCATTCCGGAACTCTGAACATTCCGGAATTCCGAACATTCCGGAACCTTGGTGCATTCCGGAACTCTGAACATTCCGGAATTCCGAACATTCCGGAACCTTGGTGCATTCCGGAATTCCGAACATTCCGGAACCTTGGTGCATTCCGGAACTCTGAACATTCCGGAATTCCGAACATTCCGGAACCTTGGTGGATTCCGGAACTCTGAACATTCCGGAACCTTGGTGCATTCCGGAACTCTGAACATTCCGGAACCTTGGTGCATTCCGGAACTCTGAACATTCCGGAATTCCGAACATTCCGGAACCTTGGTGCATTCCGGAACTCTGAACATTCCGGAACTCTGAACATTCCGGAATTCCGAACATTCCGGAACCTTGGTGCATTCCGGAATTCCGAACATTCCGGAACCTTGGTGCATTCCGGAACTCTGAACATTCCGGAACTCTGAACATTCCGGAATTCCGAACATTCCGGAACCTTGGTGCATTCCGGAATTCCGAACATTCCGGAACTCCGAACATTCCGGAATTCCGAACCTTGGTGCATTCCGGAACTCTGAACATTCCGGAACCTTGGTACATCCCGGAACACTGAACATTCCGGAATTCCGAACATTCCAGAACCTTGGTGCATTCCGGAACTCTGAACATTCCGGAACCTTGGTGGATTCCGGAATTCCGAACATTCCGGAACCTTGGTGCATTCCGGAATTCCGAACATTCCGGAACCTTGGTGCATTCCGGAACTCTGAACATTCCGGAACTCTGAACATTCCGGAATTCCGAACATTCCGGAACCTTGGTGCATTCCGGAATTCCGAACATTCCGGAACCTTGGTGCATTCCGGAATTCCGAACATTCCGGAACCTTGGTGCATTCCGGAACTCTGAACATTCCGGAACCTTGGTGCATTCCGGAACTCTGAACATTCCGGAACCTTGGTGGATTCCGGAACTCTGAACATTCCGGAACTCTGAACATTCCGGAACCTTGGTGCATTCCGGAACTCTGAACATTCCGGAATTCCGAACATTCCAGAACCTTGGTGCATTCCGGAACTCTGAACATTCCGGAACCTTGGTGCATTCCGGAACTCTGAACATTCCGGAACCTTGGTGGATTCCGGAATTCCGAACATTCCAGAACCTTGGTTGATTCCGGAACTCTGAACATTCCGGAACTCTGAACATTCCGGAACCATGGTGCATTCCGGAATTCCGAACATTCCGGAACCTTGGTGGATTCCGGAATTCCGAACATTCCAGAACCTTGGTGCATTCCGGAACTCTGAACATTCCGGAACCTTGGTGGATTCTGGAATTCCGAACATTCCGGAACCTTGGTGCATTCTGGAATTCCGAACATTCCGGAACCTTGGTGCATTCCGGAATTCCGAACATTCCGGAACCTTGGTGGATTCCGGAACTCTGAACATTCCGGAACCTTGGTGGATTCCGGAACTCTGAACATTCCGGAACTCTGAACATTCCGGCATTCCGAACATTCCGGAAGCTTGGTGCATTCCGGAACTCTGAACATTCCGGAATTCCGAACATTCCGGAATTCCGAACCTTGGTGCATTCCGGAACTCTGAACATTCCGGAACCTTGGTACATCCCGGAACACTGAACATTCCGGAATTCCGAACATTCCAGAACCTTGGTGCATTCCGGAACTCTGAACATTCCGGAACCTTGGTGGATTCCGGAATTCCGAACATTCCGGAACCTTGGTGCATTCCGGAATTCCGAACATTCCGGAACCTTGGTGCATTCCGGAACTCTGAACATTCCGGAACTCTGAACATTCCGGAATTCCGAACATTCCGGAACCTTGGTGCATTCCGGAATTCCGAACATTCCGGAACCTTGGTGCATTCCGGAACTCTGAACATTCCGGAACCTTGGTGCATTCCGGAACTCTGAACATTCCGGAACCTTGGTGGATTCCGGAACTCTGAACATTCCGGAACTCTGAACATTCCGGAACCTTGGTGCATTCCGGAACTCTGAACATTCCGGAATTCCGAACATTCCAGAACCTTGGTGCATTCCGGAACTCTGAACATTCCGGAACCTTGGTGGATTCTGGAATTCCGAACATTCCGGAACCTTGGTGCATTCCGGAATTCCGAACATTCCGGAACCTTGGTGGATTCCGGAACTCCGAACATTCCGGAACCTTGGTGGATTCCGGAACTCTGAACATTCCGGAACTCTGAACATTCCGGCATTCCGAACATTCCGGAACCTTGGTGCATTCCGGAACTCTGAACATTCCGGAATTCCGAACATTCCGGAACCTTTGTGCATTCCGGAATTCCGAACATTCCGGAACCTTGGTGGATTCCGGAACTCTGAACATTCCGGAACCTTGGTGCATTCCGGAATTCCGAACATTCCGGAACCTTGGTGGATTCCGGAACTCTGAACATTCCGGAACCTTGGTGCATTCCGGAACTCTGAACATTCCGGAACCTTGGTGCATTCCGGAACTCTGAACATTCCGGAACTCTGAACATTCCGGAATTCCGAACATTCCGGAACCTTGGTACATTCCGGAACTCTGAACATTCCGGAACCCTGAACATTCCGGAATTCCGAACATTCCGGAACCTTGGTGCATTCCGGAACTCTGAACATTCCGGAATTCCGAACATTCCGGAACCTTGGTGCATTCCGGAACTCTGAACATTCCGCAACCTTGGTGCATTCCGGAACTCTGACCATTCCGGAATTCCGAACATTCCGGAACCTTGGTGCATTCCGGAATTCCGAACATTCCGGAACCTTGGTGCATTCCGGAATTCCGAACATTCCGGAACCTTGGTGCATTCCGGAACTCTGAACATTCCGGAACTCTGAACATTCCGGAATTCCGAACATTCCGGAACCTTGGTGCATTCCGGAATTCCGAACATTCCGGAACCTTGGTGCATTCCGGAACTCTGAACATTCCGGAATTCCGAACATTCCGGAACCTTGGTGCATTCCGGAACTCTGAACATTCCGGAATTCCGAACATTCCGGAACCTTGGTGCATTCCGGAACTCTGAACATTCCGTAACCTTGGTGCATTCCGGAACTCTGAACATTCCGGAACCTTGGTGCATTCCGGAATTCCGAACATTCCGGAACCTTGGTGCATTCCGGAACTCTGAACATTCCGGAATTCCGAACATTCCGGAACCTTGGTGCATTCCGGAATTCCGAACATTCCGGAACCTTGGTGCATTCCGGAATTCCGAACATTCCGGAACCTTGGTGCATTCCGGAACTCTGAACATTCCGGAACTCTGAACATTCCGGAATTCCGAACATTCCGGAACCTTGGTGCATTCCGGAATTCCGAACATTCCGGAACCTTGGTGCATTCCGGAACTCTGAACATTCCGGAATTCCGAACATTCCGGAACCTTGGTGCATTCCGGAACTCTGAACATTCCGGAATTCCGAACATTCCGGAACCTTGGTGCATTCCGGAATTCCGAACATTCCGGAACCTTGGTGCATTCCGGAACTCTGAACATTCCGGAATTCCGAACATTCCGGAACCTTGGTGGATTCCGGAACTCTGAACATTCCGGAACCTTGGTGCATTCCGGAACTCTGAACATTCCGGAACCTTGGTGCATTCCGGAACTCTGAACATTCCGGAATTCCGAACATTCCGGAACCTTGGTGCATTCCGGAACTCTGAACATTCCGGAACTCTGAACATTCCGGAATTCCGAACATTCCGGAACCTTGGTGCATTCCGGAATTCCGAACATTCCGGAACCTTGGTGCATTCCGGAACTCTGAACATTCCGGAACTCTGAACATTCCGGAATTCCGAACATTCCGGAACCTTGGTGCATTCCGGAATTCCGAACATTCCGGAACTCCGAACATTCCGGAATTCCGAACCTTGGTGCATTCCGGAACTCTGAACATTCCGGAACCTTGGTACATCCCGGAACACTGAACATTCCGGAATTCCGAACATTCCAGAACCTTGGTGCATTCCGGAACTCTGAACATTCCGGAACCTTGGTGGATTCCGGAATTCCGAACATTCCGGAACCTTGGTGCATTCCGGAATTCCGAACATTCCGGAACCTTGGTGCATTCCGGAACTCTGAACATTCCGGAACTCTGAACATTCCGGAATTCCGAACATTCCGGAACCTTGGTGCATTCCGGAATTCCGAACATTCCGGAACCTTGGTGCATTCCGGAATTCCGAACATTCCGGAACCTTGGTGCATTCCGGAACTCTGAACATTCCGGAACCTTGGTGCATTCCGGAACTCTGAACATTCCGGAACCTTGGTTGATTCCGGAACTCTGAACATTCCGGAACTCTGAACATTCCGGAATTCCGAACATTCCGGAACCTTGGTGCATTCCGGAACTCTGAACATTCCGGAACCTTGGTGGATTCCGGAGCTCTGAACATTCCGGAGCCTTGGTGGATTCCGGAACTCTGAACATTCCGGAACTCTGAACATTCCGGAATTCCGAACATTCCGGAACCTTGGTGCATTCCGGAACTCCGAACATTCTGGAACCTTGGTGCATTCCGGAACTCCGAACATTCCGGAACCTTGGTGGATTCCGGAACTCTGAACATTCCGGAACTCTGAACATTCCGGAATTCCGAACATTCCGGAACCTTGGAGCATTCCGGAACTCCGAACATTCCGGAACCTTGGTGCATTCCGGAACTCTTAACATTCCGGAACCTTGGTGGATTCCGGAATTCCGAACATTCCAGAACCTTGGTTGATTCCGGAACTCTGAACATTCCGGAACTCTGAACATTCCGGAATTCCGAACATTCCGGAACCTTGGTGCATTCCGGAACTCTGAACATTCCGGAATTCCGAACATTCCGGAACCTTGGTGGATTCCGGAACTCTGAACATTCCGGAACTCTGAACATTCCGGAACCTTGGAGGATTCCGGAATTCCGAACATTCCGGAACCTTGGAGCATTCCGGAATTCCGAACATTCCGGAACGTTGGTGCATTCCTGAACTCTTAACATTCCGGAACTCCGAGCATTCCGGAATTCCGAACCTTGGTGCTTTCCGGAACTCTGAACATTCCGGAACCTTGGTACATCCCGGAACACTGAACATTCCGGAATTCCGAACATTCCGGAACCTTGGTGCATTCCGGAACTCTGAACATTCCTGAACCTTGGTGGATTCCGGAATTCCGAACATTCTGGAACCTTGGTGCATTCCGGAACTCTGAACATTCCGGAATTCCGAACATTCCGGAACCTTGGTGGATTCCGGAACTCTGAACATTCCGGAACCTTGGTGGATTCCGGAACTCTGAACATTCCGGAACTCTGAACATTCCGGAACCTTGGTGCATTCCGGAACTCTGAACATTCCAGAACCTTGGTGCATTCCTGAACTCTTAACATTCCGGAACTCCGAACATTCCGGAATTCCGAACCTTGGTGCATTCCGGAACTCTGAACATTCCGGAACCTTGGTACATCCCGGAACCTTAGTGCATTCCGGAACTCTGAACATTCCGGAACCTTGGTGCATTCCGGAATTCTGAACATTCCGGAACCTTGGTGCATTCCGGAACTCTGAACATTCCGGAACCTTGGTGCATTCCGGAACTCTGAACATTCCGGAATTCCGAACATTCCAGAACCTTGGTGCATTCCGGAACCTTGGTGCATTCCGGAACTCTGAACATTCCGGAATTCCGAACATTCCGGAACCTTGGTGCATTCCGGAACTCTGAACATTCCGGAACCATGGTGCATTCCGGAATTCCGAACATTCCGGAACCTTGGTGGATTCCGGAATTCCGAACATTCCAGAACCTTGGTTGATTCCGGAACTCTGAACATTCCGGAACTCTGAACATTCCGGAACCATGGTGCATTCCGGAATTCCGAACATTCCGGAACCTTGGTGGATTCCGGAATTCCGAACATTCCAGAACCTTGGTGCATTCCGGAACTCTGAACATTCCGGAACCTTGGTGGATTCTGGAATTCCGAACATTCCGGAACCTTGGTGCATTCTGGAATTCCGAACATTCCGGAACCTTGGTGCATTCCGGAATTCTGAACATTCCGGAACCTTGGTGGATTCCGGAACTCTGAACATTCCGGAACTCTGAACATTCCGGCATTCCGAACATTCCGGAAGCTTGGTGCATTCCGGAACTCTGAACATTCCGGAATTCCGAACATTCCGGAATTCCGAACCTTGGTGCATTCCGGAACTCTGAACATTCCGGAACCTTGGTACATCCCGGAACACTGAACATTCCGGAATTCCGAACATTCCAGAACCTTGGTGCATTCCGGAACTCTGAACATTCCGGAACCTTGGTGGATTCCGGAATTCCGAACATTCCGGAACCTTGGTGCATTCCGGAATTCCGAACATTCCGGAACCTTGGTGCATTCCGGAACTCTGAACATTCCGGAACTCTGAACATTCCGGAATTCCGAACATTCCGGAACCTTGGTGCATTCCGGAATTCCGAACATTCCGGAACCTTGGTGCATTCCGGAATTCCGAACATTCCGGAACCTTGGTGCATTCCGGAACTCTGAACATTCCGGAACCTTGGTGCATTCCGGAACTCTGAACATTCCGGAACCTTGGTGGATTCCGGAACTCTGAACATTCCGGAACTCTGAACATTCCGGAACCTTGGTGCATTCCGGAACTCTGAACATTCCGGAATTCCGAACATTCCAGAACCTTGGTGCATTCCGGAACTCTGAACATTCCGGAACCTTGGTTGATTCCGGAACTCTGAACATTCCGGAACTCTGAACATTCCGGAATTCCGAACATTCCGGAACCTTGGTGCATTCCGGAACTCTGAACATTCCGGAACCTTGGTGGATTCCGGAGCTCTGAACATTCCGGAGCCTTGGTGGATTCCGGAACTCTGAACATTCCGGAACTCTGAACATTCCGGAATTCCGAACATTCCGGAACCTTGGTGCATTCCGGAACTCCGAACATTCTGGAACCTTGGTGCATTCCGGAACTCCGAACATTCCGGAACCTTGGTGGATTCCGGAACTCTGAACATTCCGGAACTCTGAACATTCCGGAATTCCGAACATTCCGGAACCTTGGAGCATTCCGGAACTCCGAACATTCCGGAACCTTGGTGCATTCCGGAACTCTTAACATTCCGGAACCTTGGTGGATTCCGGAATTCCGAACATTCCAGAACCTTGGTTGATTCCGGAACTCTGAACATTCCGGAACTCTGAACATTCCGGAATTCCGAACATTCCGGAACCTTGGTGCATTCCGGAACTCTGAACATTCCGGAATTCCGAACATTCCGGAACCTTGGTGGATTCCGGAACTCTGAACATTCCGGAACTCTGAACATTCCGGAACCTTGGAGGATTCCGGAATTCCGAACATTCCGGAACCTTGGAGCATTCCGGAATTCCGAACATTCCGGAACGTTGGTGCATTCCTGAACTCTTAACATTCCGGAACTCCGAGCATTCCGGAATTCCGAACCTTGGTGCTTTCCGGAACTCTGAACATTCCGGAACCTTGGTACATCCCGGAACACTGAACATTCCGGAATTCCGAACATTCCGGAACCTTGGTGCATTCCGGAACTCTGAACATTCCTGAACCTTGGTGGATTCCGGAATTCCGAACATTCTGGAACCTTGGTGCATTCCGGAACTCTGAACATTCCGGAATTCCGAACATTCCGGAACCTTGGTGGATTCCGGAACTCTGAACATTCCGGAACCTTGGTGGATTCCGGAACTCTGAACATTCCGGAACTCTGAACATTCCGGAACCTTGGTGCATTCCGGAACTCTGAACATTCCAGAACCTTGGTGCATTCCTGAACTCTTAACATTCCGGAACTCCGAACATTCCGGAATTCCGAACCTTGGTGCATTCCGGAACTCTGAACATTCCGGAACCTTGGTACATCCCGGAACCTTAGTGCATTCCGGAACTCTGAACATTCCGGAACCTTGGTGCATTCCGGAATTCTGAACATTCCGGAACCTTGGTGCATTCCGGAACTCTGAACATTCCGGAACCTTGGTGCATTCCGGAACTCTGAACATTCCGGAATTCCGAACATTCCAGAACCTTGGTGCATTCCGGAACCTTGGTGCATTCCGGAACTCTGAACATTCCGGAATTCCGAACATTCCGGAACCTTGGTGCATTCCGGAACTCTGAACATTCCGGAACCATGGTGCATTCCGGAATTCCGAACATTCCGGAACCTTGGTGGATTCCGGAATTCCGAACATTCCAGAACCTTGGTTGATTCCGGAACTCTGAACATTCCGGAACTCTGAACATTCCGGAACCATGGTGCATTCCGGAATTCCGAACATTCCGGAACCTTGGTGGATTCCGGAATTCCGAACATTCCAGAACCTTGGTGCATTCCGGAACTCTGAACATTCCGGAACCTTGGTGGATTCTGGAATTCCGAACATTCCGGAACCTTGGTGCATTCTGGAATTCCGAACATTCCGGAACCTTGGTGCATTCCGGAATTCCGAACATTCCGGAACCTTGGTGGATTCCGGAACTCTGAACATTCCGGAACCTTGGTGGATTCCGGAACTCTGAACATTCCGGAACTCTGAACATTCCGGCATTCCGAACATTCCGGAAGCTTGGTGCATTCCGGAACTCTGAACATTCCGGAATTCCGAACATTCCGGAATTCCGAACCTTGGTGCATTCCGGAACTCTGAACATTCCGGAACCTTGGTACATCCCGGAACACTGAACATTCCGGAATTCCGAACATTCCAGAACCTTGGTGCATTCCGGAACTCTGAACATTCCGGAACCTTGGTGGATTCCGGAATTCCGAACATTCCGGAACCTTGGTGCATTCCGGAATTCCGAACATTCCGGAACCTTGGTGCATTCCGGAACTCTGAACATTCCGGAACTCTGAACATTCCAGAATTCCGAACATTCCGGAACATTGGTGCATTCCGGAATTCCGAACATTCCGGAACCTTGGTGCATTCCGGAACTCTGAACATTCCGGAACCTTGGTGCATTCCGGAACTCTGAACATTCCGGAACCTTGGTGGATTCCGGAACTCTGAACATTCCGGAACTCTGAACATTCCGGAACCTTGGTGCATTCCGGAACTCTGAACATTCCGGAATTCCGAACATTCCAGAACCTTGGTGCATTCCGGAACTCTGAACATTCCAGAACCTTGGTGGATTCTGGAATTCCGAACATTCCGGAACCTTGGTGCATTCCGGAATTCCGAACATTCCGGAACCTTGGTGGATTCCGGAACTCCGAACATTCCGGAACCTTGGTGGATTCCGGAACTCTGAACATTCCGGAACTCTGAACATTCCGGCATTCCGAACATTCCGGAACCTTGGTGCATTCCGGAACTCTGAACATTCCGGAATTCCGAACATTCCGGAACCTTTGTGCATTCCGGAACTCTGAACATTCCGGAACCTTGGTGCATTCCGGAATTCCGAACATTCCGGAACCTTGGTTGATTCCGGAACTCTGAACATTCCGGAACTCTGAACATTCCGGAATTCCGAACATTCCGGAACCTTGGTGCATTCCGGAACTCTGAACATTCCGGAACCTTGGTGGATTCCGGAGCTCTGAACATTCCGGAGCCTTGGTGGATTCCGGAACTCTGAACATTCCGGAACTCTGAACATTCCGGAATTCCGAACATTCCGGAACCTTGGTGCATTCCGGAACTCCGAACATTCTGGGACCTTGGTGCATTCCGGGACTCTGAACATTCCGGAACCTTGGTGGATTCCGGAACTCTGAACATTCTTTAACTCTGAACATTCCGGAATTCCGAACATTCCGGAACCTTGGAGCATTCCGGAACTCCGAACATTCCGGAACCTTGGTGCATTCCGGAACTCTTAACATTCCGGAACCTTGGTGGATTCCGGAATTCCGAACATTCCAGAACCTTGGTTGATTCCGGAACTCTGAACATTCCGGAACTCTGAACATTCCGGAATTCCGAACATTCCGGAACCTTGGTGCATTCCGGAACTCTGAACATTCCGGAATTCCGAACATTCCGGAACCTTGGTGGATTCCGGAACTCTGAACATTCCGGAACTCTGAACATTCCGGAACCTTGGAGGATTCCGGAATTCCGAACATTCCGGAACCTTGGAGCATTCCGGAATTCCGAACATTCCGGAACGTTGGTGCATTCCGGAACTCTGAACATTCCAGAACCTTGGTGCATTCCTGAACTCTTAACATTCCGGAACTCCGAGCATTCCGGAATTCCGAACCTTGGTGCTTTCCGGAACTCTGAACATTCCGGAACCTTGGTACATCCCGGAACACTGAACATTCCGGAATTCCGAACATTCCGGAACCTTGGTGCATTCCGGAACTCTGAACATTCCGGAACCTTGGTGGATTCCGGAATTCCGAACATTCTGGAACCTTGGTGCATTCCGGAACTCTGAACATTCCGGAATTCCGAACATTCCGGAACCTTGGTGCATTCCGGAACTCTGAACATTCCGGAACCTTGGTACATCCCGGAACCTTAGTGCATTCCGGAACTCTGAACATTCCGGAACCTTGGTGCATTCCGGAATTCTGAACATTCCGGAACCTTGGTGCATTCCAGAACTCTGAACATTCCGGAACCTTGGTGCATTCCGGAACTCTGAACATTCCGGAATTCCGAACATTCCAGAACCTTGGTGCATTCCGGAACCTTGGTGCATTCCGGAACTCTGAACATTCCGGAATTCCGAACATTCCGGAACCTTGGTGCATTCCGGAACTCTGAACATTCCGGAACCATGGTGCATTCCGGAATTCCGAATATTCCGGAACCTTGGTGCATTCCGGAACCTTGGTGCATTCCGGAATTCTGAACATTCCGGAACCTTGGTACATTCCGGAATTCCGAACATTCCGGAACCTTGGTGCATTCCGGAACTCTGAACATTCCGGAATTCCGAACATTCTGGAATTCCGAACATTCCGGAACCTTGGTGCATTCCGGAACCTTGGTGCATTCCAGAATTCTGAACATTCCGGAACCTTGGTACATTCCGGAATTCCGAACATTCCGGAACCTTGGTGCATTCCGGAACTCTGAAGATTCCGGAATTCCGAACATTCTGGAATTCCGAACATTCCGGAACCTTGGTGCATTCCGGAACTCTGAACATTCCGGAACCTTGCTGCATTCCGGAACTCTGAACATTCCGGAATTCCGAACATTCCGGAACCTTGGTGCATTCCGGAATTCCGAACATTCCGGAACCTTGGTGCATTCCGGAACTCTGAACATTCCGGAATTCCGAACATTCTGGAATTCCGAACATTCCGGAACCTTGGTGCATTCCGGAACCTTGGTGCATTCCAGAATTCTGAACATTCCGGAACCTTGGTACATTCCGGAATTCCGAACATTCCGGAACCTTGGTGCATTCCGGAACTCTGAACATTCCGGAACCTTGCTGCATTCTGGAACTCTGAACATTCCGGAATTCCGAACATTCCGGAACCTTGGTGCATTCCGGAACTCTGAACATTCCGGAATTCCGAACATTCCGGAACCTTGGTGCATTCCGGAACTCTGAACATTCCGGAACCTTGCTGCATTCCGGAACTCTGAACATTCCGGAATTCCGAACATTCCGGAACCTTGGTGCATTCCGGAATTCCGAACATTCCGGAACCTTGGTGCATTCCGGAACTCTGAACATTCCGGAACTCTGAACATTCCGGAATTCCGAACATTCCGGAATTCCGAACATTCCGGAACCTTGGTGCATTCCGGAACTCCGAACATTCCGGAACCTTGGTGCATTCCGGAACTCCGAACATTCCGGAACCTTGGTGGATTCCGGAACTCTGAACATTCCGGAACCTTGGTGCATTCCGGAATTCCGAACATTCCGGAACCTTGGTTGATTCCGGAACTCTGAACATTCCGGAACTCTGAACATTCCGGAATTCCGAACATTCCGGAACCTTGGTGCATTCCGGAACTCCGAACATTCCGGAACCTTGGTGCATTCCGGAACTCCGAACATTCCGGAACCTTGGTGGATTCCGGAACTCTGAACATTCCGGAACTCTGAACATTCTGGAATTCCGAACATTCCGGAACCTTGGTGCATTCCGGAACTCCGAACATTCCGGAACCTTGGTGCATTCCGGAACTCTTAACATTCCGGAACCTTGGTGGATTCCGGAATTCCGAACATTCCAGAACCTTGGTTGATTCCGGAACACTGAACATTCCGGAATTCTGAACATTCCGGAACCTTGGTGGATTCCGGAACTCTGAACATTCCAGAACCTTGGTGCATTCCTGAACTCTTAACATTCCGGAACTCCGAGCATTCCGGAATTCCGAACCTTGGTGCTTTCCGGAACTCTGAACATTCCGGAACTCTGAACATTCCGGAACCTTGGAGGATTCCGGAATTCCGAACATTCCGGAACCTTGGAGCATTCCGGAATTCCGAACATTCCGGAACCTTGGTGCATTCCGGAACTCTGAACATTCCAGAACCTTGGTGCATTCCTGAACTCTTAACATTCCGGAACTCCGAGCATTCCGGAATTCCGAACCTTGGTGCTTTCCGGAACTCTGAACATTCCGGAACCTTGGTACATCCCGGAACACTGAACATTCCGGAATTCCGAACATTCCGGAACCTTGGTGCATTCCGGAACTCTGAACATTCCGGAACCTTGGTGGATTCCGGAATTCCGAACATTCTGGAACCTTGGTGCATTCCGGAATTCCGAACATTCCGGAACCTTGGTGCATTCCGGAACTCTGAACATTCCGGAACCTTGGTGGATTCCGGAACTCTGAACATTCCGGAACTCTGAACATTCCGGAACCTTGGTGCATTCCGGAACTCTGAACATTCCAGAACCTTGGTGCATTCCTGAACTCTTAACATTCCGGAACTCCGAACATTCCGGAATTCCGAACCTTGGTGCATTCCGGAACTCTGAACATTCCGGAACCTTGGTACATCCCGGAACCTTGGTGCATTCCGGAACTCTGAACATTCCGGAACCTTGGTGGATTCCGGAATTCTGAACATTCCGGAACCTTGGTGCATTCCGGAATTCCGAACATTCCGGAACCTTGGTGCATTCCGGAACTCTGAACATTCCGGAATTCCGAACATTCCGGAACCTTGGTGGATTCCGGAACTCTGAACATTCCGGAACCTTGGTGGATTCCGGAACTCTGAACATTCCGGAACTCTGAACATTCCGGCATTCCGAACATTCCGGAACCTTGGTACATTCCGGAATTCCGAACATTCCGGAACCTTGGTGCATTCCGGAACTCTGAACATTCCGGAATTCCGAACATTCCGGAACCTTTGTGCATTCCGGAACTCTGAACATTCCGGAATCTTGGTGCATTCCGGAACTCTGAACATTCCGGAACTCTGAACATTCCGGAATTCCGAACATTCCGGAACCTTGGTGCATTCCGGAATTCCGAACATTCCGGAACCTTGGTGCATTCCGGAATTCCGAACATTCCGGAACTCCGAACATTCCGGAATTCCGAACCTTGGTGCATTCCGGAACTCTGAACATTCCGGAACCTTGGTACATCCCGGAACACTGAACATTCCGGAATTCCGAACATTCCAGAACCTTGGTGCATTCCGGAACTCTGAACATTCCGGAACCTTGGTGGATTCCGGAATTCCGAACATTCCGGAACCTTGGTGCATTCCGGAATTTCGAACATTCCGGAACCTTGGTACATCCCGGAACACTGAACATTCCGGAATTCCGAACATTCCGGAACCTTGGTGCATTCCGGAACTCTGAACATTCCGGAACCTTGGTGGATTCCGGAATTCCGAACATTCTGGAACCTTGGTGCATTCCGGAATTCCGAACATTCCGGAACCTTGGTGCATTCCGGAACTCTGAACATTCCGGAATTCCGAACATTCCGGAACCTTGGTGGATTCCGGAACTCTGAACATTCCGGAACCTTGGTGGATTCCGGAACTCTGAACATTCCGGAACTCTGAACATTCCGGAACCTTGGTGCATTCCGGAACTCTGAACATTCCAGAACCTTGGTGCATTCCTGAACTCTTAACATTCCGGAACTCCGAACATTCCGGAATTCCGAACCTTGGTGCATTCCGGAACTCTGAACATTCCGGAACCTTGGTACATCCCGGAACCTTGGTGCATTCCGGAATTCCGAACATTCCGGAACCTTGGTGCATTCCGGAACTCTGAACATTCCGGAATTCCGAACATTCCGGAACCTTGGTGGATTCCGGAACTCTGAACATTCCGGAACCTTGGTGGATTCCGGAACTCTGAACATTCCGGAACTCTGAACATTCCGGAACCTTGGTGCATTCCGGAACTCTGAACATTCCAGAACCTTGGTGCATTCCGGAACTCTGAACATTCCGGAACCTTGGTGGATTCCGGAATTCCGAACATTCCGGAACCTTGGTGCATTCCGGAATTCCGAACATTCCGGAACCTTGGTGCATTCCGGAACTCTGAACATTCCGGAATTCCGAACATTCCGGAACCTTGGTGGATTCCGGAACTCTGAACATTCCGGAACCTTGGTGGATTCCGGAACTCTGAACATTCCGGAACTCTGAACATTCTGGCATTCCGAACATTCCGGAACCTTGGTGCATTCCGGAATTCCGAACATTCCGGAACTCTGAACATTCCGGAATTCCGAACATTCCGGAACCTTGGTGCATTCCGGAATTCCGAACATTCCGGAACCTTGGTGCATTCCGGAACTCTGAACATTCCGGAATTCCAAACATTCCGGAACCTTGGTGGATTCCGGAACTCTGAACATTCCGGAACCTTGGTGGATTCCGGAACTCTGAACATTCCGGAACTCTGAACATTCTGGCATTCCGAACATTCCGGAACCTTGGTACATTCCGGAATTCCGAACATTCCGGAACCTTGGTGCATTCCGGAACTCTGAACATTCCGGAATTCCGAACATTCCGGAACCTTTGTGCATTCCGGAACTCTGAACATTCCGGAACCTTGGTGCATTCCGGAACTCTGAACATTCCGGAACTCTGAACATTCCGGAATTCCGAACATTCCGGAACCTTGGTGCATTCCGGAATTCCGAACATTCCGGAACCTTGGTGCATTCCGGAATTCCGAACATTCCGGAACTCCGAACATTCCGGAATTCCGAACCTTGGTGCATTCCGGAACTCTGAACATTCCGGAACCTTGGTACATCCCGGAACACTGAACATTCCGCAACCTTGGTGCATTCCGGAACTCTTAACATTCCGGAACCTTGGTGGATTCCGGAATTCCGAACATTCCAGAACCTTGGTTGATTCCGGAACTCTGAACATTCCGGAACTCTGAACATTCCGGAATTCCGAACATTCCGGAACCTTGGTGCATTCCGGAACTCTGAACATTCCGCAACCTTGGTGCATTCCGGAACTCTGAACATTCCGGAACTCTGAACATTCCGGAATTCCGAACATTCCAGGACCTTAGTGCATTTGGTGCCCTTGTAAGGTAACGACTGTTTCCCGCACCTGCCCGTGTAAGAAAACGCCTGCTTCCCGCGCCTGCCCTTGTCAGATAACGCTCTTTTGCTGCGCCTGCCCGTGTACGATAACGCCTGTTTCCCGTCCCTGCCCGTGTAAGATAACGCCTGTTTGCCACGCCTGCCCGTGTAAGATAACGCTTGTTTCCGTGTAAGAAAACGCCTTTTTCCCTCGCCTGCCCATGTAAGATAACGCCTGTTTCTGTGTAAGATAACGCCTGTTTCTGTGTAAGATAATGCCTGTTTCCCGTGCCTGCCCTTATAAGATCACGCCTGTTTCCCGCGCCTGCACGTGTAAGATAACGCCTGTTTCCGTGTCAGATAACGCCTGTTTACCGCCCCTGCCTGTGTCAGATAACGCATGGTTGCCGCGCCGGCCTGTGCAAGATAACGCCTGTTTCCCGCGCCTGGCCATGTAAGATAATGCCTGTTTCCGTGTAAGATAGCGCCTGTTGTAGCCACAGGGCAGCTGTGGCTACAACCAGTGATCTCACATTACTTCATCCAGCTATACTAATCATCAACAACAGGTGTGTTCGGGGAACCGGAATAGCGAGCTCAGAGTTAGCGCGATGATTTGGTCTTGGATGTTTCATTTGATCTTGGATGTAGTAAGCGACGTACGAAGCACAGGGCCCTGTTTGCCGCGCCTGCCCGTGTAAGATAGCGCCTGTTTCCCACGCCTGCCCGTGTAAGATAACGCCTGTTTCCCGCGCCTGCCCGTGTAATATAACGCCTTTTTCCCGCACCTACCCGTGTAAGATAACGCCTGTTTCCTGCGCCTACACGTGTAAGATAACGCCTGTTTCTTGCGCCTGCCCGTGTAAGATTACCACTGTTTCCCGGACCTGCCTGTGTAAGATGACGCCTGTTTCCCGCCCCTGCCCGTGTCAGATAACGCATGTTTGCCGCACCTGCCCGTGCAAGATAACGGTAAGATCAGAGTTTGAATGAAAAACGGAAGTAGAATGTACAGAACAGAGTTTGAATAAAAACAATAGAATTTGAATCAAAACAACAGAATTGAAATGTACAGAACAGAGTTTGAATGAAAAGAAACGGAATTAGAATGTACAGAACAGAGTTTGAATGAAAAAAAAAACGAAATTAGAATGAACAGAACAGAGTTTGAATGAAGAAAAAACGGAATTAAAGTGAAAACAACGGAATTTGAATGAAAACAACAGAATTTGATTGAAAACAATGGAATATTAAAACAAACAACAGAATTAGAATGAAAACAACGGAATTAGAATGTACAGAACAGAGTTAGAATGAAAACAACGGAATTAGAATGTACAGAACAGAGTTTGAATGAAAACAACGGAATTAGAATGTAGAGAACAGAATTTGAATGAAAAAAACAGAATTAGAATGTAGAGAACAGAGTTTGAAGGAAAACAACGGAATTAGAATGTACAGGACAGAATTTGAATGAAAACAACAGAATTAGAATGTACAGAACAGAGTTTGAATGAAAACAACGGAATTAGAATGTACAGAACAGAGTTTGAATGAAAACAACGGATTTGAATGTAGAGAACAGAATTTGAATCAAAACAATGGAATTTGAATCTGTCACGGTTTGCGGGGCAAGCCGTGTGGAGTTGTAGAAAAGGACCCAAAAGGCGGCAGCTCTGGTGCAGGTGAATATTTATTTACAACGGTGGGCACAAAACAGCACTGGTGAAAAAACAAGAAACCGGAAACCTAAACTGGGTAAGCTAATAACACAGACCAGAAACGAGGATGCAGGGAGGTCCGGGGAAATACATACGGTGAGACGCAGGGAGACCGAGGGCAAACAACACAGACGAACCAGCAATTACTATGACAGAAGACACAACTTAAATACACTCAGAGAACACAGGGAGATTACATACAGGTGGGAACACAGCTGGGAGTGATCACGTGACGAGAGTAGGGAGACAAACTGAAACACTCACATAAGACGCAGACCTTCACAATAAAACAGGAAAAACATACACGCAATGACATAACACACCAACTTAACACAGACTGGGGGACACAGAACATAGGAACATAAACCATGAAACAGAAGAGTATGAACACCCAAGGTAACCAAAACCACAGAATACTAATAAACTAAACAAACACGGAGTCGCAGACTCCGGATCATGACAGAATCAAAACAACAGAATTGAAATGTACAGATCAGAGTTTGAATGAAAACAACGGAATTAGAATGTACAGAACTGAATTTGAATCAAAACAATGGAATTTGACTGAAAACAACACAATTAGAATGAAAAATATAGACTATTAAAACAAACAACAGAATTAGAATGAAAACAACGGAATTTGAATGAAAACAACAGAATTAGAGTGTAGAGAACAGAATTTGAATGAAAACAACGGAATTAGAATGTACAGAACAGAATTTGAATGAAAACAACAGAATTAGAATGTACAGAACAGAGTTTGAATGATATCAAAGAAATTAGAATGTACAGAACAGAGTTTGAATAAAAAAAAGCAACGGAATTAGAATGAAAAAAACGGAATTTGAATAAAAACAAGGGAATTAGAATTTACAGAACAGACTTTAAATGAAAACAAGGGAATTAGAATGTACAGAACAGAGTTTGAATGAAAACAATGGAATTAGAATGAACAGAACTGAATTTGAATCAAAACAATGGAATTTAAATGAAAACAACAGAATTAGAATTAAAATAATGGACTATTAAAACAAACAACGGAATTAGAATGAAAACAACGGAATTTGAATGAAAACAACAGAATTAGAATGTAGAGAACAGAATTTGAAAGAAAACAATGGAATTTGAATCAAAACAACAGAATTGAAATGTATAGAACAGAGTTTGAATGAAAAAAACGGAATTTGAATGAAAACAAGAGAATTAGAATGTACAGAACAGAGTTTGAATGAAAACAACGAAATTAGAAGGAACAGAACTGAATTTGAATCAAAACAATGGAATTTGAATGAAAACAACAGAATTAGAATGAAAACAATGGAATATTAAAACAAACAACAGAATTAGAATGAAAACAACGCAATTAGAATGTACAGAACAGAGTTTGAAAGTAAACAACAGAATTTGAATGTACAGAACAGAGTTTGAATGAAAACAACGGAATTAGAATAAAAAAAAACAGAATTGAAATGTACAGAACAGAGTTTGAATGAAAACAACGGAATTAGAATGTACAGAATAGATTTTGAATGAAAACAACGGAATTAGAATGTACAGAATAGAGTTTGAATGAAAACAACGGAATTAGAATGTACAGAACAGACTTTGAATGAAAACAACAGAATTAGAATGTACAGAACAGAGTTTGAATGAAAAACGGAAGTAGAATGTACAAAACAGAGTTTGAATAAAAACAATGGAATTTGAATAAAAACAAAAGAATTGAAATGTACAGAACAGAGTTTGAATGAAAAAAACGGAATTAGAATGTACAGAACAGAGTTTGAAAGTAAACAACAGAATTTGAATGGACAGAACAGAGTTTGAATGAAAACAACGGAATTAGAATAAAAAAAAAACAGAATTGAAATGTACAGAACAGAGTTTGAATGAAAACAACGGAATTAGAATGTACAGAATAGATTTTGAATGAAAACAACGGAATTAGAATGTACAGAACAGAGTTTGAATGAAAACAACGGAATTAGAATGTATTAATAGTCCATTGTTTTCATTCTAATTCTGTTGTTTTCATTCAAATTCCATTGTTTTGATTCAAATTCAGTTCAATGGAAAAACAATGGAATTTGAATCAAAACAACAGAATTAGAATGTACAGAACAGAGTTTGAATGAAAACAACAGAATTAGAATGAACAGAACTGAATTTGAATGAAAACAACGGAATTAAAATGTACAGAACAGAGTTTGAATGATATCAAAGGAATTAGAATGTACAGAACAGAGTTTGAATGAAAACAACGGAAATAGAATGTACAGAACAGAGTTTGAATGAACACAACGGAAATAGAAAGTACAGAACAGAGTTTGAATGAAAACAACGGAATTAGAATGTACAGAACAGAGTTTGAATGAAAACAACGGAATTAGAATGTAGAGAACAGAGTTTGAATAAAAACAATAGAATTTGAATCAAAACAACAGAATTGAAATGTACAGAACAGAGTTTGAATGAAAAAAAATGGAATTAGAATGTACAGAACAGAGTTTGAATGAAAAAAAAAACGAAATTAGAATGAACAGAACAGAGTTTGAATGAAGAAAAAACGGAATTAAAGTGAAAACAACGGAATTTGAATGAAAACAACAGAATTTGATTGAAAACAATGGAATATTAAAACAAACAACAGAATTAGAATGAAAACAACGGAATTAGAATGTACAGAACAGAGTTAGAATGAAAACAACGGAATTAGAATGTACAGAACAGAGTTTGAATGAAAACAACGGAATTAGAATGTAGAGAACAGAATTTGAATGAAAAAAACAGAATTAGAATGTACAGAACAGAGTTTGAATGAAAAACGGAAGTAGAATGTACAAAACAGAGTTTGAATAAAAACAATGGAATTTGAATAAAAACAAAAGAATTGAAATGTACAGAACAGAGTTTGAATGAAAAAAACGGAATTAGAATGTACAGAACAGAGTTTGAAAGTAAACAACAGAATTTGAATGTACAGAACAGAGTTTGAAAGTAAACAACAGAATTTGAATGTACAGAACAGAGTTTGAATGAAAACAACGGAATTAGAATAAAAAAAAACAGAATTGAAATGTACAGAACAGAGTTTGAATGAAAACAACGGAATTAGAATGTACAGACTAGATTTTGAATGAAAACAACGGAATTAGAATGTACAGAATAGAGTTTGAATGAAAACAACGGAATTAGAATGTACAGAACAGACTTTGAATAAAAAAAACTGAATTGAAATGTACAGAACAGAGTTTGAATGAAAACAACGGAATTAGAATGTATTAATAGTCCATTGTTTTCATTCTAATTCTGTTGTTTTCATTCAAATTCCATTGTTTTGATTCAAATTCAGTTCAATGGAAAAACAATGGAATTTGAATCAAAACAACAGAATTTGAATGAAAACAACAGAATTAGAATGAAAACAACAGAATTAGAATGAACAGAACTGAATTTGAATGAAAACAACGGAATTAAAATGTACAGAACAGAGTTTGAATGATATCAAAGGAATTAGAATGTACAGAACAGAGTTTGAATGAAAACAACGGAAATAGAATGTACAGAACAGAGTTTGAATGAAAAACGGAAGTAGAATGTACAAAACAGAGTTTGAATAAAAACAATGGAATTTGAATAAAAACAAAAGAATTGAAATTTACAGAACAGAGTTTGAATGAAAACAACTGAATTAGAATGTACAGAACAGAGTTTGAATGAAAAAAACAGAATTAGAATGTACAGAACAGAGTTTGAATGAAAACAATGGAATTAGAATAAAAAAAACTGAATTGAAATGTACAGAACAGAGTTTGAATGAAAACAACGGAATTAGAATGTATTAATAGTCGATTGTTTTCATTCTAATTCTGTTGTTTTCATTCAAATTCCATTGTTTTCATTCAAATTCAGTTCAATGGAAAAACAATGGAATTTGAATCAAAACAACAGAATTAGAATGTACAGAACAGAGTTTGAATGAAAACAACAGAATTAGAATGAACAGAACTGAATTTGAATGAAAACAACGGAATTAAAATGTACAGAACAGAGTTTGAATGATATCAAAGGAATTAGAATGTACAGAACAGAGTTTGAATGAAAACAACGGAAATAGAATGTACAGAACAGAGTTTGAATGAAAAACGGAAGTAGAATGTACAAAACAGAGTTTGAATAAAAACAATGGAATTTGAATAAAAACAAAAGAATTGAAATGTACAGAACAGAGTTTGAATGAAAACAACTGAATTAGAATGTACAGAACAGAGTTTGAATGAAAAAAACAGAATTAGAATGTACAGAACAGAGTTTGAATGAAAACAATGGAATTAGAATAAAAAAAACTGAATTGAAATGTACAGAACAGAGTTTGAATGAAAACAACGGAATTAGAATGTATTAATAGTCCATTGTTTTCATCCTAATTCTGTTGTTTTCATTCAAATTCCATTGTTTTGATTCAAATTCAGTTCAATGGAAAAACAATGGAATTTGAATCAAAACAACAGAATTAGAATGTACAGAACAGAGTTTGAATGAAAACAAAAGAATTAGAATGAACAGAACTGAATTTGAATGAAAACAACGGAATTAAAATGTACAGAACAGAGTTTGAATGATATCAAAGGAATTAGAATGTACAGAACAGAGTTTGAATGAAAACAACGGAAATAGAATGTACAGAACAGAGTTTGAATGAACACAACGGAAATAGAAAGTACAGAACAGAGTTTGAATGAAAACAACGGAATTAGAATGTACAGAACAGAGTTTGAATGAAAACAACGGAATTAGAATGTAGAGAACAGAGTTTGAATAAAAACAATAGAATTTGAATCAAAACAACAGAATTGAAATGTACAGAACAGAGTTTGAATGAAAAAAAATGGAATTAGAATGTACAGAACAGAGTTTGAATGAAAAAAAAAACGAAATTAGAATGAACAGAACAGAGTTTGAATGAAGAAAAAACGGAATTAAAGTGAAAACAACGGAATTTGAATGAAAACAACAGAATTTGATTGAAAACAATGGAATATTAAAACAAACAACAGAATTAGAATGAAAACAACGGAATTAGAATGTACAGAACAGAGTTAGAATGAAAACAACGGAATTAGAATGTACAGAACAGAGTTTGAATGAAAACAACGGAATTAGAATGTAGAGAACAGAATTTGAATGAAAAAAACAGAATTAGAATGTACAGAACAGAGTTTGAATGAAAAACGGAAGTAGAATGTACAAAACAGAGTTTGAATAAAAACAATGGAATTTGAATAAAAACAAAAGAATTGAAATGTACAGAACAGAGTTTGAATGAAAAAAACGGAATTAGAATGTACAGAACAGAGTTTGAAAGTAAACAACAGAATTTGAATGTACAGAACAGAGTTTGAATGAAAACAACGGAATTAGAATAAAAAAAAACAGAATTGAAATGTACAGAACAGAGTTTGAATGAAAACAACGGAATTAGAATGTACAGAATAGATTTTGAATGAAAACAACGGAATTAGAATGTACAGAATAGAGTTTGAATGAAAACAACGGAATTAGAATGTACAGAACAGACTTTGAATGAAAACAACAGAATTAGAATGTACAGAACAGAGTTTGAATGAAAAACGGAAATAGAATGTACAAAACAGAGTTTGAATAAAAACAATGGAATTTGAATCAAAACAACAGAATTAGAATGTACAGAACAGAGTTTGAATGAAAACAACAGAATTAGAATGAACAGAACTGAATTTGAATGAAAACAACGGAATTAAAATGTACAGAACAGAGTTTGAATGATATCAAAGGAATTAGAATGTACAGAACAGAGTTTGAATGAAAACAACGGAAATAGAATGTACAGAACAGAGTTTGAATGAACACAACGGAAATAGAAAGTACAGAACAGAGTTTGAATGAAAACAACGGAATTAGAATGTACAGAACAGAGTTTGAATGAAAACAACGGAATTAGAATGTAGAGAACAGAATTTGAAAGAAAACAATGGAATTTGAATCAAAACAACAGAATTGAAATGTATAGAACAGTGTTTGAATGAAAAAAACGGAATTTGAATGAGAACAAGAGAATTAGAATGTACAGAACAGAGTTTGAATGAAAACAACGGAATTAGAATGAACAGAACTGAATTTGAATCAAAACAATGGAATTTGAATGAAAACAACAGAATTAGAATGAAAACAATGGAATATTAAAACAAACAACAGAATTAGAATGAAAACAACGGAATTAGAATAGAGAACAGAATTTGAAAGAAAACAATGGAATTTGAATCAAAACAACAGAATTGAAATGTACAGAACAGAGTTTGAATGAAAAAAAACGGAATTAGAATGTACACAACAGAGTTTGAATGAAAACAACGGAATTAGAATAAAAAAAAACAGAATTGAAATGTACGGAACAGAGTTTGAATGAAAACAACGGAATTAGAATGTACAGAATAGAGTTTGAATGAAAACAACGGAATTAGAATGTACAGAACAGAGTTTGAATGAAAACAACGGAATTAGAATGTACAGAACAGAGTTTGCATGAAAAAAAACGGAATTAGAATGTACAGAACAGAGTTTGAATGAAAACAATGGAATTAGAATAAAAAAAACTGAATTGAAATGTACAGAACAGAGTTTGAATGAAAACAACGGAATTAGAATGTATTAGTAGTCTATTGTTTTCATTCTAATTCTGTTGTTTTCATTCAAATTCCATTGTTCTGATTCAAATTCAGTTCAATGGAAAAACAATGGAATTTGAATCAAAACAACAGAATTGAAATGTACAGAACAGAGTTTGAATGAAAAAAACGGAATTAGAATGAACAGAACAGAGTTTGAATGAAAAACGGAAGTAGAATGTACAGAACAGAGTTTGAATGAAAACAATGGAATTAGAATGTACAGAACAGAGTTTGAATGAAAACAACGGAATTAGATTGTACAGAAAAGAGTTTGAATGAAAACAACGGAATTAGAATGTACAGAACAGAGTTTGAATGAAAACAACGGAATTAGAATGTCACGGTCTGCGGAGGCAGACCGTGCGGGAATGTGTATGGTGGACCCAGTTGCGAACACAAGCGAGGATGCAGGAGTGGATTTAAACAAAAGCGAGCCTTTTATTATGGCTGATGAAAGGAACAAAACAGAGTGAAGGCAGCATATGAGTAGTAGCTCAACAGAAACCTAAACTGGACAAACTAAGGAAAGGCTATGACTGGAAATACGGAACACAGGGGGTGGGAACACAGACGACGCGACACAGACTGTATGAAACACAGGGACTAAATACACATGAGGGATGATCAGGGGAAGTGGATGCACACGGGGAACACAGGTGAAACTGATAATCATAACAAGACACGGCAGGAGTGAACGTAACACTGATGGGAGATGGGCAAAGTAAAACAGGAAGTACACAGAGGTTCAAACAGGAGGAGAGAGAGCACGGGGAGAACGCAGACATAACGGGCTGGGGAAAACATGGAATAAAACACAAAGAGAGACGAGGGCTCATAAATACACAGAGGGGCACACAGGGGGTAAGAGTCACGAAGGGAAAACACATAAGGAACAACGTAACAGATCAACCCAGGAAGCATGGCCTAAATAAAGAACAAAATACAAAAATACATGAAAACTAAGAATACTGGGCCCACATGGCCCAGGACCATGACATAGAATGTACAGAACAGACTTTGAATGAAAACAACGGAATTAGAATAGAGAACAGAATTTGAAAGAAAACAATGGAATTTGAATCAAAACAACAGAATTGAAATGTACAGAACAGAGTTTGAATGAAAAAAAACGGAATTAGAATGTACACAACAGAGTTTGAATGAAAACAACGGAATTAGAATAAAAAAAAACAGAATTGAAATGTACGGAACAGAGTTTGAATGAAAACAACGGAATTAGAATGTACAGAATAGAGTTTGAATGAAAACAACGGAATTAGAATGTACAGAACAGACTTTGAATGAAAACAACAGAATTAGAATGTACAGAACAGAGTTTGAATGAAAAACGGAAATAGAATGTACAAAACAGAGTTTGAATAAAAACAATGGAATTTGAATCAAAACAACAGAATTAGAATGAACAGAACTGAATTTGAATGAAAACAACGGAATTAAAATGTACAGAACAGAGTTTGAATGATATCAAAGGAATTAGAATGTACAGAACAGAGTTTGAATGAAAACAACGGAAATAGAATGTACAGAACAGAGTTTGAATGAACACAACGGAAATAGAAAGTACAGAACAGACTTTGAATGAAAACAACGGAATTAGAATGTACAGAACAGAGTTTGAATGAAAACAACGGAATTAGAATGTAGAGAACAGAATTTGAAAGAAAACAATGGAATTTGAATCAAAACAACAGAATTGAAATGTATAGAACAGAGTTTGAATGAAAAAAACGGAATTTGAATGAGAACAAGAGAATTAGAATGTACAGAACAGAGTTTGAATGAAAACAACGAAATTAGAATGAACAGAACTGAATTTGAATCAAAACAATGGAGTTTGAATGAAAACAACGGAATTAGAATAAAAAAAAACAGAATTGAAATGTACGGAACAGAGTTTGAATGAAAACAACGGAATTAGAATGTACAGAATAGAGTTTGAATGAAAACAACGGAATTAGAATGTACAGAACAGAGTTTGAATGAAAACAACGGAATTAGAATGTACAGAACAGAGTTTGCATGAAAAAAAACGGAATTAGAATGTACAGAACAGAGTTTGAATGAAAACAATGGAATTAGAATAAAAAAAACTGAATTGAAATGTACAGAACAGAGTTTGAATGAAAACAACGGAATTAGAATGTATTAGTAGTCTATTGTTTTCATTCTAATTCTGTTGTTTTCATTCAAATTCCATTGTTTTGATTCAAATTCAGTTCAATGGAAAAACAATGGAATTTGAATCAAAACAACAGAATTGAAATGTACAGAACAGAGTTTGAATGAAAAAAACGGAATTAGAATGAACAGAACAGAGTTTGAATGAAAAACGGAAGTAGAATGTACAGAACAGAGTTTGAATGAAAACAATGGAATTAGAATGTACAGAACAGAGTTTGAATGAAAACAACGGAATTAGATTGTACAGAAAAGAGTTTGAATGAAAACAACGGAATTAGAATGTACAGAACAGAGTTTGAATGAAAACAACGGAATTAGAATGTCACGGTCTGCGGAGGCAGACCGTGCGGGAATGTGTATGGTGGACCCAGTTGCGAACACAAGCGAGGATGCAGGAGTGGATTTAAACAAAAGCGAGCCTTTTATTATGGCTGATGAAAGGAACAAAACAGAGTGAAGGCAGCATATGAGTAGTAGCTCAACAGAAACCTAAACTGGACAAACTAAGGAAAGGCTATGACTGGAAATACGGAACACAGGGGGTGGGAACACAGACGACGCGACACAGACTGTATGAAACACAGGGACTAAATACACATGAGGGATGATCAGGGGAAGTGGATGCACACGGGGAACACAGGTGAAACTGATAATCATAACAAGACACGGCAGGAGTGAACGTAACACTGATGGGAGATGGGCAAAGTAAAACAGGAAGTACACAGAGGTTCAAACAGGAGGAGAGAGAGCACGGGGAGAACGCAGACATAACGGGCTGGGGAAAACATGGAATAAAACACAAAGAGAGACGAGGGCTCATAAATACACAGAGGGGCACACAGGGGGTAAGAGTCACGAAGGGAAAACACATAAGGAACAACGTAACAGATCAACCCAGGAAGCATGGCCTAAATAAAGAACAAAATACAAAAATACATGAAAACTAAGAATACTGGGCCCACATGGCCCAGGACCATGACATAGAATGTACAGAACAGACTTTGAATGAAAACAACGGAATTAGAATGTACAGAAAAGAGTTTGAATGAAAAACGGAAGTAGAAGGTACAGAACAGAGTTTGAATAAAAACAATGGCATTTGAATCAAAACAACAGAATTGAAATGTACAGAACAGAGTTTGAATGAAAACAACGGAATTAGAATGTACAGAATAGAGTTCTAATGAAAACAACGGAATTAGAATGTAGAGAACAGAATTTGAAAGAAAACAATGGAATTTGAATCAAAACAACAGAATTGAAATGTACAGAACAGAGTTTGAATGAAAAAAACGGAATTAGAATGTACAGAACAGAGTTTGAATGAAAACAACGGAATTAGAATGTACAGAACAGAGTTTGAATGTAAACAACAGAATTTGAATGTACAGAATAGAGTTTGAATGAAAACAACGGAATTAGAATGTACAGAACAGACTTTGAATGAAAACAACAGAATTAGAATATACAGAACAGAGTTTGAATGAAAAACGGAAGTAGAATGTACAAAACAGAGTTTGAATAAAAACAATGGAATTTGAATCAAAACAACAGAATAGAAATGTACAGAACAGAGTTTGAATGAAAACAATGGAATTAGAATGTACAGAACAGAGTTTGAATGATATCAAAGGAATTAGAATGTACAGAAAAGAGTTTGAATGAAAACAACGGAATTAGAATGTATTAATAGTCCATTGTTTTCATTCTAATTCTGTTGTTTTGATTCAAATTCCATTGTTTTGATTCAAATTCAGTTCAATGGAAAAACAATGGAATTTGAATCAAAACAACAGAATTAGAATGTACAGAACAGAGTTTGAATGAAAACAACGGAATTAGAATGAACAGAACTGAATTTGAATCAAAACAATGGAATTTGAATGAAAACAACAGAATTAGAATGTAGAGAACAGAGTTTGAATGAAAACAACAGAATTAGAATGTAGAGAACAGAGTTTGAATGAAAACAACGGAATTAGAATGTACAGAACAGAATTTGAATGAAAACAACAGAATTAGAATGTACAGAACAGAGTTTGAATGAAAACAACGGAATTAGAATGTACAGAACAGAGTTTGAATGAAAACAACGGAATTAGAATGTACAGAACAGAGTTTGAATGAAAACAACGGAATTAGAATGTACAGAACAGAGTTTCAATGAAAACAACGGAATTTGAATGAAAACAAGAGAATTAGAATGTACAGAACAGAATTTGAATCAAAACAATGGAATTTGAATGAAAACAAAAGAATCAGAATGAAAACAATGGAATATTAAAACAAACAACAGAATTAGAATGAAAACAACGGAATTAGAATGTACAGAACAGAGTTTGAATGAAAAAAACGGAATTAGGATGTACAGAACAGAGTTTGAAAAAAAACAATGGAATTTGAATCAATAAAACAGAATTGAAATGTACAGAACAGAGTTTGAATGATAAAAACGGAATTAGAATGTGCAGAACAGAGTTTGAATGAAAAAAACAGAATTAGAATGTACAGAACAGAGTTTGAAATAAAACAACGGAATTAGAATGTACAGAACAGAGTTTGAATGAAAACAATGGAATTAGAATGTACAGAACAGACTCTGAATGAAAACAACGGAATTATGATGTACAGAACAGAGTTTGAATAAAAAAAACAACGGAATTAGAATGAAAACAACGGAATTTGAATGAAAAAAAGCAGAATTAGAATGAAAACAATGGAATATTAAAACAAACAACAGAATTAGAATGAAAACAACAGAATTAGAATGTAGAGAACTGAATTTGAAAGAAAACAATGGAATTTGAATCAAAACAACAGAATTGAAATGTACAGAAGAGTTTGAATGAAAACAACGGAATTAGAATGTACAGAACAGAGTTTGAATGAAAACAACGGAATTAGAATGTACAGAACAGACTTTGAATGAAAACAACAGAATTAGAATATACAGAACAGAGTTTGAATGAAAAACGGAAGTAGAATGTACAAAACAGAGTTTGAATAAAAACAATGGAATTTGAATCAAAACAACAGAATAGAAATGTACAGAACAGAGTTTGAATGAAAACAATGGAATTAGAATGTACAGAAAAGAGTTTGAATGATATCAAAGGAATTAGAATGTACAGAAAAGAGTTTGAATGAAAACACCGGAATTAGAATGTATTAATAGTCCATTGTTTTCATTCTAATTCTGTTGTTTTGATTCAAATTCCATTGTTTTGATTCAAATTCAGTTCAATGGAAAAACAATGGAATTTGAATCAAAACAACAGAATTAGAATGTACAGAACAGAGTTTGAATGAAAACAACGGAATTAGAATGAACAGAACTGAATTTGAATCAAAACAATGGAATTTGAATGAAAACAACAGAATTAGAATGTAGAGAACAGAGTTTGAATGAAAACAACAGAATTAGAATGTAGAGAACAGAGTTTGAATGAAAACAACAGAATTAGAATGTACAGAACAGAATTTGAATGAAAACAACAGAATTAGAATGTACAGAACAGAGTTTGAATGAAAACAACGGAATTAGAATGTACAGAACAGAGTTTGAATGAAAAACGGAAGTAGAATGTACAGAACAGAGTTTGAAAAAAAACAATGGAATTTGAATTAATACAACAGAATTGAAATGTACAGAACAGAGTTTGAATGATAAAAACGGAATTAGAATGTGCAGAACAGAGTTTGAATGAAAAAAACAGAATTAGAATGTACAGAACAGAGTTTGAATAAAAAAAACAACGGAATTAGAATGAAAACAACGGAATTTGAATGAAAAAAAGCAGAATTAGAATGAAAACAATGGAATATTAAAACAAACAACAGAATTAGAATGAAAACAACAGAATTAGAATGTACAGAACAGACTCTGAATGAAAACAACGGAATTATGATGTACAGAACAGAGTTTGAATAAAAAAAACAACGGAATTAGAATGAAAACAACGGAATTTGAATGAAAACAAAAGAATTAGAATGAAAACAATGGAATATTAAAACAAACAACAGAATTAGAATGAAAACAACGGAATTAGAATGTACAAAACAGAGTTTGAATGTAAAAAACGGAAATAGGATTTACAGAACAGAGTTTGAAAATAAAACAATGGAATTTGAATCAATACAACAGAATTGAAATGTACAGAACAGAGTTTGAATGATAAAAACGGAATTAGAATGTGCAGAACAGAGTTTGAATGAACAAAACAGAATTAGAATGTACAGAACAGAGTTTGAATAAAAAAAACAACGGAATTAGAATGAAAACAACGGAATTTGAATGAAAAAAAGCAGAATTAGAATGAAAACAATGGAATATTAAAACAAACAACAGAATTAGAATGAAAACAACAGAATTAGAATGTAGAGAACAGAATTTGAAAGAAAACAATGGAATTTGAATCAAAACAACAGAATTGAAATGTACAGAAGAGTTTGAATGAAAACAACGGAATTAGAATGTAGAGAACAGAACTTGAAAGAAAACAATGGAATTTGAATCAAAACAACAGAATTGAAATGTACAGAACAGAGCTTGAATGAAAAAAACGGAATTTGAATGAAAACAACGGAATTAGAATGTACAGAACAGAGTTTGAACTGTCCAACTCGGAATATTCGGTTTCAGAAAGGCTGATAACAATTAGTTCAGTCAACGCGGAGTTGCTTTCACCCCAAGTGAAGCGCGCGGACGAGGATACATAAAGCCCTGATAAGCGGAGCACAGATTAAGCGAGTCACCATGGAGACGGAGGGAAAGAAGGCGTGGTCAATGTATTTTACAGCGCTTGAGGCCGAAATTCTGATGGCAGCATATGCCGATAACACGCAAATTCCGCGGAAAAAAGTAACACAGCCACAGCTGCGAAAGACAGGGAGCATGCATGGCAAAACATAGCCGACAGAGTCAATGCGTGAGTGTTAATATAAACATTGATCTAGGGATTTCCACCCATTTAACACGTTATTTTATCATATGTTATTTTATTTGTTATTTTATACATTTTATTTTGTGATGTGATGTGAGCGCAGGTGCAACCCAACAGGCCCCAAACGTTCCTGGCAGCAAGTAAAAATGAAATATAAAAATATAGTCCAAACAGGTAAGGTGTAATTGTATTATGAGCCATAGTGCTTGGTCTGTTTGTCCCATGTAAATCAATTGCAGTTAGAGGCTACATTAATTTTCTTTCTGTAAGCACTTATTGAAATTATCTGAGCACATTACAAGTACATATTTGCTTACTCTGTATGCTCAAATGTGGCCCGTTATAGCCAACAGAAAAAAAGCGGAGGCCCGAAAAACAGGTGGGGGTCCTCCACCACCACCACTCACAGAGGCTGAGCAGTTGGCCCTCAGCCAAAACAGTGGGCGCCCTGTGGCCGAAGGCATCTCTGCGGGGACATCCTCTGAGTCAATAACCCCGCAAGACACAAGTGTCTACATAGGGGGTAAATCCAAAATAATACATGATGTGCATACATCCTTTCTAATAATGAAGAAACATTGACAGCTGTTACAGAGGAGGAAGCAACAGAGACACTTTATGAGGTGTACATCTTTTAATACTTTGTGTACAGGAAATACAGGCGACCAATAAAGCCAGTTGAACAAAAAATCTGTTTATTCTTCTTTCAACATGTTGAGGTGATGGGTCAAAAGAAATGATTGTGACATATGGTGTCTCTGACTGCACTTCCATCTTGTATGTCCGTGGGAGGGTCAGGATGTTCATGGTTTGGATCACTGCTGATGTTTGGTTCAGAAGGACAGTGTTCTCCTCTAATTGTGGCAATGTTGTGAAGAATCACACATGCCACAATAATGTCACATGCCCTTTCTGGGGTGACCCTGAGTCTTTGCAGGCACTGGAACCGGGCCTTAAGCATTCCGATAGTCATTTCAATTCTGGCTCTTGTCCTGCAATTAGCCAGATTATATCGCTGCTGTGGGCCCAGTTCAGGGTCAGGGTAAGGGGTAAGCAAATAGGGTAAACATGGATACCCCCTATCACCAAGCAAGTAGCCAGTGAACTCTCCTAAGACAGAAGGATACACTTCAGTTCAAATGTCCCTGAAGCAATTGGTCTTTATATATTTTAAAGTATTCTCAACTCACCATGTCCAAATTTTGTGCTCAGTGTACATTCACGGAATATTTGTGAGTCATGGACAGAGCCTGGCCACTTGGCTTCCACATTTGTGATAATGTTGGCAGCATCACATATGATCTTCACAGTGCAGAGAACACAAATTAGCATCCATTACTATAATGAAATAATTTGTTAGTTTGAAATGCTACAGGGAACTATGTACCTGTACATTAATGCTGTGGAAAGACTTCCTGTTCACATAGTCTCCTTCATTTACTAAAGGAGCAATGATTGGAATGTGAGTGCCATCTATACAGCCAATCACGCCTGGGAACCCTGAAAATAAATGTAAAATTTAAGTAGTAGTCCAAGTATCACCACACTATAAATTAAGTTTTGGTCATCCTGATACCTGCAATTTTGTGGAATCCCTCTTTGATGAATCTTGTGGGTCTATGACCGGGGAACACCACAAACGAGTGCAGGAGACGTTTCAGTGCAACTGTAACATTCCTGACTGCCCGACAGACGGTAGCCTTGGAAACGTGCTCAGCGTCACCAATATTATACAGAAAGCTCCCGTTTGCAAAAAACCGAAGTGCAATACAAATAATATGTACAGAACTGAGAGCATGTCCGCGATGTGTCACATGCGTAATATATGGCCTGAGGATGTTATTCAAATAACTTATAGATTGTGCTGAGAAACGGTAACGTTCGCACAGAAAATCATCAGGAAATGATAAAATGTCCAAACGCGCTCTAATCACTCTCTCCCGGCGGAGAGCTCTGCGGAGAATTTGGGCTTCAACATCTACTGGCTCTTCAAGGAAGGGACACGCCATGTCCGACACGTCCTACTGTCAGGTTTCCGACAAAGGGGCGGAGACAGTCAGGGTTAGTTGTAGTAAACCTGCTAGGGGGCAGGTTAGCTTCACGGCGTGTGTCGTCATAGTGACTCACTCAGGCTTCAGCTGAACTCGCTTTGTGAAACCGAAAACCCAGAGTTTTCGTTAACTCAGGGTATACTTACTCAGTTTTTCCACTAAACCGGCTTCCTGAAACAGGGCCCAGAACAGAGTTTGAATGAAAACAACCGAATTAGAATGTAGAGAACAGAGTTTGAATGAAAACAACGGAATTAGAATGTACAGAACAGAGTTTGAATGAAAACAACGGAATTAGAATGTAGAGAACAGAATTTGAAAGAAAACAATGGAATTTGAATCAAAACAACAGAATTGAAATGTACAGAAGAGTTTGAATGAAAAAAGCGGAATTAGAATGTACAGAACAGAGTTTGAATGAAAACAACGGAATTATGATGTACAGAACAGAGTTTGAATAAAAAAACCAACGGAATTAGAATGAAAACAACGGAATTTGAATGAAAACAAAAGAATTAGAATGAAAACAATGGAATATTAAAACAAACAACAGAATTAGAATGAAAACAACGGAATTAGAATGTACAGAACAGAGTTTGAATGAAAAAAACGGAAATAGGATGTACAGAACAGAGTTTGAAAAAAAAACAATGGAATTTGAATCAATACAACAGAATTGAAATGTACAGAACAGAGTTTGAATGATAAAAACGGAATTAGAATGTGCAGAACAGGGCCCTGTTTCAGGAAGCCGGTTTAGTGGAAAAACTGAGTAAGTTTACCCTGAGTTAACGAAAACTCTGGGTTTTCGGTTTCACAAAGCGAGTTCAGCTGCAGCCTGAGTGAGTCACTATGACGACACACTCCGTGAAGCTAACCTGCCCCCTAGCAGGTTTACTACAACTAACCCTGACTGTCTCCGCCCCTTTGTCGGAAACCTGACAGTAGGAAGTGTTGGACATGGCGTGCCACTTCCTTGAAGAGCCAGTAGATCGTGAAGCCCAAATTCTCCGCAGAGCTCTCCGCCGGGAGAGAGTGATCAGAGCGCGTTTGGACATTTTATCATTTCCTGATGATTTTCTGTGCGAACGTTACCGTTTCTCAGCACAATCTATAATTTATTTGGATAACATCCTCAGGCCATATATTACGCATGTGACACATCGCGGACATTCTCTCAGTTCATTGCATATTATTTGTATTGCACTTCGGTTTCTTGCAAACGGGAGCTTTCTGTATAATATTGGTGACGCTGAGCACGTTTCCAAGGCTACCGTCTGTCGGGCAGTCAGGAATGTTACAGTTACACTGAAACGTCTCCTGTACTCGTCTGTGGTGTTCCCCGGTCACAGACCCACAAGATTTATCAAAGAGGGATGCCACAAAATTGCAGGTATCAGGATGAACAAAACGTAATGTATGATGTGGTGATACTTGGACTACTACTTAAATTGCACATTTATTTTCAGGGTTCCCAGGCGTGATTGGCTGTACAGATGGCACTCACATTCCAATCATTGCTCCTTCAGTAAATGAAGGAGACTATGTGAACAGGAAGTCTTTCCACAGCATTAATGTACAGGTACATAGTTCCCTGTAGCATGTCAAACTAACAAATTATTTCATTATAGTAATGGATGCTAATTTGTGTTCTCTGCACTGTGAAGATCATATGTGATGCTGCCAACATTATCACAAATGTGGAAGCCAAGTGGCCAGGCTCTGTCCATGACTCACAAATATTCCGTGAATGTACACTGAGCACAAAATTTGGACATGGTGAGTTGAAAATACTTTAAAATATATAAAGACCAATTGCTTCAGGGACATTTGAACTGAAGTGTATCCTTCTGTCTTAGGAGAGTTCACTGGCTACTTGCTTGGTGATAGGGGGTATCCATGTTTACCCTATTTGCTTACCCCTTACCCTGACCCTGAACCGGGCCCACAGCAGCGATATAATCTGGCTAATTGCAGGACAAGAGCCAGAATTGAAATGACTATCGGAATGCTTAAGGCCCGGTTCCAGTGCCTGCAAAGACTCAGGGTCACCCCAGAAAGGGCATGTGACATTATTGTGGCATGTGTGATTCTTCACAACATTGCCACAATTAGAGGAGAACACTGTCCTTCTGAACCAAACATCAGCAGTGATCCAAACCATGAACATCCTGACCCTCCCACGGACATACAAGATGGAAGCGCAGTCAGAGACACCATATGTCACAATCATTTCTTTTGACCCATCACCTCAACATGTTGAAAGAAGAATAAACAGATTTTTTGTTCAACTGGCTTTATTGGTCGCCTGTATTTCCTGTACACAAAGTATTAAAAGATGTAAACCTCATAAAGTGTCTCTGTTGCTTCCTCCTCTGTAACAGCTGTCAATGTTTCTTCATTATTTTCCTGTAGTAAAGAAATAGACAACATTGCTGTTCTACTGTAAACTCATATAATCTGTGGAGTATTACTCACAACTGCATGTTGGTCTGGCTCAACAGGAGGCTGCACCAGATGCAGTACACCATCACCATCAACTGATAGAATATGAGGTTTATACAGGTCACTTATAACTTACAAGGGACCAAATGGCAATTAACAAACATACCAAGCACCTTACACTTCATTGTCATTATGCTCTCAAAGACAACCAAGGCTGAGGCAAGGCAAAATCAGTCGGAAAATAACTTCACTACAAAATAATTCATTATGGTAAAGAGTTTATCAAATGAATGAGCAGCACTGCAAAGATGACTGTGAAGAAAGGATGTATGCACATCATGTATTATTTTGAATTTACCCCTTATGTAGGCACTTGTGTCTTGCGGGGTTATTGCCTCAGAGGATGTCCCCGCAGAGATGCCTTCGGCCACAGGGCGCCCACTGTTTTGGCTGAGGGCCAACTGCTCAGCCTCTGTGAGTGGTGGTGGTGGAGGACCCCCACCTGTTTTTCGGGCCTCCGCTTTTTTTCCTGTTGGCTATAACGGGCCACATTTGAGCATACAGAGTAAGCAAATATGTACTTGTAATGTGCTCAGATAATTTCAATAAGTGCTTACAGAAAGGAAATTAATGTAGCCTCTAACTGCAGTTGATTTACATGGGACAAACAGACCAAGCACTATGGCTCATAATACAATTACACCTTACCTGTTTGGACTATATTTTTATATTTCATTTTTACTTGCTGCCAGGAACGTTTGGGGCCTGTTGGGTTGCACCTGCGCTCACATCACGTCACAAAATAAAATGTATGAAATAACAAATAAAATAACATATGATAAAATAACGTGTTAAATGGGTGGAAATCCCTAGATCAATGTTTAAATTAACACTCACGCATTGACTCTGTCGGCTATGTTTTGCCATGCATGCTTTTGCAGCTGTGGCTGTGTTACTTTTTTCCGCGGAATTTGCATGTTATCGGCATATGCTGCCATCAGAATTTCGGCCTCAAGCGCTGTAAGATACATTGACCGCGCCTTCTTTCCCTCCGTCTCCATGGTGACTCGCTTAATCTGTGCTCCACTAATCAGGGCTTTATGTATCCTCGTCCGCGCGCTTCACTTGGGGTTAAAGCAACTCCGCGTTGACTGAACTAATTGTTATCAGCCTTTCTGAAACCGAATATTCCGAGTTGGACAGTTCGGGGTTACTCAACCCTGAGTATCGTTTTTCACTCTGAGTTTTCTAAACCGGCTTCCTGAAACAGGGCCCAGAGTTTGAATGAAAAAAACAGAATTAGAATGTACAGAACAGAGTTTGAATGAAAAAACAGAATTAGAATGTACAGAACAGAGTTTGAATGAAAACAATGGAATTAGAATAAAAAAAACTGAATTGTACAGAACAGAGTTTGAAAGAAAACAAAGGAATTAGAATGTACAGAACAGAGTTTGAATTAAAACAACGGAATTAGAATGTACAGAACAGACTCTGAATGAAAACAACGGAATTATGATGTACAGAACAGAGTTTGAATAAAAAAAACAACGGAATTAGAATGAAAACAACGGAATTTGAATGAAAAAAAGCAGAATTAGAATGAAAACAATGGAATATTAAAACAAACAACAGAATTAGAATGAAAACAACAGAATTAGAATGTAGAGAACAGAATTTGAAAGAAAACAATGGAATTTGAATCAAAACAACAGAATTGAAATGTACAGAACAGAGTTTGAATGAAAAAAACGGAATTTGAATGAAAACAAGAGAATTAGAATGTACAGAACAGAGTTTGAATTAAAACAACGGAATTAGAATGTACAGAACAGAGTTTGAATGAAAAAAACGGAATTTGAATGAAAACAAGAGAATTAGAATGTACAGAACAGACTCTGAATGAAAACAACGGAATTATGATGTACAGAACAGAGTTTGAATAAAAAAAACAACGGAATTAGAATGAAAACAACGGAATTTGAATGAAAAAAAGCAGAATTAGAATGAAAACAATGGAATATTAAAACAAACAACAGAATTAGAATGAAAACAACAGAATTAGAATGTAGAGAACAGAGTTTGAATGAAAAAAACGGAATTAGGATGTACAGAACAGAGTTTGAAAAAAAAACAATGGAATTTGAATCAAAACAACAGAATTGAAATGTACAGAAGAGTTTGAATGAAAAAAGCGGAATTAGAATGTACAGAACAGAGTTTGAATGAAAACAACGGAATTAGAATGTACAGAACAGAGTTTGAATGAAAACAACCGAATTAGAATGTAGAGAACAGAGTTTGAATGAAAACAACGGAATTAGAATGTACAGAACAGAAATTGAATGAAAACAACAGAATTAGAATGTACAGAACAGACTTTGGAAGAAAACAACGGAATTAAAATGTACAGAACAGAGTTTGAATGAAAACAACGGAATTAGAATGTACAGAACAGAGTTTGAATGAAAACAACGGAATTAGAATGTAGAGAACAGAATTTGAAAGAAAACAATGGAATTTGAATCAAAACAACAGAATTGAAATGTACAGAAGAGTTTGAATGAAAAAAGCGGAATTAGAATGTACAGAACAGAGTTTGAATGAAAACAACGGAATTATGATGTACAGAACAGAGTTTGAATGAAAACAATGGAATTAGAATAAAAAAAACTGAATTGTACAGAACAGAGTTTGAAAGAAAACAAAGGAATTAGAATGTACAGAACAAAGTTTGAATTAAAACAACGGAATTAGAATGTACAGAACAGACTCTGAATGAAAACAACGGAATTATGATGTACAGAACAGAGTTTGAATAAAAAAAAACAACGGAATTAGAATGAAAACAACGGAATTTGAATGAAAAAAAGCAGAATTAGAATGAAAACAATGGAATATTAAAACAAACAACAGAATTAGAATGAAAACAACAGAATTAGAATGTAGAGAACAGAATTTGAAAGAAAACAATGGAATTTGAATCAAAACAACAGAATTGAAATGTACAGAAGAGTTTGAATGAAAAAAGCGGAATTAGAATGTACAGAACAGAGTTTGAATGAAAACAACGGAATTAGAATGTACAGAACAGAGTTTGAATGAAAACAACCGAATTAGAATGTAGAGAACAGAGTTTGAATGAAAACAACGGAATTAGAATGTACAGAACAGAAATTGAATGAAAACAACAGAATTAGAATGTACAGAACAGACTTTGGATGAAAACAACGGAATTAAAATGTACAGAACAGAAATTGAATGAAAACAACAGAATTAGAATGTACAGAACAGACTTTGGATGAAAACAAGAGAATTAGAATGTACAGAACAGACTCTGAATGAAAACAACGGAATTATGATGTACAGAACAGAGTTTGAATAAAAAAAACAACGGAATTAGAATGAAAACAACGGAATTTGAATGAAAAAAAGCAGAATTAGAATGAAAACAATGGAATATTAAAACAAACAACAGAATTAGAATGAAAACAACAGAATTAGAATGTAGAGAACAGAGTTTGAATGAAAAAAACGGAATTAGGATGTACAGAACAGAGTTTGAAAAAAAAAACAATGGAATTTGAATCAAAACAACAGAATTGAAATGTACAGAAGAGTTTGAATGAAAAAAGCGGAATTAGAATGTACAGAACAGAGTTTGAATGAAAACAACGGAATTAGAATGTACAGAACAGAGTTTGAATGAAAACAACCGAATTAGAATGTAGAGAACAGAGTTTGAATGAAAACAACGGAATTAGAATGTACAGAACAGAAATTGAATGAAAACAACAGAATTAGAATGTACAGAACAGACTTTGGAAGAAAACAACGGAATTAAAATGTACAGAACAGAGTTTGAATGAAAACAACGGAATTAGAATGTACAGAACAGAGTTTGAATGAAAACAACGGAATTAGAATGTAGAGAACAGAATTTGAAAGAAAACAATGGAATTTGAATCAAAACAACAGAATTGAAATGTACAGAAGAGTTTGAATGAAAAAAGCGGAATTAGAATGTACAGAACAGAGTTTGAATGAAAACAACGGAATTATGATGTACAGAACAGAGTTTGAATGAAAACAATGGAATTAGAATAAAAAAAACTGAATTGTACAGAACAGAGTTTGAAAGAAAACAAAGGAATTAGAATGTACAGAACAAAGTTTGAATTAAAACAACGGAATTAGAATGTACAGAACAGACTCTGAATGAAAACAACGGAATTATGATGTACAGAACAGAGTTTGAATAAAAAAAAACAACGGAATTAGAATGAAAACAACGGAATTTGAATGAAAAAAAGCAGAATTAGAATGAAAACAATGGAATATTAAAACAAACAACAGAATTAGAATGAAAACAACAGAATTAGAATGTAGAGAACAGAATTTGAAAGAAAACAATGGAATTTGAATCAAAACAACAGAATTGAAATGTACAGAAGAGTTTGAATGAAAAAAGCGGAATTAGAATGTACAGAACAGAGTTTGAATGAAAACAACGGAATTAGAATGTACAGAACAGAGTTTGAATGAAAACAACCGAATTAGAATGTAGAGAACAGAGTTTGAATGAAAACAACGGAATTAGAATGTACAGAACAGAAATTGAATGAAAACAACAGAATTAGAATGTACAGAACAGACTTTGGATGAAAACAACGGAATTAAAATGTACAGAACAGAGTTTGAATGAAAACAACGGAATTAGAATGTACAGAACAGAGTTTTAATGATATCAAAGGAATTAGAATGTACAGAACAGAGTGTGGAATACACCAGGCACAGACACACGCACACACAGGTAGGTACAGCCAACTTCCACATTTATTCAAGTGTTTGTTGTTTTGACAGCTGACTCAGTCACACAGTCTGACAGCTCACGAGCCCAGCTGATCTCTCTCCTGGCCGCTCCTCCTCGTCTCACTATAAACACAGCGGAGGGAGACCATCATCAGTCCATAAACAACATCAGCTGTTCTTACCGGCCTCGCAGCGCCGCCCTGATGAGCCTTCCGCTCCACTCCTCCCCTGCAGCTGCGCCCGGGGCCACGCCTCCGCCACACACCCCCACCGCCCGTTCGAGGCCGGGGAGCCGTCCGGCCGAGCCAACTCCCCCCCCCGCGAGCGAGAGAGGAAATCGGCCACTGCCATCTGCGCCCCCGGCCTATGGATCACCTTGAACTTAAAGGGCTGCAACGCCAGATACCACCGGGTGATCCGGGCGTTGGCATCCTTCATGCGGTGGAGCCACTGCAGCGGGGCGTGGTCCGAACAGAGGGTGAATGAGCGTCCCAGGAGGTAATAGCGCAGGGAGCCGACCGCCCACCGGATGGCCAGGCACTCCTTCTCCACGGTGCTGTACCGGCGCTCGCGCTCTGCTAGCTTCCGGCTGATGTATAGGACAGGGCGGTCGGCCCCCCTTACCTGCTGGGACAAAACGGCTCCCAGCCCTCTGTCCGAGGCGTCAGTCTGCAGAACAAAAGGGAGGGAAAAGTTAGGAGTGTGAAGCAGCGGCTCCCCACAGAGAGCCTTTTTCACCTGCACAAACGTCGCCTGGCACGGCCCCGTCCACTGGACCAGATCCGGGGCACCCTTTCGAGTGAGATCGGTCAGGGGGCTGGTTAGCTGCGCAAACCCCGGCACAAAGCGACGATAGTAACCCGCCAACCCCAAGAACCGTCTCACCTCCTTTTTCGTCCTGGGGCGCGGGCAGGATGCGATAGCCGCCGTCTTCTCCACCTGTGGACGCACCTGCCCGCCCCCCAGGTGGTACCCCAGATACTGCACCTCCCTCCATCCAACCGCGCACTTCTTCGGATTGGCCGTGAGCCCCGCCCCCCTCAGGGACTCCAGGACCGCGGCCACCCGCAGCACATGCTCCGCCCAGGTGTCGCTGTGGATGATCACGTCATGCGTGCGGACGCAGTACCCGGTCCATGAGACGCTGGAAAGTGGCCGGGGCCCCGAACAGGCCAAACGGAAGTGTCACGAACTGGTACAAACCGTACGGAGTGGAGAAGGCCGTTTTCTCCCTGGCCTCGGCAGACAAGGGAATCTGCCAATAGCCCTTGGTTAAGTCCAGTGTCGTGAAAAAGCGGGCCGTGCCTAACCGGTCCAGGAGCTCGTCGACCCGAGGCATGGGGTAGGCATCAAAGCGTGACACTTCGTTCACCCTGCGATAGTCGACACAGAACCGTATAGACCCATCCTTCTTCGCCACCAGAACGATGGGGCTACACCAGGCGCTGTGCGACTCTTCTACTACTCCCATCCTCAGCATTTCCGCCAATTCCCTCTGCACGATTTTTCGCTTGTGCTCCGGGAGCCTGTAGGGCCGTGAACGCACCGTCACGCCAGGCTGCGTCACGAAATGGTGCTCGATGAGGGACGTCCGGCCGGGCAGGGGGGAGAACACGTCCGCAAAACGCTGTTGCAACCCGACAACATCCGCTCTCTGGGCCTGTGTGAGATGGTCATCACAAGGGAGGGAGGCGGGAATGATAGAATTTGGCACCTCAGGCCCCAACTCATCTCTCTCCTTCACCAAGCTCACCAGAGAAGCGGTTTCAACCTCTCGCCACAGTTTGAGGAGATTGAGGTGATAAATCTGCGTGGCTCCTCCCCTGTCCGACCGAGCGACCTCATAGTCCACGTCCCCGACTCGCCGTGTGACCACAAAGGGTCCTTGCCACTTGGCGAGCAACTTCGAGCTGGAAGTAGGGAGTAACACAAGCACTTTATCTCCCGGTGAAAATTGCCTGAGCCTAGCCCCTCTGTCATACAGGCGTTGCTGACGCTGCTGAGCCTGGAGCAAATTCTCCCGTGACAACCTCCCCAAAGTGTGGAGTTTTGCTCTCAAGTCCAACACGTACTGAATCTCATTTTTGGCGGGGCTCGGACCGTCCTCCCAGCTTTCTTTAATCAGGTCGAGCACCCCACGTGGCCTCCTGCCGAACAGCAGTTCAAAGGGAGAAAATCCCGTGGAGGCCTGGGGCACCTCCCGCACTGCGAATAACAGAGGGTCTAGCCAGTGATCCCAATTGCGTTCATCCTCGTTAATGAACTTCCGAATCATGGACTTTAAAGTCTTATTCAGCCGCTCCACCAGCCCGTCAGTCTGAGGGTGGTAGACGCTGGTCCGAATAGATTTAATGCCCAGTAATTCGTACAGTTCCCGCAGTGTACGAGACATAAACGACGTGCCCTGGTCAGTCAGTATCTCTTTCGGGATTCCGACTCGGGAGATGACCTGAAACAGTGCCTGCGCCACACTCTTTGCAGAGATGGTGCGCAGCGGAACTGCTTCCGGGTACCGCGTTGCGTAATCCACCAAGACTAACACAAAGCGGTAGCCGCGTGCACTCCGGTGAAACGGCCCGATGAGGTCCATGCCGATGCGCTCAAACGGGACCTCAATGAGGGGGAGAGGGCGCAGCGGCGCCTTCGGTATGGCCGGCTGGTTAACAAGTTGGCAGTCCGGGCAGGACGCGCACCAGCGGCGCACATCCGCTCGGATGCCCGGCCAATAAAATCGGGCCGTTATTCGCTCCAGAGTTTTCTCATAGCCCATATGCCCTGCCATGGGGTTATAGTGGGCCGCCTGGAAAAGCGTTTCCCGGCGGCCCTGCGGCACCAACAACTGGGTGTGTGTTTCCTCTGTCTGAGTGTCACGACTCACTCGATATAATCGGTCGTTTAATAAGACGAAACGCGGGTAGGTCTGCGCGGCCTCAGGGTGCACCACGTGACCATCAATAGCCATCACTTGGTCAAAGGCTGAGCGTAGGGTGCCGTCACGAGACTGCTCCAGTGGGAAATCACCCATGGGGGACACTTCCGGGGCCGGCGGGACGTCCCGTGAGGGACCCGCCGGCTCCTCCCCCCCGGAGTCAGTGTCGGACGACCCCGCGTCACCGCTGAACGCCGCGCACACGCTACACCCCGCTTCCGGTCGTGATCGCACCCCCGCGTACTGTCCCAGTAGCTGATGAAACCCCGGCCAATTGGTACCCAGAATCAGGGGGTGCGACAGGCGCGGGCTAACCGCCGCCGTTACTCTATGCGTTTTGCCCTTATACTTTAATAACAGCGGCACTATGGGATACCTGTGAACGTCACCATGCACACACCTCACCTCCACCCATTCTGCCTCCAGCAATGCCCCGGGGCGAACCAAGCTTTGGTGTACGAGGGTCTGCGTGCAGCCCGTGTCCACCAACGCCTGGCGTATACCCCCTCGAGTCCTTACCGGAATACTGTATGTCCCTCCTGGACCGGGGGAGGGTGCTGGGGCGCCAGCAACACGAAACACCTGCCCCACTTCCATAAGCGGACAATCCCTCCTCAGGTGCCCCGGCTGCCCGCACTTCCAACACTCCGGCCCCGGCGTCTGTGCTGCTCTCCGTGGCTCGGGGGCGGCTCCACTTGGCTCGGCTGCCCTGGACGGCACCAACGCCGCGAAAGGGTTAGTGGGGCTCAGCGCCGGCAGCCGCTCTGCCTGCCCTGGTGCCGGCACATGGCGCCTCGGGGCCGGCACCGGGACCTGTTTGTTCGGCCTTAGAATGTACAGAACAGAGTTTGAATGAAAACAATGGAATTAGAATAAAAAAAACTGAATTGTACAGAACAGAGTTTGAAAGAAAACAACGGAATTAGAATGTACAGAACAGAGTTTGAATTAAAACAACAGAATTAGAATGTACAGAACAGACTCTGAATGAAAACAACGGAATTATGATGTACAGAACAGAGTTTGAATAAAAAAAACAACGGAATTAGAATGAAAACAACGGAATTTGAATGAAAAAAAGCAGAATTAGAATGAAAACAATGGAATATTAAAACAAACAACAGAATTAGAATGAAAACAACAGAATTAGAATGTAGAGAACAGAATTTGAAAGAAAACAATGGAATTTGAATCAAAACAACAGAATTGAAATGTACAGAAGAGTTTGAATGAAAAAAGCGGAATTAGAATGTACAGAACAGAGTTTGAATGAAAACAACGGAATTAGAATGTACAGAACAGAAATTGAATGAAAACAACAGAATTAGAATGTACAGAACAGACTTTGGAAGAAAACAACGGAATTAAAATGTACAGAACAGAGTTTGAATGAAAACAACGGAATTAGAATGTACAGAACAGAGTTTGAATGATATCAAAGGAATTAGAATGTACAGAACAGAGTTTGAATGAAAACAACGGAATTAGAATGTAGAGAACAGAATTTGAAAGAAAACAATGGAATTTGAATCAAAACAACAGAATTGAAATGTACAGAACAGAGCTTGAATGAAAAAAACGGAATTTGAATGAAAACAAGAGAATTAGAATGTACAGAACAGAGTTTGAATGAAAACAACGAAATTAGAATGAACAGAACTGAATTTGAATCAAAACAATGGAATTTGAATGAAAACAACAGAATTAGAATGAAAACAATGGAATATTAAAACAAACAACAGAATTAGAATGAAAACAACGGAATTAGAATGTACAGAACAGAGTTTGAATGAAAACAACGGAATTAGAATGTACAGAACAGAGTTTGAATGAAAAACGAAAGTAGAATGTACAGAACAGAGTTTGAAAAAAAACAATGGAATTTGAATTAATACAACAGAATTGAAATGTACAGAACAGAGTTTGAATGAAAACAATGGAATTACAATAAGAAAAACTGAATTGAAATGTACAGAACAGAGTTTGAATGAAAACAACGGAATTAGAATGTACAGAACAGAGTTTGAATGAAAACAACGGAATTAGAATGAAAACAACGGAATTTGAATGAAAACAACAGAATTAGAATGAAAACAATGGAATATTAAAACAAACAACAGAATTTGAATGAAAACAACGGAATTAGAATGTACAGAACAGAGTTTGAATGAAAACAACGGAATTTGAATGTACAGAACAGAGTTTGAATGAAAACAATGGAATTAGAATAAAAAAAACTGAATTGTACAGAACAGAGTTTGAATGAAAACAACGGAATTAGAATGTACAGAACAGAGTTTGAATGAAAAACGAAAGTAGAATGTACAGAACAGAGTTTGAAAAAAAACAATGGAATTTGAATTAATACAACAGAATTGAAATGTACAGAACAGAGTTTGAATGAAAACAATGGAATTACAATAAGAAAAACTGAATTGAAATGTACAGAACAGAGTTTGAATGAAAACAACGGAATTAGAATGTACAGAACAGACTCTGAATGAAAACAACGGAATTAGAATGAAAACAACGGAATTTGAATGAAAACAACAGAATTAGAATGAAAACAATGGAATATTAAAACAAACAACAGAATTTGAATGAAAACAACGGAATTAGAATGTAGAGAACAGAGTTTGAATGAAAACAACGGAATTAGAATGTACAGAACAGAGTTTGAATGAAAACAATGGAATTAGAATAAAAAAAACTGAATTGTACAGAACAGAGTTTGAAAGAAAACAACGGAATTAGAATGTACAGAACAGAGTTTGAATTAAAACAACAGAATTAGAATGTACAGAACAGACTCTGAATGAAAACAACAGAATTAGAATGTACAGAACAGAGTTTGAATGAAAACAACGGAATTAGAATGTACAGAACAGACTCTGAATGAAAACAACGGAATTAGAATGTACAAAACAGAGTTTGAATAAAAAAAACAACGGAATTAGAATGAAAACAACGGAATTTGAATGAAAACAACAGAATTAGAATGAAAACAATGGAATATTAAAACAAACAACAGAATTTGAATGAAAACAACGGAATTAGAATGTACAGAACAGAGTTTGAATGAAAACAACGGAATTTGAATGAAAACAACAGAATTAGAATGTAGAGAACAGAGTTTGAATGAAAACAACGGAATTAGAATGTACAGAACAGAGTTTGAATGAAAACAACGGAATTAGAATGAACAGAACAGACTTTGAATGAAAACAATGGAATTAGAATGTACAGAACAGAGTTTGAATGAAAAACGGAAGTAGAATGTACAGAACAGAGTTTGAATAAAAACAATGGAATTTGAATCAAAACAACAGAATTGAAATGTACAGAACAGAGTTTGAATGAAAACAACGGAATTAGAATGTACAGAACAGAGTTTGAATGAAAAAAACGGAATTAGGATGTACAGAACAGAGTTTGAAAAAAAACAGTGGAATTTGAATCAATACAACTGTCATGGTCCTGGGCCATGTTGGCCCAGTGTTCTTAGTTTCCTTGTATGTTTGTATTTTGTTCCTTGCTTAGGCCATGTTTTCTGAGTTGCCCTGTTGTGTTGTTCCCTAAGTGTTTTCCCTTCATGGCTTTTACCCCCTGTGTGCCCCTCTATGTATTTATGAGCCCTCGTCTCCCTTTGTGGTTGTTTCATGTTTCCCCAGCCCGTTATGTCTGTGTTTTCCCCGTGCTCTCTCTCCTCCTGTCTGAACCTCTGTGCACTTCCTGTTTACTTTGTGACTCTCACGCCCGTACATGTCATGTTCAGTTCACCCCGCCCTGTCTCGTTATGATTATCAGTATCACCTGTGTTCCCCGTGTGTTCCCACTTTCCTCGTTAACCCTCTGTGTATTTCTGTCTGCGTCTCCCTCTGTTCAGCGTGACGTCGTCCCTCATGCTGTGTGGATTTCCCTGTGTTCCTTGGTGAGCTTTATGTTAGTTTTTCCCAGTCTAGTTTTGTATCGCCTATCATCTTCTGTTACGCAATAAAGCTGCCTTTTGAGTTCATTCCCTCGTGCCTGTGAGTCCTGCATTTTGGGTCCTACTCCTGCCTTCCGCACAGCGATTCCTGACAGTACGACGTCACCAGACATGGACCCAGCAGGCTCCTCCCGGGAAAGCGATTTGGCCCGCATCTTCAGCCTGTGGGAGCGAGTTTCCCACGCCTCGGACATTAAAGCGATGTCCATTGGGATAAACGCCATCGAGGCAATTCTCAAGGGGAATCCCCATCTTCACAAGCTCTCAGGATTTTCGGGCCTACTGTCCAATCTGCAGAAAGCCAAGGAGACAGTACAAGTTCGCGAGCTCGTCATACCGCAACAGCGACCGCCACAATCGGGAAACGTTTCCACGCTGCTGCCACTGGACTCCTCTCCATCCACCCTCCACTCTGACTGTCACTCACCCGCTGCTTTTCTCGCAGCAATGTGGTCGGAGGATGAGGAGCCGGCCGTGATCTCTCCGTCGTTGCCGGTTTCCTCCATCACCGCACCTTCGGCTTCCCGAAGAAAACGGCATTCACGCCGCCGACGCGCCACCCCACAGCCGGACATTCGGCCTTCTAATTCACCTGCTGTGGTGAGTGAGGACTCTGTGTCTTTTCCAGACATTATGACTGTTCATTCAGGGGCTGTGTTTTGTGTGGCGGATGTCAATGCGAGCTGCTTATCGCCTGTGCAGCTACCAGAAGCTCAGTCGGCTCCCTCGCAGCTACTTCCAGCTCGGTCAGCTCCCTCGCAGCCCTTCCCAGCTCAGTCAGCTCCCTCGCAGCCCTTCCCAGCTCAGTCAGCTCCCTCGCAGCCCTTCCCAGCTCAGTCAGCTCCCTCGCAGCCCTTCCCAGCTCAGTCAGCTCCCTCGCAGCCCTTCCCAGCTCAGTCAGCTCCCTCGCAGCCCTTCCCAGCTCAGTCAGCTCCCTCGCAGCCCTTCACAGCTCAGTCAGCTCCCTCGCAGCCCTTCCCAGCTCAGTTTCCCGTGTCCCCCTCAGTTCAGTTTCCCGTGTCCCCCTCAGTTCAGTTTCCCGTGTCCCCCTCAGTTCAGTTTCCCGTGTCCCCCTCAGTTCAGTTTCCCGTGTCCCCCTCAGTTCAGTTTCCCGTGTCCCCCTCAGTTCAGTTTCCCGTGTCCCCCTCAGTTCAGTTTCCCGTGTCCCCCTCAGTTCAGTCTCCTGTGTCCCCCTCAGTTCAGTCTCCTGTGTCCCCCTCAGTTCAGTCTCCTGTGTCCCCGCTAGCTCAGCCATTAACTCCACCACACGCTCCATTTTCACCTCTACCATCGCTTCAGTCATCAGTTCGGTCTGCCACTCAGTCGCCCTTAGTTCCGTCATCCACACTACCACCTGTTTCCCTTCCACCCCAACCATCACTACACCCAGCCATTCAGGCTGCTACTCAGTCAGACATTCAACCCATAGCCCTGCCGTTACTATACTCTGTAGCTAAGCTACTAGCCGCCCGACCCACAGCCACTTCAGCCACTCCTCCACCCGTTACACCTCCACTACAACCATCACTGCAGTCTCTAGCGCAGTCTCCTGCAGCTCTGCTTTCCCCAGTGCAGTCTCCAGTGTCCCCAGTGCAGTCTCCAGTGTCCCCAGTGCAGCCTCCTGCAGCCCTGCTTTCCCCAGTGCAGTCTCCAGTGTCCCCAGTGCAGCCTCCTTTAGCACAGTCACCCACTCAACCACCAGCACCACAACCGTCACTACCTCTAGTTCATTCCCCTGTGAAGTCATTAACTCCACCACCTACTCCACTCTCACCACCACCGTTACTACAGACATCAGTTCAGTCCCCTGTGCAGTCATTTACTTCTCCACCGTTAGCAGCTCAGGTCCCCGTGTGTCCAGCAGCTCAGGTCCCCGTGTGTCCAGCAGCTCAGGTCCCCGTGTGTCCAGCAGCTCAGCTCGCACCTGAACCATTGGCCCAGTCCCCGATAGCAATACGGTCTTCTGTTCGGCTTAACATTCAGCCAGGGGTCCCAAACCTCTCTGGCTCTACATCAGCTCGGATGAGCTCATCCAGGACTCCACGGCTCCCACGCCGCCATCTACCTCGTCCGCTGGGGGTTCCAGTGAGCCCGGCCAGCACCTCCTCGTCTCCGCTGAAGGGCCCGAGGAGCCCGTTCAGCCTCCTGTCTCCGCTGGAGGGTCCGAGGGGCCCGTTCAGCCTCCTGTCTCCGCTGGAGGGTCCGAGGGGCCCGTTCAGCCTCCTGTCTCCGCTGGAGGGTCCTGTGCCCACCAGGCCATGGCCAGCACGCCTGGGACTGGAGGGCCGCCGCTGCCTTCCGCGCGGTCGGCCCCCTGAACTGCTCCGTCGTCTCCTTCGGCGCCGCCGCCGCCTTCCGCGCGGTCGGCCCCCTGAACTGCTCCGTCGTCTCCTTCGGCGCCGCCGCCGCCTTCCGCGCGGTCGGCCTCCTGAACTGCTCCGTTGTCTCCTTCGCCGCCGCCGTTGCCTTGCGCATGGTCGGCCCCCTGAACTGCTCTGTGTTTGGGTTGTTTTCTTGGGCTCCGGTGTTTGCTGTGCTCTTCTTTTGTTTTCTGTTCCGAGCCCTCCATCCTGGGCCCCCGCCGCCCGCCCTGGGTTGTTTTCTGTTTGGTTTTGTTTTTCTGTGTTTGGGCTGTCTGGAGCCAGCCCTTGAGGGGAGGGTACTGTCATGGTCCTGGGCCATGTTGGCCCAGTGTTCTTAGTTTCCTTGTATGTTTGTATTTTGTTCCTTGCTTAGGCCATGTTTTCTGAGTTGCCCTGTTGTGTTGTTCCCTAAGTGTTTTCCCTTCATGGCTTTTACCCCCTGTGTGCCCCTCTATGTATTTATGAGCCCTCGTCTCCCTTTGTGGTTGTTTCATGTTTCCCCAGCCCGTTATGTCTGTGTTTTCCCCGTGCTCTCTCTCCTCCTGTCTGAACCTCTGTGCACTTCCTGTTTACTTTGTGACTCTCACGCCCGTACATGTCATGTTCAGTTCACCCCGCCCTGTCTCGTTATGATTATCAGTATCACCTGTGTTCCCCGTGTGTTCCCACTTTCCTCGTTAACCCTCTGTGTATTTCTGTCTGCGTCTCCCTCTGTTCAGCGTGACGTCGTCCCTCATGCTGTGTGGATTTCCCTGTGTTCCTTGGTGAGCTTTATGTTAGTTTTTCCCAGTCTAGTTTTGTATCGCCTATCATCTTCTGTTACGCAATAAAGCTGCCTTTTGAGTTCATTCCCTCGTGCCTGTGAGTCCTGCATTTTGGGTCCTACTCCTGCCTGCCGCACAGCGATTCCTGACAACAACAGAATTGAAATGTACAGAACAGAGTTTGAAAGAAAACAACGGAATTAGAATGTACAGAACAGAGTTTGAATTAAAACAACGGAATTAGAATGTACAGAACAGACTCTGAATGAAAACAACGGAATTATGATGTACAGAACAGAGTTTGAATAAAAAAAAACAACGGAATTTGAATGAAAAAAAGCAGAATTAGAATGAACGGAACTGAATTTGAATCAAAACAACAGAATTAGAATGAAAACAACGGAATTAGAATGTACAGAACAGAGTTTGAATGAAAACAACAGAAATAGAATGTAGAGAACAGAGTTTGAATGAAAACAACGGAATTAGAATGTACAGAACAGAGTTTGAATGAAAACAAAAGAAATAGAATGTAGAGAACAGAGTTTGAATGAAAACAACGGAATTAGAATGTACAGAACAGAGTTTGAATGAAAACAACGGAATTAAAATGTGCAGAACAGAGTTTGAATGAAAACAATGGAATTAGAATAAAAAAAACAGAATTGAAATGTACAGGGCCCTGTTTCAGGAAGCCGGTTTGGAAAACTCAGAGTGAAAAACGACACTCACGGTTGAGTAACCCCGAACTGTCCAACTCGGAATATTCCGTTTCAGAAAGGCTGATAACAATTAGTTCAGTCAACGCGGAGTTGCTTTAACCCCAAGTGAAGCGCGCGGACGAGGATACATAAAGCCCTGATAAACGGAGCACAGATTAAGCGAGTCACCATGGAGACGGAGGGAAAGAAGGCGCGGTCAATGTATTTCACAGCGCTTGAGGCCGAAATTCTGATGGCAGCATATGCCGATAACATGCAAATTCCGCGGAAAAAAGTAACACAGCCACAGCTGCAAAAGCATGCATGGCAAAACATAGCCGACAGAGTCAATGCGTGAGTGTTAATTTAAACATTGATCGAGGGATTTCCACCCATTTAACACGTTATTTTATCATATGTTATTTTATTTGTTATTTTATACATTTTATTTTGTGATGTGATGTGAGCGCAGGTGCAACCCAACAGGCCCCAAACGTGCCTGGCAGCAAGTAAAAATGAAATATAAAAATATAGTCCAAACAGGTAAGGTGTAATTGTATTATGAGCCATAGTGCTTGGTCTGTTTGTCCCATGTAAATCAATTGCAGTTAGAGGCTACATTAATTTTCTTTCTGTAAGCACTTATTGAAATTATCTGAGCACATTACAAGTACATATTTGCTTACTCTGTATGCTCAAATGTGGCCCGTTATAGCCAACAGAAAAAAAGCGGAGGCCCGAAAAACAGGTGGGGGTCCTCCACCACCACCACTCACAGAGGCTGAGCAGTTGGCCCTCAGCCAAAACAGTGGGCGCCCTGTGGCTGAAGGCATCTCTGCGGGGACATCCTCTGAGTCAATAACCCCGCAAGACACAAGTGCCTACATAAGGGGTAAATTCAAAATAATACATGATGTGCATACATCCTTTCTTCACAGTCACCTTTGCAGTGCGACACATTCATTTGATAAACTCTTTACCATAATGGATTATTTTGTAGTGAAGTTATTTTCCTACTGATTTTGCCTTCCCTCAGCCTTGGTTGTCTTTGAGAGCATAATGACAATGAAGTGTAAGGTGCTTGGTATGTTTGTTAATTGCCATTTGGTCCCTTGTAAGTTATAAGTGACCTGTATAAACCTCATATTCTATCAGTTGATGGTGATGGTGTACTGCATCTGGTGCAGCCTCCTGTTGAGCCAGACCAACATGCAGTTGTGAGTAATACTCCACAGATTATATGAGTTTACAGTAGAACAGCAATGTTGTCTATTTCTTTACTACAGGAAAATAATGAAGAAACATTGACAGCTGTTACAGAGGAGGAAGCAACAGAGACACTTTATGAGGTTTACATCTTTTAATACTTTGTGTACAGGAAATACAGGCGACCAATAAAGCCAGTTGAACAAAAAATCTGTTTATTCTTCTTTCAACATGTTGAGGTGATGGGTCAAAAGAAATGATTGTGACATATGGTGTCTCTGACTGCTCTTCCATCTTGTATGTCCGTGGGAGGGTCAGGATGTTCATGGTTTGGATCACTGCTGATGTTTGGTTCAGAAGGACAGTGTTCTCCTCTAATTGTGGCAATGTTGTGAAGAATCACACATGCCACAATAATGTCACATGCCCTTTCTGGGGTGACCCTGAGTCTTTGCAGGCACTGGAACCGGGCCTTAAGCATTCCGATAGTCATTTCAATTCTGGCTCTTGTCCTGCAATTAGCCAGATTATATCGCTGCTGTGGGCCCGGTTCAGGGTCAGGGTAAGGGGTAAGCAAATAGGGTAAACATGGATACCCCCTATCACCAAGCAAGTAGCCAGTGAACTCTCCTAAGACAGAAGGGTACACTTCAGTTCAAATGTCCCTGAAGCAATTGGTCTTTATATATTTTAAAGTATTCTCAACTCACCATGTCCAAATTTTGTGCTCAGTGTACATTCACGGAATATTTGTGAGTCATGGACAGAGCCTGGCCACTTGGCTTCCACATTTGTGATAATGTTGGCAGCATCACATATGATCTTCACAGTGCAGAGAACACAAATTAGCATCCATTACTATAATGAAATAATTTGTTAGTTTGACATGCTACAGGGAACTATGTACCTGTACATTAATGCTGTGGAAAGACTTCCTGTTCACATAGTCTCCTTCATTTACTGAAGGAGCAATGATTGGAATGTGAGTGCCATCTGTACAGCCAATCACGCCTGGGAACCCTGAAAATAAATGTGCAATTTAAGTAGTAGTCCAAGTATCACCACATCATACATTAAGTTTTGGTCATCCTGATACCTGCAATTTTGTGGCATCCCTCTTTGATAAATCTTGTGGGTCTGTGACCGGGGAACACCACAAACGAGTACAGGAGACGTTTCAGTGCAACTGTAACATTCCTGACTGCCCGACAGACGGTAGCCTTGGAAACGTGCTCAGCGTCACCAATATTATACAGAAAGCTCCCGTTTGCAAGAAACCGAAGTGCAATACAAATAATATGCAATGAACTGAGAGCATGTCCGCGATGTGTCACATGCGTAATATATGGCCTGAGGATGTTATCCAAATAAATTATAGATTGTGCTGAGAAACGGTAACGTTCGCACAGAAAATCATCAGGAAATGATAAAATGTCCAAACGCGCTCTGATCACTCTCTCCCGGCGGAGAGCTCTGCGGAGAATTTGGGCTTCACGATCTACTGGCTCTTCAAGGAAGTGGCACGCCATGTCCGACACTTCCTACTGTCAGGTTTCCGACAAAGGGGCGGAGACAGTCAGGGTTAGTTGTAGTAAACCTGCTAGGGGGCAGGTTAGCTTCACGGAGTGTGTCGTCATAGTGACTCACTCAGGCTGCAGCTGAACTCGCTTTGTGAAACCGAAAACCCAGAGTTTTCGTTAACTCAGGGTATACTTACTCAGTTTTTCCACTAAACCGGCTTCCTGAAACAGGGCCCAGAACAGAGTTTGAATGAAAACAACGGAATTGGAATGTACAGAATAGAGTTTGAATGAAAACAACGGAATTAGAATGTACAGAACAGAGTTTGAATGAAAACAACGGAATTAGAATGTACAGAACAGACTTTGAATGAAAACAACGGAATTAGAATGTACAGAACAGAGTTTGAATGAAAAACGGAAGTAGAATGTACAGAACAGAGTTTGAATAAAAACAATGGAATTTGAATCAAAACAACAGAATTGAAATGTACAGAACAGAGTTTGAAAGAAAAAAAACGGAATTAAAATGTACAGAACAGAGTTTGAATGAAAACAATGGAATTAGAATAAAAAAAACTGAATTGAAATGTACAGAACAGAGTTTGAATGAAAACAGAATTAGAATGAAAACAATGGAATTAGAATGTACAGAACAGAGTTTGAATGAAAACAACGGAATTAGAATGTACAGAACAGAGTTTGAATGAAAACAACGGAATTAGAATAAAAAAAACTGAATTGAAATGTACAGAACAGACTTTGAATGAAAACAACGGAATTAGAATGTACAGAACAGACTTTGAATGAAAACAAAAGAATTAGAATGTACAGAACAGAGTTTGAATGAAAACAACGGAAGTAGAATGTACAGAACAGAGTTTGAATGATATCAAAGGAATTAGAATGTACAGAACAGAGTTTGAATTAAAACAACGGAATTAGAATGTACAGAACAGAGTTTGAATGAACACAACGGAATTAGAATGTAAAGAACAGAGTTTGAATGAAAACAACGGAATTAGAATGTACAGAACAGAGTTTGAATGAAAACAACGGAATTAGAATGTAGAGAACAGAATTTGAAAGAAAACAATGGAATTTGAATCAAAACAACAGAATTTAAATGTATAGAACAGAGTTTGAATGAAAAAAAAAGGAATTTGAATGAGAACAAGAGAATTAGAATGTACAGAAAAGAGTTTGAATGAAAAACGGAATTAGAATGTATTAATAGTCGATTGATTTCATTCTAATTCTGTTGTTTTCATTCAAATTCCATTGTTTTGATTCAAATTCAGTTCAATGGAAAAACAATGGAATTTGAATCAAAACAACAGAATTGAAATGTACAGAACCGAGTTTGAATGAAAAAAACGGAATTAGAATGAACAGAACAGAGTTTGAATGAAAACAACGGATTTAGAATGTACAGAACAGAGTTTGAATGAAAACAACGGAATTAGAATGTACAGAACAGAGTTTGAATGAAAACAACAGAATTAGAATGTACAGAACAGACTTTGAATGAAAACAACGGAATTAAAATGTACAGAACAGAGTTTGAATGAAAACAACGGAATTAGAATGTACAGAACAGAGTTTGAATGAAAACAACGGAATTAGAATGTACAAAACAGAGTTTGAATTAAAAAAACAACGGAATTAGAATGAAAACAACGGAATTAGAATGAAAACATCGGAATTTGAATGAAAACAACAGAATTAGAATGAAAACAATGGAATATTAAAACAAACAACAGAATTTGAATGAAAACAACGGAATTAGAATGTACAGAACAGAGTTTGAATGAAAACAACAGAATTAGAATGTAGAGAACAGAGTTTGAATGAAAACAACGGAATTAGAATGTACAGAACAGAGTTTGAATGAAAACAACGGAATTAAAATGTACAGAACAGAGTTTGAATGAAAAACGGAAGTAGAATGTACAGAACAGAGTTTGAATGAAAACAATGGAATTAGAATAAAAAAAACAGAATTGAAATGTACAGAACAGAGTTTGAATGAAAACAACGGAATTGGAATGTACAGAATAGAGTTTGAATGAAAACAACGGAATTAGAATGTACAGAACAGAGTTTGAATGAAAACAACGGAATTAGAATGTACAGAACAGACTTTGAATGAAAACAACGGAATTAGAATGTACAGAACAGAGTTTGAATGAAAAACGGAAGTAGAATGTACAGAACAGAGTTTGAATAAAAACAATGGAATTTGAATCAAAACAACAGAATTGAAATGTACAGAACAGAGTTTGAAAGAAAAAAAACGGAATTAAAATGTACAGAACAGAGTTTGAATGAAAACAATGGGATTAGAATAAAAAAAACTGAATTGAAATGTACAGAACAGAGTTTGAATGAAAACAGAATTAGAATGAAAACAATGGAATATTGAAACAAACAGAATTAGAATGAAAACAACGGAATTAGAATGTACAGAACAGAGTTTGAATGAAAACAACGGAATTAGAATGTACAGAACAGAGTTTGAATGAAAACAACGGAATTAGAATAAAAAAAACTGAATTGAAATGTACAGAACAGACTTTGAATGAAAACAACGGAATTAGAATGTACAGAACAGACTTTGAATGAAAACAAAAGAATTAGAATGTACAGAACAGAGTTTGAATGAAAACAACGGAAGTAGAATGTACAGAACAGAATTTGAATGAAAACAACAGAATTAGAAAGTACAGAACAGAGTTTGAATGAAAACAACAGAATTAGAATGTACAGAACAGAGTTTGAATGATATCAAAGGAATTAGAATGTACAGAACAGAGTTTGTATGAAAACAACGGAATTAGAATGTAGATGTCATGTTTCGGCTGTGTGGCAGGCAGGAGAGGACCCAAACGCAAACTCACAGAGACAAAAGGTAAACTCAAAAAACACAGCTTTATTGCTGGCGTGGAGTGGGACACGAAAAACAATACAAAATAAACTAAACTGGAAAAACTAAAGCACAAGGAGCCACAGGGAAAAATCACACAGCTATGATGGAGACTACGACACTGACAAAGAGAAACACAAGGCTTAAATACACAGAGGGATAACGAGGGAATGAGACACAGAAGGGGAGCACAGCTGGGAGTAATCAGGCTGGACGAGACAGAGACGCAAAACTAGAAACACTCACATGAGGCATGGACCTACAAAGTAAAACAGGAAACACACTGACTGAATTCTAAACATGCAAACTTAACAGCAACAGGGGAGACATAACATGGAACACAGGGAAGCCATATGACAAAGCCAAAGAGCAAAACCTAAGATAACCATAACTGAGATCTAGGGAAACACGAAACAGTACCACAAAGGACTCAAAACATAAACCATGATATAAAAGCACAGGATCTCTTCCAAAAATAGGAAACATAATGAGACGCAGACATGATAACCGGAACTTAACAACGTAAGACACAGACATGAACCACATGAAGAGCAGGGGAGACTTAACATGGGTTGGAAACACAAGGGGGAACTAATAAGCAAATGAACATAGGAGGCCTAATGAGCTTAACATACTATACACATTAAGATGAACTAAAACTCAAAACACTGGGTCCTAAGACCCAGGACCGTGACAGTAGAGAACAGAATTTGAAAGAAAACAATGGAATTTGAATCAAAACAACAGAATTGAAATGTACAGAACAGAGTTTGAATGAAAAAAAAGAATTAGAATGTACAGAACAGACTTTGAATGAAAACAACGGAATTAGAATGTACAGAACAGAGTTTGAATGAAAAACGGAAGTAGAATGTACAGAACAGAGTTTGAATAAAAACAATGGAATTTGAATCAAAACAACAGAATTGAAATGTACAGAACAGAGTTTGAATGAAAACAACGGAATTCGAATATACAGAACAGAGTTTGAATGAAAACAACGGAAGTAGAATGTACACAACAGACTTTGAATGAAAACAACGGAATTAGAATGTACAGAACAGAGTTTGAATGAAAAACGGAAGTAGAATGTACAGAACAGAGTTTGAATAAAAACAATGGAATTTGAATCAAAACAACAGAATTGAAATGTACAGAACAGAGTTTGAATGAAAACAACGGAATTAGAATATACAGAACAGAGTTTGAATGAAAACAACGGAAGTAGAATGTACACAACAGACTTTGAATGAAAACAACGGAATTAGAATGTACAGAACAGAGTTTGAATGAAAAACGGAAGTAGAATGTACAGAACAGAGTTTGAATAAAAACAATGGAATTTGAATCAAAACAACAGAATTGAAATGTACAGAACAGAGTTTGAATGAAAACAACGGAATTAGAATGTACAGAACAGAGTTTGAATGAAAACAAGGGATTTAGAATATACAGAACAGAGTTTGAATGAAAACAACGGAAGTAGAATGTACAGAACAGAGTTTGAATAAAAAAACAACGGAATTAGAATGAAAACAACTGAATTAGAATGTACAGAACAGAGTTTGAATGAAAACAACGGAATTAGAATGAAAACAACGGAATTAGAATGTACAGAACAGACTTTGAATGAAAACAACGGAATTAGAATGTACAGAACAGAGTTTGAATGAAAAGAACGGAATTAGAATGTACAGAACAGAGTTTGAATAAAAAAACAACGGAATTAGAATGTAGAGAACAGAATTTGAATCAAAACAATGGAATTTGAATCAAAACCACAGAATTAAAATGTACAGAACAGAGTTTGAATGAAAACAACGGAATTAGAATGTACAGAACAGAGTTTGAATGAAAACAAGGGAATTAGAATGTACAGAACATGTCATGATTCGTTGTGTGGCAGGCAGGAGAAGGACCCAAGATGCAGACTCACAGACACGGGGATAAACTTAACGATCACAGTTTTAATGCTGGCTTAAAGGTGAAACACAAAACAGTACTGAACTAAACTGGAAAAACTAAACATGAGATGTACCAGGAACCACGGGGAGAGTAACACACAACATGAGGGAGAACGCGACGCCGAACAGAGGAAGACGCAGACAGAAATACACAGAGGGTTAACGAGGAAAGTGGGAACACACGGGGAACACAGCTGACACAGATAACCATAACGAGACAGGGCGGGGTGAACATAACACTGACGGGAGACGGGCAGAGTCAAACAGGAAGTACACAGAGGTTCAGACAGGAGGAGAGAGCACGGGGAGAACACAGACATAACAGGCTGGGGAAAACATGGAATAAAACACGAAAGGGGACAAGGGCTCATGAATAGAGGGGCACACAGGGGGTGAGAGTCACAAAGGGAAAGCACACAGGGAACAACATAACAGGGCAACTCAGGAAACAGAACCTAAACAGGGAACTGAATACAAAAATACAAGAGAACTAAGAATACTGGGCCAACATGGCCCAGGACCATGACAGAACAGACTTTGAATGAAAACAAGGTGTTACGACTGTGACCGTAATTGTGTGTGAATTTGAGTGTCCAGGTGCTCCTCCGGGATTGGTGCATCTAGGGTGGATGGATCACACCGATTGGCTGACGACTGGGAGGCAGCGGATAAGAAGAGACCGCCAGGGACTGCCAATTCATTCATCCTCGGCCCAACCCAACCGGCAGACCGTTCACTGTGTCATACTATGTTAATGTAAGAGCATGTAGGGGTGGACCGCCTTTTTGGTTGATCAGTTTTCTCCTGTTTTTGTTAGGCAGGGAGGAAAGTGATTGTCGTTTGGTTTAGTTCTTTTTGAGTAGGTAAGTTGCGTTTATTCCTGAGATAGGTTACTTTTGTTTGTTGTTTTGGCCTTGGGTTCACCCTGAAGTTATGATGCTCCCTTCCTTTGTTTAACTGCACCTTGTTGTAAATAAATCACTGTCACAAAATATTAAGTGTGTGACGTGCTGCTTGGGGGTTGGACGGGGATGGATCACCCTTTATGTTGTGGTCTGGCCGCGCCTAGACGGGCCATAATTAGAATGTACAGAACAGAGTTTGAATGAAAACAACGGAATTAGAATGTACAGAACAGAGTTTGAATGAAAACAATGGAATTAGAATCAAAACAACAGAATTGAAATGTACAGAACAGAGTTTGAATGAAAACAACAGAATTAGAATGTACAGAACAGAGTTTGCACCATGGCAAAAGGTAGGCACGGATTTATTTCATCTGGATGGCAAGGACTATATTTTGGTGATTGACTACTATTCTAATTATCCAGAAGTGGCACAGCTTTCCAGTACATCAGCACAGTCAGTCATCACATACATGAAGGGCTTTTTTGCCAGACATGGAATTCCACAGTGTGTCATCAGTGACAATGGTCCACAATATGACTGTAGAGAATTTAGTGACTTTGCAAAACAATATGGATTTCAACATATCACCTCTAGTCCCTTGTATCCCCAAGCGAGAGGACAGGCAGAAAAAGGAGTCCAAATAGTAAAGAGATTGTTCAAAAAAGCAAGAGACAGTAAGACCGACCCTTACCTGGCTCTGCTAAGCTACAGAGCTTCATCCCTGGAGTGTGGGGCATCACCTGCTGAGCTACTCATGCATCGCAAGCTCCGCACCACACTTCCACACATTTCCAAGGAAAATGACAATGCACATGACGACAAGCTGACCGACAAAAGGATGAAACTCAAGCACAGACAGAAAATGAACTATGACCCACCCCATGCAGCAGACTGTGACAGCACTGAGCAGCTCCTTCAGTGGGAGACTGCAGCACCCACGGTGTGGGACGGAGAGATTTCGCAGGTCTTTCCTCCCCACTGCTGTCAGACTCCATAATAAAGACTTTAACTGATCAAGCACACACATCCATACATATGCAATAATACTAAGTGCAATAATCCTTTCTGTCATCGTTGTATTTTTACTCAGTTGTATATAGTATTTGTATTTGTATTCTATTTTTTATCTTATTGTATATTTATTTTATTTTATTCTACTGTATATAGTATTTTATTCTATTCTGTACAGTTGTGTACTGTATTTATTCTTATTGTATTCTAATTCTTGCCTCATAACTTTTGCACTGTCCACTTCCTGCTGTGACAAAACAAATTTCCCACGTGTGGGACTAATAAAGGTTATCTTATCTTATCTTATCTTATGACAAAACTGCAAGGCGTCTGGAACCGCTTCAGGAAAGAGATGTTGTGAGGATTGCAGGTCCAGATTTCTGGGACAAAAAAGCAACAGTTCTCAGTGAAGTAGGGCCCAGATCGTTTGCTGTTCAGACAGAGAATGGACAAGTGTTAAGAAGAAACCGGAGAAGTCTGTTAAAGACACAGGATGTTAAACATCAGGACACAGAGACTGGAACTGAACAACGAGGTGCTAACCCTGTTGAGCACCACAGTGAGCCTCCTTCACCTTCCCCAATGTCTGAGATACTGAGAAGGTCTACCAGACCTAAGAAACCTACAGAGAGGCTCATAGAACAAGTGTGAACTGTTGTGGTAAAGAATTGCTAAAAAAAACCAAACAAAATAATAATAATAATAAATCACAGGTAAATAACGGATAATAATTCATTTAGAATAGTAATTGTTCACCGACGTGTTTTTTTCCCGTTTTATATACTTCCAAAAAGAAAACCTAACTTCTGCCATTCAATGCTGAACAAATTTAAACTTTTTAAAATTATGCAAAATGCAAAACGCTTAGCCGTGTCTCTGATAAAACCTCTGTAATTTCAGAGGTATTGTTCATGTGTTGATTGTTGATTGTATTGTTCATTGTTGATTAATGGTTTTCTTTCGTTTTTGATGTACTGCAGAATATTTTTATAAAATCCCAGGCCAGGAAAATCACCTTTATGTTTTTCTGTGTTTTATCCTCAGCTACTGTGATATTATTCTGTTATTTTATGTTACCTTATATATGTAATCAAAGTAGTTGAATTAGAATACTGCTGTAGATCACATTATACCCTTTAATATAGAGTGTGTGAGCTGTATGTAGTTTAGTTCTCATTATACTTTTGAGTTAACAGAACATATTCACATATTAGTTCATTAGATAAATGTGCATCACTCTGTATCCTTGATCTGCTGGGAATGTGTTACACTGTTTTCTTGACATGCTTAATTGTTGAATCATGAAGAGAAGGTTGTAAGCAGGAGACTCTGTGTCTAAAGACAGGGGAGATAGACAGACCACATTCCACACCCCCACCTTACAGAAAGCAGAGAAACAACTGCCGAGGTCATAACTTAGGCGCTGTAACAGAGAAAAATGTGATGTTTTGGCTTTTACGACTAGCTGGGGGCCACTAGAGACTATAAAAAGCTGAGCAACCCGTCACCATTTTGAGACATGTGCCTGACCCTCTGGTAGCATCTCTCCCGTCCGGACGTTGTAATGCTCTGACTGTTGAATTGTATGGAAATAAATGATTGTTGATTGAGCATTGATACACCTAGTATTGTCCTTCCTTCAGCCCAAAGATTCAAAGAACTGCGTGTTTTCAACACTACTTTGACACAAAGGCATCTGCTGTGATGCTCACACCTTTGATAAAGTCTTGCGTGTGTCAGCTTCCTTTTTATAGATACAAAAATATGTAAATGTACTGATCTGAATTATAATATTTCTGGCTGTCAAAATTTCCCAGATTCAAATCGAATTGAATCGAATTAAATCGAATCGTGGATCAAATCGATTCGGGACCTTGTGAATCGGCATTGAATCGATTCTAGAAATCAGTGATGATACCCAGCCCTAGAGTACTATGCTGCTGGTAGCTTCGCTGTCAAATACAAAACGGGCTTTTGAAGTTTGGAGGCTGTGGTGGCATAATTAATTTGGAGGCAGTGGCTTAATTAGTGACAAAACTGATTACCCCAGATTAAGTATGACACGTGGATATACTCGATACATTATGCTTAACTGTATCGAGTTGGTTAATGCCTCGTCTCACAGCAGGCTTCTCCAGCCGAGCTACAGCAACGGGCTCAGCGGTGTCGTTCTAGAGCTGGCAACCGGAAGCTGTGATCAGCTGATCGAGGAGGAGCTGTAGAAGAGGTGAGCCATCTTCCCCCGGCAGACAGGTTGATACACTTTGATAACGCTTTGACGAGTGGGATAAGGGAAAAATCATCCTGATATCCCGGTGTCATTTGAAGGCATAGAGGATTTTAAGACGGACAACTGGTGACAGTTGCGAAGGGAGCTATCTAAAGGACTCGTTTGAATTTCTTCATCAGATCTGACTGAGGAATATGCCAGCTTTTACGTCAGATAGAGCCTCTAATATCAGCACAAAGAACGGAAAAAAATGCTAAGAGCGTGGATTTAGATCATAATATGAAACAAGCGTAACCTAGATATATGCCTAAGTCCGGAAGATATGCGATGTAAGAAAGTATGTAGTCCTTAATGTGCGGAAGGTGTACAACATCAGCAGTAAATGTAAACAAACAGCTATTCAAGCTAGTTGAACTTAGCCGACTGGAGGTTAGCTTTCTAATGCTAGTACATATAGCTAACATAAGGTAGCACAGCGAAGGTAAATCGAGCAAAATAAGCCTGTAGTCGGAAATATAAACGATATTTAATCGTAGTTTAACTGTCTACAGCGCATGACATGTTTATAGTATCCAAGTAGGCATTTGTTAGCCTATCTGCTAACGTTAGCTAATTCTTATTTCCATTGCAGATGAAAATGACATTAAAACTAGCTCATTAAAGGAGGAACAGAGAAGACACTTTGCAATATTAACACCACGGGTGTTTGACATCTTCTTTCTTGTGAGAAAGACTCTTTCAGGATCGTTATAATGCAGCAGTAGTTAATGTTGATACCCAGTGTGAGTTGAGCTAAATGCCTGAAAAGAGTAGGACGTCTGGATGAACGAAACCGCTTCGAGACTTCACGAGGCTTTACATTTACACCAACAAGCGTTTTTTTTTAACCTCTGTTTTCTATTCTTATTCGTGGCTCTATGATGAGAGAGTTTTTCATTTTCTACTTTTGACAGGAACGTTGCTTTGTGAGTTTGAGTCGTTGGGCATCTCAGCGGCAAAGTTGCCGTCAAAGACTTTTCACTATTCAGAGTTTTTGGCTTTGAATCCAAGTGTGGAAGGAAGCTTCACCTCTGCGCAGTGGCTTATGCCGACTGAAATCACAAATAGCTACGTAGACAAATATTAATTGTAGTTGTGCTGTATATATTTTTTGCAGACTATTCAAAGCATTGTTTTAAAAAATTGTATGTGTTTGAGGCGATAAGCCTCTCGGCAGTGATTTGGTTGTTAGTGGTCTCCCCTCCCCCAGTGTTCAGACTGACTCTTTTGGAGCTGTGGGCACTGTTTGTCGGGCTTCCCCTTGTTTTTTAGACGGCAGAAAGGCCGTAGACTCAAATCGCTGTCCCGGGACTCCTAACCTCTTTAAGAGTGGATGTAATGGAACTGATGTTTGCCGAGTGGGAGGATGGGGAGAGGTTCTCCTTTGAAGACTCGGACCGATTCGAAGAAGACTCTCTCTGCTCCTTCATCTCGGAGGCCGAGAGCCTCTGTCAGAACTGGAGGGGATGGAGGAAGCAGTCTGCTGGACCCAACTCCCCCACTGTCAAGATTAAAGGTCGGAGAGGGACACACACACACACACACACACACACACACACACACACACACACACACACACACACACAATGTGCTTCCATTCATTATACATACTTGAAAATGTACTATAGCAGTATTACCTGTTGCTGCTGGGAAACGCATTTGATGCTATGATATCTTATAATATAAACTATACTGTTAATTAATCATGCAAATTAATTTTTGAAGCAGAAACAAAACTGTGGAGTAATTTTTAAAACCTGTTAATTCAGTTGATATTTTATCATATAGAAGAAAAGCAGTCTGTCAGTTCCACTTTGCACTGTCAGATTAAAGTAAACATTTTGATTAGACTTTTAAAATACAATTACAAGAAAAGGTTTGTTATCACTAAGCACCAAGATGTTATTGCTGATCGGTCATGAAATTTGAATCTGACAATCTGATATTAGATTGTAATAATATAGTCTGATTAAACTAATAGCGCACAGAAAGTTCCAAATGTCTTTGAAAATGCTGAAAAAATTCTGTTAAATCAGTTCTGATTTTGCTAAATGTCCTGCTTTCAGGAAAGGATTCAATTACTTTTTTCTCGCATTACTATCTATATATTTACTATCTATATATTTTGTAATAAAATAGTCATACAGATGGCAGGGTTCTTCCTCCATGGAGAAGTTTTATTGACCTGCTTAGACTTTTTTTAGTAAGCACCAAACAAATGCATGAGCAAAATGCTAACATGTGAGAACAAATTCAAACACTCTGTCGTGTTTAATATCAAACAGCAGTTAACAAGCAGCATAGAAACTTAAATATAATGTCTTCAGTTTCCAGCTGTCAGCTCTCCTCTCACACCAACCCACTATATTTTACAGAGGCACTGCGTGAGCCACATCAGGAGCAATGTTTTTGTTTTGAATGGTTCTGACGTCTATGCTGTTCATGGTCTGAATGTGGAATTGTTCTCAGTTGTAGTCTTAGCTCTCCTTGTTTTAGCTGTAGTTTTTTAAAGGGTTGCCAGCACTCACATATGACACCTTTGCATTGTGTGCTGCAGTTAAGCACCAGCAGAAGTCTAAACTGTGCTTGTCTTGTATCTGAGGAAGTGATGACACTGTGGATAAACTTTTTTGTCCAAAAGTAATACTACACAAATGCTGGATATTAAGACAAATGAGGAAAAAAAGTCAAATTTATTTATATAGCACATTTAAAACAACAACAGTTGACCAAGGTGCTGTACATTTAAGATAATCAAGAGATAAAAATAGCAAAACAAGATTTAAGAAAAAGAAGTATAAAATGAGAAGATTTGAGTAAAATATAAGACAAATAAAAGTAGTACAAACTTGAAAGTGTCCCTTCACAGCAGAGGTCCTGATGTGAAAGGGCAGTTTGTTCCACAATTTAGGAGCAGTTACAGCAAAGGCCCAGTCTGCTCTGTGCTTTAATCTGGACCTAGGGACAGCCAGGAGCATATGAACGGCAGACCTCAGTGATCTTGCAGGAGTGTACCAATTTAAGCGATCAGAAAGCTATGAGGGGACTAACCCGTGCAACGCCTTAAAAACGAATAATAAAATCTTAAAATCAATTTGAAAACTAACTGGTAGCTAGTGTAAGGATGCTAGTATGGTCTCGCTTGCGTGTGCCAGTCAGTGCTGCAGCTTTTTGGACCAACTGCAGTCGGCTACCTGATGACAGACTGACACCTGAGTCTGACACTACTACAAAAGTCAGGCGAAATGAAGGATGGATAGCTCTCTCAAAGTCTGTAAAACAGAGGAATGGCTTCATTTTTGCAAGCAGACAGAGATGAAAGAAACTGCATTAATCTGTGTGTCAAACATACTGTACTTCATACTGTCAAAAATCACTGCTAGGTTCTTCACAAAGGGTTTTTTATACATTTATAAAGGGCCAAAGTCATAGTGGTCACAGGGACCAAACACAATGACCTCTGTGTTCTGTGCATTTAAGTTAAGAAAGTTGAAAGCCGTCCATGCCTTGACATCCTCCAAACAATCTAGCAAACCCTTCAGAGGACTCACAGATTTACGTTTCAGTGGTAGGTAAATCTGTGGGTCATCAACAATGGAATGAGATGCTAAATAAGATATGAGGCTTGTGACAGTTATTAGACACAATCTTAGAGAAACACTTTAAGCCATTTTCTAACCCACTTCTCTTAAATGCTGAAGTCTTGATTGAGTGTTTGAAGTGTATTTTAGTGTAACCACATTTATATGGTGTTTATCAAATAAGCATTCATTTAGAGACCACTTTGTTTTATATATATATATATATATATATATATATATATATATATATATATGTATATGTATATGTGTATATATATATATATATATATATATATATATATATATATATATATATATATATATATATATATATATGTGGATGATCTGATATCCTCGTGTTGGTGTTGTTCCCAGACCATCATGAAAATGTTGTTCCAGGTTCAACATTGCAAGTGACCAATCACATTGTTGTGACGTTATTCTTTTGCGCGCCAAGCCATTCGTGCATTTATGAAATTCCAATGTTGCAAGGACAATATCAATTCTGCTTACTGTTTATTAAAGGGTTAGGGTCAGGGTCCGTTGATCGGCGGACAGAGGCGGTTTCTCGCAGCTTAAGTACAGTTTTTTGTTTTACGCCGGTTTTTCCTGAAGTCGCAAAAGTATGACGTCACAACATTCTGATTGGTCACTTGCAATGTTGATCCTGGAACAACATTTAGTATGATGATCTGGGAACAACACCAACACGAGGATATCAGATCGTGCATATATATATATACACTTCAAGGACTTTAAATACCTCACCTCTACAGTCAATTTAGATCACCAATTACACTAAAATAAATGTCTTTGGACTGTGAGAGGAAACCAGAGTACCAGGAAAAGCCCTGAACCGTAAGAAAATGCAGTTCAGACATTAACACCCTGGGTTCAAATCGGGACCCTTCTCGCTGTGAGGTGACAGTGCTAGCCACTTCTACAGTGTGCTGCACGTAAATACAGTGAGGCTACAGTTTCTTGTTAGCAGATATGCTGACAGTTCAGTGGGTTATGAACATAATTAAAGTTAACTTGTATTTCTGCTGCTGACATGAGCTTAAATGGTGGACGAAGGAACATCCTGAAGTCTTTTTGGCATTTAAACCTTCTCTAGTATCCAACAGAGCTCAGCTTGTAAAGGGCTAGTTGGGGCGATCGTGGCTCAAGAGTTGGGAGTTCGCCTTGTAATCGGAAGGTTGCCGGTTCGAGCCCCGGCTTGGACAGTCTCGGTCGTTGTGTCCTTGGGCAAGACACTTCACCCGTTGCCTACTGGTGGTGGTCAGAGGGCCCGGTGGCGCCAGTGTCCGGCAGCCTCGCCTCTGTCAGTGCGCCCCAGGGTGGCTGTGGCTACATTGTAGCTTGCCATCACCAGTGTGTGAATGTGTGTGTGAATGGGTGGATGACAGGTTGTGTAAAGCGCTTTGGGGTCCTTAGGGACTAGAAAAGCGCTATACAAATACAGGCCATTTACCATTTAGTTCATCAAATGCCAGAAATTAAAAGGTCCTCCAAGTGTTTTTGTTGTCGTGGAGATTTCTAATTGTTAAATGTTCCTTAAATCCTTTCATTAAAAAAAGAATAAAAATCTTTTTTCCATTTCAAATATACACAAAAGAATACAGAAAAATTACATTACATCAATCCACAAAAAGTCTATATTGTGTCATCTCAATAGTTTGTTCCTGTTACAAAAATATTTCAGTCCTCACCCTGTCATCGATACATGATTTTGATTCATTCTTTCATTTCTCTCAACACCGTTTCTGCTGAAATCTTATCTTGTGAATTGCGTTGGTGGTTCCAGTTTGTACCACCTCTTTGTAATGGCTTTCTTACAAGCTACTAACAGGATTTTAAACAAATAACTGTTTTCTCCTGATACAGTATTTCCTTCCATATTACGTAAATACGACAGGGTACATGGCCTTTTTATATCATAACCCTGAAATTTGGCAACTACCAAATAAACAGTCTATGGAAAAAAAAATGCCTGAGCAAAGTCAAAAGACATGAGAATGGTTTACATTTCCTGTTCCATGTGGTCTCCAACATGCCTGTGTTGGAGACAAAGATTTCCTCATTTAGGGGGAACCAAAAAGTCTTATCAAATCCAGTCTTCTCCAGTAAGACTTTGAATTTCGCTTCCTTGTGCATACTTCTGAGTTTTGCCACTAAGCCTCATAATCTTTGTCAGACCAGCAGATTACAGGTCGAATTTGTGCTGCATGGAAATATTTCATCATGTTTGGCAGTGCCATGCCTCCATGTTTGCTCACCTTCATAGTTTGAAATGTTATTCTTGGCCTGTTGCTATTTCATGTAAGTTTTATCCATGTTTTTAAAAGGCTTAGGTACCTTCATGGGTCCCCTTAAAAAATGCCTCTATTTTTGAGCCAAAATGCAGTGAAAGGAAAATTCACCTTTCCGTATTATTCTTAATGTCTTCAGTCACTTTGATATGGTTTGCTTCGTGTAATTCATGGACGTCAAACTCATTTTACATTATGGGCCATTTACAGCTCATTTTGATCATTTTATATTAAGTAGGCTGGACCAGTGAAACTTGCTTTTCTGTTTTTGTAAAAAGAAATAGTAACAGAAAACAGTAATAGAAAATACCTTGCTTGTTATTTACATTTAATTGTGGCACCAGTGTTTAGAAAACAGTGCAGCTTTGGTGAATCACTTGTAAGACTAACCATACCTGCCATATTAGTCTTTGCTGGTCCAATTCTGGCCCATGTGCCTTATGTTTGATACCCACAATATAGTTTATCGTTCTTCTTGTTAAAGTAACTTGTAATTTCATTTTTTGCACTCAATTTTCATATATATATATTTTATAACTGTGTAATTTTGAATACAATATAGTTCAATGCTCAAATAAGTGTTTTAGCCAGACTCCGCAAATTTCTATATCCAGAAAAGAATACAGAGCTAAAGCCGATTAATTAATATTGGAAGACATCTGTCTAGATGATCTAAATAGCAACTTACATCATCAGCCACCCCCAACCTGTACCACTTTAAGATCGTTATTCTGCCGTATTGTGTCAATGTTTTTATAAAAATTGCAAAAAGTGTTGTTGTTAAGCAAAAGTCTGTGTTGTCTGGTGTACAGGTAGGTGCAGTTGTACACTCTGTCTCTCATTTATTTTTAACCCATTGATCCAGATCCAGATTTCTTAAGTACCTGGTATAGTTAACATTAACAAATGCGTTTTCAGCCTCGAGAGTTATTGAGGCCGCACTGATACAGTTATGTTTAATATATTCAGTGATACGCAGGATGGTTCTTATGTTATCTTGGGTTTAATTGTCCCTTAATAAAGCCTATTTGATCTTTAATTGATAATGTCTTTCATAAGGTGTTCATATCCTTGAGGTATACACTTTATATACATCTACTACAAGCCAGTTGGAACACCTGGTTCTGAACACCACAAAGACAAAAGGTGATCATGGTCTTTCAGAAAAACAGAGCTGACCCACCTTACCACTGGGTCTTTAGTGAAGAGACGGGTCACTAAATGATGACTGTGTGGAGAGAGTTCAGGGTTTCGCATCCCTGGGCACCATGATGTCTATCGACATCTCCTGGATTGTAAACACAGCTACCATCATCAGTGCAGACGCTGCTGTGCCTTCCTGTCTGAGAAACCTGCAGGACACCGGACCTCAAGGCCTGGAGTTCGACACCCCTGGTGCAGAAGGTCATTAGCTGCCCTCTATTAATACATTAATACATCCTGCTGCCTCAGTAGAGCTGAGGCAATCACAAGAGACTCCACCCTTCTTCCATCTCACCTGTGTGACCTGCTGCCCTCAGGGAGACGCTACAGGTCAATTCAAACCAGGATTAACAAACCCGGCAACAGTTTGCTTCTGCCAGCCATCAATGCTGACCACGTCCCTGCCTCACCCGAACTCACACATCAGCACCCCTACCACACATATAAATATCACATACACACTGCAACACACAATCACAAATAAACATCACCACCACCGCACAAGACGTTACCATTGCACATCTGTATAAACCTTGTACATTTGGAAAGTTGGTATTTTTAGATTTGTTTTTACTGTTAGTTGTTGTGCTTCTAATTTCATTTAACACTGGATGCTTAATGACAATAAAAAGCTTGCTGGTAGATGGTTAGTTGTGTGTGTGTGTGTGGATTGGATGGGTTGTTTTTGACATCTGGTAAAAATTCTATGTCAACAGCACTTACATGAATATATTTACTTAGAAAACTGGTGAGGAGTTGAATATGCATTTTACCCCCTTTTTTATTGCTAAGCAAGTAAAATTGACAGATATTTTGCAGATAGAAACTTACACAGCTTATTTTCGCTAAAACATCAGTTGCTCCCTCATTGGGTGTGAGTTTCAACTGATGAAACTACAGTGGGGCAAAAAAGTATTTAGTCAACCACCGATTGTGCAAGTTCCCCCACCTAAAATGATGACAGAGGTCAGTAATTTGCACCAGAGGTACACTTCAACTGTGAGAGACAGAATGTGAAAAAAAATCCATGAATCCACATGGTAGGATTTGTAAAGAATTTATTGGTAAATCAGGGTGGAAAATAAGTATTTGGTCAATAACAAAAATACAACTCAATACTTTGTAACATAACCTTTGTTGGCAATAACAGAGGTCAAACGTTTACTATAGGTCTTTACCAGGTTTGCACACACAGTAGCTGGTATTTTAGCCCATTCCTCCATGCAGATCTTCTCGAGAGCAGTGATGTTTTGGGGCTGTCGCCGAGCAACACGGACTTTCAACTCCCGCCACAGATTTTCTATGGGGTTGAGGTCTGGAGACTGGCTAGGCCACTCCAGGACTTTCAAATGCTTCTTACGGAGCCACTCCTTTGTTGCCCGGGCGGTGTGTTTTGGATCATTGTCATGTTGGAAGACCCAGCCTCGTTTCATCTTCAAAGTTCCCACTGATGGAAGGAGGTTTTGGCTCAAAATCTCACGATACATGGCCCCATTCATTCTGTCCTTAACACGGATCAGTCGTCCTGTCCCCTTGGCAGAAAAACAGCCCCATAGCATGATGTTTCCACCCCCATGCTTCACAGTAGGTATGGTGTTCTTGGGATGCAACTCAGTATTCTTCTTCCTCCAAACACGACGAGTTGAGTTTATACCAAAAAGTTCTACTTTGGTTTCATCTGACCACATGACATTCTCCCAATCCTCTGCTGTATCATCCATGTGCTCTCTGGCAAACTTCAGACGGGCCTGGACATGCACTGGCTTCAGCAGCGGAACACGTCTGGCACTGCGGGATTTGATTCCCTGCCGTTGTAGTGTGTTACTGATGGTGACCTTTGTTACTTTGGTCCCAGCTCTCTGCAGGTCATTCACCAGGTCCCCCCGTGTGGTTCTGGGATCTTTGCTCACCGTTCTCATGATCATTTTGACCCCACGGGATGAGATCTTGCGTGGAGCCCCAGATCGAGGGAGATTATCAGTGGTCTTGTATGTCTTCCATTTTCTGATGATTGCTCCCACAGTTGATTTTTTTCACACCAAGCTGCTTGCCTATTGTAGATTCACTCTTCGCAGTCTGGTGCAGGTCTACAATACTTTTCCTGGTGTCCTTCGAAAGCTCTCTGGTCTTGGCCATGGCGGAGTTTGGAGTCTGACTGTTTGAGGCTGTGGACAGGTGTCTTTTATACAGATGATGAGTTCAAACAGGTGCCATTCATACAGGTAACGAGTGGGGGACAGAAAAGCTTCTTACAGAAGACGTTACAGGTCTGTGAGAGCCAGAGATTTTCCTTGTTTGAGGTGACCAAATACTTATTTTCCACCCTAATTTACGAATAAATTCTTTACAAATCCTACCATGTGGATTCATGGATTTTTTTTCACATTCTGTCTCTCACAGTTGAAGTGTACCTCTGGTGCAAATTACTGACCTCTGTCATCATTTTAGGTGGGGGAACTTGCACAATCGGTGGCTGACTAAATACTTTTTTGCCCCACTGTAACTGAAAATTGTTTATTTTCTTACTACTTGAGGGGGGAAATGGCAGTATGTGGCTCTGATTAATGTTGGCAGCGTTCAGCCTCTGGTTAAATTGAACAGCTTTGCAAAGCAGTGAAACATAGATATAAATTCTGAGACCTTTGACAGGCTTTATGTTTATTTGAAATTGATTTAAATAGTCATTACCTTTATGACTCCCTGTAAACAGGCCCTTCTAATTGAAGCCAGTTATTTCCATAAATGTAAGGGAAAAATGAGTGGTGCTTGATGTTTGCATTTGTTTTTATCTCAGCAAGGCAAACAAACATCGAAACGTGTATTTTATCACACTATACCTTAGCTTACCGATATACTTAAAACAGATCAGGACTGCTGGTCAGCTTTTCTTGGTGGCTTTCCTATGGCCTTTTACCACAAACCCTGGGGCCTTTACACCAGCATGGCATTATATGAACAGTGCTTTCCTCCATATATGGTAAACACCAGCAAAAGTAGTAGCTTGTAAATGAGGTCTGTAATCTGAAGCCTTTTTTATTTCACTGGCAGACCCCTATGCTCTCAATAAGCATCCTGTCATTATGGTTATGCTACCCACATTTAGTGTTGTCCATCTCTTCTTTTGTGCCGTTATTTTCACTTTACTTTTTCAGAATTACAATATTAAGAAATGTTTTGTTATTGGTTTCTCTCAGGTTGCATGATTCATTACAAACAGCTTGAAATGAAGTGAAAGTGTGTCAAGAACAAAATATTTTAGAAACATATGTCACTCTGTCACTGGCAATACTACAGTCCCAATCAAGACCACTTGAAAAATGGCAAAAAAAATCATATTTTGCATGTTTGGATTTTACCAAGGTTCCAAGTAGAACTTCAGCATGCAACGAGAAGAAATGGGAGTGAGACAAAACATTTTTTGAGCATGCAATTTACTGAAAACTGAAACGGGACCACATTCCTTGTTGCCATTTTTCAAGTGGTCTTAAACTTTTGATCGGCACTGTATTTTCACACACTTTGATACCAAGTTACAGGGAACGAGAAAAGAAAGGAGAACATAGAGTCAAAGACCCAACTAAAGCTACTGGAGAAATTTAGTGACATACACCAGTGCTGTATAAACACATGGAAAGTAAAGAGTGGAGTGGAGAAGTGCTCATTGCATCATGGGAAGTCCCGCCGAAGCTTGAGCCTATCGCAGCATAACAGACGACTGGACCAGGGTGAACTGGGATCAGTAAAGTTTGAAGTCTAATTTTGAAAGTAGTTAGTGTCTATCTCCTGAAATCAAACTGGTATAATGGTTCCAGAGGAGGGGGATTGGCTCCCAGTTTACTTGTAGGAACTGTAAGAACCACAGTTCACTGCCTGCAGTCTGAGAGTGAAGTACTTTGTTTAGATGCTTTGGTCCTACGAGATCTTTAAGCTATATAACAAAGCCTGATTATTCAAGTATTCAGATTACAGAGCATATAGTGTGCTCAACTCCAAAACCCCAAAGAGTATAAAGGCCAGTCTTAAGGAATATAAAAAAGGCTGAAGGCTTTTCAGGGAGTTTTTAGAGCACCAAGAGTACAATACTAATGCATTACAATAGTCCAGTCTTGCAGGGATGAGGGAACATATGGGACGTTTCTAATTATTATCATTTTGATTAGGTGAAAGAAAGCGGTGCTACATATTTGTTGAAAAAAATACTCTGCAGGACACACCCTGGTCAAAAATTACTGAACGATTCCTCCCACTGTTACTGGAGGCCCAGACCATGTTGTTGATGATTAGTAAAGATTTTCAAGCAAACGCTTCCCTTTTACATTACGGAGTATTCATGTGTAAACTATTAGGGTGAAAAATGAATGTTGCATTTTGTAATATGGCTGTAACGTGACAAAATATGGAACAACTGAAGTGCTTTAAGTTTACTGTCAGAGGCCATAAGATCATATGTAACATTCACTGGTGTTGTGCTGTGATCCACTCTAAATAGTGACTGAAACTTTGTTAAATCATTCCGGCGCAAATTACTGTCTAGTTGTGTTACAACAACTATTAGGAAAACCTTTGAAATAAAAGGGTTAGAAATCAGCTTATAATTGGTTAACACGTCTAGATCAAATAAGCAATGGTTTAATTACAGCCACCATAAAAGCCTGTGGCATGTAGCCAGTTAACAGGGATAACCGACCATATTTAAATTTGAAACATTAGTTAATGGTAAGACATTTTTAATGACTTGGAGAAAATAATGAGGTTAGTTCAGAGAGAGTGTAGCTACAGTATACTTAATGATATTTCTGTGGGAAGACCGTGATTAGTAAAAAATTATTACTTTTTTTGGCAAGAATTTAAGTTAGACATTAGGGCTGCTTGATTATGGCAAAAATGATAATCACGATTATTTTCACTGAAAGTGAGATCTCGATTATTTGACGATATTTATTTAACAATAACAAGGTATTGAATAATGACTTTAAAGATTGTCAAAAAAATAATATAAAATAGTGTGCAAATACTGATAACAGTGCAAATGTTTGCAATATAAACATAAATGAAAAATGTAACACTGTAGCAAAGTTTACACACTGTCTACTTGATCCACGTCTGACTCCGTGAACCCATAATGTTTCCACACCACTGAAGTTTTTTTTTACCTCTTTTCAACCAACGGCAGTCACTCTTCTCTCCAAATAACTTCTGCTTAGCTTTCCAAGCTTCCCTCGGGTCCTCTTAATCAGCGGTCCCCCATCCCCGGGCCTCAGACCCGTACCGGTCCGTGAGTCGTTTGGTACCGGGCCGCGAGAGTTGAGGCTCAGGTGTGAAATGTATAGTTTTCAGGGTTTTTATCGGTTTTCAGCGTTATTTTGTTATCGTTTTTGTTGTTAACTCAGTTTTCCTGGGTCTTTTCACGTGTGTTATGAGTAAATCTTCTTTTTTTCGGTACCGGTACTAGTTTTATTTTGTTGTATTTATCCGCGACACCTTAAAGGCCGGTCCATGAAAATGTTGTCGGGCATAAACCGGTCCTTGGCGCAAAAAAGGTTGGAGACTGCTGCTCTTAATTGTTGTGACACGTATTCGAAATGCAGAGAGGTGCGCTCGATTTGCCACACGGAGCAGCACGAGAGTAAAGCACGAGGGAGGGGCTAATAATCGGCTCAGTCATTTTTAATGATCGTTGAAAGCCCAGATCGTAATCGTCATTAAAATTCGATTACTTGAGCAGCCCTATAAGACATTAAAGATTTTTTTTGTCACCTGACTGTGCTGATCATCTTCTCTTTGATGGTTTTCCTCAGATGGTCAGGTGATTCCACTGGTGGAGTTGTCAGCAAAACAGGTCGCCTTTCACATCCCATTTGAAGTGGTAGAGAAGGTCTATCCTCCTGTCCCAGAACAGCTCCAGCTTCGCATTGCCTACTGGAGCTTCCCTGAGAATGAAGAGGACATCAGGTGAGGATTTGTTTTTTAAACCCTTTATTCGCCTTAGATAAAAACCATAAATGCATTAATTCCTCTTAATTGGGAAATTTCAAATATTACTTTGTTACGGAGACTGTTGGACCAAGGCTGTGGGGAAAAAGCATGCTGCATCAAAAAGAAAAGAAATGAAATGAGAAATGAACATTCATCAATGTATTCACATGTAATATAGTATAGTAATAGTTTCTATTTCTATATTGTATCACTAACCATTAAGTTAGGAGTATATTCTGTTAAACCCAGATGAAATCAAAGATTGTGTCACATGTAACAGTTGGGGTTTCTGTTTGTTTATTCATAAAAACACAAACATGAAATATAAAAAAAAAAAGATGCAACGTGCCCAAACCTTTGCACATAAGTGTAGATATATTCAGCCTTCTCTCTCTCTCCATTACTGGTTGTTGGTTACTGGTGGACAGTAACAAATTTTCTTAGTGTGCCCACCACTACAACGGATTTGAAATCCAAAAAGGGGTCAACCTTGGGTTTAAAAATATTGCATTTAACATTTAGGTAAAGTAAAATAGATAACTGCAAAATTAATCCAGAAAATTCAATCTCCTGTTTTTTGTTTCCTGTTTGTTTCCAAACAGGAAACAAAACTATTTTTGCACAGAAAAAAGTATTGAAATAAACAAAATCGAGACTGGATGAAAGGAAAGGCGTCCATGGCTGTCTGGTTGACTGATGTTTATTGGCAATGTGACTGCTAATAAAAGTAACAGGATGATTTTTTTTTTAAACTATCTAGGCTATGCTGACTTTGACTCTTTGACTTTGGTTTCATACTGCTGCAGATTATATTCCTGCCTTGCTAATGGGAGTCCAGATGAATTCCAGCGTGGAGAACAACTCTATAGGATCAGAGCTGTCAAAGACCCTTTGCAAATTGGTAAGTAGAGTAATCCTTTACATAAGAATGAGTACTCTTATGGAAAACATTTCTCTGGTGTTCTAACTTTGGTATATCACACTATATTCTTCTACAATCACCAAGCTTAGAATAACACCATGTGCAGGTTACAGTAAATCATGTGATTCAAAGGTACTCCATTTACCTCCATTATTTCTACAAGTCTGCTATTAGTATAATCCTGTTTTCAGAATGCTGGGTATGTGTAATATCTAAACCCAATTTCCAACTTTTAACTGCAAATCTTCCAAATACCACATTAAATGGTGACATTTTGGTTTGTTTGTTTTGTTGTTTTTCACCTATATAGGGCCTTTTAAGTTGTTTCTCTACAAAGCCATTTGCTGTGCACACGCATCCAACTTTTAATGACAAATACTTTTGATATGTATTATGCAGAGTGGGTTAAGGTGCTGGTCGGCTAACGGTGGTTAGCACTGTTGCCTCAAAACAAGAAGGTCCTGAGTTCAATTGCAGCATCAGGCCGGGGTCTTTCTGTGTGGAGTTTGCATGCTCTCCCATGCTTGCGTGGGTTCTCTCTGGGTACTCCGGCTTGCTCCCACAGTCCAAAGACATGCAGTTAGTGGGGATACGTTAATTGGAAACACTAAATTGCCCATAGGTGTGAATGCTATATGACTGAGGCACCTTCTCCTTTATTACTAGTAGGACTTTGTACAAATGTGTTGTGTGATGACATGGATTAGAAAATGGAAAAACCTCAACCAATGCCTGCGTTTTGTTTTTTTTGTGGGAGAGAATATTTTGGTCTGGAATTTAATCATTGTAAGATTGCAAACCTTTTGCACAAAAGAGCTATATTAAATAAAAGACTAAGCAATATCAAAACCAAAACCATTCTGTCGGACACTAAAATATAATTTCCAATCAAAGAAATGCACTTGCTTCCATTTCAAACTCATTGTTGTCTTTGCTGATTTTGTTTTTTTCTGTTTTCATTTACAAGGCTTTCATCTCAGTGCTACAGTAGTCTCCACTCAGTCCAGTCAGTCTAAAGGAGCCTACAACGTGGCGGTCATGTTTGATCGCTGTCGCATCACCTCCTGCAGCTGTACCTGTGGTGCAGGAGCCAAGTGGTGTGCCCATGTGGTGGCACTCTGTCTCTTCAGGATCCACAATGTAAGTTTTTGTTAATATTCAGGTATTTAAAGGGTAAACCACTAACTTTGTGGTTGGAACACATACTGAATTCATGTGCATGCGTAAAGCAGCAGATCTGTAGTTTGAATCCTGACACTACACTGTCTCTGTCTCTCTGTATTTCCTGTCTTTCTCTTTGTTTTTCCTTAAAAAAAAAGAAGAAAATATAAAGGAATTCTTGTGAAATGATGGTAGGAAAAAATTAAACAAGATGAATACACTTAGCTTTTTGATGATGGACATATCCTGGAAAACCTCTCGTCTTAAAAGACCAGTCATCTCAAAAAATATTCCTCCGCATGTCATCTGTTTACTTGAAAACAGTGATCCATTCTGCCGTTCCAGGGACTTTGTTGTTTTTTGATTATGATCATTTTTTTGTGGGTTTGTGTTTCTAATTGTCATTTTACCTGCCCAGGAACTTCTGATGGAAATATATAAGTGTTTGTGATAACGGACCATTAGTCTTTCACATTACTGATTTGAAAGAATTTGCCCACTTTTCTTTGCAGTTGTTTTAATTCAGCCGCAAAGGAAGATTTTCATCTTACTGTGTAAACCAAATGAGTTTGAATTTCAGGGCGTGACCTGATGGCTGAATATTCTCCTTCAGGAAGGATGCAAATACACCACCATTTAGCTTCTTGGGACGGCTACTGACTAAAGGACCTATTAATGCAATGCCATTCCTCTGTATTTTCCTACATTTGATCTGTTTACTTCTTTCTGTTTACAATCCCCCTTAAAAATACCTAAACAAATATGGTGTGTGTGTGTCTGTGTGTGCGTAGGCATCAGCAGTGTGTCTTAGGGCTCCAGTTTCTGAGTCTTTGTCCAGACTGCAGAGAGACCAGCTTCAAAAGTTTGCCCAGTACCTCATCAGTGAGCTGCCTCAGCAGGTATCTTAAGCTATTTATGATCTCTATAAACCAAATGATTAAAGAAAATGCATTCATTCAGTTATTTCTCTCCAGATCCTGCCTACAGCCCAGCGACTCCTGGATGAGTTGCTGTCCTCACAGTCCACTGCCATCAACACTGTGTGTGGAGCTCCAGGTTCAGTATCAGATTGCTAAACAAACAGCATTTGAAAAATCTGAGGCTGCATCACATAAACTTTGTGATGTCTTTAAGTTTCTTGAAGACATTTCGCCTCTCATCCGAGAAGCTTCTTCAGTTCTAAGAGCAATTGGTTGGGAGAAGCCAGAAGGGAAAAAAGAAGGAACATACACATGTAAAGAAAGCTCTTAAAAAGCTGTCTTAGAAAGCTCTGGGGTTATCCTAATTGAGCTTTCATCAAATCAGTAAAGATGCACAGAAAAGAAGATCAGACACCAACTAGGGAGGATCAGAAGGACAAACGGAACAACATTGTCATCCCTTATGGAGCAGGTTTATCAGAGAAACTCAGAAAAGACTTTTCCAAACACGACATCCCAAAATAGAATAGAATAGAATTCAACACAACATTCAAAATACTTCAGACCCAGCCACACAGGAGCCACCTTGACAGGACAAGACTCGGCTGTCCATCTGCATCTAAAGGACATCGCTCTTTAGAGGATGCCAATGTCAATTTTTGGACAGAGAAGACAGATGGTTTGAAAGAGTAGCCATCACATCTCGGGTCATTTGGTCTCAGTAAGTCACAGGATAGGGTAGGACAAGGTCTCACACCCAAAACCTTGGCTGATTGTGAACCACACCTGTTTTTCATACCTTGGCTCATGTGATTAGGCAGAGGAAAAATAGGGGGTCCACAACATTCTTAGGGACACTCCCAATACGGTTTAAAAATCTGTGACTCTCCACCAATTGGTCTTAGAAGTGAAAAAAGCTTCTCAGATGAGAGGTGAAACATTTTCAAGAAACTTAAAGAAGTCCAGACGCTTTTCTTTCCAAGCTCCTTAGACTATTCTTGGAGAAATGAAAGCATTTCTATAAAATCACTACTGTTCCACATTTTCTTTTCATGGGGGACTCTGATGCCTTTTAATTGTTAATGGAAAAGCAAAGCCTTCTGTAGTTTATTGTGTAGAGTAGATGTTTTTTCTTAAGATTCAATTATTTCTGCACAATTTATTTTTGTAGATCCAACAGCAGGCCCTTCAGCATCGGACCAGAGCACCTGGTATTTGGATGAGTCAACCCTCAGTGACAACATCAAAAAGACTCTACACAAGTTCTGTGGGCCTTCACCTGTTGTTTTCAGGTAGGCGTGATTTGTCACACATGATTACCCTTCATCTTATGCATATGACGTAGTGTTGACGAGAAAGTGCTACAGTAAATCTTTCACTGGATATAGTTTGTTTTTTAGTAAATGTACCTCAGCGTTACTTTGCCTAAACCAGTACTATTTGTGTTATCCTCAGTGATGTGAACTCCATGTACCTGTCATCCACCGAGCCACCAGCAGCTGCTGAATGGGCATGTCTGTTGCGACCTCTGAGGGGTAGAGAGCCAGAAGGCATCTGGAACCTTCTGTCCATTGTCAGGGAGATGTTTAAGAGGCGAGACAGCAATGCTGCCCCGCTGCTGGAGATTCTCACTGAACAGTGCCTCACCTACGAACAGGTATGTTGGCCATTACTCTGAGATGACTTCCAAAAGATGAGAGTAACCCAGTACAAAGAAGAAAAGATTTAGACATGGGACCCTTACTTTTAATGTACTGTTAAAGGGGAAAGAAATGTCTGTGAAGCCTTTGCAGTTTTCCTATTTTAAAAAAAAAGCCCTCAAAGTAGGACAAGACTACAAAAAACCCAACTGAATTGTAAATATCATGTTTTCATTAGGTTATAGCTTGATGGCAACATACTGCTCCAGAGAAGGCAGTTCAAAGATGCCTTTCCTTGCTTTAGAAATTAGGAAAAACCACATTCTCTTCAAGTATGACTATGTAGTAAGAGTTGGAGCACTAGGCTGTCCTGTGTCCAGCCAAACATTTGGCACATTATGAAACAAAAAAATAACACAAAAGAGGCCCAATGCCTCTAAAATCTGTATTTGGCAATGATGGAAAAAATCACTCAAAACCATAGCAGCTGATCTCCTCTGTGCCTAAATGCGTACACGGGTTGTTAAAGGAGGAGCTGATGCAGCATGGGTAGCCTGTATCCTGGTTTATCTACAATGCATATGACTTAAATTCATAATTGGCACTTTAACAAAAAAAGGTGCTGTTCCTGAGTTCATCATCTGATACGCTGCATATATCCTATGCATAAAGGACAGGATATGAATTTTCACAGCACCCAACATTCTTTGGAAACAGGGATGTATATTTCATACATTTGGTATGAAATCATTATGTACATATTACACTGATTCTCACACACACACTTGTCTGTGTCTATTCAGATCATTAGCTGGTGGTATAGCGTTCGCACATCAGCGTCACACAGCAGTGCTAGTGGTCATACTGGCCGGAGCAACGGACAGTCAGAAGTAGCCGCTCATGCCTGTGCAAGCATGTGTGATGAGATGGTGGTTCTTTGGAGGCTGGCAGTGCTCGACCCCACTATGAGCCCCTGCAGGTCAGACCACAGACACCGTGCTACATACTGGTCATGGATTGGTTCACCTGTCACAGAATTTTAGTCATGAAGTATAAATTCTATTATTAAAAAATAGCCTCTGCTAGCACATTTATCACTAATTGTGTGTAACTACATATTTAGGGTGCCAGTGAATATGAAGTAGCAATTCATGTTAAATATAAAGACTATGGACATTCTCTTCTAGGCGTTTGGAACTGGCCGGTCAGCTGAGGCAGTGGCACCTGAAAGTTATAGAGATAGTGAAGCGGGGACAGCATCGCAAGTCCCTGGATAAACTGTTTCAAGGCTTTAAACCTGCTGTGGAGTCCTGCTATTTCAACTGGGAGGTGGCCTACCCATTGGATGGCATTACCTACTGCAGTGCAGATAAGAAGAGTGCCACGTTCTGCTGGTCCAGGGCAATGCTGCACCAGAGAGGAATCAAGTCGCCTGCAGGAGGTGGTGTTGACTCTTCTGAATCAGGGGCCAGAGCTGAAGGCGGACCGGCAGGAGAGTATAAAGGCAGGGCAAGTAGTAACTCCACACAACAGGAGGTAGCAGTGCGACCTAAGGAGACCATTCTGACCAAGAGGAAGGGACTGTCAGTGAGTGGAGGTGGAGGGATGCTTGTTCGACTGGGAGGGAGTGTCTCACTATCCCTGGAAGATGGAGGAGGAAAGTGCATGTACAAAGGCCCGGGTTCCTCCTCTGGAGGAAAGTTGAAACTGACTCAGGGAGGTGGGAAGGGGGCAACAGGAGGAGGACCTGGCGGTGGTGGAGGATTAGGAAGTAGTAAGCATACAAGTGCCAAACGCAGAACTAGTAGTGAAGATAGCTCCTTGGAGCCAGACTTGGCTGAGCTCAGTCTGGATGACGGCTGCAATCTGGCTTTGGGGGCTGAGGCTAGTAACACTTTCGAGTTTCTCCCACCACCACCAGAGATGTTGCCCTCTCCAAGTCCACTGCTCCGAGATTCACGGAAGTGCAACAGTGGAGGGAGCAAGATTTTTGAAACAAAGCATAGCAGCCGTGACTCTGCAGCAATTGCTGCTGCAGAGCCTGCTCCACCTTGTTTCCCTTTGAAAGAGAATGGAGTGATAGTTGTGGGCATGCCCAGCACAGCAGAAAAGGAAGCCGAGGTGGAGCCAGCACTTAACATAGATGAAGATGTAGATTCAGCTGGTAGTAACCAGCCTTTAGTTTCAGCAGTTACAGTGAGATCAGGCACCCCTCAAACATCTGCTAAGCCAGTGCTAGGCTGCAAAGAGTTGGTGTCTGCTGCAGCAGTAGCAGGAAGTGGAGCAGTAGTGGTAGGTGGAGCAGCTCGTGAAGGAGCTGAAGCTGTACGTGCAGCTGCTGAAGGAGAAGCTGTGGGTGAAGATGACTACCAGGCATACTATCTGAGTGCTGCTTCAGAAGAGGGTGTAGACAGACAGCTAGCTGACAACCATCAGGAGGAGGAGCCAGACATCTTTGCAGGGATCAAACCACTGGAGCAGGAGGGACGCATGGAGGTAAGTGCAAAGACCCAGTTTTAACCATAGAAACCCAACAACAAAAGAAAAGCAGTTCACTTGGAAAGTAAGAGCATGAAATAAACATTAGATACAAGGATGCGCAAAATTACATCATTGTCTACCAGTACAGTAAAAGTTACGCTTTGTAGACTTTCTTAAATTAACGAAATATCTAAACTTCAGAGGTTAGAAATTCATGACTATAAGTAAGCTAGCCTGTCCAAACACTGTCCAATAAAGTCAAAAATAGTTTTTAAGATAAACTGACATACTGTAAAAAGTTAGCTTTTTTTAATGAAAGCATCTTACAATTAGAGAAAAGAATATGATTTTTTTTCTGCACTCATGTAGGTTTGTTGAACATCAGAGGTTAATAAACGTTTCATCTGCTGATCCTTTGCCATTTTAAAAAGTAGGGCCCAGTGTGTTGTGGTTACATTGTTCAGTCACAAAGGATTTAAAGATTAAACACTTGGACTTCATCGATAAGTTTGCGTTTGGAAGAAATTGATAATGTCTGCTAAGATATTATGTATATTGGCATACGCAAACAGTTGTAAAAAAGTTTGTGTATCCCCCGAAGTTACCAAGATAAACATACACCACTTAACTAACACAAAAACAGTTGTACTTTTTACGCCTTTGTTAGACATTAGGCACTTATGCACCCCCATACCATCAGAGTTCTAGCTGAACTGAAAGCAACCACTAATAACAAGATCGGTGCTCGCCCTCCTTTTAAGCCTGGAACATCCATGTTTTCCAGAATGAATTTAAAACAATTTTTCAAATCACCCTTGTCCCTTACACCATGATTTTGCTAGATTGATCAATTCTTTTGATGATATTATATATTGTGGATGCTGAGGTAATAGTACATCAGGCAACACTGATATCATAATATCAAGTAAGAATTTTATGTTGATATCATAGGTGTATCTACTAAAAATCTAGCACGCAATTGAATCTCATTGATGTCAAGGTCAAAGGTCATGTTTCCTGAAAATCTTGTGAATGCAATAACTTAGGGTGTTATCTAGGATTTTGAAATTGATACCATAGGTATGTCTGCTAGGAGGCTGAGGGTTACCACTGGATGCACCAGTATCTTTGCAGATTAGTGACCCTCTGCCTGTCTTTGCTTTGGAGACATTCTAATAATAATAATAATAATAATAATGGATTGCCCAAGGACACAACGACCGAGACTGTCCGAGCCGGGGCTCGAACCAGCAACGTTCCGATTACAAGACGAACTGCCAACTCTTGAGCCACGGTTGCCCCACGATAGTAGTTGCAAAATGTTCCTCTAGCCTTCTAGCCATGTTGGCTGCCCCAAGTTTTTGTGATATGTTGTTGCCATCAAAATTTTTTAACATAAATACATAACTTCTTTGGCTCTCGGAGGAGGCAGACGCACTTTTTCTCCTCTCCCTTATCTTCCCTGCTTATGTCCTTGTCTAGTCTCGTGGTTTTTTTGTATTTTCCCTGGAACCCTCTCTCACAATCTGTTCTCTAAAACCTAAAAGAGGAATTATGGATTGGATCAACTGGTCCCTAAATGCAATTGACACCCCTTTCTCAACGAGAAGTCTGAGCTCGGGTGAGCCTGAGTGCTGAAGATATCTACCTATTCGGAACCATGATAACAGGGTTCTGGCTGATCGGAGCTGGCCTGGCCCTGACTTATCGAAGAATTAAGAAAGCGGAACCGGCTGTTCAAACCCCCACAAGGCTGCCCGCTGGGATTGGAACGATGGGAGAGGCGTGAGTTTCTCAAAATGGGCTCGTTGAGTGCAGCACAGATAAGATCTTGGAGAGGCTACGGCTGCTGTGAATACTCAGAATAAGATCTCTGACTGCAGACTGGATACATCTTGGAAGGGCTCGCTCGGAATAACATCTCTGGGCGCAAATTGGATGACATCTCGGGGAGGCACACTGCCGTGAATTCTCAGAAATTGGCTCCTTGAGCACAAGAAATGGCAATATCACAGAACGCAAGTATGGCGAAGCTCGTGGCTCTCCAACAGGAGATTGAGAGACCAGTGTTGGACTGTAGAACTGCTTTGAAATTCATATGAGCTGTTCGCACTAAAGTAAAAATACCATCACTTCATGCGGATACCCTCTTGGCGCCAGCTGCAAGGTCAGAGCTGAACAAAACACCCTGATAACGACTGTGTTTAGTCTGTTCCTTCCCATTCCATGCAAGGCCACCTGAGTTGGCTGGAAGACTGTTTACTTAGCCTAGCAGGGCGAAAGACACTGTCTCAGCTGAACTATGGACATGCACACACATACATATACTGATACTGATGAGCACTCACCGACGCATCACCCTCCCTACCCCGGATCCAACGCCACCTCCAACGCTTACCTCCCCACTGATGTGAGTAGAGCAGTGGCGAGAGGACACATCCCTGAAGTGCTCCTGTGTTGAGCACCTCAGGGATGTGTCCTCTCGCCACTGCTCTACTCCCTCTACACTTCAGACTGTGTGGCCACCCATGGCTCCAACACCATTGTGAAGTTTGCTGACGACACAGTGGTGCTGGGTGCCGTCTCCAACAACGATGAGGCGGCCTACATGGACGAAGTGAAGAATCTGGCATCATGGTGCCAGGACAACCACCTCCAGCTGAACGTCGGCGAGACCAAGGAGCTGGTGGTGGACTTCAGAAGGGGTCAGCACAGAGACTACAAGCCCATTATCATCAATGGAGCTCCAGTGGAGAGGGTGCAGTCCTTCAAGTACCTTGGTGTCCAGATCTCCTCAGACCTGACATGGGCTGCCCGCATTCAGGTCCAGACCAAAAAGGCTAGGCAGCACCTGTATCACCTACGACAACTGAGGAAGTTCAGGGTCTCTCCAGAGATCCTCAGGATTTTCTATACAGGCGCTGTGGAGAGCATCCTCACACAGAACATGACATCGTGGTTTGGGAACAGCTGTGTGAAGGACCAAAAAGCTCTCCAGAGAGTGATCTGTACAGCAGAATGCTGCTGCAGGATTGCTCTCCCCCCGCTTCAGGACACCTACACCAGGAGATGCCGGACTAGAGCAGCGCAGATACTGAAGGACCCGTCCCATCCTGGCAACAAACTGTTCCAACTTCTGCAATCTGGTAGAAGGTTCCGCATCATCCGGGCAAGGACGGAGAGACTCAAGAGGAGCTTCTATCCCCAAGCCATCCGGGCCCTAAACACACACACCCGCCCTCCCACATCATCTATACTTGACTGAGACAGGACTCTCTTCCAGACACTAAACCAAGGAACAATGTACATTTCAAATTCCTTTAATTTTAAATATGTTTATATTGTCTATTCTGTAAAATAGTCAGATGTCTATTCTTATTAATGTACAGAATTCACCTGCTTACTGCTACTAATGCACATTCACCCAGTGTGTGTGTGTATGTGTGTGTGTGTGTGTGTGTATATATATGTATATATGCATGTATATACGTATGTATATATGTGTGTGTATATATATTTGTGTGTATATATATATACATATGTGTGTGTGTATGTATGTATGTATATATATATATATATATATATATATATATATATATATATATATCTCTTGCGCCCTGGCTAGAGGGCAAGATCAAAGTAGCACGGAGGGAGGTTAGCCAACTAACGGAGTTGCAGAAAGGTGCGACAAATAAGGTGCCTAAGAAATACAGCAAGCTGTCCATACCTGAGGCCTTGGAAACTGCCAAGCGAAGACTCACAGCCTTGGCCAGCCGCTTGAGGAGGTACACCAGAGAGATAGAAGGCAGGAGAATAAACCAGCTGTTCTCCACAGAACCAGCAAAGGTGTACTCTCAGTGTCAAGGGAACAATAAGAGAACAGCACCACCAAGGCTGGAGACGGCGCAATACTGGAAGAGCATATGGGAGAAGGATGCAACCCATAACGGCAATGCTCAGTGGCTAGAGGATCTGAGGGCAGACCACAGCGACCTCCCTGAACAGGGTCCAGTAACCATCACAGTGGCAGATATCCAAGAAAGGGTCTCCAGTATGAAGAGTTGGACAGCACCAGGGCCCGACATGGTTCACGCCTACTGGCTGAAGAAGCTGACTGCACTCCACGAGCGTCTGGCAGCACAAATGAACCAGCTGCTAGTTAACGAGAGACACCCGGAATGGCTAACCAAAGGTCGGACGGTCCTGATCCCCAAGGACCCCAAGAAGGGACCGGTCCCCTCCAACTACCGACCAATAACCTGCCTCAGTACTACATGGAAGCTCCTGTCAGGCATCGTATCGGCTAAGATGAACAGGCACATGGGTCAATACATGAGCGGGACACAGAAAGGAATTGGCAAGAATACCAGAGGTGCAAAACACCAGCTACTGGTAGACAGAACAATCAGCCGAGACTGCAAGACCAGACTGACCAACCTGTGCACTGCCTGGATTGATTACAAGAAGGCCTATGACTCAATGCCCCACAGCTGGATACTGGAATGCCTAGAATTGTACAAGATCAATGGGACCCTAAGAGCCTTCATCAGGAACTCAATGGGGATGTGGCGTACAACACTAGAGGCCAACTCCAAGCCCATAGCACAAGTCACCATCAAGTGCGGGATCTACCAAGGAGATGCTCTGTCCCCACTGCTGTTCTGCATAGGCCTGAACCCCCTCAGTGAGATCATTAACAAGACTGGCTACGGATACCGACTACGGAACGGAGCAGTTGTCAGCCACCTCCTGTACATGGATGACATCAAGCTGTATGCCAAGAGTGAACGAGACATCGATTCACTGATCCACACTACCAGGCTATACAGCAATGACATTGGAATGTCGTTCGGACTGGAGAAGTGTAGTCGGATGGTAACAAAGAGAGGGAAGGTAGTCAGAACTGAGGGGATTGAACTACCAGAAGGCAACATTGCAGACATAGAGGACAGTTACAAGTACCTGGGGATCCCGCAGGCAAATGGGAACCATGAAGAGGCCGCTAGAAAGGCTGCAACCACCAAGTACCTGCAGAGGGTCAGGCAAGTCCTGAGGAGTCAGCTGAATGGTAAGAACAAGATCCGGGCCATCAACACATACGCCCTGCCCGTGATCAGGTACCCTGCTGGGGTAATAGGCTGGCCAAAGGAGGAGATAGAAGCCACTGACATAAAGACAAGAAAGCTCCTGACCATGCATGGAGGGTTTCACCCCAAGTCCAGCACCCTGAGGCTGTACGCTAAGCGGAAGGAAGGGGGCCGGGGACTGGTGAGTGTCAGCACCACAGTCCAGGATGAGACAAGGAACATCCAAGAATACATTGGGAAGATGGCCCCAACTGACCGAGTGCTCAGTGAATACCTCAGGCAGCAGAAACCCAAGAAAGAGGAGGGAGACGAGGAACCATCATGGAAGGACAGGCCCCTGCACGGTATGTACCACCGGCAGATAGAGGAGGTGGCTGATATCCAGAAATCCTACCAGTGGCTGGACAAAGCTGGACTGAAAGACAGCACAGAGGCACTAATCATGGCAGCACAAGAACAAGCTCTGAGTACAAGATCCATAGAGGCTGGGGTCTATCACACCAGGCAAGACCCCAGGTGCAGGCTGTGTAAAGATGCCCCAGAGACTATCCAGCACATAACAGCAGGGTGCAAGATGCTAGCAGGCAAGGCATACATGGAACGCCATAACCAAGTGGCCGGCATAGTGTACAGGAACATCTGTGCCGAGTATAACCTAGAAGTCCCGAGGTCAAAATGGGAGATGCCCCCAAGGGTGGTGGAGAATGACCGAGCTAAGATCCTGTGGGACTTCCAGATACAGACGGACAAAATGGTGGTGGCTAACCAACCGGACATAGTGGTGGTAGACAAACAGAAGAAGACGGCCGTAGTGATCGATGTAGCGGTTCCGAATGACAGCAATATCAGGAAGAAGGAACACGAGAAGCTGGAGAAATACCAAGGGCTCAGAGAAGAGCTCGAGAGGATGTGGAGGGTGAAGGTAACGGTGGTCCCCGTGGTAATCGGAGCACTAGGTGCGGTGACTCCCAAGCTAGGCGAGTGGCTCCAGCAGATCCCGGGAACAACATCGGAGATCTCTGTCCAGAAGAGCGCAGTCCTGGGAACAGCTAAGATACTGCGCAGGACCCTCAAGCTCCCAGGCCTCTGGTAGAGGACCCGAGCTTGAAGGATAAACCGCCCGCAGGGGCGTGCTGGGTGTTTGTGGGTGTTTGTATGTGTGTATATATATATGTATGTGTGTATATATATATGTATGTGTGTATATATATATGTATGTGTGTATATATATATGTATGTGTGTATATATATATATATATATGTATATATATACATATGTATATGTGTGTATATATGTATATGTGTATGTATATATACATATATACATACGTATATGTGTATGTATATATGTATGTTCTTCCTCTACACCCCCCCCCCCCCCCCACACACACACACACACACACAATTTTTGCACATGTAGAGGAGCGTGTCAGGCTACATTTCACTGTGTGTATGCATGTGACAAATATAGAACCTAGAACCTTGAACATGTGGACATCGGGTCAGTTGGAGACGCAGTCGAAAGATTGCAGTGGTCCCAGATCAGATGTACACACTGGAACTCTTTCCCATGTTGCTGTCTGTGTTTATTGTGTTATGGTGTGTTGATATCTGTGCATTCCTGTATTATCCTTTTGTGTTACACATTTCGATGTTTTTTTTTCCTCGCTACCTAGCCTGACCTGTCTCCCCAATGTGATGTTTGTGTATTGTATGTACGGTCGGCAAGGTCTGTCATCTCGGTTGTGGGCAAAAGACCTGCAACTGACAAATAAAGGCTATCTCATCATCATCTCATCTCATAAAAATTAACTGCTATTTTTCATTAAATGGTAAAATGTCTCATGTTAAACATGATCTTTTGTCAATAAAATATGTGTTTGAAATTTCCAAATAACTGGAATTGTTCATAGTGGAAATTATGTGGGTGTTTCTTCATTACTGTGAGCTTCCTTAACATACACTAAAAACAGCTGGTAGTAGCTATGGTTATTGTTAATATATTCTCCAGGATTTCAGTGTAAGCTCCTCTAAAGGTCATCAATCTACTCTTCTGTACAGGTGCTGTTTGCATGTGCTGAAGCCCTCCATGCACATGGGTACAGTAACGAGGCATGCAGGCTGGCTGTGGAGCTGGCTAGAGACCTTTTGGCCAACCCTCCAGATTTGAAAGTGGAGCAGCCACAGACTAAGGTAGACACAGTCCCAGTGCCCATTACCCTGAAACACATTCTCCTATGTTAGATAGCTCATCTCATCCTCTGATACACTGTCTGCCTTCCAATCTCATCAATCATCATCCTAAAATTACTGTCATTGCCTGTTTGTTGGATTTAGGGAAAGAAGAGCAAGGTGTCAACCACCCGCCAGACACAGGTAGCCACTAAGACACTGTCAAAAGCTGCCTTCCTCCTGACAGTTCTCAGTGAGCGACTGGAACTCCATAATCTGGCCTTCAACACTGGCATGTTCTCACTGGAACTCCAGAGACCACCAGCATCTACCAAAGCTCTAGAGGTGTTATTCTCTCTCTCTCTCTCTTACTTACTCACAACACACACAAGTTGCTCCCAATGTGTTCATCAAAGTGTGAATATGTGTCAGTGTTGGATGGAAAGCACATTTTCGTTGAACAAAAATTTAAAATTAAAACTTAATGAAAGTGCTCCAGTAGAGTACAACAGTCCTATATGCAGCAGTTCATTTACCTTAGCCTTATTCTTTTATCTTGCACTTAACCTACAAAACATCTTAAAAGTTGAATGAATTGGCAGGTTGTATAATTTGGTTTACAAGTGTTCAATGCAAAATATTGCAGTTTTCCCAAATTTGGGTTTGTTTGTTTTTTTTACATCAGGATGCAATAATACTCATAGTCATAATAAAATGATATCTGGTTGATAACTGCCAGAGATTGTAACATATAGGGTAATATATGGTCTGACAGACCTGCTCTGTCTGGCCACCTTGTTCGTGGAGTTGAATCAGTCTGTTAGAGAGGGTGCTCCTCTGGCAGCAGAGGGTAGTCAGGATTATAGGTGACAAATGACAGTGTTCAGTGACATCCTTTCTACCACAGCTTCAAACGTGCAGTCTGCAGCTACTTGACATTGCCAACCTTCTTGACATTATTCAGTCAGTTGGTGTCACCAGCTCCAGTGCCACGCCTCCAGCAGACCACAGCAAAATGTACTGCGCTCGCCACAACTTCGAAAATATTATTTTATTTGTCAATAATTATAATATAAGACATTGTACTGTTAATGTGATTTTAGTCATATACAGTATGCTTAACTGAGGGTAAAGAGAGAGAAATCATGGTTATGTAAAGTACTGAATCAAAGTGCCCAAAAGTTGATTGTGTTCATCTGGACGTAGCTTTTCAGTGGGAGAAACGTTTCGTCACTCATCCAAGTGACTTCTTCAGTCTCAGCTGACTGCAGGTTTCCAGCCTTATAAACAGCACATTTGCATAATAATTGAAACTAGCACCACTAGAATTCCCATCTCGCCCCTGTGGGCGGTTTATCCTTCAAGCTCGGGTCCTCTACCAGAGGCCTGGGAGCTTGAGGATCCTGCGCAGTATCTTAGCTGTTCCCAGGACTGCGCTCTTCTTGACAGAGATCTCCGATGTTGTTCCCGGGATCTGCTGGAGCCACTCGCCTAGCTTGGGAGTCACCGCACCGAGTACTCCAATTACCACGGGGACCACCGTTACCTTCACCCTCCACATCCTCTCGAGCTCTTCTCTGAGCCCTTGGTATTTCTCCAGCTTCTCGTGTTCCTTCTTCCTGATATTGCTGTCATTCGGGACCACTACATCGATCACTACGGCCGTCTTCTTCTGTTTGTCTACCACCACTATGTCCGGTTGGTTAGCCACCACCATTTTGTCCGTCTGTATCTGGAAGTCCCACAGGATCTTAGCTCGGTCATTCTCCACCACCCTTGGGGGCATCTCCCATTTTGACCTCGGGACTTCCAGGTTATACTCGGCACAGATGTTCCTGTACACTATGCTACACCACTTGGTTATGGCGTTCCATGTATGCCCTGCCTGCTAGCATCTTTCACCCTGCTGTTATGTGCTTGATTGTGTCAGGGGCATCTTTACACAGCCTGCACCTGGGGTCTTGCCTGGTGTGATAGACCCCAGCCTCTATGGATCTTGTGCTCAGAGCTTGTTTTGGGGAAAAATTCTCATCAACATTAGGACCAAATTAACTTACAAAGTTTAGCTTTTAAAACAAAAGGGATATATATTTATGTAAATGTATCATATGCATATTGTATGTGTCTGGACTAATCAGGTGAAGCTGGCCTACCAGGAGTCAGAGGTGGTTGCTCTGTTGAAGAAGATCCCTCTGGGTCTGATAGAGATGTCCGCCATCAGAGAGCGAGCAGAGCAGCTCCGGGATGGAAACTTTTGTGATTACAGACCTGTGCTACCTCTCATGTTGGCCAGCTTCATCTTCGATGTACTGTGTACCCCAGGTATGCACCGGTAATCTTTATTTTAATGGTGGTTTTCATGTGTTTCACTTGAAATAGTCAAAGCAATTCTAGTTTTCTTGTCATATGTGTTTAGGATGTAAACACAACCATGCCATTGTCTCATGGCTGCTTGCCCAAAGAAGATCAGATATTTTCTTAAAAGTCTCAATCAAATCCTTATACTAAGGTTTTAGTTTTATTATATGTATTCAGCTTTTTTTGCTTTTATTTGACAGTTGCGATGGACACAGAAATGATGGGAAATTGTTAATCGCTTAAACAGGATTTTTAACTTGATTCAAATACAATAAAATAAAAATAAATAATACAAGACTAAAGAATTCTAAGTATTCTGTTAAATTGCCTTTAACTATGTAATATGAAAGTGAATATCTCTTGGCCACCAGCTTTATTTGTAGTGTACTGAACGTTGAAGCTTTGTGTTGAATGAATGAAGAAGCTCATATTGTCTTTTTTGGAACAGACTGAGGAATTTTAAGGGAGATTGACTGAATTTATGTCCCTTTCACTTTTCTCCATACTGTTTTGTGCAGTTGTGTCTCCAACGGGTTCCCGTCCACCAAGCCGCAACCGCAACAATGAGATGCCTGGAGATGAGGAGCTGGGTTTTGAGGCTGCTGTTGCTGCACTTGGTAAATTTATTCACCAATTGATTGGTTTCGTTCCTCTCAGTGTTTATCAGTATCTTCTTCTCCATCCTCACTACTTGTTTTCCTGCTCACTGTTTCTCACAAATGTTCAATTGTAACCTTTGTTTTGTGTCCACCCTCTGTGACTGCAGGTATGAAAACCACAGTCAGCGAGGCAGAGCATCCTCTGCTATGTGAAGGAACTAGACGAGTGAAGGGTGACCTGGCCCTGGCTCTCATGATCACCTATAAGGACGACCAGAGCAAGCTCAAGAAGGTAACAGCTACATTATAGTATTTCAGAACATGTACAGAAGATGTCCCGTCCAACCGCATATCAATTCTACACCTGTTACAGTCACAGAATTTGACTGTAACAGGCCAGTTTATTCATTTAATACGTTTTTTTTAAAACAAAGAAAGAAAATAGTGCAAAGTAATTCATTGACCAGTAACTGGATGTAACTGGAAAAAACTATACTAATTAAAAGGTGAGTGGTTCGATCCCCAGCTCCTTCTGTCTGAACGTCCAAGTTTCCTTAGGCAAAATACTAATTGCTCAAATTGTGTAAAAAAGTGAGTGAGTGCTTTTAAGCACGTAATACAGGCCTTTCACACAGGAGCTGCTCTCTGAAACACATTCATGTCTATTTCTTGCACAGTGAAGGAAAGCTTCACTTTGCTTGTCTGAGTCCGGTAAACACTGGCACAGGTTAACATGCATCTGGTTGGTTAACATCTGTCCTCTCTGTCCAAAATGTGAACATTGGCATCCTCGAAAGAGTGACCTTTATCCTTAAGATGCAGATGGACTGCTGAGTCTTGTCCTGTGGAGGTGGCTCTTCTGTGTTGTGCCATGCGCTTGTGAAGTGGCTGTTTGCTCTCTCCGATGTAGAGGTCTGGGCATTCCTCGCTGCACTGTACAGCATACACCACATTCTTAACAATGTGGTGTATGCTGTACAGTGCAGAGAGGACAGACGGTTTGAAAGAGGAGTGAAAGAAGCATCTATGTCCACTGTGAGCGACCATCTTTGAACAGAGGCGGGGGTTTACGACACCAACTCTCTGCCATCTTTAAAGAAGTCCAGACGCTTTTCTTTGCAAGCTCCTTTGACCCATGGAGGAGAGCTATAGATGGTCAGACAGTTGTGTTCTTACATTGAGTCTGACGTTTGATTACTTTGCTAACAAGTTTAACAGGATATTTCCATTCTCAGGTGTCTGATACCCTTCGACACTCATCAAAAGAATTTTCATCTCTTCTTTCTTTCTCTGATAATGATATTAGGCAATTAATTAGTACAAAGAATGTTAGATGTACATCTTTTTTGGGTACAATAACATTGGCTCAGGAGCTAGACCAGGTCACTGATCTAAATGGTGGTGGTTCAATCCCTGGCTCCCCTTAGTCTGCATGCCAAATATCCGGAGCAAGATATTAACCCCAAGTTGCTAATGGTAGTACTTAAATGGCAGACAGTGCTTGTGTGAATGGGTGAATCTGGCATGTTGTATAGAGCGCTTGTAGTACTCCAGAAAAGTAGAAAAGTGCTAAATAAGAATCAGTCCAGGCCATTACAAGGTTCTACTTGTATAAGGTAGGTAAGGATTTTCCTTGGAGTAAATTGTGACTATCACCAGATAATGTTCACACAACTAGATAGAAGTATGTAAAGATGTGCTTTAACCAAGCACATTGATTGAACGCACCCATCTAAGATTTTTCTGATTTCCACACTTTGGTATTTCATGTTGCTCATGTGGATTTCTGTTGTAGGGTGTATGCAAAGTGTAAGTGTTTTCTTACTCTCTGTATCAATGTGTTCTCTCTTTCCTGTCCACCCTCCATGCTCAGATATTGGATAAGCTATTGGACAGAGAGAGTCAGACCCACAAGCCCCAAACTCTAAGCTCCTTCTACTCAAGCAAGCCAGCAGCTGGCAGTCAGCGTAGTCCATCCAAACATACATCCTCCAGCCACAGTGGAGTGGGTGGGGCCACAGGAGTGGTCTCCAAACATGCTACGTCATCTTCCTCAGCATCTACTTTGGTGGCTTCATCCTCAAGCTCTTCCTCTGCTCTGACAATTGGCGGAGAGGGGGTGGCTCCTCAGGCTGATCTGAACCCAGTGCCAAATAACACAGCAGGGGAGAGTGCCGCTGAGACCAGGGAGCATGGTAAGAACCCCATTACCACGTCTCTTGGTTTCCACCTTTGTGTTCTTGTCATTCTCCAGGCACAAACATCCACTTGTTTTAGGTTTTTCCGCATGTTCACTATAACTATATTAAAAAAAAAAGTATAAAAGCTGTAAACAAGTGCTGCATGCATTTCACACACACACACACACACACACACACACACACACACACACACACACAGCCACAGACCAGTACATACTTACTTGTCTGTGTACGGTCAGAACCAGCAAACTCTTTCAGCAGTTAGGTCGCTGGTTGCTAGTCCACCACTGTTCCTTCCTTGGACCACTTCTGATAGGTTCTGACCACTGCAGACCAGGAACACCCCACAAGAGCTGCAGTTTTGGAGATGTTCTAACCCAGTCATCTTAGCATCATAATTTGGTCCTTGGCAAACTTAGAATAGAATGGAATAGAATAGCCCTTTGTCATTGTACATATACAACAAATCTGTGGGTGCTCCACCCGACTACTACCCAAGAAATATGGATAACAAAACAGTAATATAAATAACATAAACCATGGTATACATAACAAAGTCTAAATATGAATAACGGGAACAGAAAGACTGAAATCTAAATAACAAAAGGAATAAAAAGCACACTGTATAATAAAGTGCACACAGTAAAAATGAGGCTGTGTAGTTACAAGGTGGCTTGAGTGTAGTACAAAAGACTTCAGTGGAGTTCAGTAGTGGCATTTGGATGTTGTACACAGTCAGGTTTGAGTTTCCTGAAGGATGAGTGTTACTCAGGACCATGTGTCAGAGTGAATGAGAGTGTGTGGTGGGGAATGGAGATCTGTGGCTGTTTGCTGTCCTAAACTTGCTAAAAACCTTTTTCTGCTTCTACCACATCAAAATGTTCAACTGCTCCCCGGCTGTGTGCGCGTGCATGTGTGTGTAAAGAGATCTCATGATCTGTCCTCGCTTTTTCAGATGGGCCTTCATCTTCAAGTGACCAGCAGAATGACATCGCTTCATTTAAGGAGGCCACAGTGCCCAGTCGGTTGGCACTGGGGGCACGCTGTGGATATAGTCAACGCTGCTGGGGCTCACCTGTACGGCAGAAGAAAAAACACACTGGTACAGTGTTACTAATATTAAGACTGCTATTATTATCTATACTTTTTTACGCCGAATACTGCTTTCATTTGTTCGGAAAAAATGTTGCTTTATGAGATGGGTACTTTTGATTATTGGCCTATTTAATATGTATAAGTGGTACTTTTTTCAGGCCTTAAACCTTACTGAAATACTCCACACTCTTATGTTATTTATATATGTGTGTGTATGTGTATATATATTAGGGGTGCAACGATACACAAAATTCACGGTTCGATACTTTGGTGTCACGGTTCGATATTTTTTCGATATAAAAAAAATGGTCATGCCTTTTTAATTTGTCATTTATTAAAATTATAAATATATATTTTAACTCAAAAGTACAGTTTTTAAATTTAATGTTGCTGAAACAACAAAATAATAAAAAAAAAATAAATCGATGATCGAGAAATCACTCATCTTTGGAAAAGAGAGTTTATTACAGAGAAATGGCTCTTTCCAAAATAAAAGCTATACTATCCGCTTCTTCTGGGCTATATTCTCAGCAGCATACTAAACATATCAGGTCCCCATAAGGAGAATCCTGTGCTAACGGCTGTCTAAATGACTCGGGTAAAGTTTGTAGCATGCGTGCTTGTTGTTTTTGTCTGCTTCCACTTGTCTTTGCACTAGGATGATGTCGGCATAAATGTGCAGTCATATTCGTTGTGTTCCCACTAGTGCTGTCAGCTAGGGCTGGGCCATATTATACCGTTCACGGTAATACCGGTATAATGTTAGGCAACGATAGGAAAATGAAATATCGCGATAGAATATGAGTAAAACGCGCATGCGCAGTGCCTTTGTTTTCATATGCACATGGCCGATTGTTGAGTGAAACAGATGAACCAGAATTGGTTTGTAAAAATGGTGCAACTTCAGTGATGTGGAACTGGTTTGGTGTTTGTCCATCAGATACACGACAAAGCACATTTTTTTGCAGAACATACAAGCGGCCGTCATTATTGTCGTATTTGTCAGACTAAGATGCTCTTAAATCTGGGAGTAATCTGGGTCCTAAACTCCGTATTCTTCAGGTCAAACAACACTGCAGCATCACTGAGAGTTAAAAACTGTCTAAATTCTTTCATCTTTAATAAAACGATCAGCATTGCTGCTTTACCAGGTGTAACTATGAAGTTTAACTTCCAGGCATCCATGAAAACAAAATTTATTACATTTAACGGAGTTAGAAGTTAGCAGGAAGCTAGCGGAAGTTAGCTCGCTAGTTTCGCTAGTTACCTAAGCATGATATTGCATGTTCTGACTGATATTTCTGAAAAAAATCAAACGTACAGCTCTGTTATCACTTCCAACATAAATGAAGACAGGAAACTAAACAGCAGTGACGTTTGTAGGGTTACTGAAGTTGGGCTAGCTGGTATATAATGATGTGCTACGTGATCGCTAGCGACACAGCTATGTTAGCATAACATAAACAGTGAAGCTGGAGGACGAACACTAACGCTTTTCCACTTCTAAAAGTTAACGTGAAGGTTCCTCATGGTTAGAGACAAATGCAATCGCATGGCAGGATGCTGTAAACGGACCAAACTTCAGTCAGGAGAACAACTGAGATAATCCATCCACAATACGAGGTCAGTCATTAATATACTGCAACAACATGGGAATAGAGCAGCTGCCAGAGAATTCAACATTAATGAATCAATGGTACAAAAGTGGAGGAAGCAAGAAGAATAAAATTTGATTCATCTGACTGCTTTGTTTCGCTTAATGTTTCACTGCTACACCTCTTTCCGGGATGCGTACAAAGCCCAATCCGGAGGGCGGTGCACTGTTGGACGGACCAATCGGAGTCTGCGCTGCGGGACTGTTTTGATCACGCGGACTGGGAAATGTTTCACGTGGCTGCTAGGGACATTGATGAATACACAGACTCAGTCTGCGGATTTATCAGGAAATGCGTGGAAGATGTCGTCCCATCCAGAACAGTTAAATCCTTCCCAAATCAAAAACCCTGGATTAACAGAGATGTTCGCGCGGCACTGGCGGCACGGAACACCGCTTTTGCCTCCGCGAACACATCGGACTACAAACACGCACATTACCAACTCCGGAAGACGATCAAAGCAGCCAAACGTGAGTACAGGGACAGGGTGGAGCAACAGTTTGACAACCCTCGGAGTATGTGGCAGGGACTAAACACGATCACAGACTTTAGAGGGAAAACCAGCACACCGCAGACCACGGCCTCTCTGTGTGAGGATCTAAACGTATTCTACGCTAGATTCGACACAGCGAACACCATGAGACCGGACAGTGTGCGCACCGCGGATGACGTCAGTGCGCACACTGTGTCTGAGGAGGATGTGCGGAGGTGCTTCAGGAAGGTGAACGCATGCAAAGCTACTGGTCCGGACGGGATTCCCGGCCGCGTCCTCAAGTCATGCGCGGCTCAGCTGGCTGGAGTGTTCACGCACATCTTCAACCTTTCCCTCTCTCTGTCTGTAGTCCCAGCCTGCTTCAAAATGGCCACCATCGTCCCTGTACCCAAATCCTCCACCATCTCCTCATTGAACGACTGGCGACCTGTAGCCCTGACCCCCATCGTAAGCAAATGCTTCGAGAAGCTGGTCAGGGACTTCATCTGCTCTGCACTACCCGACTCACTGGACCCTCTACAGTTCGCATACCGCCACAACAGGTCCACTGATGATGCCATAGCCCTGACACTACACACTGCCCTGTCACACCTGGAGAAGAGAGACACGTATGTGAGGATGCTGTTTGTAGATTACAGCTCAGCATTCAATACCATCGTTCCCTCGAAGCTGGACAGGAAACTGCAGGATCTAGGACTGAGCAGCTCCCTCTGCAGCTGGATCCTTAGCTTCCTGTCTGACAGACGCCAAGTGGTCAGACTGGGCAGTATCACCTCATCCCCCGTCACACTGAACACTGGTGCTCCACAGGGGTGTGTACTGAGCCCTCTCCTGTACTCACTCTACACCTACGACTGCACAGCCACTAACAACTCCAACATCATTGTGAAGTTTGCGGACGACACTACAGTGGTGGGTCTTATCACCAACGGTGATGAGACGGCTTACAGGGAGGAGGTCAGCGCCCTGACCCACTGGTGTCAAGACAACCATCTCACCCTCAACGTCGCAAAGACAAAGGAGTTGATAGTGGACTTCCGGAGGTGCAGAGAAGTACACACCCCCATCACCATCAACGGCGCTGCTGTGGAGAGAGTGAGCAGCTTCCGGTTCCTTGGCGTACACCTGGCTGAGGATCTTACGTGGTCAGTACACACAAACAAAACAGTGAAGAAGGCGCAGCAGCGCCTCTTCTTTCTCAGGAGACTGAAAAGATTCGGCATGAGCCCCCGCATCCTCAGGACCTTCTATCACTGTGCCATTGAGAGCATCCTCACTGGATGCATCACCACCTGGTATGGCAACAGCACCGCCTACAACTGCAAAGCTCTCCAGCGAGTAGTGCGGTGCTCTGAACGGATAATTGGAGGTGAGCTTCCCTCCCTCCAAGACATCTACAGGAAGCGGTGCCTGAGGAAAGCGGGGAGGATCATCAAGGACTCCAGTCACCCCAGCCATAAACTGTTCAGACTACTTCCATCAGGAAGGAGGTTCTGCAGCATCCGATCCCGTACCAGCAGACTGAGAGACAGCTTTTTCCATCAGGCCATCAGACTGCTGAACACTTCATAGACACCTCAGCTTCACTACTGGAACTTTAACATTATGCACTCCATACTGTACAGTAATGCCACTGTTTTGCACATGTCTCACTCTGTATATTTTATTTTATTTATTTTATATATTTTATTTATTGTTTACTCTATTTAATTTGTAAAATATGTGTACACACACACACACACACACACACACACACACACACACACACGTAGAAAAATATTTAGTATACACATCCAGAAATGCATATACTATTATATATTGTACATATATTTATTAGTTTCAGATGTAGCCATTCTTGTATTTTGCTTGTTTACATTATTGTATTTTGCACAACTCTGTTGCTTGTGAAGCTCGCACACAAGAATTTCACTCACATGTGCTGTACCAATGTACCTGCACATGTGATGTGACAATAAAAGTGATTTGATTTGATTTTGATTTGAATGTGCCTTGTAGTCCTGTGCACCTTATGGTCCGAAAAATACGTACTGCACACTGCAGTTTAATGTTGCAAAGCACCTCTTTTTAACTTCAGTGGATATTATACATGGTTATGCTCAGGAAATGCCTTTTGGTTAAACTTTCAGCAAGGAATTTGCATTTGCACTGTTACATTTTTATAAAGCTTTAATGTACATAAAAACCAGCTTCTTGTTTAAGTGAAAATAAATGGAAGGTTGTCTTTTTGCGCTAGTAATGTTGTGGAGTTGTCTCGCATCAATTATATCGTCAGTTATATCGTTATCGCAAATTTTCAAATATATATCGTGATAAATATTTTTGGCCATATTGCCCTGCTCTACTGTCAGCGTTTAATCTCATTAAAATGACATTAACACCACAACGCGGCAAATCTCCATTAACGAGCTACCGCGGATCGCCCCGTGCGTGGGGCTGGACGGCATCAACACGTTAACAAGCTAACTGCGCTAACGCACTAGTTCCCATCAATTGAGCATTGCGTGGCACATCTGACATACTGTTTTACTTTAGTCCATGGCACGCTTACCATCAGGGTCATGCTTCACATGAAAACCAAGATAGTTCCAAACGCCAGATCTGAATGAGGGTGGGGGAGGTTTGGGTAGCGTTGAGGCAGTTGCCATGTTGCAACGAGCTTAGCTTCTGTCTTGCTAGCTTGCGCTGCGCTCAGTGGATCTGCGCTCGACAGTGCAGCCTAGGCGGAGTAGTCGAGCACAGATCCACTGAGCGCTCAACACAGACAACATCGTCAGAAGAAAAGTTGATAAATAAATTAAAATTTTGTTCGATACATATGCGTACCGAACCGAAAGCACTGTATCGAACGGTTCAATATCGATACGAGTATCGTTGCACCCCTAATATATATGTATATGTATATATGTATATGTATGTATATATTCATATGTGTATACATACACATCAAACAGGACTGGATGTTGATTTTTTTTCGACAGGTATGGCGAGTATTGATAGCAGTGCTCCAGAGACCACCTCAGACAGTTCTCCTACTCTCAGTCGGCGGCCAATGCGGAGCGGCTGGGCAGCAGCGTCTTGGGGGCGGGGTCAGGACAGCGACAGCATCAGTAGTTCATCATCTGATTCTTTAGGCTCCTCCTCCTCCAGTGGCTCTCGCAGAGCAGGAGGTGGGGCCAGAGCCAAGAGCACGGACACAAGCAGGTAAACTTACACATGTTTATATTGGGTGCATACTGAGTATGAGATGTATGCAAAAGATAACTAAAGCTTTGCATTTCTTTAGTTGAATCTCTGAAAAGCACCAATAAAATGATTCCCAACAAGCTATCAGGCAAAAACTCTGCATGTGTAGTCATGCTGGGCAGTGGGGGTGTTTTGTTTTGTTTTTGTTTTGTTTTGTTTTTTTGTTTCTTTGTTTGTTTATGTTTTTTTAATTGAGGAAAGTTGGTGCACAAAAGAAGATGTGGGAGGCCTAAAAAATATCTACAGAAGGATAATCCATAAGAAATAAGAAAAAGAGAGGTCCAGAAAGGACCTGACACAAGACCCGAGGGATGCATTTAGCCCTCCAGTTGGTCTATGTACTGTTCACTGAAACCTCATTAGAACTGGTCTTAGTGAGTTATGGTGGCTGTCAAGAAACCCAAATTTGACATTTTTGGATCAAATTATTATTAAATTCAATCCAGTTTTATTTATATAGTGCCAAATCACAGCAAAAGTTGACTCAAGGCACTTTATATTCTAAGGTAGACAGATAATACAGAGAAATGGATGTTCAGCTGCCTGCCAGTTAGAAATAAGGGGAGGAAGACTGGACAACATGTGGAGGAGAGTCAGAGATTAATAATAACTAATGATTAAACACAAGAAATGCCCAGTGCATCATGGGAAGCCCCCAGCAGCCTAGGCCTATTGCAGCATAACTAAAGGACTAAGGCTCACCTGATCCAGCCCTAACTATATGCTTTAGCAAAAAGGAAAGTTTTAAGTCTAATCTGAAAAGTAAACGCTCTTTTGAGGGTATGCGATAGTATGAGGTCTTTAAGATAATATTGGTCTCATATTATTCAAGACCTTGTATACGAGGAGAAGCATTTTAAATTTGATTCTGGATTGAATAGGGAGCCAATGAAGCCATAATTATGCTCTCTGTTTCTAATTCCTGTCAGTACTCTCACTACAGAATTTTGGATCAACTGTAAACTTTTCAGGGAGGGATAAACTAGTTCTTGAGTGTTATTGCGCAAATGCAAAACAGCAGTCTTACATATTTGTTTAATGTACACATTGATGGACCTAACGGGATCAAAAAACTCATACTGCCCGATAGATTTAATACTATTTAATACTACTACAAAATAAAATTAAAGAAGTAAAGAGCTTTGGTTACATAGTGGAAATCCACAGTTTGTGTATCTATTTTAATTAATATTAATTAATTTTTCATAAATTCTTTGTTTAGGTACAAAGGACGACGTCCTGAGTGTCATGCCCCCCATGTCCCCAATCAGCCCTCAGAAGCAGCAGCTCACTTTTACTTTGAACTGGCTAAGACTGTGCTGATCAAAGCTGGAGGAAACTCCTCCACCTCCATTTTCACTCAGCCCTCAGCCAGTGGGGGGCACCAAGGTCCACATAGAAACCTGCACCTATGTGCCTTTGAGATTGGCCTGTATGCTCTTGGCCTCCACAATTTCGTTTCACCTAACTGGTTGTCCAGGACCTATTCCTCCCACGTGTCCTGGATCACGGGTGAGCAGAAGTGTGGCTGAAGGAAAAAGATAATGGCCCACGTTTAATGGCCCACGTTAGTCACTTACTTTTCCTCCTGTGTCCTTTTTTTGTTTTCAGGCCAAGCCATGGAAATCGGCAGTGCTGCCCTCAACATTTTGGTGGAATGTTGGGATGGTCACCTGACCCCTCCAGAGGTGGCATCCCTTGCGGACCGAGCATCGCGAGCAAGGGACCCCAACATGGTTCGGGCAGCAGCAGAGCTGGCCTTGAGCTGCTTGCCTCATGCTCATGCCCTCAATCCTAATGAAATCCAAAGAGCTTTGGTGCAGTGTAAAGAGCAGGTACTATGGGAGGGGGTTTGCACAGTAACTTTCCACTAAAGGTTTAAGGCATGTCTAGTAAACAGACTGGCAAGATTATAAGTTAGACTCAGTGTTGGGTAAGTTACTTTAAAATAGTAACTTAGTTACATTACTAGTTACTTCTCTCAAAAGTAACTCAGTTACTTCAAGTTACTCGTTACTTTCAAAGTAACTAGTTACTAGGGAAAGTAACTTTGGTTTTACTCAGAATTCTCTTGTTAATGTGTTTCTTCCATAACTTTGCCAGTCTTCTAGCTTGCTTACTTGCCACAAGTGCACTGTGCTACCTACCAATAGAAAGGAAAAGATAATGTGCATATTTCCACGAGAGAAGTCCCATGCCTGGACCGTCATTGACTGCTGCCATGATTCTAGGCTACGTCACAGCGTCATGTGCGCCTTTTACATCCAACACAAAAACTGCAGTCGTGGTGCTTTTGATTGTACTCAGAACTCGGAAATTCTGCCTTCTGAATAGGAAGATGTAGGTAACACCAGACTGCAGATGAGCTGCTTACAGGGCTGGACTGGGACAGAAAATTGGCCCGGGCATTTTGACTAGAGACCGGCCCACCATTATAGGAAAAATCATAAAGCCTTTGAATGAAAACAAACGCTGTTGTGACAGTGATGTTCACTGTTCTGATGGTATATATGCATCAATCTATCAATCGTTTGTTGTAAGATTCAGATAATTATTTTTTAAAAGTGAGACATTTTAAATGAGAATAAGAAAGAAAAGTATTTCCTTGTGCCCCCCTCTCCCTGTTAATGCCCTACATGCCCCCTGGCAACACTTTGCTAGACCCGCCCCTGCACAGTTACCAGCTGTCAGCTACCTAAAAAAGGACCCTGGTGTTATTTGTCTCTCAGAAACAGTTCATAACTTCCCTTCAACTCATTCATGTCACCTAAAAGGTAAACCTGTTTCTCCATCACCTGTTCAGCTCTGATGGTTCAGTAAGGACATCTCCTGGTTTCATCTTCATGTTTCCCTCTCACCAGATAACCAAACCATATCATGACCAGCAGCTTTACAGCTGTGGCTCCAGCAAACATCAGCTGATACTAGAAATTAATATTAAATAAATTCTAACAACAGCTGATCAAGCTTAAACGTGCTGCTGTTGTTTAGCGCGACATCCGCTGGTTTCCTCTTTCTGGCACAAAGTGAGCGATAAACAAACAAGAGAGAAAAGCCGATCAGCTGATCATTGATCAGTTTTCATGATTGAAGTAGAAACAGGAGAGGGAGGGGGGAGAATGAGAGAAGAAGAGGCAGCTGTGCAGCATAAACACAGAATAACTGCAGCTTTGTGCCTTTTTCATTGCAGCTGAATTACGGGACAAACTGTTCATTTTCACCTCAATAAGAAACGCGTAATATTTTCTCTGAATACCAGACGGGACGGTTGGCAACTCTAATAACTTATGAGCAAAATAAAGTGCAACATCATTAACATCATAGCACCACCCAGCTGTATAGAAACTCCGTCATGCTAGCTAGCACGCAGTACGGAAAAAGTCCGAATAACGAAAATAAACTCCACCTAAACTTGGTTCATATCTGACCCAGAGAGACTGCAGGTCATAACTTCTTACCTGAAGTTCAGTTCACACTTGGACCGGCGGCCGCCTCGGGTCTCTTTTCCTTCTGCGTCCCCTTTCCTTCATCCACCTGCTGGCCTCCACCACTTGCTAATGTTACTGAATCTGTGGAAGCTCCGCGACAGCCACCACACGAAGTAACGAGTAACGACCCTATCTAAATCCCAGTAACGACTAACGCGTTCCTGATTTTGGCATAATAACTAGTTACCGTGCTCGTTACCACAATAATAACGTAGTTACTGTAACGCGTTACTTAATAACGCATTAGTCCCAACACTGGTTAGACTGTTACTAATTCTAACTGTTATAACTTGTTTATTTTATTTAAAAGGGACAGATTATACTGATTAACATGACTAGAGATCCATAACTAGTTTAGACAATTATAGAATTGTTTTTTAACTTTAATTTGATTTTCATTAATTGCATTGCATTAAGTGATTAGAAATTGCAACCATTTCTAGACCGCCATCTTTAGACCATTTAATGGTTTTTCTTTATTTTTTATTATTTTTCACATTTTCTTACATGTAATTCCTCCTTTGACTCCTTAGTCCATTTCTTCGTGGTTTTAATCTCAGACTTAGACGTTCTTTCTGTAAGTAGCTATAAGGTGAAGCAGACAGTGATCAGAGAGTCCATGAGCTGCACAGGGAACAGCACAGAGGGTGGTCTAGTAGTTTAGCATCCCTGGTGGAACACTTAATCTGTTGTCTGCATTTTGGAAGTTCATGGGTGAGGTTTGCACTGTAAAAATCCCTAGAAATAATGCTCAGGCAAGATGTTTTTTCTCTCCTTGTTGGCTATCTGGTCAACAAGCTGATTTTGAGCCTCTGACACACAGGCTTGTGGTGGGATGTAAACACCGACCACAATGAATGAAGAGAATTCCCTCTGTAAATAAAAAGGTTTGTAGTTCATAAAGAAAGACTCCAGGTGAGGGCTACGTCACTTTCCTCAGAGTGTGACTGCACACTAGCCTTTACTGATTTAGAAGCAGATTCCACCACCTCTTGTTTTTCCTGAGAGCTCCACGCTTTAGTCCACTGGGAAAAAACCCCTGAAGTCTGGCATCCGAAGAGCAGAGGCAGAGGAGTTTTTTACAAGTTCACTCATTTTATTTGCCAGTGATCGGATGTTCACCAGGTGTATAGATGGGAGTGAGGCGTGCTGACATAGTTTGATGAGTCATCGTCAATGAAAACCAGGGGAAAAAAAATATAGACATGACTGTCCAATGTTTAAGAGTTCATCTCTGCAAAAGTGACAGGAGGATAGCAGCAAAAACACTGAGTACACTCACAGAAATCAGCAACGCTGATTTTTTTTTTTTCCCTGGGGTGGCTGTAGCTGAGGAGGTGGAGCACATCATTGGCTGATGAAGTTGGTGGTTCCCTCAGTCTGCATTGCCAAATATTGTTGTGCATTGCCAAGTTGCTCTCTGAAGCATCCATCGGAGTATGAATGTGTGTGAATGTTGGTTTGAGAAAACAGTGTAGAAATAAGAAGCATATATCCCTGTACCCTTCAGAATTTATCCTGATCCTTCTATCAGTACTCATATCATCATTAAACACAAGTAAGCCAGTTCAACAGACAGGCATACGTGCCCATGCCATGTCATTCCCTCCACCAGTGAAAGAGTATGTTTTACCCTATGGGGTCATTAACTATTCCTTTCCTTTGCCATACTTCTTGTTTGCGGTCATTTTATCATGGTGGAGTGATGTGGTAGATGCTAAATGGACAGATTCTTATGCAGTACTTTTCTATTCTCTCAGAGCACTCAAAGCACTTTATCAGCAATATGATATGAACTGGATCGTGTCTATTGAACAAAAGGATGTCGTATTGTTTGATAGAAATGAAAGTTATCAAATATCAAAGTGAACAAATGATGTGGCAGGATTGTTTAACACTATGCAATATATTCAGTACTGGAATTTATATTCAATATTAATTGTAGCTAGGCTCAAAATGTTAATGCTAGCTTGTTAGCATTATGATTTCAAAAATCATTGCCTTCTGTTTTTGTTTACATTTTGCAATGTCCCAAATTTGTTTGTAGAGGTGCAATTCAAGTCAGTTTCAATGTTGTTTCCTTAGCAGTCAGTGATAATACATCTTTTTGGATTTATGTTGTGGTTTCTCTAATTATCAAAGTAACTATCAAATATAACCTGAAATTCAACAAAAAATGTTACTTCATGGTTTATGTGTCTTGTGATGTACTGTCAAATCCTGCACATAAAATATCTGGTGTGTGGGAATATCTGAGTTATGAGGAACATTACTGTGAAAGTGGCTTATGGCACACTGCCATAACCTTAAACCAAAGCAGCAATATTACATAGCCCATGTAAATTTAAATTTCATTCATTAAACGTTTTGCTTCCTCATCTCACTTCCTCTCTGTCCTGTTTTCCTCTAGGATAATGTCATGCTGGAGAAGGCCTGCATGGCAGTAGAGGAAGCAGCTAAGGGTGGAGGTGTCTACCCCGAGGTTCTGTTTGAGGTGGCTCACCAGTGGTACTGGTTGTATGAGCAGTCAGTAGGTGGAGGATCAAGCCAACAACGGGAAACATCCGGCCGATGTGGGGCAAACGGCGGTTCGGGCAGGAGGCCCCCAGAGTCTAACTGTGGTGTTCTTGACAGTGGAGTCAACATGGAGTCTCCAGGGGTAGCAACAGTCACAGCTTCCGTCACTGCAGCCGCTGTCGTACCAGTTATCTCTGTAGGGTCCACCATTTACCAATCCCACGCTATGCCTGGCCAGGCTATGGCTCACCCCCACACCCCGGGCCTCCACCCATACACCACTATCCAGGCCCATCTCCCCACCGTCTGCACGCCCCAATTCCTAGGGCACCCTCTGCAGCATGTCCCCCGGCCCACCGTCTTCCCTGTGTCTGGGGCTGCATATCCACAGGTCAGAGCACAAGTACATTTTGGATCATTTTAGATAGTTTTGACTCAACTATGTTTTTCATTGTCTTTAAAGTCTTTTATATTCTTCTCTAAAAATATTTTATTGCAAGTGGTTAAATTCAAAGGGAACACCCCATAAAGTAAGAAAACGCAAAATAATGGCAAGCTGAAAGACATTGCTACACTTGAACTGAAAAACAAAAACCAGGATGAGAACAAATTGACACACTGAAGAAATATAGCAGATAGACAGACATACACATACATACTTTTTTCAGGAGTGTTTCCTGGTACTGTTCCAGAAATATCAAATATGGTTTGTTTTGACCCCTATATTTTTTTTCTCCTCCCCTTTTGTGAGTGTGGACGCTTCATCTCTTTGCTCTTTAATGCTTTGCTTCTTTTATTGATTTTATTGATTTTTATGCTGATTTTTTCCCTTTTTTCCTTATGAGCTTACCTGCGATAGCTTCTGGACACTCATAGATCATTAGGACTAAAGTGTTCTTAACAGAAACAGCAACATTTTTATAGTTACCTTATCCTCAGCGCTCCGTGTGTCTGTGGCCTAGACACAGCTGAAGCCTGATTACAGCGTCTGAGCACCGAGCAGCCTCAATAGCCTGGAAAGGGGCTAACCGCTAGGCTAACTAGCAACAAGATGCCTTCCCTCTCCACAGATGACTACCACAGCCTCCTGCAGAAGATTGCAGTACTGGAGACAAAAATTCATCGCTTAGAAGTAAACGTGGAGGTAAATGGACTGTGTGGAAATGAAACAACCTTGCCTTTGATTCAAAACAATGGCGATGAGCAAGCTAGTACACAGCTAAGGAGCACAGATAACATGACCAAGAAAGTAGACTCTGTGCATTATTATAAATCCTCAAGTGATAATCCCCCCTTGGACTGTCTTGGTGCAAAACCAAGACATAAATCATGTCTCCTGGAATGGGGAGGACGTACCACAGGCAGGGCACAGCGAGCTGAAATCTCTGAAACCGACTGGCTTTCACTTCCTACGAGACAGAGAAGCTCTTCTACCCCTGTATACGGGAGGAAACAGGACTGGACAACCGTGAATAGGAAGAATAACAACAAACCTCCAAAACAACTGAATGTGAAACTGCAGAACAGATTTGCTCCACTATCAAAGGACCCTGGATCTATATCGGACAACCATCCATCTAAAAGCAGCGAAGTAAGGTCTGAAAATCTGTTGAATAGCAAAAGACCACAGGGAAAGCTAAAGGCTAGGCCTGAAACTCTGATTGTGGGTGACTCTGCCACAAAGGATGTGCGGTAAGAACACTAAAGTCCTCTGCTTTCCTAAGGATATGGTCAACAACCTGAAGGAGAGAATTCTTCAAATTGCAGATGAATATCCAACTGTGACAAACATTGTTCTGCATACAGGGTCAAACGATGTGTCCAAACAACAGTCGGAGGTTCTGAAACGGGACTTTATTGGATTATTAAATACTGTAAACTCTCTGAATGCAGCTGTATTCATCAGTGGACCTGTACCGCCGGTCAGAGGAGGAGACGAGAGATTCAGCAGGTTGTTTACACTGAATAAATGGCTTATATCAGCATGTGCTGACCACTCAGTGCATTTTATCGACAACTTTAATATTTTTTGGGAACGCAGGCATCTGTTTAAAGCAAATGGATTTAATTTTAACAAGTCAGGGGTGAAACTGTTCACCTCCAACTTGTTTTATTCCATACGTCATCCATCTGTGCTTGGTGCCAAGGCTGAGATAAACGAGGAGTTATCTCATAAAGAGGAACAAACAGTACTCCAAGAACAGACAAAGCCCAGCAGAAACCTTGAGGAGGAGCTCCATTTGCCCCCACCCGGGAAGAGCCTCAGAAAGGAGAGACATCCATGGCATCTGAGGAAGAGCCTCAGAAAGGAGAGACATCTAAGGCAAGAAGAGGGGTCCCTATTTGCCTCCAACTCTCTCAACAACACCAACGACCAGGACAAGGGACCACGACCTTCCCCAGTCCCCCAAACCCCTGACAGGCCATCACCCTCCTCCCCCTCCCTTTCTCCCTCCTCCCCACACCTGAAATTCACTGAGGAGATGATGGAGCGGGTCAATGCTGGGCTCAGATCTACCCCCGTCCCAATCCCTTTTTGTCCCCCATAAACCCCCCACCAGAGCGGCCAAAGGTTCGCCATCGAGCCCCACCCTCAACAGAGCAATCGAAGTCACATTGCCCAGCCTCGCCCCCCTTAGTTCCTCTTCATGCCCTGTCTCCGCAGTCTGATGTGTGATGTGTGGAGGGTCCGGGCTGTGAGGATTATGGCAGTGGTGACTTTTCCCAGGAGAAGCTGGGACCCTGTTTACTAGAAGGTTTTAAAATTTCTGTACTTTTAGGTGACAGGAGACATGTGGCCTGGTCAAAACACAGAGAGCTGCACTCTAAAAGATCTTTAAACATAGTAAACATACCTTGTGTGCCACAGACTGCTCCCAAACACGAGGGGACAAGTAATACCTCTAAAACACTTAAGTTGGCTTTATTAAACGTTAGATCTTTAGCTGGGAAAACATTTTTAATTAATGATTTAATCACTGAGCACAGCCTTGATTTTATGTTTTTAACTGAAACTTGGTTGGATCAAAGTAACAGTGTAGCTGTTCTCATCGAGACGACCCCTCCTAACTACAGTTTTATCAGTGAGGTCAGGGCGAGCAGGAGAGGAGGAGGGGTTGCTGTCTTATTTAATGAATCATTTCAATGTAAGCAGCTATCTCCTGGAAGTTTTCAGTCTTTTGAATATGTGGCTTTACAGCTGAAGGCCCCATCCAAAGTTGTGTTTCTTAATGTTTACAGGCCTCCCACATACTGCACAGACTTTTTTAATGACCTCAGTGAACTGCTGTCTGTGATCTGTGTTGATTTTGACTGTGTAATTATTGCTGGGGATTTTAACATTCATGTGGACAACCCTCAGGACAAAGGGACTAAAGACCTGAGTAACACTCTGGGCAACTTTGGGCTGACTCAGCATGTAACAGAGGCCACACATAATAGAGGACACACTCTTGACCTACTGATCTCCAAAGGCCTGAGCATTTCAAAGGTTACTGTGTCTGATGTGGGCCTGTCTGATCATTACTGTGTTTTCTTTGAAAGTAAAATCTCAGCCCACACAAATATATCAACAACAGTGATCACAAAACGGTGTATAACTGAACACAGTAGTGCAATTTTTAACCAGGTCTTCCCATTAACACCTCACCTGTCCAGAGGGTCAGTCAATGAGCTCGTCAATAGCTTCAATGCTAACATGTTAAATGTAATGGACACTATTGCTCCCATTAAGGTGAAGGTTATCTCTGGAAGGAAAAAGTCTCCATGGAGAAACTCCACACTGGTGAAAAAAGAAAAAAGAGAGTGTAGGAAAGCTGAGCGCAGATGGAGAAAAACAAATCTCCAGGTTCATTATGACATTTATAAAGAGAAACTTCACAATTATAATTTACAACTGAGGAATGCAAGGAGGTCCTACTTCTCTGACATCATCACTAAAAACAGCCATAATGCTCGGGTCTTATTTTCTACAGTCGACAGGCTAACAAACCCTCCTGTGTCAGTGGCAGCTGAACTTCATTCGACCATGGCCTGCAATGACTTTGCCAAATTCTTCACAGAAAAAATCCAAAAAATTAAACAAGCAATTGGTACATCAACAGCAGATCCAGGATATGTACTGTGTCCACCAAAAAACTGTTTAAACACCATGAAACAGTTTCAACCTATTAACAGCAAAGACCTGGAGGACATCTTAGGTCAGCTGAACTCCTCCTCCTGCTGTTTAGATGTCCTGCCAACAAGTTTTTTCAAAAAGGTCTCAAAGACTTTAGAGTCAACTTTTCTTTATTTCAGGTGTGTTTCCAGAATCACTAAAAACTGCTGTAATCAAACCTATACTGAAAAAGGACAATCTTGACAAGACACAAATGAACAACTACAGGCCGATCTCAAATCTCCCATTTTTAAGTAAGATCATTGAAAAAGCAGTTTCTCAACAGCTCAGTTACTTCTTAAAACAGAATAATTGCTACGATGCCTTCCAGTTAGGTTTTAGACAGAACCACAGCACTGAAACCGCTCTGACCAAAGTGTTTAATGACATATGTCTGAATACAGACAGTGGAAAAATGTCAGTCTTAGTTTTACTGGATCTCAGTGCAGCATTTGATACAGTTGACCACAACATATTACTCAAACGACTGGAGAACTGGACAGGTCTTTCAGGAACTGTACTAAACTGGTTCAAAACATACTTAGAAAACAGGAAATACTTTGTATCAATAGGTAACTTCACATCTGAGCAGACAAGTATCACATGTGGAGTTCCCCAAGGTTCCATCTTGGGACCCCTTCTGTTTAACATCTACATGCTCCCACTGGCACAGATTATAAACAACAACAAAATAAACTATCACAGCTATGCAGATGACACACAAATATATATCACAATGTCACCAGGAGACCGAGGCCCTGTACAGGCTCTTGGTAAATGCATTGAGGAAATCAATGACTGGTTGTGCCACAATTTTCTCCAGCTAAACAAAAACAAAACTGAGGTAATAGTCTTTGGCGCCAAAGAAAAACGATTACAGGTCACCAGAGAACTTCAATCTATACATCTAAAAACCACAAACCAGGCGAGAAAATTGGGTGTAGTGATGGATGCAGACCTAAACTTAGAAAAACACATTAAGACAATAACAAAATCAGCTTACTATCACCTCAAGAATATTTCAAGGATAAAAGATCTGATGTCTCAACAGGACCTGGAAAAACTAGTCCATGCATTCATCTTTAGTAGGCTTGATTACTGTAACAGCATCTTTACAGGTCTACCTAAAAAATCAGTCAGACAACTACAGCTCATTCAGAACTCTGCTGCTCGAGTCCTCACTAAGACCAAAAAAGTGGACCACATCAGTCCAGCTCTGAGGTCTTTACACTGGCTGCCTGTCCGTCAGAGGATAGACTTTAAAGTTCTGATGCTGGTCTATAAAGCTCTGAATGGTTTAGGACCAAAATACATCAATGACCTCCTGACCCAGTATGAACCTTCCAGATCCCTCAGGTCATCTGGATCCGGTCTTTTATCAGTTCCCAGAGTCAGAACCAGACACGGAGAAGCTGCATTCAGCTTCTATGCTCCTTATATCTGGAACAAACTCCCAGAAAGCCTCAGATCAGCTGAAACACTTAGTTTATTTAAATCCAGGTTGAAGACTCACCTGTTCTCAGCTGCATTTGAATAAAGCACCAAATCCACACTTTTAAGCTTAAATTTCAAAACTTACATTTAACTACTGATTTTATCTACTGTTCTGATTTTATCTGTTTTGATTTTATATACTGTTTTGTTTGTTTGTTTGTTTGTTTGTTTGTTAATTAGTTAGTTTATTTGCTTGTTTTAATCAATTTTAAATCATGCTTTTTATTTGTTCTTGTTTCTAATGTCTCTGTAAAGCACTTTGAATCACCTTGTTGTTGAATTGTGCTATACAAATAAACTTGCCTTGCCTTGCATTGCCTATATATTTAATGTAAGGCAAATTAAATTACATGACAATGACAAACAAACGCACGCGCACACACACACACAAAGAAAAAAGAAGCACAACGCGAATGATCTCATAGCCAGTAACTTTTTGGATTACGCGTTGTTAGCTTTTTTCTTTTATTGCTTACTTTGTTAAGTTGTTTGGCTCCTTGGTAAAGAGATGAGGGCTACTTCAATACTTTTGCACATTACTTTACATGCGAGATCTTCAAACTTGCCTAACAGTTTCATAATTATAGATACTGACGGCTTTTATAGCAACTGGAAAAGCTTGTACAGCTCCTCAGGATCCTAATGTCAGACAAAGAGATGGTTCTTATATCCAGTGCTGTTTATGAATAAGTGTGTGTGCGTATCACAAATGTTTTCACAACTATTAGTAGTAGTATTGGTTTTTTTTCATATGTGCATCTCATTAATTCCTAGTTTTTATTGTCTTGTACAGCACAGTGACTACATTTTGTGAAAATTTCTCTATAGACTGTTCATAATAATATGCAAATAAACTTGCATGTTTGCTTAACTGCTTCAGGGAATGCACCCAGCATTCATTGGTGCCCAGTATCCATTCTCAGTGGCCACTGGCCCCCAGCCATCAATGGCAGCCACGGCTGTCGCCTTCCCTGGTGTTCCTGTACCGTCCATGACTCAAATTGCTGTCCACCCCTACCACACTGAGGCTGGTCTGCCACTCAGCACCACTGTAGCAGGTCGGGACTACTTTGTGTTTAAGATCGGCAGTTGCTAATTCTTCTGAATTAAAACTTTTTTTTGCTGGTAATTGTTACATTGTTACATGGACGAGTTTGCATACAGTTGAGGTCAGAAGTTTACATACACTCATCAGAAGCATGAATGTCAAGGTTAATTTGGGACTTTTAATAATTTCTTTGAACCGCTCTTTTTTAGCTTGTCCGTGTGGACAGTTACAAATTCAGTCAGAGGGCCTCTTTCTTGGTTCCCCCTGTCTTGGTCCATGGCAATGTCTTCTTCTAGACCTTGGTGAAGCAACTGAATAACGTGTTTGAACTGATTATCTTAGAATCTGCAGTTGTTTAGAAATAGCTCCAAAGGACTTTCAAAGTTCCTTATTCTCTTTCTTAGTTTAACTGAGTTCTTTGGACTGTTCAGACTGATCCTTTTTATGGTAGAAAGTACCCGTTGTAGTGAACTGCAATCGCAGAACCTTCAGCACCACGTATTAAACAACTTGACTATATGTATGTATTTGAGCATAAATGTATATTTTTGACCATATGTGAATTGGAGAAAACCTAAAATAAACGTAAACCTTTGGGGGTTTTTAAAGCCACTGAAGGTACAGTGGGGCAAAAAAGTATTTAGTCAGCCACCGATTGTGCAAGTTCCCCCACTTAAAATGATGACAGAGGTCAGTAATTTGCACCAGAGGTACACTTCAACTGTGAGAGACAGAATGTGAAAAAAAAATCCATGAATCCACATGGTAGGATTTGTAAAGAATTTATTGGTAAATCAGGGTGGAAAATAAGTATTTGGTCAATAACAAAAATACAACTCAATACTTTGTAACATAACCTTTGTTGGCAATAACAGAGGTCAAACGTTTACTATAGGTCTTTACCAGGTTTGCACACACAGTAGCTGGTATTTTGGCCCATTCCTCCATGCAGATCTTCTCGAGAGCAGTGATGTTTTGGGGCTGTCGCCGAGCAACACGGACTTTCAACTCCCGCCACAGATTTTCTATGGGGTTGAGGTCTGGAGACTGGCTAGGCCACTCCAGGACTTTCAAATGCTTCTTACGGAGCCACTCCTTTGTTGCCCGGGCGGTGTGTTTTGGATCATTGTCATGTTGGAAGACCCAGCCTCGTTTCATCTTCAAAGTTCTCACTGATGGAAGGAGGTTTTGGCTCAAAATCTCACGATACATGGCCCCATTCATTCTGTCCTTAACACGGATCAGTCGTCCTGTCCCCTTGGCAGAAAAACAGCCCCATAGCATGATGTTTCCACCCCCATGCTTCACAGTAGGTATGGTGTTCTTGGGATGCAACTCAGTATTCTTCTTCCTCCAAACACGACGAGTTGAGTTTATACCAAAACGTTCTACTTTGGTTTCATCTGACCACATGACATTCTCCCAATCCTCTGCTGTATCATCCATGTGCTCTCTGGCAAACTTCAGACGGGCCTGGACATGCACTGGCTTCAGCAGCGGAACACGTCTGGCACTGCGGGATTTGATTCCCTGCCGTTGTAGTGTGTTACTGATGGTGACCTTTGTTACTTTGGTCCCAGCTCTCTGCAGGTCATTCACCAGGTCCCCCCGTGTGGTTCTGGGATCTTTACTCACCGTTCTCATGATCATTGTGACCCCACGGGATGAGATCTTGCGTGGAGCCCCAGATCGAGGGAGATTATCAGTGGTCTTGTATGTCTTCCATTTTCTGATGATTGCTCCCACAGTTGATTTTTTTCACACCAAGCTGCTTGCCTATTGTAGATTCACTCTTCGCAGTCTGGTGCAGGTCTACAATACTTTTCCTGGTGTCCTTCCAAAGCTCTTTGGTCTTGGCCATGGCGGAGTTTGGAGTCTGACTGTTTGAGGCTGTGGACAGGTGTCTTTTATACAGATGATGAGTTCAAACAGGTGCCATTCATACAGGTAACGAGTGGGGGACAGAAAAGCTTCTTACAGAAGACGTTACAGGTCTGTGAGAGCCAGAGATTTTCCTTGTTTGAGGTGACCAAATACTTATTTTCCACCCTGATTTACGAATAAATTCTTTACAAATCCTACCATGTGGATTCATGGATTTTTTTTTTTTTCACATTCTGTCTCTCACAGTTGAAGTGTACCTCTGGTGCAAATTACTGACCTCTGTCATCATTTTAGGTGGGGGAACTTGCACAATCGGTGGCTGACTAAATACTTTTTTGCCCCACTGTACATTCATGCCCTTGATTAGTGAATGTAAACTTGTCATTGCTAACCAATGTACTGTGTCTGTTGTAATGTTGTAGTTGGTGGTGTTCACCCTGGCCCCACCATCCAGGCCATCCAGGGAGCATCTCTGCCCTCTCTATCCTCTCAGCCTGCCTCCTTGGTCAGCAGTCCTTTCCCAGCAGAAGATGAGCAGCACAGCCAGCCCATTAGCCAACAAGGCCTGCACTACTTGCATTCTGCTTATAGAGTTGGTGAGTAGTTTATGTTCTCTGATTATATGTTAGTCTAAGTAGTCTGCATTATTAACCAATATGTATTCCTTGTCTTCTGTAAAGGCATGTTGGCATTAGAGATGTTGGGCAGAAGGGCTCACAATGACCATCCCAACAACTTCTCCAGGAGCCCTCCTTATACTGAGGACGTCAAATGGTTGCTGGGACTTGCTGCCAGGCTAGGTGAGACTTTACCAAATAAAGGGACATCTCTGGCTGCACTGACCTGGACACATATTTGCATTCTGTTTGAAATCGGGGAAGTAAGATAATAAAAGAAATACTTGCTACAGAAGCCAATTTTGAAAAAAAAAAATACAAAAAAGGAAAGCCTTCAATTATATAGTAATGTTCTAGGTCTTAAGCCATCCATTATTTCTTTGCATTTTGCTGGGAAATGGCAAATAGATGCAACAATGTATTGAAACATTTGGAAAAATAAATGGAAATGAAGTATATGAGAACAGAGATTGTAAAATTATGACCATCTTTATTTTTCAACATAGCCTGAACTCTCTGTGGCGGATGGATGGGAATGATGATCCCATAAGGGATAAGGAAATAAAGAATAGAAAGAGTACAGTTTACATTTAATAAGCAACCAACTTGAATAAAAGTTCCACAGGTGCATAATGGGGGCCTTATACTGTAAGAGAGTGCAAAAATGTTACATATGCAATAATGGGGGGAAAAGACAAAAGTAAAAATGAAGTAAGACTGACACTGTGCAAGAGAGTAGTGCAAACTGTATTACTAAACTATATGAAAAAGAAGAAAGGGTAAAACCGATAACTATGTGTGGACTCTTCTGCCACAGAAAAACAGTTAGTGTACAGTTTTATAGAGAGTGGCAGGAATTTCCTGAAGCGTTCTTTATGGCAGGAAGTGTGAATCGGACTGAGGGAGAAGGAGCTCTGCTGCCTCGACATGTGGAGTGGATTTTGGTGTGATGGGTTCTCCATGATGGAGAGCAGTAAGCTCAGTGACCTCCTGTCCCTCACTGACCAATGATGCTTTCAGCTCTGCGGATTAGTTTGTTCATCCTGCCGGTATCTCTGGCACTGATGCTGTAACCATCCATCCATTCACTCCCGCTTATCCTTTTCAGGGTCGCGGGGGGCGCTGGAGCCTATCCCAGCTGTCATAGGGCGAGAGGCGGGGTACACCCTGGACAGGTCGCCAGTCTGTCGCAGGGCTAACACATAGGGACAGACAACCATTCACACTCACATTCACTCGCACTTTCACACCTAGAGGCAATTTGGATTATCCAATTAACCTATCCCCACAAGCTGCATGTCTTTGGACGGTGGGAGGAAGCCGGAGTACCCGGAGGGAACCCACGCAAACACGGGGAGAACATGCAAACTCCACACAGAAAGAACCCGGCCTGATGGTGGAATTGAACTCAGGACCTTCTTGCTGTGCGGCAACAGTGCTAACCACCGTGCCACCGTGCTGCCCTGCCCTGCTGTAACCATGAAGACAAATAAACAGGCTTCACTCCAATCCACAGCTTCCTCTTCCTGACGTAGCAAAAGGATCAAATTAAATAATGAAGGGTCCTTTTAAAAAGGAAATAATGAAGCGTCACATGTCATTCAGTTTCAGACAGTTAGTCCTCTTCTTTTGTGTATGTTTCCTTTTTAGCTATTTTAATTGATGCTGGCTTAGCTATAAGCTTTCCTCTTTAGACTGCTTCAAGAGCATTTCAAGAGATAACGGGATTAACCGCTCCATGGTCATTTTCAGTTAAATTGTAATCTGTCTCGTTTTTTTTAATCTCTTCGACAGTTGATTTATTATTTGAAATTTTATAGATGATCTGTGTGTTGGCTGAAGTTTAATGCAAATCTGATTGAGACAGCGGTAGGAGTCAACTCAGGCAGCAATCCCTGGATCAGTTGACTCCTACCTCCATCTTAATCACTGTTACTCCTACCTGTCTAGATGGCTCAAGGCAGATTTTCTCTCACTCTTTCCATCCTGCCAGGAGTCAACTATGTGTACCAGTTCTGTGTTGGAGCAGCAAAAGGCGTCCTCAGTCCATTTGTCCTGCAGGAGTTAATCATGGAGGCCTTGCAAAGGCTGAACCCTGCCCACATCCATGCCCATCTTCGAACACCTGCTTTCCAACAACTTGTCCAGCGCTGCCAGCAAGCCTATCTGCAGGTACATCATATTCACCATAATACAGCGGTCCCTCGTTTATCGCGGGTGTTACATTCTAAAAATAACCCACGATAAGTGAAATCCGCGAAGTAGCCAACTTTATTTTTTACAATTTACAACAGATGTTTTAAGGCTGTAAAACCCGTCACTACACACTTTATACACTTTTCTCAGACAGGCATGAACATTTTCACACTTTTCTCTCTTGTTTAAACTCTAAAAGTTCAAACCTTCGTAGAAAAATAAGTCCAGTATTATAGGATGAAACCAGACACCCCCAGCTGCCGCTGACGGTGCCATATGTTTCATCGACATTGTTGCGTTTGTTGGGGAGAAAACTTACAAACATACAGTACAGCACTTCAGACTCACACTGCTAGCGAAGATTTGTGTAAATTTGACAATCTCGCGATATAGCGAGGGACCACTGTATTCATAATGGGGTTGATGACAAAGAGTAATGCAGGTTGGGCTGCAGGACTGATTCCCACAAGTATCTCATATTTATAGGTAATTAAAATCTTTTACAGCCAAAAATGTAATTCAGTCAAATAAAGTAAAACAAAGTTTTTCAGTAAGGAGAGTAAAAAGTATCAGACAAGGGAAAGCACGATAGAGCTGTTGCAAAAAGCCAGGTTCGGCCAATATTTGTCTACATGTGTTCGCAGACCCAAGTGACTGTCGTGGAAATTTTAACGAACAAGTCTGCAGACACGGTTACTATAATCAACACTGTTTATTATCACGCACACAAGAGAGAGTACATCCAGCAAGATGCTGTCATGCAGTCTCTGAGACGGAAGTGGAGCTCCCACTCCTTTATGCGTTCACAAAAAGGGAGGAAGTAACAAACTGATCATACCACCTCACGCGGCTCGCTATGAAACCTAACAAACACTCCACTACAACGAGTACGCTGTTTCATGCCCTTGGTATTATCAGCGCCCGCAAAAGAGAGTTGTTTTCTTCAGCTGTTGAGGTTGACATGAGTTGAGCTAGTTCTAGATTGTTGAGTGGAAGTTTCCATTACGCTGCCACAACTGAGCATAAGCACTGCAGCACTTTAAATGAGAAAAAAATTAATTTTCTATTACATGACCGATTGGGAATCTGTTGTGATAACCTGAATCTGATAATACCCTGACTCGATTGCCGATTTTGATTTTCTTTTTACATATTTTCTGTATTTTTTTTCCGGCCACTTCATAGTGACTGACATATCCTCCCAGCAGCTAATTGTCAGATGTTGTGGAGGCTGCACCGAGCAATTATGTAGATTTACAGCTCCAGTTCCAAAAGTTTGTGATGCTGTGTGAAATACCAGTTCAAACAAAACGCAATGACTTGTTAATCTCATAAAGCCATAATTTATTAACAGTAGAGCATCAAAAACATATCAAATGTTTAAACTGAGAAAATCTTCATGTCATCAAATTTAAAATGAACTGGGCAACTAGCTGAAAAGAAAGCTGAAAAGAAACCGCTATATGAACATTTTGAAACTAATTGAGGTTGAATGGCAACAGGTCAGTAACATGTCTCATCTTAAACATTTGAGATGTTCTTTTTGTTCGATTCTGAATAATATATGGGTTTATAAGATTAGAAAATCATTCTTTTTTAAATTTACATTTTTGTTTTTTTGGACTTAGGTTGTAAATCATTTAAGCACATCTGTAAGTTGGTTGAATTTTACAGTGGCCTAGCTTTGTAGAAACACTGTTGTAAACTAGAAAAATTTGCATTTCCTGCGAAAATGCTGTGTGGATGCCTTAACGCTGAAGATGTCTGCTGAAAAAAGCTGAAAAAGTTGAAAAGTTGCAAAAAGTTGTATGGCGGTGAAGAAACTGAAAATTCTGCTGAAAACAGGTGAAGAAGCAGAAATTTTTGATGAAAACAGGTGAAAAGCCAAAAATTCTATTGAAAGGGGTAAAGACGGAGAAATTTTTGCTGAAAAGTGGTAAAAAAAAAACGCTGCCCTGAGCAGGATTCGAACCTGGCCCACCTGGGCCCTATTTCAGGAAGCCGGTTTAGAAAACTCAGAGTGAAAAACGATACTCAGGGTTGAGTAACCCCGAACTGTCCAACTCGGAATATTCGGTTTCAGAAAGGCTGATAACAATTAGTTCAGTCAACGCGGAGTTGCTTTAACCCCAAGTTAAGCGCGCGCACGAGGATACATAAAGCCCTGATTAGTGGAGCACAGATTAAGCGAGTCACCATGGAGACGGAGGGAAAGAAGGTGCGGTCAATGTATTTTACAGCGCTTGAGGCCGAAATTCTGATGGCAGCATATGCCGATAACATGCAAATTCCGCGGAAAAAAGGTAACACAGCCTCAGCTGCAAAAGAAAGGGAGCATGCATGGCAAAACATAGCCGACAGAGTCAATGCGTGAGTGTTAATTTAAACATTGATCTAGGGATTTCCACCCATTTAACACGTTATTTTATTATATTTTATTTTATTTTTTATTTCATACATTTTATTTTGTGATGTGATGTGAGCGCAGGTGCAACCCAACAGGCCCCAAACGTTCCTGGCAGCAAGTAAAAATGAAATATAAAAATATAGTCCAAACAGGTAAGGTGTAATTGTATTATGAGCCATAGTGCTTGGTCTGTTTGTCCCATGTAAATCAATTGCAGTTAGAGGCTACATTAATTTCCCCTCTGTAAGCACTTATTGAAATTAGAAATGCTACAGGGAACTATGTACCTGTACATTAATGCTGTGGAAAGACTTCCTGTTCACATAGTCTCCTTCATTTACTGAAGGAGCAATGATTGGAATGTGAGTGCCATCTATACAGCCAATCACGCCTGGGAACCGTGAGAATAAATGTAAAATTTAAGTAGTAGTTCAAATATCACCACATCATGAATTAAGTTTCGTTCATCCTGATACCTGCAATTTTGTGGCATCCCTCTTTGATAAATCTTGTGGGTCTATGACCGGGGAACACCACAGACGAGTACAGGAGACGTTTCAGTGCAACTGTAACATTCCTGACTGCCCGACAGACGGTAGCCTTGGAAACGTGCTCAGCGTCACCAATATTATACAGAAAGCTCCCGTTTGCAAAAAACCGAAGTGCAATACAAATAATATGTACAGAACTGAGAGAATGTCCGCGATGTGTCACATGAGCAATATTAGGCCTGAGGATGTTATTCAAATAAATTATAGATTGTGCTGAAAAACGGTAACGTTCACACAGGAGATCATCAGGAAATGATAAAATGTCCGAACGCGCTCTAATCACTCTCCCGGCGGAGAGCTCTGCGGAGAATTTGGGCTTCAACATCTACTGGCTCTTCAAGGGAGGGGCACGCCATGTCTGACACTTCCTACAGTCAGGTTTCTGACAAAGAGGCGGAGAATGTCAGGGTTAGTTGAAGTAAACCTGCTAGGGGGCAGGTTAGCTTCACGGAGTGTGTCGTCATAGTAACTCACTCAGAATTAATCTAAACTCGCTTTGTGAAACCGAAAACCCAGAGTTTTCGTTAACTCAGGGTATACTTACTCAGAGTTTGCACTAAACCGGCTTCCTGAAATAGGGCCCTGGTCTCAAGGCAGCCACTCATCTCACTGCGCCAAACTCATTCTCACACAGAATAGGTGGAGAGACTGACAATTTTGCTGAAATGAGCAGAAGCTGCTGAGAATTGTGCTGATAAGAGGTGAAAAGGCTGAAAATTTTGCAGAAAAGAGGTGAATCAGCAGAATTTCTGCTGAAAAGAGTTTTTTTTCTGAAAAAAGCTGAGATTTGTGCTGAAAAGAAGTGAAAATTCTGAAAATTTTCAGTTTTTCTGAAAACAGCAGAAAAAACTGAAAAAACTGAAACTTTTGCTGAAAAGGGGTGAAAAAGCTGAAATTTGTGTTGAAAAGAGTTAAATAAGTTGAATTGGTAACTGAAAGAAATGTTGCCATAAGCGGGATTTGACTCCCAGACTCCCAGTCTGAGAACGGCTGCTCATCTCACTGAGCTAAAACACAGCTCAGCCCAGCAAGGAAAATCAGTGACGCCATTGATAATATGGCAGAAATGGGCAAAAAAGATTGTATAAAAAATTCAATATCTCAAAAAGTATAGAAGTTATGAGCACCAAAAGTCATAGTAATAATTAGCAGAAAGAGCAGAATTTTTCGAAGTTTGAACGGTGCAAATAGCATGAACACTGAGAGAGTAGTTAAGCAGCAAAAAACGTACGGAAGCAACCAGAATAATAAAGAATAAAGAGAAACAGGAACTCATAAGGGCATCCACACAATTATAGTCCAGCATGTGTTATGTGTGAGTAGCTCCACTTAAATAGGAAGGTTCAGGCTACATTGTCCAGTGTCACCTCCTTTTCTCTCTGCAGCATATTCACCACCGGCTCATCCACCTGACACCTGCTGACTACGATGACTTTGTCAACATGATCCGCAGCGCAAGAGGTGCTTTCTGTCTGACTCCTGTGGGTATGATGCAGTTTAATGATGTGCTGCAGAACCTGAAAAGGGGCAAACAGACCAAGGAACTATGGCAGCGTATATCCCTGGAGATGGCAACCTTCTCTCCGTGAGCAGCACACTCGGGGAGACAAAATCTGCTCAGCGTCAGCCTGGGCCAAGAAGTCCCATCCAGCCTCCAGCATAGCTACTGCCACTGCACTGAGCTGACCACACTTACGTGTGATTTTGTTAGGGCCATTGCTTCCTGCTCCGAGGACTCAGTGAAGCGCACATAGGCAGTGCAATCGACTCCCATTCCCCAATTCACAGACTTACTTTCGTTTTTTGTGTTTGTCCACCAGAGCGTTGTGAAGTAGCCTGGTCACTTACCTGCTCTTCCTGGCTGATCTTTTATCATTGTTTATCGTTATGTAAATGTGGAATTCCGGTGTACTCCTTCCTTTCTTCATTTCTCCTCAACTTAAGACTGACAGGGATCTCTCCTCCTCATCCTCACTTCATTTTCACTGTTTTGTATTCTGTTTTTAGTTTTGTTTTAAAGGAAACCACTGCGTGAGTTATTTTTTATGCTGCAACATTCCTGTGTAGTGTTAGATGCTTCACTCACCAGAGTCTTGTCACCATGGATATGAATCATTACAGTGTGGGACAAAACAATGATTTGTGAGAAGAAGAAAAAAAGTTTAATATGAAGCATTTTATTGTCCCTATTGGTGAGGATTTTTCAGTATTTTGTTTAATCTTTTTTTGATACTTTGTAATAGGCTATGACACGTAAGCAAATAGGAATGGGACGAGAGTGAGGGAATGCTGAAGGTGCTTTTTCTGTTGTGTGGGATACATTTGTACATTTTAGCCTGCCTGAGAAGTGACATGAACAGCTCCAGACCAAAACCAGAGGCCACCTCACCACTGCTTAGGCAAACAATGTCTGCAAGGCCTTCTCGAGCTACACTGTCCAACAGTCAAAACACCTTATCAGTCCCATTTGGGCTAAGTTGTTTGTTTGTTTTAAAATAATTTTCCAATATAGAATCCCCAGATTTCCAGCAGCTGTCAGAACGTTTAATAGATCTTTTATATAAATATAAAAATGCTTTAAGGCAAACTAGATTTGCTTAATCTAATTTACAATGCTGTCTAAACACAGCTACTAAACAGACTCCTGACTAAAACGCAATAAAAAGAATTTAGAATAGCATGACCATAAATATTAAAATCACGCATCCAGCCCTTCTTCACCACATCTAAAGCACTGACTAGTTTAAATGCACAGAATACAGCAGTGTGGATGGAGATGGCAGACCTATTGGAAGCAGCATTGTCCATTTGACTGATCCACATCCTTTTTCGTCCAAAGTTTTCCATATTGTAAAAGCCAAACATACTGTGTAAACACTCCTTTATAAGCCTTTCGTTTGTCCAGTGATATAGAGTGCATTTGCCTTGTTCTGATGCACCAAACAGAACTAAAACCACTGTTTGGATGATTGAAGTGTAAAAGAAAAACTTTCTGGCCGCACTCAGAAAAACCCAAATAAGCCACACAAAACTGAAATGTCTGCTTTATTATTCATGTGCCTGTTTTTGAAGGCTAGGAATTTGGTTCAGCAAATGTACATTTTTAGTGCAAACCATACACAGTGGACAAGTCCCAGACATTGCCGTCTCACCTTTCAACCACATTTGTTTTCTCTGCAGATTACACTGACATCTATTATAGTGTAATCAGTACCAGTCACCATATCAGCTTAGCGTTTTAGGTTGTCCGAGGTCCTGAATTATATGCTGCTCATGCTTTGTATACACTGTCACACATGTACAGTGTAGCTAATCATCTAAAACCCAAATGTTCTGAGACTATTACTTTGGCACCACGTTCTCTTAATTAGACATGGCTTTGGCTTTGCTCTGGAAAGTGCTATCTTCTTTGTTTTCAGTTTTCTGGTCCACTTAAGCCCCAACACTCTTCAAGACAGTTACCAGACACAAATGACACAGTGTGTTTGAGTGGCCCTCTTCTTCGATGTGGTTAGCTCATAGCCCATGGTGCTGTTACTTCAAGACATGTTGACACAGTCCAGGCAGCTGCTGTGGTTCTGAAACTGGCTCATTGGTTCTGGACCTCACAGGTGAAGGTGACGTAGTAGAAAATGTACTGTGATATTTTTGTATTTCTCAAAAGTGTAGTTCGATTGAAAAGTTGTATATGTGCTGATTGCAAAAGGTTCTAATTGAGAGTGCAAAGACAAAAAATAAAAGCAATAGTAAAAGTGTAGAGTTTACTTTAATAAAGATCATTGAAAACACTAAATTGCTTTGACTGATTTGTGGGTTTGAGTAGGGATTTATTTGTTTTGGCCAAACCAACGTGTTTCTGTGCAATATCTCACCCATGGCCACAAGAGTTAGCAGTTATCAACTGATAAATTAGTAAGACTCAGATTGTTCAATCCTTTTCCTGACAATACCCACTGTCATATATACTATACAGCAGTCCCTCGTTTACGTTACGTTCTAAAAATAACCCGCGATAGGTGAAATCAGCAAAGTAGCCAACTTTATTTATCTAAAATTATTATTATAGATGTTTTAGGGCTGTAAAACCCCTCACTACACACTTGTTACGTGTCTGCAGGCTGCATGTTTTCTTTCCCTCCCCTTTTGTTTGCCATTCCCTTAGGTCGCAGACTGCAGGCTGATGTCAATCTGGGGACGTCCAATTAATTAGAGGAGGGAGGCCCTGATTGGACAAACCAGGAGTGAAGCCCTTGATAAGGAGACTCACCTGTGGTGGGCGCGGCTCTCTTTCCTCCTTGAATTGTTTGACACATGTGTGACGGTTTCCTGCTGTCTTTCTTTTGTTTGATGATTGTGGTGGGAGTAAAGTGGACTAGGTGAGTTTGGGGACCCCATACACTTACTCACGTAGAGTCTTTGTGTTAGAAACACTAGGTAAGTAGGTTGGTGCCACCCATGTAATTTTGAGCTTGTTTTAAGTTGAGGTTTGGGTCTATCTCTCCTGTTTGTTGCTTTTCTAGGATAGTAGCTCAGCTCAGCTAAGTTTTGGTTTTGTCTTTTTGGTGTTTTTTTTTTTTTTTTTGGCACAACCTAACTGTCCCTATTTCCCCCACATTTGTTGTTTGAGTCTGGGTTGTTTATTTTGTGAGAGCGCTGCCATTAAACCTTTTTTCATAACACCTGTACTGAGTTTCCGGAGTTGTTGTGTTATCCCCTCCTGCCCTCGGGGAGACGTAACACACTTTATACACTTTTCTCAGACAGAAATGAACATTTTCACTTTTCTCTCTTGTTGGGGAGAAAACTTACAAACATACAGTACAGCACTTCAGAGTCACACTGCTAGTGAAGATTTGTGTAAATTTGACAAGCTGAACGCATTCTGTACTGTACAGGAGACACAGCACGAGATTGGCTGTAAACCATTGTCAGTAAATCAGGACCCAGAACACAAAGCATTGTTTTAAAAAAAGATTTGCACAAAAAAATTCTGCGAAACGGCGAGGCCACGAAAGCTGAAACGCGATGTAGTGAGGGACCACTGTATTGCCAAAATTCCCACAGAAATCCAAATCATCAAATTCAAGTGTTCCAATTGCTTCCATGACCACAGGTATGTAAAATCAAACACCTAGGTATGCAGACTGCTTTATTTGTGAGAGAATGGCTCACTCTCAGGAGCTCAGTGAATGCCACCTGTGGAATAAGTTCAGTCGTGAAATTTCCGAGAAGCTTCTTTAGTTCATCATTTCTCTTCTCTGATGAGAGGTGAAACATCTTCAAGCAACTTAAAGAAGTCCAGACACTTTTCTTTCCAAGCTCCTTAGACTACGATGACCTGAATGACTGAGAACACAGATATCTTGCTACTAAATATTGCGCAGTCAACTGTTAGTGGTGGTATTATAGCAAAGTGATAACGATTAGGAATAACATCAACCATGCTACAAAGTGGTAGGCTACGTAAAATCACAGAGCGAGTTCAGCAGACTGTGAGGCACACAGTGCACCAAGGTTGCCAACTTTCTGCAGAGTCAGTGGCTAGAAACCTCCAAATTTCATGTGGCCTTCAGTTTAGCCCAATAACAATGCATGGAGAGGTTCACAGAATGGGTTTCCACGACCGAGCAGCTGCATCCAAGTAAAGCTGCCACGGGACTGTAAAGACCTCACAAATGCACTTTGAAAGAATGGTCTAAAATTCCTATAAACACAGTACTAACCCTTGTGGAAACCCTTCCCAGAAGAGTTGAAGCTGTTCCAGCTGGAAAGCTAATGAAGCAATCCATTTTGTCCATTTTGTTTACCAATCAAGATATTAGAAGCAGGGCCTGTAGGGTTTGGAAGTCGGCAGATGGACCCTGCATGGTTTGTTTTTTTTTCTATGAACTATATACAGTATATATACAGTGTATATATAACCGGGTGATGTCCAGTGTAGTTCTTTTCCCATGTCCCAAATAATTAATATCGTTTCAAAGTTACAGTCTTAGAACAGTTATAACTTAATTAGAGCTCCCCTCTGTGAATCGTTACCTTATCGTGGTGAAGGGGTTTGTGTGTCCCAGGGATACCAGGGGCTATGTTGTATGGGGGCTTTTGCCCCCTGGTAGGGTCTCCCATGGCAAATTGGTCCTGGGTGAGGGACCAGACAAAGAGCGATTCAGAAGAACCCTATGAAAAGACCATCCAGGGAACAGATCACCCTGCCCGGGGTAGGGTTACCGGGGGGCCCACCCTGGAGTCATGCCCAGGGAGGGTGCCCGAGCGTGAGCGTCTGGTGGCCGAGCATTAGTCCATGGGGCCCGGCCAGGCACAGCCCGAAAAAGGGACATGCGCCGATCTTGCTGCAGGGTCACGGCTCGCAGGAGGCATGGTAGGGGTCAGGTGCAATGTCGGGCGGCGGCCAGGAGAGGAGGTCCTGGCGGACCGATTCCGGGCTACCAAGACTGGCAATTGGGACGTGGAATATCACTTCTCTGGTGGGGAAGGAGCCTGAGCTAGTGCGTGAGGTTGAGAGGTACCGGCTAAATATAGTCAGGCTCACCTCAATGCATGGCTGGGCTCTAGAACCAGTCTCCTGGAGAAGGGCTGGACTCTGTCTCAGTCTGGAGTTGCCCCTGGTGAGAGGCGTCGGGCTCGGGTGGGTATCTTGGTATCCCCTTGGCTTGCTGCAGGTATGTTGGGGTTTCTCCCAGTGGACGGGAGGGTTTGTTCCCATCTGTGCTTATGCACCAAGTGGCAGTTCAGCTTACCCAGCCTTCTTGGAGTCCCTGCGTGGGGCACTGGAGGGTGCTCCCCCTGGGGACTCTGTTGTCCTACTGGGAGACTTCAATACTCATGTTGGCAACGACAGTGAGACCTGGAAGGGCGTAATTGGGAGGAACGGCCTCCCTAATCTGAACCCGAGCGGTGTTTTGTTATTGGATTTCTGTGCAAATCACAGTTTGGCCATAACGAACACCATGTTTGAACATAAGAGTGTCCATAAGTGCACGTGACACCAGGACACTCTAGGCCACAGGTCGATGATTGATTTTGTAATTGTGTCACCAGACCTGAGGCCATATGTTTTGGACACTCGGGTAAAGAGAGGGGCTGAGCTGTCAACTGATCACCACCTGGTGGTGAGGGAGGATGCTGGGCAGACCTGGCGCACCCAAACGTACAGTGAGGCTGTGCTGAGAACGTCTGGCAGAGGCCCCGGTCCACGAGATCTTCAACTCACACCTCCGGCAGAGCTTCAACAGCATTCCAAGGGAGACTGGGGACATTGAGTCTGAATGGTCCATGTTCAGCACCTCGATTGCCGAAGCCGCTCCACTGAGCTGCGGCCGCAAGATAGTTGGTGCCTGTCGTGTAGCCACGAAGCTGAAGAAGGAGTCCTTCCGGGCTTGGTTAGCCTGTGGGACTCCAGAGGCAGCTGATAGGTACCAACAGGCCAGAGATTCTGGCAAACCATCTGGCGACTCAGGAGGGGAAAGCGGTGTTCTACCTGCACTGTGTGTAGTGAGGGTGGAGTGCTGCTGGCTTCAACTGAGAAAATTGTCAGGTGGTAGCAGGAATACTTCGAGGATCTCCTCAATCCCACTGGCACGTCTTCCGTGGTGGAAGCAGAGTCTGGGGACGAAGGGGATGACCCGCCAATCTCTGAGGGCGAGGTCATTGAGGCAGTTAAACAACTACTTGGTGGTAGAGCCCCTCGGTGGATCCTGTGGGGGGTCTCAGGATCTCATCTCTGCTTTTTACAGATGATGTGGTCCTGTTGGCTTCATCAGGTGATGGCCTACAGCTTGCCTTGGAAAGGTTCGCAGCCGAGTGTGAAGAGGTGGGAATGAGAATCAGCACCTCCAAATCTGAGGCTATAGTCCTCAGCCGGAAAAGGGTGGAGTGCCCACTCCGGGTAAGGGACAAGACCCTGCCCCAAGTGGAGGAGTTTAAGTATCTCGGGGTCTTGTTCACGAGTGATGGGAGAAGGGAGTGGGAGATCGACAGACGGATTGGTACAGTGGCTGCAGTGATGCGGATGCTGTACCGGTCTGTTGTGGTGAAGAGAGAGCTGAGTGTAAAAGCGGAGCTCTCAATTTACCGGTCGATCTACGCCCCTACCCTCACCTATGGTCACGAGCTGTGGGTAGTGACCAAAAGAATGAGATCGCGAATACAAGCGGCGGAAATGGGCTTCCTCCGAAGGGTGGCTGGCCTCTCCCTCAGAGATAGGGTGAGAAGTTCGGCCATCCGGGAGGGGCTCAGAGTAGAGCCGCTGCTCCTCCACATCGAAAGGAGCCAGCTGAGGTGGTTCGGGCATCTGACAAGGATGCCTCCTGGGTGCCTCCTGGGTGAGGTTTTCAGGGCATGTCCCACTGAGAGGAGGCCCCGGGGCAGACCCAGGACAAACTGGAGAGATTATATCTCTCGGCTGGCCTGGGAACGCCTTGGTGTTCCCCCGGATAAGCTGGAGGTGGTGGCTTGGGAGAGGGAGGTCTGGGCTTCTCTGCTTGGGCTGCTGCCCCCGCGACCCGGCCCCGGATAAGCGGAAGAAAATGGATGGATGGATTGATTAGAGCTCCAACTGAGAAATTAGGTCAGGGACCTAAAAGATTCATTCTTTTAAATAAAACATTTGCAAATGTCACTAACTTCTATCTTATTTAACAAACTTACATTTCTTAATTGCTCTGACATTTGTTTAACAGAGGTGATATGTGTCAGATGCAGAGGTGGGTAGTAACGAGTTACATTTACTCCGTTACATTTATTTGAGTAAGTTTTTGAAAAAAATGTACTTTTAAAGTACCTTTTTTGCATGATACTTTTTACTTTTACTTGAGTACATTTGTGAAGAAGAAACGGTACTTTTACTCCGCTACATTTGCAAAATTCGACTCGTTACTTTAAAAAAATAAAATAAAATTAGTCTAACACATTAGATAACATGCCACTAGTGGAGTTTCCGGTAACATTTTTGCCAATGAGATGTGGCCATGCAGTCACATGACCAGTTTGAAACTGTGGCGGGCAGAGTGGCCCAAGCGTTTCAAAGTAGCAGACACACGGAAAGAAGAAACATGAAAACATGGCAGAGTCTACGCTAGAGCTGAAGAGGATGAACAGCATTTTCCTCACATACAAAGAATGTTTCGCTTAAAAGCAGCACAAAAGAACAGCTATGTCTTCAGTGTCTGTGTCTTCAGTGAGAGCCAAAACAAACCAACTTTTCAGCGTGAAATAACTCAACTCGTGTAACCTGAGGAAACGGTAAGTTTTCTCTAAATATCTTTTTAGCTGTAGTTAGCTGGATGTCAGTCTTATGTTGCAGCAGCTGTGTCGAGCTCGAGCTGCGAGTCTGATACTCTGATGCGACCTGAGTGTTCAAACTGTGCGTTCATAACATGAAGCTTATCATACAAAATCGGTCCCTTGCTCTCCCTCTCTCTGTCTTTCACTCACAAAGACACACACACACACACACAACACCATCAACTTTGCTAAATTACTACTGAAAAACATTAGGCAGCTGTAATTGAGCAGCAATGTCCATCCAGCTCTTTTCATGGTTGTTGTAGTCGTGATAATTTTGTGAGGCCACATTGAAAAGCCTCGGATACGGAAGCGTAGAGCTGCCACCCAGGCAAAAGAAAAATAGAGCTATATCACGTTATAACGTGAGAATGTAATGTTTGTACAATATACTATCACGTTATTACAATATACATAATTATCACGTTCGTACAATATAAATATTATATTGTACGAACGTGATATTATATTGTTCAAGCGTGAACAGTATATTGTACAAACATTAAAAGTATATTGTTATAACAATAAACTTTTCACATTATAACGTGATATAGCTCTATTTTTCTTGCCTGGGTGGCATACGCTTACGTACTCGGATGAGCTTTCCAAAGTTCTACAAGTTGTGCCTCCATCTCTTGTGTCCAGATCACACGCTGCACCGCCGTGCTGCTCCACCTTTTCTCTTTCATTTCTGTGTTTGTGCGTGCGCAGTGTGAGAGGCTGCCTTGAGGGGCGACAGGATTTCAAACAGGTTTGATTATCATGCGACCAAACGATTGATGATTGGGAGCTGGTCGTCAGGTGTTAACTGCTTTTCGTTACCCCATGTATACTACACGATGCACGACACACGATTAAGGCAAAACTCGGGCCGATCCCCAAAATGGTTGCGCAACTGAAAAATCGGCTCAAAATGGGCCAAAAATCGCACAGTGTATGGACAGCTTTTGAAGGCTAGCTCCAAACAAATATCTGCAGTTTGGCAGTGTATACAGCACTATAATGACCAGACCTAATTCTTTTGAAAACCATACATCTTTCCACAGGTCTCCACTTCATCAGACATCACCTAGACTCAGAGCTGGATGAGGCCAGCACAAACAGAAGCCTAACCAACAAAGATGATGGATCCATGGGGTCAGGAAAGCCAGAAGCAGAGGAGCTGGAGAGGTACCTTTCATGTCCATTCACTGGAGGTGTGGATCTATTGCATGGCGTTCAAGAAGCTGTCGATCACAACCAATACAGCTCTTCCTGCATCTGGAGCTTGTGAAGGACTTCTCAGTCATGCAGGACTCTTGTTCACTGCTAAATAGTCACAGCTTCACAGAAAGAACCTTGAGAGCAAACTGCTGCTGAAGCTTAACCATCACAATGGCACATTTTTGCTAAATATGCAGAAATAGATGCACACCCATACAATTTATGGTAAACTGAGCTGCCTTGTATGAACATATGTTGAAGATGTCTCATGCTGATGTTTCTCTGAGGCTGCTGTGCCATTTGGAGCAAAAATGAATATAAAGTTTACAGCATATATTGTCACTGGAAATTGTTTGCACTGTTTATACATTTATATTATTTACTGTAGGTATTGGTGAAAAAAGCTTTGTTGTGAAAAACTGAAATCTGGAAATTAGAATTGTTGTGCCCTATTTCGTTGATGTTTTTACATATATTCCTGTTGAAAATACTAAAGTTTGTATATGTATTTATATTTGTTTGTCTGATAGCATTTATTTATAAAATAAATCTGACATTTCAAACAGTTACTCGCTACTTGAGTAGTCTTCGCCAAGTACTTTTTTACTCTTACTTGAGTAACTTTTTTGATGAGTACTTTTCACTTTTACTTGAGTAATAATATTTTAAAGTAATGCTACTCTTACTTGAGTACAATTTTTGGATACTCGACCCACCTCGGGCGACTGGACAGGAGACCGGGCTGCTAAGGGCGACTGGACAGCTGGCTGAACTGAGGGCTGGAGTGGTGGTTGTGATGAAAATGGAGTTGTTGGAGGAGTAGCTGACTGAGCTTCAGGCTGGGCAGCTGACTCAAAAAACATAGCCCCAGAATAAACAATCCCAAGGTCCAAAGAAAGAGAAAAAGTGTCCTTTTCACTCACCACAGTTGGCTGCTTTGACATCCTGAAGTCTGGCTGTGGGGTGATGCGCTGGTGGCGCGTCCGTTGCTTCCTCCTCAGTGATGGATTCGATGGGCCGGGTCACATAACTTATTCACAGAATCAATTATATCCTCCCAAAGATCATCAGACGGGAAGAGTGCTGCTGGGTCCATGTAGTGGTCGTATCATTCTGTCATAGGTAATAGGCTGTGTGACAGGCAGTAAAAAGGACCCAAAATGCAAGACTCTCAAAGACGGGGCTGGAACTCAAAACGCAGCTTTATTGCTGGAAAAATCTCCTTAAAAATTAACTCTCACAAAAGCAAAATGGATTGTTATATAGCGCTTTTCTACTCTCACGGAGTACTCAAAGCGCCCTATACAACATGCCACATTCACCCAGTCACTTTCTCTAAACTTAGTGCTGTCTAAACACATTTACACTCCGATGGATGTCTCAGAGAGCAACTTGGGGTTAGTATCTTGCCCAAGAATACTTGACATGCAGACTGACATGCAGACTGGAGGAGCCAGGGATCGAACCGGCAACCTTCTGATCAGTAGGTGACCTTGGTGATGTGACGTTCTGTATCGGGGCTTCAAAGCTTGTGTCGAGTAATGTGTAACATGGTAGACTAATGTGCCTGTGTTAATTCAGCTCCATATTATTGTGTGAAGTTGCACTGGGTTGGGAGTGATTTTGTGTGTGTGTGTGTGTGTGTGTGTGTCACATTTTTGGTGAGCCAATGGGTGGAATGGGGTTGGACTAATTAGAGGCAGGTGTACTTGATTGCACTGATACACTGGTCTTCTTATAGCCCACACTACAAACACTGCTGTGTCGTTTTGTCTCTCTGTGCAGGTATGTACTGTGATGAAATCAGATATGTTTGGGATGGATGGGTTTTGTCCTATGAATTCTATAGTGAAAGTGTCGTTTTGTCTCTCTGTGCAGGCCAGGGCCTATTATATGCCACAGCCTAAAGGCAGCAGAGTTGCAGAGGCTGGAGTGACCACTGGCTATATGCTTGCAGGGTGGTGGGTCTCCAAGGACAACTTCTAACCCTGTTACAGGCAACACGTGGAGTGCAACTGGCCGTGTGGCATAGCTGGCTCTGGCCTTGGGACTGTGTGTTTTTTATACAATTCATAAATGGGACACTGGACTGTTTTATCTTTTATCTCTTGATATATTTTTTTGTCAATAAATAATCTTTTAGAATTTTATTGACTGTCATCTTTTTGCCCACGACAGAGACGGTTGGTCAGACCTAGAATCTTTCTTTGGGTGTGTTACAAATGGAGGGGGTGTTTCCGCGATATGCGTAACGAGGCTTGCTTCATTGATGGGAGGAGCTGAAAATGATGACGTCCGAAGCCTCGCTGTCCCCCCCAAGACTGCCCGGCTGTACCACATGACTGGTTCAGGAAGTGGTTCGAACTTTGCCGCGAGATATGACAGCGATATAAACCCCTCAGACTTCATTCAAAATGTGGGTGTTTGATGGAGAGTTGCGGTTAGTGAGAGTTTGGAGACCGTTTGGAGGTTTATGAGAGTGAGGAGAGAAAGTCAGGAGAGAATGGAGCCAGCTAAGAAGAGGAGGATGTCCTCCCCTGTGTGGGAACATTTTGATCTTATTCCTCTCAACAAGGTATGTAAATTTCTACAGAAGATGTATTTTCATAATACTGATGGTGCAATACAATTTATGTTGAGCTGTCTTTACTTTCGTACAAGGTGAAGTGTTTGCTATGTGCCAGGGAGCTGGGATATAACAACAACACCTCATCCATGCTTAGGCACTACAGAGCTTTGCCTGAGAATAAGGGGAACACCGGTATGCCCGATGGACTGGCCATCGGGCATATGGTTTTTGGTTTTTGTTTTTTGTAACGGTATAAACAATGAGAGGTGGTGGATTGGCCAGATGCTGGCCGGTGTGTAAAAATAACTCAGTTGTTTGATGGTGGCTATAGCGTAGCTTCCACAGATTCAGTAACATCAAGTGGTGGAGGCCAGCAGGTGGATGAAGGAAAGGGGAGACAAGAGGAGCAGAGACCCGAGGCAGCACCGGTCCGAGTGTCAGGTGAACTGAACTTCAGGTAAGAAGTTATGACCTGCAGTCTATCTGGGTCAGATATGAACCAAGTTTAGGTGCAATTTATTTTCGTTGTGCTGACTTTCTACAGTCAGTTACAATAACTCGTACTGCGTATTAGCTAGCATGATGGAGTTTCTATACAGCTGGGTGGGTGCTATGATGTTACTGATAGTGAACTTTATTTTAATCATAAGGTTAGAGTTTCCAACCGTCCCGTTAAAAAAAAGAATCGTCTCGTATTCAGAGAAAATATCACGCGTTTCGTTTTGAGCTGAAAAGGAACACAGTTTGTCCTGGACTTCAGCTAGAATGAAAAAAGACACAAAGCTGGAGTTATTCTGTCGTTACGCTGCAGCTGCCTCGTCTCTCCTGTTTCTACTTCAATCATGAAACTGATCAATGATCAGCTGATCAGCTTCTCTCTCTTGTTTGTTTATCGCCCACTTTGCGCCAGAAAGAGGAAACCAGCAGATGTCGCGCTAAACAACAGCAGCACGTTTAAGCTTGATCAGCTGTTGTTAGAATTTATTTAATATTAATTTCTAGTATCAGCTGATGTTTGCTGGAGCCACAGCTGTAAAGCTGCTGGTCATGATGTCGGTTTGGATATGTGGTGAGAGGGAAACATGAAGATGAAACCAGGAGATGTCCTTACTGGATCATCAGAGCTGAACAGGTTTATGGAGAAACAGGTTTACCTTTTAGGTGACATGAATGAGTTGAAGTTATGAACTGTTTCTGAGAGACAAATAACACCAGGATCCTTTTCTAAGTAGCTGACAGCTGGTAACTGTGCAGGGGCGGGTCTAGCAAAATGTTGCCAGGGGGGCAGGTAGGGCATTAACAGGGAGAGGGGGGCACAAAGAAATACTTTCTTATTCTCATTTAAAATGTCTAGCTTTTAAAAAATAATTATCTGAAGCTTACAACCAAAGTTTTTATCTGACGTAAAATGTATAGAAATCATACATATACCAACAAGACTGTACATCACTGTCATAAAAGCGTCTGTTTTCATTCAAAGGCTTTATGGCTTTAATACCTGGGGGGCCGGTCTCTCGTCAAAATGCCCGGGCTGATTTTTTTTGTCCCAGTCCAGCCCTGGGCACGACACGCAGTGCATTAATTTGAGCAGGTGCATTAAAAAAGAAATGGCCGCACCAGCGGTGCACATCGCAAATCAGCTCACATAGACACATTAGTTGTGCCTCTTCTTAATGACAGTATTTTAGCTAACAACCCCAACTACCAGATTCAACTTGTAATTGGCTAAAAATAACTTACTTATTGGCTAAAAATAACAACGTCCCTCTCACCAGACGTTGTTAGCTTTCCACATTCCGACACTTCAAATGCTTCAGGAGCTTTTCCGCTCAGCGCAGCATCAGCACCACTGACTCGAGACAGAATTCACAATGCATTTTTGGGACTTTCAGGTGTTTGGACCAATGTTTTATTTTCTGATCAAACCAGAATTCTTTAATGAGCAGCTGGATTTGTCTTGCATTAACTGGCTGAGTTAATGCCAGTTAATGCGACATCGAAGCAGCTGGAATCCACAGTGCGTGTTCATGGAGCTGCATTTTCACCTGCTGGACATCACTACCTGACAAGTTTAACTGTCTTCAGAACATTGCAGAGGCCTTATTGACAGTATTTGTCTCTAATATCTGTGTGAGCAGATTTTCTCTCACATGAAGAGTGTCCTCAGGTAGCCTCTGAATGCTGGACACTCGGAGACCTGGAGACCGTGGCTCAGGGGGTTGGGAAGCGTATCTGTAATCGGCAAGACACTTCACCCGTTGCCTACTGGTGTTGGCCAGAGGGGCCGATGGCGCGATATGGCAGCCTCGCTTCTGTCAGTATGCCCCAGGGCAGCTGTGGCTACAACTGTAGCTGCCTCCACCAGTGTGTGAATGTGAGAGTGAATGAATAGTGGCATTGTAAAGCGCTTTGGGTGCCTTGAAAAGCGCTATATAAATCCAATCCATTATTATTATTATTATTATTATTATTATTATTATTAACATGTGTATTAACAAACATGCCATATTGGCCCAGTTTATTTTTCTTATCATTGTTGTGAGGAGACCATAAATAGCATTTGTATTTTCTGTTGTACAGTCCATTTGCTGTTATGGATAAAAAAGTGTCTTTTTTGTTTCAAAATAGCTGATAACTATTCGCTATCACTATTATATTATATTATTTACTGCTATTATATACTATAACTATCACTATTCAACATCCCACCTGTTTCATCTGTGGAATTTGGTATAATTTCAGAGTTTCTAGTTGTCCTAGCACCACAATAAAGAGTTATCTTATCTTATCTTATTTAACGATGCAACCACTGAGCTCTCTCAGGAAAAAAGGGTGTCTGGGTTAGAGATGGACCGATCCGATATTATGTATCGGTATCGGTCTGATACTGACCTAAATTACTGGATCGGATATCGGAGAAAAATAAAAAATGTAATCCAATCCATTAAATATCACGAAAGCACCTCACAAAACTTGCAACACGCCGTAACTCGCCTCAGAACGTTAGCACGTCGGAGCAGTATGCATCACGTGATAGAGCGGCTGTGGCATGCAGGACCTGTCGGTGGTCTGGATAGCATGTGGAGCTTCGCTAGCAACCCGGCATTTCATCTCCGACAAAGTTATCCCAGAGAGAAGTAAAGCAAGTGTGTAAGTCCATCTCTGAATGTTTGTAAAGCATTCCTGCGTTAAGCTTAACAAACGATATATGGAGCGACTGCCTCTTCTTGCTGATACTTCAATCATGAAACTGCTTAATGATTAGCTGATCGGCTTTTCTGTCGCGAGTCCGTCTCTGTTGTTTGTTTTTGGCCCACTTTGCACCAGAAAGAGGAAACCAGCGGCTGAACAACAGCAGCACGTTTAAGCTTGATCAGCTGTTGTTAGAATGTATTTATTATTAGTTTCTACTCGAGGATCTTTTTCAACGTAGCTGACGCTGGTAACTGTGCAGGGGCGGATCTAGCAAAGTTTAGCCAGGGGGGCCGATAGGGCATTAACAGGGAAAAGGGGGCACAAAGACATACTTTTCTTTCTTATTCTCATTTAAAATGTCTAGCTTTTAATAAATAATTATCTGACACCCAAAGTTTTAATTTGATGTAAAATGAATAGAAGTCAATTACTGTATATAGTAACTATTAAGTCTAATATACCCTAGTAAGCTATAGTACTTTTTCCTTTGGGAAGCTACCATCTGTGCAGTCTGCAGTTCTGTAGAAGAAAGATGTTGAATCTATTTAATATTTCTTGAAAAATAATTGATTGCTGTGCATTTTTTTTCCACACTGCATCAAATTAAGGTTGATTACGTCGATTAAGCATCATGAGGTGGAGCGTGAGGGGTGGTTCCCTATTTTTTATTTATTTATTTTTGTTGTTGCTGGGAGTTGGAACCCTATTAGTTAGGTTGCTTAATATTTATGCTAAGTACTCTTTAAAATACCAGAATAGGGAGGATGGTGTAGGTTTAAGTTTATTAGATTGATCAGTATTGCTGAACTATGAAATTATTTTTTTTTACATACAGGTATAACAGAATAGCTTTAGTGTAGTTGTTGTTTTAAACTTGAGTATGAACTTACACAAAATGCAGCAAGATATTTAAAAAAAAAAACTTTTGTTGATTAAAAAACACTATATCGGATTCATATCGGTATCGGCAGATATCCAAATTTATGATATCGGTATCGGACAAAGTGGTATCGTGCCATCTCTAGTCTGGGTCAAAGGTCATACCTTTGCTCACTATGCTGGGTCATTGCCTCAATGAACAAATGGAAAAATCACCATCCATTGGCTCAGAAGCTGAGGATGCTATTGAGAAAGAAGCTGGATAAAATACAAACCATGAGCATTATGTTCCTTGCGACACTGCTGGACCCAAGGTTCAGAAAACTCTGGTTTCTCAGCCCTGCAAGAGCTAGCGAAGCAGAAAAAGACTGAAAGCAGAATGTGCTTCCGTAATGAGGGCCTCCACCACCTCCTCTTCCTCCACACCACCACCACAGCCATCAACATCACAAACTGTTGAGGCTGTTTCCCACGGTACTATTGTTATTGCATTTGAGTTGCATTTATATAAACTGTTTGTTGGGTCTGTATCTATTATTGTATGATCTACTGTACAATATAAAGCGCCTTGAGGCGACTGTTGTTGTGATTTGGCGCTATATGAATAACATTGAATTGAAAATTGAATTGTTAGTATCGCATAAAACTCTCATTGTTTAGGTAACAACCTGTGGCGTCGCCTGGATGAGAGTGTCAGGCAGACACAGACAAAATGTAACAGCAGATGCGAATATTGAGGTCCAACGGAGCCAAATATTGGAAGGCTGGAGGACCCCCTTAAATACTGGGAGAGACAAAAATATGTCTATCCTCACTTATATAAGTTAGCACTGACATACCTGTGTACCCCTGCCTCATCTGTGCCCTGTGAGTGAGTGTTTTCAAAAGCAGGGGAAATATTGTCCAAAACAAGAAATGGCCTACGACCTGCCACAGTGGAGAAAGTGTTGTTTTTAAACAAAAACCAATGACGTGTCCCCTAAACACTAATCACTGTCCACACGCCAACCACTCCTCACAGTAAATGATCATTTCCATTTTACGCATTTCCAAATAATGGTAAATGGCCTGTATTTATATAGCGCTTTACTAGTCCCTAAGGACCCCAAAGCGCTTTACATATCCAGTCATCCACGCACACATTCACACACTGGTGATGGCAGCTACATTGTAGCCACAGCCACCCTGGGGCGCACTGACAGAGGCGAGGCTGCCGGACACTGGCACCACCGGGCCCTCTGACCACCACCAGTAGGCAACGGGTGAAGTGTCTTGCCCAAGGACACAACGACCGAGACTGTCCAAGCCGGGGCTCGAACCGGCAACCTTCTAATTACAAGGCGAACTCCCAACTCTTGAGCCACAATCGCCCCATAATCATTTTCCATACTGCTGGTATAAATATACACAGTATACTGCCATCACTACAATATACATGTTTTACACACTCCTTTTGTTGTTGACATTTACAGGCTGTGTGCAAAAGGCCACACTCTTCAAATCCATGCCAACTAATATTTTCACGTCCAGTAGGTGTCCTACTAAAGCAAATGAAGCTTCAAGACGCTTTGCGCTGGGGTGAACCAACTGGATGAAAAGCTTCAGTGCTTCATGAAACTTCATCTGCCCATCACTAGACGACCTGCTCTACCTCCTGAGCTACAGCCACCTCAGAACAAAACTTGGAACAGAAACACTAGAACATGACAAACACACAGCATGTAGAAAGTACAACACAACAAAGAGCAAAGGAAAACAGGGCTTAAAAACACAGGGGAGTAATCAGGGAATGGGAAAAAGGAGGGAGACACTGCTGGGAGAAATTAGGGCTAACGAGACAGGGGAAGTAAAACTGAATACACTAACATATGACATGGACCTTCAAAGTAAATAGGAAACAAGAAACAATTTACAAAGACAGACTTGAGAGACAGACTGGAGGAATAATAATAATCAAAAACAGCACAACTAATGAATCAGATCATCATACAAATCATAATACAGAAAAACACCAAAACATGAGAAACAGAAAATGCCGGGTCAAAATGACCCAGACCGTGACAAGAGCATGCTGTAGGTATTACAGGTACTGCGCTGCAGTGGTTTGTATCATATCTATCTAATAGACTCCAGTTTGTTCATGTAAATGGAGAGTCCTCTTCACACACTGAGGTTAATTATGGAGTTCCACAGGGTTCAGTGCTAGGGCCAATTCTGTTTACATTATACATGCTTCCCTTAGGCAGCATCATTAGAAGACATAGCATACATTTTCACTGTTATGCAGATGACACCCAGCTCTATCTGTCCATGAAGCCAGATAACAAACACCAATGAGTTAAACTGCAGGAATGTCTTAAAGACATAAAGACCTGGATGGCCGCTAACTTTCTGCTTCTTAATTCAGATCAAACTGAGGTTATTGTACTCGGCCCCGAAAAGCTTAGAAATATGGTATCTAATCAGATTCTTACTCTGGATGGCATTACCTTGGCCTCCAGTAACGCTGTGAGGAACCTTGGAGTCATTTTTGACCAGGACATGTCCTTCAATGCACATATTAAACAAATATGTAAGACTGCTTTCTTCCATTTGTGCAACATCTCTAAAGTTAGAAATATCCTGTCTCAGAGTGACGCTGAAAAACTAGTTCATGCATTTATTACTTCCAGGCTGCACGACTGTAATTCATTATTATCAGGAAGTCCTAAAAACTCCCTGAAAAGCCTTCAGCTAATCCAAAATGCTGCAGCAAGAGTCCTGACAGGGACTAGAAAGAGAGCAGATTTCTCCTGTTTTGGCTTCCCTTCATTGGCTTCCTGTTAAATCCAGAATTCAAAATCCTGCTCCTCACATACGAGGTCTTAAATAATCAGGCCCCATCTTATCTTAATGACCTTGTAGTACCATATCACCCTATTAGAGCACTTCACTCTCGCACTGCAGGCCTACTTGTTGTTCCTAGAGTATTTAAAAGTAGAATGGGAGGCAGAGCCTTCAGTTTTCAGGCCCCTCTTCTGTGGAACCAGCTTCCAGTTTGGATTCAGGAGACAGACACTATCTCTACTTTCAAGATTAGGCTTCAAACTTTCCTTTTTGCTAAAGCATATAGTTAGGGCTGGACCAGGTGACCCTGAATCCTCCCTTAGTTATGCTGCAATAGACGTAGGCTAGTGGGGATAGGTTAATTGGAAACACTAAATTGCCTATAGGTGTCAATGTGAGTGCAAATGGCTGTCTCTGTCTGTGTTAGCCCTGTGACAGACTGGTGGCCTGTCCAGGGTGTACCCTGCCTCTCCCCCTAAGACAGCTGGGATATGCTCCAGCCCCCACCCACCCATCCCCGACACAACTGTAGCATGTGTGAAAATATATGGAATAAAAATAATAAAAATATTTTCGAAGCAACTTCAAGATTGATGACCAAGAACACTTTTTCTCAGTTTCTTAACCTTTACATTCATTATAGGTTCTAAGCATCACAATAGCTACAGATCCATGGATTGCACTAGTGTGTTGCTAAAAAAAAAAAAAAAGCATTTCCAGACTTTAACACAGCTAAAAAGTTCAGCAGTGCCCGCACCAAGACTGAAGCTGTTGTCACTCTTGAAGCTAATGAAATCCAGCACTGTGGCATTTCTCAGACTTCAGTAACCACCGAACAGAGAAAATGGAATGGTGGCATGCAAACAAAATTAATTGAGAAATCAGAAACCATTGCACAATACCTCACTGGTACCTCACTGGTAATTTTTCTTATACAGATGAGTCATTATTTCTGTAACATTATTTAATTCCAGAGGTTTTTAAGTTTGTTTTTGTTTTGTTTTTTGCACTTATTGACTTGCAAAAGCCTATATGACATTTTTTATTTCACCATTCATTAACCGCACAGAAAAGGCATCTTTTAAATATGTTAAAATTTTCTTTAAACAAAACAGTATTATTAAAATTCTTCATGACTGGGCCAAGTGTCCTCTTTTTTGGAAATCAAAATATGGTCACCCTACCTATGGGGATCCATAAAGTATTCTGAATCGAATCTCAATCAAACTGTGGGTGAACAAATTAGATAATGTGATGATGATTACAGCAAAACAAAGGGTTCAGCATGTATATTATCAGATAGGTAATCGTTACTGAGGTGTTTTAGTGTAAGTAAGTAAGTAAAACGACAATATTCTTGTAACAAACTCGTTATGTTAGTGTTTTGCTTCTGCTCGCGGGTCACATCTGGGAACTTCACTGTGCTACACACCAGAAACAAAAACAAATCTATGTAACCTTTGTAGCTTCAGTTATTCAAAATAAAAGTGTGTCCACTCATTCGATATTTCCCGAATTGACAGGAAAACGGTTCTCTTTATTTGGTCTTCAGTCTACGAAAACAACTCTTGGATTAATAACGCGGGCCTTCAGATTGTAAACCCTCCCCCTGTGTGACGGATTTGGTTGACTCCAGGCCCCGGCAGAACCAAGATGGCTACCTGAGCACCGACGAAACGAAGTTCACTTTCTCACTGTAAATACTGAAGCTTGTTGTGCTTCTCCGCCATGGACGGATCACTGTGTGTGGACAATGAATACAGGTGAGCGTCACAGACATATTTTATGCTAAGGCCTAGGGGCTGAAGCCCGGTTGTCTGCAGGATTTTGAGTAGCTCTAATAGCCACAGCAGCTAACTGTGGGTACAAGTCATACCCGTAGTTAGGGGACTGGTGTTTGTACTGGGAATCCTTGTTAGCGGCTGGACAACTCAAGGATATACCTGCACTACAATGAGATAAAACCACCAGGAAGCCATGGTCAGGCCACGGTTTTATAGGTTAGACGTTTACCCAGACACACTGAACGCTGTTCTTAGCTAAGCTAACGTTAGCGAGCTTTGCGCATGCACTCAGCAGGCTAAAGAGTTAGTTTGCTGCCGTGCTGCTTTTCAAATGTCCTCCTTCATGTAATATAGTGTGGTGAGTCCGACAGGTATGTGCACTGAGAAGGCACCCTTGTGTCTGGTTTACTGCCAAGTCCCATATTTTCACTAGTGTAACGTGAAGTAGACCAGATGTTGCACAGCGACAGAGGTGCTGTCGACACCAGGTTGGATGTTTTGGTCGTTGCCAAATAACCCGAGCTGTTCGGATTACACTAATAGCCGCAGCATTGCAGACTCGGCGCTCTTTGAACCCCTTTCGCCGACTCTACTTTACAAATACATATGATTTAATATCAAATTAAATGATCTAGAACGCGGCCTGAGAAAGGGTTGATCAGACTACTTTATCGTTGTCATCTCCACTCCAGACCATCACCATTTTAGGACCATCTTAATACAGTATATATTGTTTATATATATAGTTACACAGTGACAAATTTTTAAGCTTTGCTTCTCTACACCACCATAATGGATTTCAAATCTAACGATGAAGATGTGGTAAGTCCAAACCTTGAGCTTAAATTCAAAGGATTTAACAAAAGTAATGCATTAACTGTTTAAGAATTGCAGCCATTTTTTTTTTTACACAGACTCGATATTCAGAAGCACAAAAGTAATCAGAAATACACTGTTGAAAAAAATAACAGGAACACTTTGAAAAAACATCCGATCTCTATGGGGAAAAATATGTTGGATCTCTTTACTGATATGGATTGGGTAATGTATTAGGAATGAAAAGCTTCCATGTGGTTTGATGGAAATAAAACTAATCAGCTGGAGATGGCTGAATTCAAAGACACCCGAAGACACTCCGTAAATCGAAGTGAAAAACAAATTGCTTTGACTTGTTCATTTTGCTGAGAAACTAGAAGAGCAGGCATGGTGCGTTTCCGCCTTTGAGATGCTCTGGAGGACTTTACTGCTGCCATGCTGCCACCTTCAGTTGCTGTTTGTTTGTTTGTGTCTCTGTCTTCAGTTTTGTCTTCACTAACTAAAGCATTCTCTATTTGGGCTGAGACAGCCTTGGTCTTTGAAAAATACTCAGGTTCCTCTTAGTTGCCTGGAGAATCTCTTGGGTTCTTTTTGTAGTATTCGTTGCATCACAATCTATTTGCAGTTTTATAGCTTTTGGCTGAATCTGATCAAAGTATAGCCCCTACACGCCACAGTAGCCCTTTTTCTATTAGTACCTACTTGGGTCGACAGGACCCGACTCAGACCAACTGGTTTGCCATTACGACCCAGTAGTACCTTGTTTGCTGGGGCAGGGCAAACCTTGGGGCAGGGATAGTGCAGTAGGTAGAGTGGTGGCCCCATGATCGGAAGGTTGGGGGTTCCCTACACACTGCTCCTTGGGCGCCCAATGGCTGCCCACTGCTTCACTGAGTGAATGGATTAAATGCAGAGAGGAATTTCCCCGTGGGGATCAATAAAGTATACATTAATATTACCTTGTTTGTGTGCTTGTCGTCATAGCAACGTGTCTGCGCATTGCAGGGTCCCAGGAGAAGCTGGGACCCTGTTTACTAGAAGGTTTTAAAATTTCTGTACTTTTAGGTGACAGGAGACATGTGGCCTGGTCAAAACACAGAGAGCTGCACTCTAAAAGATCTTTAAACATAGTAAACATACCTTGTGTGTCACAGACTGCTCCCAAACACGAGGGGACAAGTAATACCTCTAAAACACTTAAGTTGGCTTTATTAAACATTAGATCTCTAGCTGGGAAAACATTTTTAATTAATGATTTAATCACTGAGCACAGCCTTGATTTTATGTTTTTAACTGAAACTTGGTTGGACCAAAGTAACAGTGTAGCTGTTCTCATCGAGACGACCCCTCCTAACTACAGTTTTATCAGTGAGGTCAGGGCGAGCAGGAGAGGAGGAGGGGTTGCTGTCTTATTTAATGAATCATTTCAATGTAAGCAGCTATCTCCTGGAAGTTTTCAGTCTTTTGAATATGTGGCTTTACAGCTGAAGGCCCCATCCAAAGTTGTGTTTCTTAATGTTTACAGGCCTCCCAAATAGAGCAGGGCGATATGGCCAAAAATATTTATCACGATATATATTTGAAAATTTGCGATAACGATATAACCGACGATATAATTGATGCGAGACAAAATACAACTCCACAACATTACTAGCGCAAAAAGACAACCTTCCATTTATTTTCACTTAAACAAGAAGCTGGTTTTTATGTACATTAAAGCTTTATAAAAATGTAACAGTGCAAATGCAAATTCCTTGCTGAAAGTTTAACCAAAAGGCATTTCCAGTAGAAATGGGCTGACATATCCTGAGCATAACCATGTATAATATCCACTGAAGTTAAAAAGAGGTGCTTTGCAACATTAAACTGCAGTGTGCAGTACGCATTTTTCGGACCATAAGGTGCACGGGATTATAAGGCACATTAAGCGAAACAAAGCAGTCAGATAAATCAAACTTTATTAAACTCATTCTTCTTGCTTCCTCCACTTCTGTACCATTGATTCATTAATGTTGAATTCTCTGGCAGCTGCTCTATTCCCATGTTGCAGTATATTAATGACTAACCTCGTATTGTGGATGGATTATCTCAGTTGTTCTCCTGACTGAAGTTTGGTCCGTTTACAGCATCCTGCCATGCGATTGCATTTGTCTCTAACCATGAAGAACCTTCACGTTAACTTTTATAAGTGGAAAAGTGTTAGTGTTCGTCCTCCAGCTTCACTGTTTATGTTATGCTAACATAGCTGTGTCGCTAGCGATCACGTAGCACATCATTATATACCAGCTAGCCCAACTTCAGTAACCCTACAAACGTCACTGCTGTTTAGTTTTCTGTCTTCATTTATGTTGGAAGTGATAGCAGAGCTGTACGTTTGAATTTTTTCAGAAATCTCTCAGTCAGAACATGCAATATCATGCTTAGGTAACTAGCGAAACTAGCGAGCTAACTTCCGCTAGCTTCCTGCTAACTTCTAACTCCGTTAAATGTAATAACTTTTGTTTTCATGGATGCCTGGAAGTTAAACTTTATAGTTACACCTGGTAAAGCAGCAATGCTGATCGTTTTATTAAAGATGAAAGAATTTAGACAGTTTTTAACTCTAAGTGATGCTGCAGTGTTGTTTGACCTGAAGAATACGGAGTTTAGGACCCAGATTACTCCCAGATTTAAGAGCATCTTAGTCCAACAAATACGACAATAACAACGGCCGCTTGCATGTTCTGCAAAAAAATGTGCTTTGTTGTGTATCTGACGGACAAACACCAAACCAGTTCCACATCACGGAAGTTGCACCATTTTTACAAACCAATTCTGGTTCATCTGTTTCACTCAACAATCGGCCATGTGCGTATGAAAACAAAGGCACTGCGCATGCGCGTTTTACTCCCATTCTATCGCGATATTTCATTTTCCTATCGTTGCCTAACATTATACCGGTATTACCGTGAACGGTATAATATGGCCCAGCCCTACTCCCAAATACTGCACAGACTTTTTTAATGACCTTAGTGAACTGCTGTCTGTGATCTGTGTTGATTTTGACTGTGTAATTATTGCTGGGGATTTTAACATTCATGTGGACAACCCTCAGGACAAAGGGACTAAAGACCTGAGTAACACTCTGGGCAACTTTGGGCTGACTCAGCATGTAACAGAGGCCACACATAATAGAGGACACACTCTTGACCTACTGATCTCCAAAGGCCTGAGCATTTCAAAGGTTACTGTGTCTGATGTGGGCCTGTCTGATCATTACTGTGTTTTCTTTGAAAGTAAAATCTCAGCCCACACAAATATATCAACAACAGTGATCACAAAACGGTGTATAACTGAACACAGTAGTGCAATTTTTAACCAGGTCTTCCCATTAACACCTGACCTGCCCAGAGGGTCAGTCAATGAGCTCGTCAATAGCTTCAATGCTAACATGTTAAATGTAATGGACACTATTGCTCCCATTAAGGTGAAGGTTATCTCTGGAAGGAAAAAGTCTCCATGGAGAAACTCCACACTGGTGAAAAATGAAAAAAGAGAGTGTAGGAAAGCTGAGCGCAGATGGAGAAAAACAAACCTCCAGGTTCATTATGACATTTATAAAGAGAAACTTCACAATTATAATTTACAACTGAGGAGTGCAAGGAGGTCCTACTTCTCTGACATCATCACTAAAAACAGCCATAATGCTCGGGTCTTATTTTCTACAGTCGACAGGCTAACAAACCCTCCTGTGTCAGTGGCAGCTGAACTTCATTCGACCATGGCCTGCAATGACTTTGCCAAATTCTTCACTGAAAAAATCCAAAAAATTAGACAAGCAATTGGTACATCAACAGCAGATCCAGGATATGTACTGTGTCCACCGAAAAACTGTTTAAACACCATCAAACAGTTTCACCCGATTAACAGCAAAGACCTGGAGGACATCTTAGGTCAACTGAACTCCTCCTCTTGCTGTTTAGATGTCCTGCCAACAAGTTTTTTCAAAAAGGTCTCAAAGACTTTAGAGTCAAACCTGTTACAGATCGTCAACTTTTCTTTATTATCAGGTGTGTTTCCAGAATCACTAAAAACTGCTGTAATCAAACCTATACTGAAAAAGGACAATCTTGACAAGACACAAATGAACAACTACAGGCCGATCTCAAATCTCCCGTTTTTAAGTAAGATCATTGAAAAAGCAGTTTCTCGACAGCTCAGTTACTTCTTAAAACAGAATAATTGCTACGATGCCTTCCAGTCAGGTTTTAGACAGAACCACAGCACTGAAACCGCTCTGACCAAAGTGTTTAATGACATATGTCTGAATACAGACAGTGGAAAAATGTCAGTCTTAGTTTTACTGGATCTCAGTGCAGCATTTGATACAGTTGACCACAACATATTACTCAAACGACTGGAGAACTGGACAGGTCTTTCAGGAACTGTACTAAACTGGTTCAAAACATACGTAGAAAACAGGAAATACTTTGTATCAATAGGTAACTTCACATCTGAGCAGACAAGTATCACATGTGGAGTTCCCCAAGGTTCCATCTTGGGACCCCTTCTGTTTAACATCTACATGCTCCCACTGGCACAGATTATAAACAACAACAAAATAAACTATCACAGCTATGCAGATGACACACAAATATATATCACAATGTCACCAGGAGACCGAGGCCCTGTACAGGCTCTTGGTAAATGCATTGAGGAAATCAATGACTGGTTGTGCCACAATTTTCTCCAGCTAAACAAAAACAAAACTGAGGTAATAGTCTTTGGCGCCAAAGAAAAACGATTACAGGTCACCAGAGAACTTCAATCTATACATCTAAAAACCACAAACCAGGCGAGAAATTTGGGTGTAGTGATGGATGCAGACCTAAACTTAGAAAAACACATTAAGACAATAACAAAATCAGCTTACTATCACCTCAAGAATATATCAAGGATAAAAGATCTGATGTCTCAACAGGACCTGGAAAAACTAGTCCATGCATTCATCTTTAGTAGGCTTGATTACTGTAACAGCATCTTTACAGGTCTACCTAAAAAATCAGTCAGACAACTACAGCTCATTCAGAACTCTGCTGCTCGAGTCCTCACTAAGACCAAAAAAGTGGACCACATCAGTCCAGCTCTGAGGTCTTTACACTGGCTGCCTGTCCGTCAGAGGATAGACTTTAAAGTTCTGATGCTGGTCTATAAAGCTCTGAATGGTTTAGGACCAAAATACATCAATGACCTCCTGACCCAGTATGAACCTTCCAGATCCCTCAGGTCATCTGGATCCGGTCTTTTATCAGTTCCCAGAGTCAGAACCAGACACGGAGAAGCTGCATTCAGCTTTTATGCTCCTTATATCTGGAACAAACTCCCAGAAAGCCTCAGATCAGCTGAAACACTCAGTTTATTTAAATCCAGGTTGAAGACTCACCTGTTCTCAGCTGCATTTGAATAAAGCACCAAATCCACACTTTAAGCTTAAATTTCAAAACTTACATTTAACTACTGATTTTATCTACTGTTCTGATTTTATCTGTTTTGATTTTATATACTGTTGTTTGTTGTTTGTTTGTTAATTAGTTAGTTAGTTTATTTGCTTGTTTTAATCAATTTTAAATCATGCTTTTTATTTGTTCTTGTTTCTAATGTCTCTGTAAAGCACTTTGAATCACCTTGTTGTTGAATTGTGCTATACAAATAAACTTGCCTTGCCTTGCCTTGCCTAATATGCTACACAAACACTAGAACAAAGGTGGATGTTGAAGCGACCTGCTGCTCTGTCTGTAGCTTTTCGTCACACTCGTGGGGGTCACGGCGTTGTTTTTTTTGTAGCCATTCCCTTTGTTGCTGAGTTTAAAAAATGGCGGTTATGATTTTCTTGAGCTGAGACACTCATGACTAATCAGACACTACTAACCACCCAATCAATGCCATGCAGTCTGACGACGTCACATTTTAGTACCTGTTTTAGTCACTTGAAACCCCAGCCGAGCAGGTACTAAAAAAAGTACCAGGTACTACGATCTGATGGAAAATCCTGAAAACTGTGGTGAACCGTGCCGAGTCAATCCGAAGAGGTACAAACGGAAAAGGGGCTAATGCATCCTGATACTTCTGCTAGCAGTCATGTCATGGCCTGGTTCCACTGGCAGACACATACACTATGGCATAACATTCGCAGGTGATGATGTACTCGTGGGGTTATGGTTGAGGTCATTACCTATGCATTTCTATGCGTTCCTTATCTTCCCTCTATATATTTTTAACACTGTCTTGCAGATTTATCCTATTTTTCTGCTTTTTATTTCCCAGAGTTGTGCAGGCTCTCTCAGACATGTTGTGATGAAGTCTTATTTGGTCTTTCTGTTTCTAAATGTTATTTGTGGTTTGGTCTGTGGCAAAGCCAATGTATTCCCCTTCATTTGACAAAAATATTCCTACTTCCATAATGTTGTAAAGGGTTTTTTCTTAACAGTGGAAATTATTCTGCAATCATCCCCTTTAGTAGTTTTCTGTGCTCCTTCAGACCTTTTGGCATTGATGATCTAGCCAGTGCATTCATGCACCACATCACTTCTAAATGAACCTACTGTATCTGAGACGGAGGGTTATTTGGGTTAATGTCAGCTTTCTTCACTTGCATGGCCATCACTTTGGGATCTTTTAATGAGAGCTTCAGTGGAAAGCTGTTCAAGCTTAAAACTTGCAATCCACTGCAGATCTTTTATTTGCTTTATTTGTCATCTGGCTGTGAGAACTGTTTAACATTCAGTTGTCTAGTGTCTTTTGACTGTCTGAAAATGCGAGCCTGTTAATTCATCATTTTGGTTTAGTTTTTGGATTTAAGCAGAAAGTGTACTGTCGTCTGATTTTGATTGTTTGAATTAAAATTCTCTGAATTGTCACTGTCAAAATACTTATGGACCTAATTGTATGTTTCAGTCACTCAGAGTAGCAATATTTTAACATAGAGGGTCAACCTGATGGGGCACAACAACACTGTTCCACTTCAGAATGAATCTACTATCAAACGGTGACTGCAGTTTTGTATTTTAGGAAACATTTTTTCCCTCATACTGTAAAGTTATTTTGTGGTAAAATTTAAATGATGAGTGAGCCGGCTATAAAAGCTGATTTTCCCTTTGTAAGGTTCCCCTCTGAAGTCTCACTTGTTCATTTCTCTTCTTGAATGGCTATACAATTAGTGGTGTGCTGTAAGCACATGCCTAATTTTGTCCTGAGAATATATTCCTGATGTTTGTGATAAGACTTGATAATTAAGAGGAAGGCCCTGGGGTGATTTTCATGAAGAGAAAGTGTTTGTGTATGAGAGTGAAGCTATTAAAACCTGGCCCTGTGGTAATGGAGCCAGCTGATTTCTCTGGTAACACAGTTAGGGATTTTAAACAGGCTCATATACACATAAACCTGCATACCTGTTGCACAAACATGCATTTGTTCATAGCAATGAACAGGGATTTGTTATTATTGTTATTTGACTAGCATTAAGGTGTGCATCTGTGTTCATGCTATTGAGGGGAGGGGCCGTGTAAAGTTCTGTGTCAGCTGGAGTACCGGTAGTTGAAAATGGCACTTTTAGTGTCAACACAGTTAGATATGATCCAATAGTAATATTGATCAGTATCAATTAATGCATTTCCTTGCATTTTTGATCTTCAGTGGATAGGACCTATAAACCAGCAGTCCCCACCTTTTTTGTGCCACAGACCAGTTTATATCTGACAATATTTTCACGGACTGACCTTAAAGGTGTGCAGTGTGGCTCCCTGTACCTCCTCAACAGGAGCTCATGAATGAATAAATGGTGTGTCACAAAAATTTGAATATCATTACATTTTTATGTGATTTAATTAAAGGCTTGTATATTATGTGAACTACTTAGAGTCTTTGTTTTAATTTTGATGGTTATTGCTTATAGATCATGAACATAAGAAATCCAGTATCTTAGAGTATGACATTATTTCATTTTGCCTTTCTGTACGAATAAAGTCCAACCCCACCCCTAACTTTTTCTTATTCTCAGAATGGACAGGGTAGGGTAGTGATTGGTCAAATTTAAATATCATCTGATGGCATGATTCACACATGTTTAATCTCACAATGGAAAGTCACTCCTCTGCCTGAAAGATTACAGCTTGGAGGTTTTTGACTTCCGATGCAAGCAACAGCCTGAACTCAACTGCTTTAAAAGGCTGACTGTTCAGAGTGTTGTATTGTAGCATTTCAAGGAGAGTTGACTGGAGAATAAAAGTGTAATAAGAAAAGCTACACAAGCAACAGGTATGATGGCAGCCACCTGTACAAGGAGACTACTTTTGATACCAGAAGAAAGGTCACGATCAAAATTATTAGGGTTTCGCCTACTGGCCTGCTTCAAATCCACCTCCATCGTCCCGATACCCAAAAACTCCAACCCATCTTGCCTCAATGACTACCACCCAGTAGCACTCACCCCCATCATCACTAAGTGCTTAGAGCAGCTGGTCCTAGCACACTTCAAATCCTGTCTCCCCCCCACCCTGGACCCCCACCAATTCGCATACCGCCAGAACAGGAGCACAGAGGATGCAGTCTCCATCGCACTGCACTCTGTCCTCTCACACCTGGACAACAACAACACCTACACCAGAATGCTGTTTATAGACTTCAGTTCAACATTCAATACAATCCACCCCTCACAACTCATCAGGAAACTGACAGACCTGGGCATCAGTTCCCTCATGTGCAAATGGTTACTGGACTTCCTGACCAACCGCCCCCAACATGTCCGGCTGGATAACCGCTGCTCATCTACCATCACGATGAACACCGGTGTACCACAAGGCTGTGTGATGAGCCCTTTCCTCTACTCCCTCTTCACCCACGACTGCAGACCTGCTGATGGTTCCAACACCATCATTAAGTTTGCAGATGACACCACGGTGATTGGCCTCATCAGTGACAACGATGAGGTGGATCGTCTGGCTGAGTGGTGCGACAGAACCAACCTGCTGCTTAACACCGAGAAGACCAAGGAGCTCATCGTGGACTACAGGAGGAATGCTGACCCACATCCACCCATCCACATTAAGGGGACGGCTGTGGAGCGTGTGAGCAGCTTCAAGTTCCTGGGAGTCCACATCTCCGAGGATCTCACCTGGACGACCAACTGCTCCAAGCTGGTCAAGAAGGCTCACCAGCGCCTCTTCTTCTTGAGGACTCTGAGGAAGAACCACCTGTCCTCAGACATCCTGGTGAACTTCTATCGTTGCACTAGAGCTGGGCGATAGAACGATAATGATATGTATCGCGATATAACTTTTACTCGATAGAGAAACTATCGCGATAGACCTCGCCGCTCTTCTCCTCTTAAAAAAAAAAAAAAAAAAAAAAAGACCAGCCAATCCAAATTAAGTAGCGCAGAGCCGAACCAATCACAGCCACAGCGTCACATCGCGTGACTTGTTACGTACAGCACAAGTGCCAAGCTGCACGTGTGTTTGTTTGGGAAGCAGCCAGCGGGTAATGGAGGAAATGAGTGTGCCGACTAGAAAAATCAACCGAGCGTGACCGAAGAGAAAACAGATGATGGTTCCAATGCCGGAGAGATTGTCAAACGGAAGAGCCATAGAAGTTCCGTAGTGTGAAGGTATTTCGGCTATTTCAAGTCTGACAAAAAACAGAGTAGCGTGCACTGTAAATTGTGCCGAAAGCAAGTCTGGAAATACAATAAACTGGTGCACACTGTGCGCCACGTTATTGTTTCGGTGAAATGAATTTCTACAATACTGTTACTGTTAATTCTACTCTCTGCAGTGTTTAAATGCTTACATATACACACAGTTACTGTCCCTCCACACATACGACTCGGTTCTGCTTCTATGCCCCAGCTTTGTTTACTTTTTCCCACCGAGGCTTCTAGACTTCTGATTGGCCAACATTTCTGCATGGTTAGGAATCTAGCGCCACCTGCTGCTTTGGCATGTTCATAGCAGCGTTTTCCTTCATTTCAGCCTTTATGTGTGGACGGGATTATTTTTTTAAAACGAAAACGGAAAATCTCCGTTTTCAAAAATACCCGCGTACGTGTGGACGTAGCCTCAGTCTCTGACTGGAAGCGCTAATTCGTCAGACTAAAGTAACTGTTAAAACTGTTTGAAAAGCTAAGCTATACAACAAGGAGAGATTGAGAATTTCCTTTTAGTTCTCAGTTTATTTGATATTGACAAAAGTTAGTCAGTTTTGTCTGTTCTTCTGTAAAACAAACAAAGATTTATCTTTAGAATTAATATTTTGTTTCTAAGTGGAATTGACAATTTAGTAGTCTGTTTCGTTTGTTCTATTTTGAAACTTAAACGCTTTAGCGGCTGCCTTTTGTGTAGTTTGCAATATTTGCCTTTATTTATTTATTTAAGTCTCATGTTCCTTAAGTACATCTACCCTGTTGAACTTCATCCATCCATTCGCGTCCGCTTAATGGATGAACTTATTATGGGAAATAAATATTTAAATAAAAACAAGGTGCTGATTATTTCACATTTTACTTGTGAGCAACGGCACAATTAAATCTTACAAATATAGTTATTTGGCTTATATCGTGATAGATATCGTTATCGCCTGAAATGAAAAAAAAAACATATCGTGATATGAAAAAATCTCATATCGCCCAGCTCTACGTTGCACCATCGAGAGCATCCTGACCAACTGTATAACAGTCTGGTACGGGAACTGCTCTGCCTCGGACCGGAAGGCGTTGCAGAGGGTCGTGAAAACTGCCCAGCGCATCGCCAGAGCACCACTTCCTGCCATGAAAGACATCTACAGGAAGCGGTGTCTGAAAAGGGCTGGGAAAATCATCAAAGACCCCAGTCACCCATCACATGGACTCTTCACCCTCCTGCCCTCTGGGAGGCGCTACAGGAGCCTCCGGACTAAGACCACCAGGTACCGGAACAGCTTCTTCCCCACAGCTGTCAGACTCCTGAACTCTGCCTCCTGACATCTGACCCACGTTAACACATGGACTGAACACACACACACCCACAATGGACAACTGTACCCTCAAACACACAATAATAACATGGACTGAACCGCCACTCACAACCACTAGCACTTTATATAGCCTCTGTAGAAACTATCCACACCCTCACTTATCTTAACTGCACTACTGTATAGCTCTGTGTAAATAATCATTCTGTACATTCGATAATCTTTAACCCTACAACTGTTTACAACTTGCACAGTTCCCATTTCTGTATAGCTGTATATCTCAGATTCTGTAAAGTTATTTATTTCATATTCTGTATAGTTTTTCATATTTATATCCTGTTCATAGCCTGTACATAGCTTGTACTCACTACAGCCTGTACATACTTATAGTTATAGAATATTCACAACATACTTCATACCGTGTACATTATAACATACCGTAATAGACCCATTTCTGTAATATACTCACATATCTATATTATTGCTAATATATATATTGTAATATATCTATATCACTAAAGCACTTCTGGATGGATGCAAACTGCATTTCGTTGCCCTGTACCTGTGCATGTGCAATGACAATAAAGTTGAATTCTATTCTATTCTAATAACTTGAATTTTCTGTATTTTTTTTTCTGTACTCCTATGCTCACTATCTTAATCACTCCTATCTCATCTTTCCTTTTTCAGATGGTGGCACCAATGTTGAGCTGAAGGACTTGCAACTGTGGATGGAAAGCTGTTCAAGTAATGTCAGTACATTTTATTCCTTATTCAACTTTAGTCCATCTTCATGTTCTAGAGGCATCAGAGTTATACTACAGTGCCGATCAAAAGTTTAAGACCACTTGAAAAATGGCAAAAAATCTTATTTTGCATGTTTGGATCTTAACAGGGTTAAAGTAGAGTTTTAACATGCAACAAGAAGAAATGGGAGTGAGATGAAATATTTTTCAATCATGCAATTTATTGAAAACAATGCTTAAACTGAAACAGGCTGTTTTTACACCTGATCAAAAGTTTAGGATCACACCTCCAAAAAAAAACCTGCCAACACCCCCTAAACAGAAATCAAGTTTCCAAACATGACCAAAGCGGTGTGTAAGCAAAGTATTCAAACACGGCTAACTTGCATGAGCATGTAAGTGTCAATCATCCGGCTGATTATGCTAGGTGTCACCAGCTTCTGCAGCTCCATCAACAAGCATTTTGAAGTGATCTTAAACTTTCGATCAGAACTATAGTCATCTACAGATCTTATCCTGATACATTTTATCTGTGTAATCAGTGTTTTCTCAAATTTTCATTGAGACAGTATTGTGCAAAAGTCTTGAGTAAAAGTATGCCCTATTGCCTTCACATAACAAACATCTTAGGAATAAACTGTTTCTCTCTTAAGACACTTTATTTTCAGAAATGCTTCATTTGTTCTCATTTCTGTAGTCTAAATTATTTATTTAGATGTTGCCTCAAAATTGGCATATCTCAGCATGACCAAAAAGGGGATTGTGTTGATCTAGAGTAGCATTTTCAGTGGAGAAATGTTTTGTCACTCATCAGACTCAGCTGTCTGCAGGTTTCCCCAACCTTATAAACGGTGACTGAAGTACCTAGTTCCTTGGATGAGTGACGAAACATTTCTCCCAAGAAAACGCTGCGACCCTGGCAAAGGGAAGACAAAAAAAAAGTGTCAGACCTAAAAAATTAATTAATTAATTAAAAAACATTTTTAAAAAAGCTTTTCTTTCCAATTTCCTTAGATTACTATGACCGAGAACCTTCACAGACATACTTACATAAACCTAAAAGTTAGGGTTACTGAAGTTGGACTACCTGGTATATAATGTTGTGCTACGTGATTGCTAGCGACACAGCTATGTTAGCATAACATTAGCACAGTGAAGCTGGAGGATGAACGCCAACTTTTTTTCCACTCGATAAAAGTTAACGTGAGGGATTCTGGTGGTCAGGGACAAATGCAATCGCATGGCAGGATGCTATACACGGGCCAAACTTCAGTCAGGAGAACAACTGAGATTATTCATCCACAATACGAGGTTAGTCATTAATATCCTGCAACAACATGGGAACAGAACAGCTGCGAGAGAATTCAACATTAATGAATCAATGTTACGGAAGTGGAGGAAGCGCAGTTTTTGGCTTTCCCCATATTTCAAGAGTGCTTCATCTCTTTGCTGTGACTGTCGCCCGGCATAATTTGCAGATGATAATGGTTGTAGCCGCTGCGATGCTTTCGACCAAAACAGGCGCAGCTTGATGACATCATCAACATGCGCTATCGCGCTAGAGCGGTATAGAGATTGACAGACCACGTGACTTTCGCGCATTGCATGCCGGTAACTCGTGGCAAAACAATCCAAGTACCTGCATCAAATGCAAGCATTTGCAGCACCGCAAAACGTTCATTCTTCGGTTCCAATAAATTCTTGCTTTTTCTTTGCCCCCCAAAAAGGTATGTACAAAACGAAGGAGAACAATGCCGGTCCGTACAAAGACAGACTTAATGAAAAGTCAAAGAAAAGATACGAGGAAAAAAATCAAACCAGTGAAAGTGTTAGATCCTTACGAGCACACAGAGGGACAAAATACGTTAGCGTGCTGCCCAACTTCACCACGCTCATATTTATAATTATACGGTTCTTGGAGTGAGTGCATACACTCATGAAGTTTAGTAACTTGTTAAGATTCAGTATTGAGGAAGGGTACAAGAGGTGATCGAAGAATAACCACACCGATCCGGCCGGGTGAAGTCAAACGATGATTTTAATGAACACACGTGTGGGAAGACAACTCTGTACGCAGACAGGAAGTAGTCTTCGACTTAATCAAAGCATGAACAGATATTTTATAGCATCAGGGTTTGTTTACTGACGCCCCTTCATACGTCACAGACACATTTTATACATAGATCAGATCAACATCATCATGACTTTTCACCTAGAAAATCATCTTCTATTTTCATGGCGTGGTACTTTCCGTTCTTATCTTGTTCCTCTTTCTTGCCGAGACACCAAGAAACGGTTCCTCTTTTACCGAGACAATTTTGCAGTTACAGCCAAACATAACTAACCTCTTCCTCTAAATAAATCTAATTTAAAGTGTGTGTGTGTGTGTGTGTGTTGACCTCACATGCTCTTTGTGTCACCTCTTCACCTACTGTCTGTGTCTCGTCCTCAAATGCTCTTTCTCAATTCACCTGTTGCACTTCTGACCTTTTACCAGACCAGAAGCTCACTGAGACTATGTGTATGTCTTCTACTAAATAAATGTTTTAACCAAGAACCTCTACTAAAACCTTAATATAAAATGACCTGATATAAGTGTTTTGTAAGCATGTATTGCGATTCCTTCTATGGCTCCAAGTCACTTGCACAATAGATTGTCCGAACATCGCGCCGAACAAAGCTTCCGACCCCCAATTAATTGACCGAGCTCCAACTCTTTAATAAGCACAGATATGCATTGTGTATAAAATAGTCATAACTGCTTAAGGCCTTCTTAAAGCTATCTGTTACATTGTTAAAGCCTCGTCTTAGCCTGCGGCTCAAAATAACTTCCTGCTTTCACTTCTGCATACAACTTCCTGTCAGCCTGCAACTCAGTCTTTCTGAAAGAGACACTGTTTAAACCTTTGAATGCAATATCCATGCTGCAGATTATATTATTAATGCAATGACAATTATTTAACAATAGCAGTAAAATAATTTCCCTCCTCGACACTCCCCCTTTTGACCTCTGGAACACCAGAGGTCACAATACATTGTGTCCTCACGCAGACCCTTCTCTGGTGGTCTCGAACCTCGAGATCTCCAGGATCCTCGCCCCTCCTGTGGTCGCCGAGATCTTCTGTAAAGGAAACAAAACACCTTTTCCTGCATCTCCCTAACTTATCCTATCTGGGACTCTTTAATCAAAAGCCTGATCCTAATTATCTTCTTAACTTATTGACTTGTATTTATGTATACTCTTCAACGTTACTCATCCCTTTAGAACTCTTTAAGCCCTGCTTTCACGTCCAGTTGCTCGCTCTATTTTCCCTTATCTGATCATCAACATCCTGTGCACAAGTTGTCGCTGCTGCAAGTTAATCTACTCCAAAAGAAAACAACCACTTTAATCAATTAAGTTCAAGCATATAAGCAATTACTCCTGTATACATTTCATCATAGCTAAATGCTGCCTTGAAACAACTCCTATGTGTTAACACTAACTTCATTTTAACCTCACATTTCCTATATTATCACCTGTTTTGGTATAGCCTTTTTATTTCATTTTGCTCCTTTTAATGTAACAATACCTTCTAATTCTAATGTATCAGACTTAACCAAAACATATGCTTTCCTTCCTCTTTGGTCCTTCTTTAAGTTCAGTTAAAAGCTAAGTGAATTTAAGGCCTTTTGCCTGGAATCAATACTGTCATGTGTGTTTCTTAACTCTGTGTCTGTAAGCGTGTGCAATCCTTCATGAACTCATATTATCCTCACAGTAGATTGGCTAATCATAGCGCTAGCCAAAGGCTCGTGACCCTCCAGAGACAAATTTGAGCCACAACTCCTTTAAAAGCACAAAATGCAATATGTATAAAAATCATTTCTACGTAGAAGCTCCCCCTTTATCCTAAAAATACCTCCTATGTAATATCTGTATGTGTAAGCCTACATTATAACCACTTCTTCTAAAAATCAAAAAAGAAATCAAACCTGTTCTACTCCTTCAACCCTCACTAGTTTTCCCTCTAAAATTTATTCACAGCTTTGAAAAACTTTGAAAAACCGGCATTGTATCTTCTAACCAGAATTCAGTTCTGTCATAGTCCTGGGCCATGTTGGCCCAGCATTCTTGGTTCCTTGTATTTTCGCTCCTTATTTAGGCCAGGTTTTCTGAGGTGTCCTGTTGTGGTGTTCCCTAAGTGTTTTTTCCCTTTGTGACTCTTACCCCCTTGTGCCCCTCTGTGTATTTATGAGCTCTCGTCTCTCTTTGTGTTTATTCCATGTTTCCCCCAGCCTGTTATGTCTGTGTTCTCCCCGTGCTCTGGGTGTATTTAAGTTGTGTCTTCTGATAATGATCCTAAATTATTAAACAATTAAATTATTAAACCCTAAACCCCCCTTTATCTTGATACATTTCATGTGTCAAGATACTATACAAAACTTAAAACTGCTCAGTTTTCCCCACTCATGATCCAATCTATGTCATAAAAATAAACTTAAAACAGAACAGTTATCAGTCATGTGTTTCTACAATTAATGGTAACTAAGTTACATCAAAAATATTTCCCCTTTAGCATTTGGCCTTCTCCCAACAATATACTATAATCTCATAATCTAACCCCACCTAATAAAACAAAAATTTTTCTGGTAAAAGCAAATTGTTTATCCACATTAATTCATCCTCACTCACATACAGTCTCACATTCACTCACATGCAGTCACACCATGTATTTGCTGATAGTGGAGCCTCCCGCACGATCAAATACTCCACCCTCCTCAAATCCCGGACGAGCCCCCAAATGTTAAGATTCAGTATTGAGGAAGGGTACAAGAGGTGATCGAAGAATAACCACACCGATCCGGCCGGGTGAAGTCAAACGATGATTTTAATGAACACACGTGTGGGAAGACAACTCTGTACGCAGACAGGAAGTAGTCTTCGACTTAATCAAAGCATGAACAGATATTTTATAGCATCAGGGTTTGTTTACTGACGCCCCTTCATACGTCACAGACACATTTTATACATAGATCAGATCAACATCATCATGACTTTTCACCTAGAAAATCATCTTCTATTTTCATGGCGTGGTACTTTCCGTTCTTATCTTGTTCCTCTTTCTTGCCGAGACACCAAGAAACGGTTCCTCTTTTACCGAGACAATTTTGCAGTTACAGCCAAACATAACTAACCTCTTCCTCTAAATAAATCTAATTTAAAGTGTGTGTGTGTGTGTGTGTGTTGACCTCACATGCTCTTTGTGTCACCTCTTCACCTACTGTCTGTGTCTCGTCCTCAAATGCTCTTTCTCAATTCACCTGTTGCACTTCTGACCTTTTACCAGACCAGAAGCTCACTGAGACTATGTGTATGTCTTCTACTAAATAAATGTTTTAACCAAGAACCTCTACTAAAACCTTAATATAAAATGACCTGATATAAGTGTTTTGTAAGCATGTATTGCGATTCCTTCTATGGCTCCAAGTCACTTGCACAATAGATTGTCCGAACATCGCGCCGAACAAAGCTTCCGACCCCCAATTAATTGACCGAGCTCCAACTCTTTAATAAGCACAGATATGCATTGTGTATAAAATAGTCATAACTGCTTAAGGCCTTCTTAAAGCTATCTGTTACATTGTTAAAGCCTCGTCTTAGCCTGCGGCTCAAAATAACTTCCTGCTTTCACTTCTGCATACAACTTCCTGTCAGCCTGCAACTCAGTCTTTCTGAAAGAGACACTGTTTAAACCTTTGAATGCAATATCCATGCTGCAGATTATATTATTAATGCAATGACAATTATTTAACAATAGCAGTAAAATAATTTCCCTCCTCGACAAACTTCAGGTCACTGCAACAAGCCCAGGTACAGTTTACCGACGGATGGGTGCAGGACCTTGAAATGCACCGTGTAGAAAGTAAAGACCATCGTACATATCATAAGTTTACCAGCCTCACAAATCGTCGTCATAAATACACATTTGTTAACCGTTTATTAATATAACCTTTGAGCTCAACGGTAATTAATTAGTAGTAGAAATAATTTCTGGTACGCATCACAGAGATGTAGCAGTGACAATAATACTGTATGCTGTAATCGTACTGGACAATTAGTGATACAAAAAACCTGTTTTATCCTGTGAATAAAAGTACATGTTTTTGTCAATGTACCATAATAACAGAAGCGAAACACAATATTGTGTCAGGACAATTCACTATTTATGCACAATAAACAAAGGAGCATAGCGCCACAATTTCTGTTCAGCGCCAGACTTGCTTGTAACCTATATCACCAATTATGTTAAGAAAAATGACGGATTAACTACAACAGCAGACTGACCTTTGTGGAAATGCTTGGAGCAGACTAACCTGTGAGCTGGAGTGTTCTGGGACGTTATATTTGGTCTTTGAATGGCTGCAATCCAGACCATCCGTCGCCTCTTTGTTACTTCGGAAACATGGCTCGAACAATTTCTCTTCAACGACGTAATCCGATAACAACCGATCTCTTTACCCGTCGGCTTTCCGTGGCTGTCATGCGACCGGCTATTGCAGTTAATAATACAACAGCTTCTTGCCATTTTTTGGGCTTCTTTTTATCGCTGTATAACTGATTTCAATTGAAAGCCTGCGTGCGCTAGTACCTCTTGCCACGAGTTCCCAGAATTCTTTGCGGTTTTACCCCTGAGTGACGTCACATTTTCAATCTCTATAGTCAAAATCTCTATCGTTGGCCAAATTTATATCGTTTCTATCGTATATCGTTTATATCGCCCACCCCTAGTAACTACCAGAGTTCCTATACTTAAACTCTCACTATCACTAAAACTCTCGTCTAAACCAAGTGATTTTTTTCTAGTGTAGCAATGAAACAGATGTTAAAGTGATGCAGAATTGGCACATTGCTGAGTATTGACAATTTACTTTCTTTGTACTTTGTAAATTCTAGGGGAATGGAGGGGGAGGAACACAAGCTATAAAATGTGTAGTTGATTTTGCTTTGTCCATGGTGTGTGTAGAGTAGTACTTTCTTCTGTTTAATATCGTAATTGTGGCTACAGAAAACATGGAATTTTTGAGAATGGCTCTAAGAACTAACAGCTGATGTCTAGTGAATCATTTTTCCCCCTTACCCTTTGTTGTAATTTTCACTGCCTTTTTCTCACCCTCCCACTTGTCTCTCCCCATTTTCCAGGTGTCTTTCGGCAATGTACAGACAATGTGTCCCAAGGAGGGTCGGCCCCAAAATACATTCTACAAGCATTGATGCTTCCATGGCTGACGGACTTGTCAGGCATCTGCAAAAGAAGAGACACTCGCATTGTGCAATATCTGCTTAAACTTTTTAAGAACTGCTGACCAACCGGCAGGAACTTGAGATTGAACTTTTGGTGTGGTATTGAAGACCCCGACCAGTTCTCAGCCAGAGACCACTGGTGTTGGTGTTCATTTTTATTGACCCATCTTACATTTCTTACTCTTCAGACCCTGTATTGGTACCTTTCAAATTGGAGAAAGGAAGTTGCAGAGTTTTTTGTTTGTTTGTTTTTTGACACTGCTGAGCCATAAGGACAGAAGAGGTAATGGATGATGTTGGCCATGGTGACGTAGTGTAAATGGCTATTCTTCAGCACATCCCGGTGCCAGTATCTACTGCTCGATCTTCCTCTTCCACTCCCCTCTCCTCTTGCTCCTACTTCCCTTATCTGCTGTCCTTCCTTAATCATTACTGCCTCTTGCTGTCCAGTCCTGCCTTTACCCTCCAAACACCATGGTGGGTTCAGGGTTGGGTGTTTGGAAGCTAATGCGAGGTGTCCGCCAGCTAGAGCTCCATCGCCTCATCCTGGCGCTCATCATCTTCTGCTTGCTGTCCATGGCCTTTTTAGCTTACTATGTCTCCAACAGCCCAAAAATCAAGGAGGCCCCTCCTTTACCTTTTAGTGATTGTGGCGGAGGTGGTGGGATTTCACTAGGAGTAAGTACGGGCGATGCAGAAGGAGGGCCAGGTGGCCAGAGGGCACCACTTTTTCTTCCTCCGCGCCAGGGACAACTACACCATGTTAAGGATAATTTAAAGACGGAGCCTGTGGTTCTGGTATTTGTAGAGAGCATCTATTCCCAACTGGGCCAGGAGATTGTAGCCATATTGGAGTCAAGTCGCTTTCACTACCGGACAGAGATTGCTCCTGGTAAAGGTGACATGCCCACATTGACAGAACGTAACCGTGGACGCTATACTTTGATCATCTATGAAAATGTCTTGAAATATGTCAATCTTGATTCGTGGAACCGTGACTTGCTGGACAAGTATTGTGCTGAGTATGGAGTAGGTGTCATTGGCTTTTTCAAAGCGAATGAAAACTCTCCTTTCAGTGCACAGCTCAAAGGCTTTCCTCTCTATCTACACTCGCACTTGGGACTCAGGGACTACCGCATCAACCCCGCTGCTCCTCTACTCTACATCACCAAGCCTAATCAGATGGAGCAGGGCTCCTTACCAGGCGATGACTGGACCATTTTCCAGTCTAACCATTCTACCTATGAACCAGTGCTTCTAGCTAGAACCAAGACCTCAGATACACTGGCGCATTTTGGACCCAGCCCTTTGCGGGCCCTTCATGCCACAGTAATCCAAGACTTGGGGCTCCACGATGGCATTCAAAGAGTTCTTTTTGGAAATAATCTCAACTACTGGCTTCACAAGCTAGTGTTTGTGGATGCTATTGCCTACTTGACAGGAAAGAGACTGTGTTTGTCCTTGGACCGTCACATCCTCGTAGACGTGGACGACATATTTGTTGGCAAGGAGGGAACCCGTATGAAGGTGTCTGATGTGGAGGTGGGTGAGCCTTGTCAGCCGTACATACAGTTGGTTCCTCTGTTTTGTTTTGTGTTTGTTTTTATTTACAGTACCAAAGTTTTTGCAATTTTGCCTTGGTACACCACCAAAGTTGATTTTAAGTCAAACAATCAAGATGTGATTAAAGTGTAGAATATCACCTTCAATTCAAGGGGTTTAACAAATACATTACATTAACTGTTTAGGAATTATATCCATTTTTATGCACAGTATCCCATTTCAGAGGTTTCTAAGTAATTTTATGTATATGGATTATTTTTAATGCTCAGATGAAAATTCTTTGCAGTTTCCTTAGACATCACCAAGTCTCACTGAAGTTAAAACAGAAAGCAGAAAATGAAAAGCCGCGCTATTGGGTACTGATCGGTACCCTGCTCAGACAATGATAGGAACACTCTTGAGGTAGGCATAACTTCCCTAGATTAATTTTGAATCAGTTCTTCTTACCATGAAAAGAATTCCACATCCATGAGTCCCTCTGGGCCCCAGTGCCCAAAATTTCTATTTGTTTGTTTTTTTGTTTTTTGTTACTCAAGGGCGTAGATTTGGCATGGACGGAAGGGACATGTCCCCACCAATATACAGCGATTATTGAACTCTCCCCACCAATAATTTGATCTCTTCGAGTGAAGAAAAACAAACCCGATAGAAAGAAAAAAACAAACAAACAAAAAAACATCTGTCAATGTCTCACTCACCCAGCTGTGCAGAAAGAGTTAAATTACGTCCTCAACTGGAGTCCTACCTCATGTGACAAATATGGCCAATGTGATTGACTGTGCCCTTCAGGGAGCTCTGTTTAGTTTTAGCAGCAGCAAGCCTGCGCTGCGAGGACCTGCAAGGAGGAGAGGAGGATGGCAGCAAAAAGGAAAGACCTGAATCTAAAAAAAATATTTTTCAAAGAAACCTGTAAGTCACTTAAAGTCAAGCTCACTCATAAAATGTGTCCCTCATAATAACGTTACAGGCTATGCTAGGCCATACATGCCAACACTTCCGATTTTTCCGGGAGAATCCCGAAAATCTCCCGGAGCCACCATTCTCCCCAATTTCTCCCGATTTTCCACCTGGGCAACAAAATTGAAAAACCATATCCCAGATTGGCCCAGCCAATTCCAGTTTCCAACAATGGCTACTACTACTGCAGCTACTTAGTTTTAATATTACTCTTATTAATCTTTCTGGGTTGCAAAATAAACTTTTAACATATTTTCAGGCGAGAATGTAGCTGCGTAAACTTCAAATAACTTAAACATGTTATTGTTTGGCCTTTTTCTGTGTTTTATTTGTTCGTGAGTAAATCGGTTTAGCTGAGATTAAAGTTATTAGATTAGATTAAATAAAATTTTATTAATCCCTTGGGAGGGTTCCTCCGGGGTTTTCACACAGCTAAATAAATGTCAATCAGAAAACTAATTAAACAGAAGTGTGAGACGGTCGAGAATCTACGCCAGTGTCCGGTTATATTTTAGACAGCAAGGAGCAGACGGCAGAGGTGACGTAATTCTGACGGCTAGAATATCCAATTTCACAGTCGCTCATTTCCGGTCTCCCCGGCTTTCGGAGGACCCGGCCCACTTAGACCGAAAAGGCCGGGTCCTCAGGTGGACGCAGCCTCTGAATTTGGACAATAATAACAGTGACATTTAACTTATTTTATCCAATAAGTAAACACTGTAAAATTCAAGTTTTTTTGTATATATCAGTCATTTGTTTAATAGTAATTTAACGTTATATAATTCACATATAAAACTATGAATTATAATTTTAAATGGTTTAAAAGCATGTAGAATAGCATATGTAGGCAAGTATATTTCTCCTTTTTTTTATCAAGAAGTAAAGAGAAAAAGGAAAAAATAAGAAACAGGGCAGGGTTCGGTGGTTGAATCATCCGTCTCCACCAATGCCAAAGCCAAATCTACGCCCTTGTTGTCACTGCACAGAGTCGGCTGTGGAGACTTTACCTTATAGGGTAGGTTTGTTTGTTTATTCCAGTGATGGCCTCTAGGATTTAGAAAAATCAATTTCCCAATTCAAATTTAATTTAATTTGAATAATCTGATATAGATTCTTAAAACGTGAAAATCATTTTTTAAATATAAATGGTTGTTTTCCAGAAATGCCAAAATCTCAGGTAAGAGTACACAAAAGTACTCCAACAGCTGCCTTAAAGAGCAGGTGAATGGACTCCGCAAAAATGTAAACACAAAGTGCGATTGTTCACACCGTCGGGTGCTAAAGTGGACATCTCACAGATTCTGAAACTGCAGGTTTTGTCACTCTCCAACCAGAATTCATTGAACCAGCAGTAAAAGAAGTGTAAAACAACGTTTCATGTTTGAAAAAAAATTGATATAAATTTTCTCTTATTTTGGCTGTTTTGCTTCCAGAATCAGAATCAGAATCAGAAAGGGGTTTATTGCCAAATGTTGAGCAGGTTTACAACATTAGGAAATTGCTGCGGTGCTTCAGTGCAAACATAGTGTCATAAATAGCACTTAAATAGACATGGAAAAAAATAAAAGTAGGGATAAGAATTAAAAGTGCTACGTGGAAAGATATGTGCATGAGATATACATGAGATATATACATGAGAATAAGAATTAAGAGTGCTACGTTGAAAGATATATACATGAGTGCAGGTGGTGATCAGTGCCAATCATGGAATGATGCAGTGAACACAGCGTAGGGTCATGTGTTAGTGGTGGGTACAGTCATATGGTTATTGTTCATGTGTCCAACAGCAGAGGGGAAGAAACTGTTCTTATGGCGAGAGGTTCTGGTGCGAATGGACCGGAGCCTCCTGCCTGAGGGGAGCAGGTCAAACAGACTGTGTCCAGGGTGAGAAGGGTCAGCTGAGATCCGCAATGTCCTGGAGGTGTACAGGTCCTGCAAAGATGGGAGTCTGCAGCCAATCACCTTCTCAGCAGAGCGCACAACACGCTGCAGTCTCTGTTTGTCCCTGATAGTGGCTCCAGTGTACCACACGGTGATGGAGGAGGTGAGGATGGACTCGATGATTGCAGTGTAGAACTGCATCATCGTCCGTGTTGGCAGGTTGAATTTCTTCAGCTGCCTCAGGAAGTACATCCTCTGCTGGGCTTTCTTAATGACGGAGGTGATGGTGGGCTCCCACTTCAGGTCCTGGATGATGGTGGTACCCAGGAAGCGGAATGAGTCCACAGAGGTGATGGGGGTGTCAGTCAGGATGATGGGGGGGAGTGGAGCTGTGTGCTTCCTGAAGTCCACAATAATCTCCACTGTCTTCTGGGCATTCAGCACCAGGTTGTTGTGGCTGCACCAGGACACCAGACGTTCAACCTCTCTCCTGTAGGCAGACTCGTCCCCGTCCGAGATGAGTCCAATAACGGTGGTGTCATCTGCAAACTTGATTAGCTTGACAGACTGGTGGGTGGAGGTGCAGCAGTTGGTGTACAGGGAGAAGAGCAGAGGAGAAAGAACACAGCCCTGAGGGGAGCTGGTGCTGATGGTCCGAGAGTCCGAGACATTCTTTCCCAGCCTCACATGCTGCTTCCTGTCCGTCAGGAAGTCAGTGATCCACCGGCAGATGGGATCAGGCACATTCATCTGGGAAAGCTTGTCTCGGAGATGGTCTGGAAGGATGGTGTTGAAGGCAGAGCTGAAGTCCACAAACAGGATCCTGGCGTAGGTTCCTGGGGAGTCCAGATGCTGCAGGATGAAGTGTAGGGCCATGTTGATGGCGTCGTCTACAGACCTGTTGGCTCTATATGCAAACTGCAGGGGGTCCAGGAGGGGGGCCGTGAGGGTCCTGAGATGGGAGAGAACTAGGCGCTCAAAAGACTTCATGACCACAGATGTCAGAGCCACGGGTCTGTAGTCATTTAGTCCAGTGATCCTAGGTTTCTTGGGGACAGGGATTATGGTGGAGGACTTGAAGCAGGCAGGCACATGACATGCCTGCAGTGAGGAGTTGAAAATGCCAGAAAACACTGGGACCAGCTCGTTTGCACAGTGTCTGAGGGTGGCAGGAGACACGCCGTCTGGGCCGGGAGCTTTCCGAGCATTCAGGTTCTTAAACTGCTTCCTCACATCTGCTTCATGAATATGAAGAGTTGTGGTGGGAGGAGGTGGTGTGAAATCCTCTTTTGTGTGGGGTGAGGAGGGGGGTGTTGTAGGTGAACGGTTAGAAGGTGGTGATGGCTCTATGGAGGGGGGAGAGGTGGGGGAATTAGTGTCCAAAGTGTCTCTATTGTTGGGGCCGTTGGAGGTGTGAAGGCTGCCTGATGGCTCGTCAAAACGGCAGTAGAAGTCGTTAAGGGTGTTGGCTAAGAGCAAGTCATCAGTGGAGTGGGGGGTTTTAGGCTTGTAGTTTGTGATATTCCTAAAACCTTTCCACACAGAGGCCGAGTCATTCTCTGAGATCTGCTGCTGCATCTTCTCAGAGTGCTGATGTTTAGCAATGTCCACTTCTTTAGTGAACCTGTACTTGGCCTCTCTGTAGCAGTCCCTGTCTCCGCTTCTGAACGCCTTTCTCTTTTCCAGCCACAGCTTTTTGAGTTTAGGAGTAAACCAGGGTTTGTCATTGTTATAACTCACCCTGGTGCGTGATGGCACAATGCTGTCCTCACAGAAGTGGATATAGGAGGTGACAGTGTCCGTAGACTCGTCCAAGCTGTTAGAAGCAGCCTTCATTGTGTCCCAGTCTGTGGTCTCCAAACACGTGCGAAGCTCCTCCACAGCCTCGTTGCTCCACAGTTTTTTAGTCCTCACGACAGGTTTGGAGAGCTTCAGCCTCTGTCTGTACGCGGGGATTAGGTGGATCATGACGTGGTCAGAAAGTCCGAGTGAAGCGCGGGGCACCGCGCGATAGGCCCCGCTGATCGTGCTGTAGCAGTGGTCCAATGTCCTCTCCTCTCTGGTCGGGCATTTAATATACTGCTTATATTTTGGAAGCTCATGGCTCAGATTGGCTTTGTTAAAGTCCCCAAGAGCAATGATGAGAGAGTCCGGGAATGTCCGCTCCATGTGCAGTATCTGCTCCGCGAGTGCGCACTGAGCTGCCTGCGCATCTGCGTCTGGCGGGATGTAAACAGCGGCCAGGATGAATGAAGCAAACTCCCGTGGAGAATAAAACGGTTTGCAGTGGATAAAAAGATATTCCAGAGAGGAAGAGCAGTGCTGAGCAATCACTGTCACATCTGTGCACCAGCCACTATTGATGTAGAAGCAGAGACCTCCACCTTTGGACTTACCGGAGAGAGCGGCCTGCCGGTCCGCGCGCAGCAGATGGAAGCCCTCCAGCTTGAGCGCGCAGTCTGGGATGTTCTCACTGAGCCACGACTCCGTAAAACATAAGACACAGGAGGAGGCAAAGTCTCTGTTCATGCTTCTCATCAGGGCCAGTTCGTCAATCTTATTCCCGAGTGAGCGTACATTAGAAAGGAAGATCCCAGGAAGAGCAGTTCGCAGTCCGCGTCTCCTCAAACGCACGAGTGCGCCGGCTCGCTTCCCTCTCTTTCGGCGTCTCGCTTTCCTGGTCAGAGTCAGCAGTAAATCTGCCGCAGATGCGACAAATATTGGAAATAAATCCACAGGCGTTGTAGTCCTGTAGTTAAGGAGCTCTTCTCTGGTGTACGAGTATCCAGAGGAGTGCCCAGACACGGAAGAAATGCACAAAAACAAAACAAAAGTAAAGCACTGAAGCACCAGGGCGACCATCCGCGGCGCCATCTTGATGGCCATCTTGATCTTCCAGCGCGGGATTGAGTTGAATCAGGACTTTATGAATCAGAATTGAATCGCTTGTTGAAATCTGGGACAATACGCTGTCCTAATGGCCTCTTTAATTTGCATCAAACTCTATTTGACCTCATGCTGAGCATTCAATTTAAAATATAACTAATATAAGTTCAGCAGTTGGAATAATTTCCAGTTCTTTTATCTGCTTAATTTGCCATGAGATAATAAGGAAACATCTGGCCATGAAACTGTTTTAGTGAATTCTCCAATTAATTTTGAGCATCTGAATATGCGTCTGTGTCTAAAAATGGTTGTATCTATATTATCTATATTAAAAACATCTTTGCAATACTTTTGTTAAACCCTTTTCAATTAATGTAGCTAAGATCAAAAAATGATTTGCTTGTTAATAGCACTCTGTTTACAGTTTGGTAAAAAGTAGACTTTAGGGATGCACCGATACCACTTTTTTGGAAATGAGTACGAGTACTTGCATTTAGTACTCGCTGATACCGAGTACTTAATGAAAACATGATTTAAATTTGCAGGTAACAGCTTTAGTCCTATAATTTAACAAAAAACAAACAAACAAGGGACTAGTTTGGAATTAAGAACATTTATTTAAAATGAAAAGCATGTTGTATGCAACATATTACAGAATAAATAATTATCCATCCATCCATTCGCTTCCATTTATCCTTTTCAGGGTCGCGGGGGGCGCTGGAGCCTATCCCAGCTGTCATAGGGCGAGAGGCAGGGTACATCCTGGACAGGTCGCCAGTCTGTCGCAGGGCTAACACATAGGGACAGACAACCATTCACACTCACATTCACACCTAGTGGCAATTTGGATTATCCAATTAACCTATCCCCACAAGCTGCATGTCTTTGGACGGTGGGAGGAAGCCGGAGTACCCGGAGAGAACCCACGCAAACACAGGGAGAACATGCAAACTCCACACAGAAAGACCTCGGCCTGATGGTGGAATTTAACTCAGGATCTTCTTGCTGTGCGGCAACAGTGCTAACCACCGTGCCATATATAAATAATTTATAATAATAGTTTTTTTATAAATAATTATAAAAAAACAAAATTTAATTTTAAATTTGTTCATCTGTTTCTCTGTTTAGAAGTCTCACTAGCACAGTCACAGCTGGGATGACATCAGAGGCTAGTGCATCGTAGCTGCTCACTTTTTTTAGTTAGTTCCTCAAAGGGGACGAGAACAGTCGTCTCCATAAGAGCCCATTGGTGAGCGGTGAGATAGTAAGGGAGTTCGTGCTCGGACACGCCCAGCACTCGCTTTTGCTCAATGAGGGACTGGAGCATGTAATACGTGCTGTTCCAGCGCGTCTGTACGTCCTGCTGCAGTCTCTTTATTGGCTGGTTGAGCTGTCCCTGAATGTCCTCGAGGCGGGAGTAGGCTAAGGCGGAATGTTTAAAATACCCAACTATTTTCCGCCCCCACTGCTTTAGCATCAGCTATGCTCCTCTGTGCTAATAAGCATGGGTAAATAAGCGTGGGTAAATAAGCGTGGGTACAGCAACACAGCGTGGGATTAACCCCTTACATGCCACTCAAACATAGACAGGTCTCAGACCGTGCTATCGGTCCTCGGTATCGGGGGACTTTTAACGAGTACGAGTACTTTAGAAAATGTGGTGCATCCCTAGTAGACTTCATATAAAAATTCACCTGCAAAATTGGCTTTTTTGATATTGTGATACTGCCTACGGATAATAAAACACAAAAAAAATCTATTTCAGTACTACTAAAATGTTAAAATTGTTACTAAAAAACTGAAACAATCAAGTCTATATCACATTTCAGACAAACTTTCAGTGGTGTTTTTGAATCCTAACATTTGATTCATTGCTGACTATTTAATGGAAAAATGATGAAGGATAATATATTTAAAGCTGCCACCATCTTTGAGTGATTGATTTTTGAATAATTTTGATCTTTTAAACCCTTTTTCTAAAGCTCATTAAAGCTTGACCTGCAGAAACAAGGAGATATGCAGTAGAGTTTGAAATGTTTCAGGTTCCACCTTTCACTGCCTCTTTAGGTCTGTGAAGGTTCTCAGTCATCCAGGTCATCGTAGTCAAAGGAGCTTGCAAACAAAAGCGTCTGGACTTCTTTAAGTTGCTTGAAGACGTTTCACCTCTCATCCGAGAAGCTTCTTCAGTTCTAAGGTCAAATGGTGGAGAGTCCCATGTAACATGTTCCCTCTAAGCCTGAAGGAAAAAAGAAGGAACACACACATGTAAAGGAAGCACTCAAAACGTGCGGCTATCCTAAATGGGCGTTCTTAAAGTCAGCAAAGAGGCACAGAAAAGAAGACCAGACACCAGCGAGGGAGGATAAGAAGGACAGACGCAACAACATTGTCATCCCCTATGTAGCCGGTGTATCAGAGAAACTCAGGAGAGTTTTCTCCAAGCATGACATCCCAGTGTATTTCAGACCCAGCAACACGCTCAGACAGAAACTGGTTCACCCGAAAGACAAAACGCCAAAACACAGACTTAACAATGTGGTGTATGCTGTACAGTGCAGCGAGGAATGCTCAGACCTCTACATTGGAGAGACCAAACGGCCACTTCACAAGCGCATGGCACAACATAGTAGAGCCACCTCCACAGGACAAGACTCAGCAGTCCATCTGCATCTTAAGGACAAAGGACACTCTTTCGAGGATGACAATGTTCACATTTTGGACAGATGGTTTGAAAGAGGAGTGAAAGAAGCCATCTATGTCCACTGTGAGCGACCATCTTTGAACAGAGGCGGTGGTTTACGACACCAACTGTCTGCCATCTATAATCCAGTTTTGAGATCCCTTCCCAGACGCCTTAACGCCCACTCACATCCTGGGCCATCTGACCTCAGGAATTCGCATGATAAGGTGGGGCCAGGTTTCACAATGAACACCCGAAACTCTGGCTGATTGGGACCCACACCCAGTTTCACACCTTGGCTCAGGCGATTAGAGGATCATCAGGGGGTCCTTTTGTCCCTTTGTGGAGGGATACTCCCACTAGGTTTATATCTGGGACTCTCCACCATTTGACCTTAGAACTGAAGAAGCTTCTCGGATGAGAGGTGAAACGTCTTCAAGCAACTTAAAGAAGTCCAGATGCTTTTCTTTGCAAGCTCCTTTCACTGCCTCTTTAGGTTTCATTTATTTGTAACTAACTGGAATTCTTGAATCTAATGTAATTGTAGGTGGTAGGTTGGATAAATGTTTGACTCTATCCATTTGACTGATTATTTCATATTACAAGGATGGACCTGTGTTTCACCCATTGTGTGGCATTTCTGCTCTTTGTCAAATTTCATCCTTCAGGTTAGATTCTGTTAGTAAGGCTTGATTTTTGTAATTGGCAACGGTTAAAATGTGTCATCCTTTTACAGGCATTGCTCAACACACAAAACAAACTGCGAGCACTGGTCCCAAATTTCACCTTTAACTTGGGGTTTTCGGGAAAGTTCTATCACACAGGTATGCATAATCTTTCTGTTTTTCTACATTCACAACAGCCATGAACTTCTTTAGACTGCTCTATTCAAACATGCAGGTGAAAATGGAAACTTGTGTTCTATGCTGGTGTAGTGACCCCTCAGTGTATTCAGAAGGTCACTCATTTCCTGCTGTGCTACATGTGGAAAAGTACAAATGTGGAACATAAAGCGGTTAAAGTATTCAACATGTCAACACAAGTAAAAATATTTCTAACGCTGCTTGTGGTTTTTGTTGCTTTATTTTCATCACAAGCTCTCTTTTTTTATTTCGGCACAACTTGAAGCCTGGAGCGAACTCTTCCTGCAGTTTCCTCCACAGTGTCTCCTCCGTTACTATATAAAGAGAGGGAGTCATTAGTCCCCTCATAAACACCTGTCCCCACTGCCAGCCTGACACAGTCTCATGAGATCACTGCAGCAGGCCAGAGACCTGCCGCAGTGCTATTGACATGAACCCTTTTACCAGATGTCGGTAACAACGTGTCCAATCCAGAAGAAATTAAACCATAGATGGTCCATAAATTATCTGTAATAATGAGAAAGGAAGAAGTATTCAACAAATGAAGAAAGGGAGGCGTGACAGGCATGGAAAATCACAGTACCAGCTGAAAAAGTTGATGACCACTTGTGGAGAGAGATCTGGAAGCAGCCTGTACAATTATTTCCAAGAAAACAATAAGTAATGCAACCACCATAGCTTGTATGCACGCTCACCATACACAACTCTGATGCTGAAGAAAAGGCATGTTGAGGCGTGTTTACAGTTTGCTGAAAAACATTTACACAAGCCTGTGAAATACTGGGAAAATATAGTTTGAGATTCTCTTGGATACGGGAGTCAAAGACACTACTTATCACCCCACAAACACCATGCTTACAATGAGGTTTGGAGGTGGGAACCTCATTGTGTGGGGCTGTTTGTCAGCATACAGCACTGATGTGCTTCATATAATTGAAGGAAGGATGAATAGGAAAAATGTACAGATACATTCTCAAATAAAATCTGCTGCCATTTGCCCACATGATGAAGATGAAACGAAGATGGACGTTTCAGCAGGGCAGTGATCCCAAACACACAGCCAAGGAAACGAAAATAAAGCTGCAATAATGGCCAGGCCTGATCTGAATCCAGTTAAAGATCTGTGGAAAGAACTAAAGCTTGCATGTGTGGATTGCATGCATTGTACATCTGTTGAGAATTTCATGTCAATAGAATCTTTTAAAATATCACCAATTTTCTGAGTGAATATACAGTGGGGCAAAAAAGTATTTAGTCAGCCACCGATTGTGCAAGTTCCCCCACCTAAAATGATGACAGAGGTCAGTAATTTGCACCAGAGGTACACTTCAACTGTGAGAGACAGAATGTGAAAAAAAAAATCCATGAATCCACATGGTAGGATTTGTAAAGAATTTATTCGTAAATCAGGGTGGAAAATAAGTATTTGGTCACCTCAAACAAGGAAAATCTCTGGCTCTCACAGACCTGTAACGTCTTCTGTAAGAAGCTTTTCTGTCCCCCACTTGTTACCTGTATGAATGGCACCTGTTTGAACTCATCATCTGTATAAAAGACACCTGTCCACAGCCTCAAACAGTCAGACTCCAAACTCCGCCATGGCCAAGACCAAAGAGCTTTCGAAGGACACCAGGAAAAGTATTGTAGACCTGCACCAGACTGGGAAGAGTGAATCTACAATAGGCAAGCAGCTTGGTGTGAAAAAATCAACTGTGGGAGCAATCATCAGAAAATGGAAGACATACAAGACCACTGATAATCTCCCTTGATCTGGGGCTCCACGCAAGATCTCATCCCGTGGGGTCAAAATGATCATGAGAACGGTGAGCAAAGATCCCAGAACCACACAGGGGGACCTGGTGAATGACCTGCAGAGAGCTGGGACCAAAGTAACAAAGGTCACCATCAGTAACACACTACAACGGCAGGGAATCAAATCCCGCAGTGCCAGACGTGTTCCGCTGCTGAAGCCAGTGCATGTCCAGGCCCGTCTGAAGTTTGCCAGAGAGCACATGGATGATACAGCAGAGGATTGGGAGAATGTCATGTGGGGCCATGTATCGTGAGATTTTGAGCCAAAACCTCCTTCCATCAGTGAGAACTTTGAAGATGAAACGAGGCTGGGTCTTCCAACATGACAATGATCCAAAACACACCGCCCGGGCAACAAAGGAGTGGCTCCGTAAGAAGCATTTGAAAGTCCTGGAGTGGCCTAGCCAGTCTCCAGACCTCAACCCCATAGAAAATCTGTGGCGGGAGTTGAAAGTCCGTGTTGCTCGGCGACAGCCCCAAAACATCACTGCTCTCGAGAAGATCTGCATGGAGGAATGGGCCAAAATACCAGCTACTGTGTGTGCAAACCTGGTAAAGACCTATAGTAAACGTTTGACCTCTGTTATTGCCAACAAAGGTTATGTTACAAAGTATTGAGCTGTATTTTTGTTATTGACCAAATACTTATTTTCCACCCTGATTTACCAATAAATTCTTTACAAATCCTACAATGTGAATTCATGGATTTTTTTTTTCACATTCTGTCTCTCACAGTTGAAGTGTACCTCTGGTGCAAATTACTGACCTCTGTCATCATTTTAAGTGGGGGAACTTGCACAATCGGTGGCTGACTAAATACTTTTTTGCCCCACTGTATGTTCAATACTTATTTTACCCGCTGTATCCTGACCTAACGTTCATGTGTAAAAACGGCCTGATATAATTTCATCAGTGCAGCTTGCTGCTCGAAACATTACCAAGTATAGTTTTGATCTGTGCAGGTTAAAACAGATGCTGTAAAGTCTGTTTGGAAGAACTGGTTTCCTTTGTTAGCGTCGCTGCTGCACGATCAGCAGCACTGACTGGATGATTTCATTCATTTTTCAGTCCCTTTCCTGTGAATGTGAAATGTCTTAAACTTTGAGGGAAATATTTGGCACAAATATTTAGAATTTGGTGGTCAGAGGGGGGCAATGCTACTGTGACTTTAAAATACTTGGCACTGACTCAAACATTAATTGTTCATTCTGGGTTTCAGGGCAAGCTCATCTCATACACTTTCTCTTCCTAGATAAAAGTGAATTCGGTGCAGATCAGGTCATGTTAATTATGCTGTGTGTGCACCTGCTTGTTTGTATTCAGGCACTGATGAAGAGGATCAGGGAGATGACATGCTGCTGCAACACAGGATGGACTTCTGGTGGTTTCCTCACATGTGGAGCCACATGCAGCCTCACCTCTTCCACAATGTCAGCGTTCTGGCTGAGCAGATGAGACTCAACAAGGTTTTTGCTCAGGTGGGCAACATTATTACACTGGGCAGTCTCACAATATGGAAGCTTGATTTCCTGCAATAAAACAAAAACAAAAATACAGCAGATTACAGAGAGGGAGATGCTGCAGTTTTAAAAACAATTCCGCAGGTGCATCTGATCAGTTACACTGACACCGTTCTGTCATTTTGACATGTCACTTCACATTTCAGTGAATATTCTTCACTGCAGCAGTGGTCACGTATAGTTTTACATGATATAGCAGTATTTGTGATGCATCTTTTTCCAAGATGGCGCCAGTGTGTGTGGCTCGCCGTCTGGCTCTTCCTCTGCTGTGTTTGCTTTAGGGCTGCCACGATTTGTCGACTAGTCACGATTACGTCGACTATCAAAATCGTCGACGACTGATTTAATAGTCGACGTTTCGTTTGAAGCTTTGTAAGATCGCAAAAGACGCAGGAATAATAGCAGGATTTAAGAGTGTAATAACGGACTGAAACAGAAGATGGCAGCACAGCATGTACAAGGATGCCAGCTGCCGTTAAACCCCGAAGAAGAAGAAGCAGCTGTGTCCCAGAATTCATAGCGCGGCCCAGCTTAGTTTCCAACAATGGCGGTAGCTAGTTAGTTTTAATATTACTCTTATTATTCTTTCTGGGTCACAAAATAAACGTTTAACATATTTTCAGGCGAGAATGTAGCTGTGTAAACCTCAAATATCTGCTCAGTTTATCAGGACACCACATATTTTCAAAAGCACTCCGACGTTTTCGGAGACGTCTGTTACCCACTAGCTCGATAGCTAGCCGGGGGCTAGGTCACTAGCGCCGTGAGAACACCGGACTCCCGACAAATCGTTTTCAAACCCACCGCCGTCTTTCGCGACTCAGGTTAAATATATATGGGTCACTTAGATAAATTAAAAATGTTGTTGTTTGGCTTTTTTTTTTTTTTTTGTATTTTATTTGTTCCTGAGTAAATCGGTTTGGCTGAGATTAAAGTTATAGTTTTTACACAGCTGAATAAACCTCAAGCAGACAGCTGATTATCAGAAGTGTGAGATGCTGGAGAATATACTCCGGTGTCCTGTTATATTTTAGATAGCAAGGAGTTTATTAAACTTTACCGAAACAATCTGCAAATTTCATTAAAATTGAATAAACTATCATCTTGTCTTTATTTTTAGTTAGCACCTTAAAAGCTTAAAGCTGTAAGCTAATGATAGTTATATAAGAGCAGATGCTGCTGGTGCAATAAGCTGTAGTTTTACGTCCAGTGGATTTGATTAGTCGACTAATCGCATAAATAATCGGTGACTAGTCGACTATCAAAATAATCGTTTGTGGCAGCCCTACATGAAGCCCTCAGGTTCCCTTATGATGCTCTCCCTCCTCGATTTTTCAAAGAGGTTTTTCTCACTATAGCATCAGCTGTACAATCCATTGTAAATAGTAGTTTGTCCTCTGGTGTTGTACCTGTCAATCTCAAACATGCGGTGATTCAGCCTCTACTCAAGAAACCTGCTCTTGATCCTGATATTATTGCGAATTACAGACCTATTTCCAAACTGCCTTTTATCTCAAAGATTCTTGAAAAGGTAGTTTACAAGCAATTAATGTCCTTCCTAGAAGAACACGGTATTTTAGAAGTTTTCCAATCTGGTTTTAAAGCTTTACATAGTACCGAATCTGCCCTTTTAAGAGTTTTTAATGATGTGTTTTTGGCAAATGACTCAGGTGACTGTGTTATTATTGTGCTGTTAGATTTAACTGCTGCTTTTGATACAGTGGATCATAATATTTTAATTTCCCGTTTAGAGGAGTTGGTGGGTATGCGGAGTACCGCACTGCAGTGGCTCAGATCCTATTTGGCAGAGCGAACTTTCTCTGTGAAACTCGGGGAGTTTGTATCCTCTGTTGCTTCTCTTCAATGTGGGGTCCCACAGGGTTCAGTTTTAGGCCCGCTTCTTTTCTCTCTATATCTCCTACCCCTTGGGTCTATTTTCAGGAAACATGGGATTTCTTTCCACTGCTACGCCGATGGCTCCCAGATTTATTTCCCACTTAAAAAGATAAATGGCTTCTCAGTAGACCCGCTGCTCAGATGCCTTGATGATATAAGGGCCTGGATGGCTTTGAACTTTTTACATTTTAATGAACAGAAAACAGAAGTGATGGTTTTTGGTGGCGCTTCTGAGGCTATTATAGATCTTGGTTCACTGGCACAGTATGTTAAACCAGTCATCACTAATCTGGGAGTTAAAATAGAGGCAAATCTTAAACTTGAAAGCCAGGTCAGAGCTGCTGTAAGATCTAGCTTTTTTTCATTTGAGGGAATTAGCCAAAATAAAGCCTATCTTATCGAAACAGCATTTTCAGACAGTAATCCATGCCTTTGTTACTTCTAGGCTGGATTATTGTAACGTACTTTATTTTGATGCGTCCATTAGGCGCCTGCAGGTTGTGCAAAATGCTGCAGCACGTCTTTTAACTGGAACAAAAAAGTTTGAGCACATTACCCCAATTTTAATTTCACTCCACTGGCTACCTGTACATTTTAGGATTGTTTTTAAAATTCTCTTATTTGCTTTTAAATCTCTTAATGGCCTGGCCCCCCCCTACCTCTCGGAGCTACTACAGCCATATACACCTCCCCGTTCCCTTAGGTCCGCCAATCAGCAGCTCCTTAAGGTACCAAAAACTAAGTATAAATCTAAAGGTGATCGTGCTTTTGCTGTAGTTGCTCCAAAGTTGTGGAATGATCTACCCTTGCATGTAAGGCAGGCCTCTTCTCTCTCTGAATTTAAAAGTCTTCTTAAAACATATTTATTCGCTGAAGCCTTTGGCATTGATTAGAGGGGTTGACTCAATTTGTTTTGACATGTTTTAATTTATTTTAGTTTTTTAGTTATTTATTTTATCTTATCTCATTTTAATTTGCTTTTAGCATGTACAGCACTTTGTGAACTCTGGTTTTATGTTAAAGTGCTTTATAAATAAAGGTGGTATGGTATGGTATGTCAAGTGACTTTTCTAAATGCATTTTGTAAATGTTCTTACCAGTTAGATGGTACCAGTCAAAACTTTAAACATGTTCACCTGTACATAATTTTGACAGCTGCTTTGATTAGAGAAGCAACATCCTGCATGTAGATATGAGGATGCATCCACAGGTTTATACAGATAGTATCGGACAGTGTGACTCATTTACTTTACTTCAGACACGTGAGCCGTCTCTAATGTCACATGCTGCAAGATCCTGGTTGATTCTGTCTTTGTCCAGGAAAAATGAACTTACGTGCTATAGTTCATTGATTGTAAATGTGCTCAACTTTTTAAAAATGTTGAAAAATACCCATTTAAATAGACGTGCTGTTGTCTGATGTAATAATTTTAGAGACAGTTAATTTTCTTTAAAATTGAGAAACAGTTGAAGTCTCAAGCTAACTTCGAGGAAAGAGGCAGAAAATGTTTTTCTGCGTATATTTCAGATCAAACATTTGATTATATGACAAGATAACACAACTAAACACAAAATACAGGTTCTAAATGAAGGTTTTTATTATTAAGGGAAAAAATCCATATCTACATGGAACTGTGTGTGTGGGGGAAACGATCGCTCCCTAAACCTAATAACTGGTTTGGCCGATGCTGCCGTAACATGTTGCTGCTAAGGATGCCCCGAGCGTGAAAGTGGACCCGAATGCAACTTCAGATGGAGGCACAATACTTGGTTTTCTAACAAGACTTTATTAATGAACAGCAAGTGAAATATACTCGGAAGCAAAGAACATGAAGCGTGAGCCAGAGCGAGAGTCGGGGAGTGGGTTTTCAAGTTTTATTGTCATATACGGATAAACAGTTTAACATTTACCTGTAATAAAATTCTTGTGTCCCTCAGCTTTACATGTACATATGGAAAGTGTACAGGTATATTAAAGAAGGACAATAACAATAATAATAATAAAATAATACTTTAGTATTTTATTATTTTTAAATATTAAGAACATTTGAAACAATTGTTTGGTATTTACAGTTTGTGCAAAACTGTGCAGTGAGGATTTAAAGCAGTTACAGTGACAGTGTATAGAGTCCAATAGTTGTACTGAGTGTGTAATGGTGTGTGCAGAATGTCAACAGTTCAGAAGCCTGATGGCTTGTGGCTAGAAACAGTCTCTGTGTCTGCTAGTGTGGGTCTGAATGCTTCTGCACCGCCTGCCGGGCGGCAGGAGTGTGAAAAGTCTGTGGCTGGGATCAGAGGGTCCGCTGCGTCTTCCTCATGCAGTGATGTCTACAGAGATCCTGCATGGCTGGCAATTCAGTCCTGGTGATGCGCTGTGCTGATCTCAGGTCACCAACATGGTGTGACAAACTCAGATCCTCGGTGATGTTGATGCCCAGGAATCTGAAGCAGCTGACTTTCTCCACCTCTGCTCCTTCTATGGGGGTGTGGCCTCCTCTCTGTAGTCTCCTGTAATCCACAATGAGCTCCTTGGTTTTGCTGACGTTAAGCAGCAGGTTGTTGTCGCGGCACCATGATGTCAGGGCTCTCACCTCTGCCCTGCATGCCGTCTCATCTCCATCAGAAATGCAGCTGATGATGATGGTGTCATCTGCAAATTTGACGATGGTGTTGGAGCTGTGTGTTGCTGTACAGTCGTGGGTGAACAGGGTGTACAGCAGGGGGCTGAGCACACATCCCTGGGGGGCATCTGTGCTGAGTGGAAGTGTGGATGCGGTGATGCTGCTGATCCGAACCACCTTTGGTCTGTCTGTCAGGAAGCCCAGTATCCAGGTGTGCAGGGAAGAGCTGATGTTCAGGTCACGGAGTTTCATTACATGTCTGGATGGTATGATGGTGTTGAAGGTGGAGCTATAGTTAATGAACAGCATCCGCACGCATGTGTCTTTTTTTTTTCTGGTCCAGGTGGGGGAGGGCAATTGCTATTGCATCGTCTATAGATCTGTTGTAGGCAAACTGGAGTGGATCAAGTGAAGCAGGGATTAAAGATGTGATGTGAGCTTTGACTGTACGCTCAAAGCACTTCGTAGCAATGGCGGTGAGTGCTACAGGGCGATGGGCATTTAGGCAGCTCACATTAGTTTTCTTAGGGACAGGGATGATGGTGGTCCTCTTAAAACATTTTGGGACAGCAGACTGGAGCAGGGAAAGGTTGGAAATGTCTGTGAAGACATCTGCCAGCTCGTGGGCACACGCTTTGAAAACCCGACCTGGAGTGTTGTCTGGTCCAGGAGCTTACTGAGTGTTTACTTTCCTGAAGTATTTACACACGACTGCCTGAGATATCTGAAGAGGGCAGCTGTCCTCTTCCAGCAAAAGCTCCTGAGATAGATGTTTATCAAACCGTGCATAAAAGGTGTTCGTGAGTTTCCTTGGATCGCGGCATAAACTCCTTCATTTATTAACTGCATTTTGTTCTTACTTGTTATCTTTGTCTTATATTAGGGCTGCTCAATTAATCGAATTTTAATCACGATTACGATCTGGGCTTTCAACGATCATTAAAAATGACAGAGCCGATTATTGGCCCCTCCCTCATTTATCCGCGACACCTTAAAGGCCGGTCCGTGAAAATATTGTCGGGCATAAACCGGTCCGTGGCGCAAAAAAGGTTGGAGACCGCTGATTAAGAGGACCCGAGGGAAGCTCGGAAAGCTAAGCAGAAGTTATTTGGAGAGGAGAGTGACTGCTGTTGGTTGAAAAGAGAGGTAAAAAAAAACTTCAGTGGTGTTGCACACTATTTTATATTATTTTCTAAAGTCATTGTTAACCCTTTAAATCCGGTCAGAGCAGCATGCTCCGTTTTGTGTAACTATTTTTAAATCCCTGTAGAACCCGAACCACGTAAGCTAGTGCAATAATTTGTTTTGCATATGAAACCGGAGGAGTTGTACTTACATCTTATGCCATCAGCTTGTCCTCGGTCACGGTTTCCTTCCACATATAGCTTTGCAAAAATTGCATAAAAAGCGCTTGCAGGAACAAAAACATAATATTCCAGAAACACGCTTTGCCGATCCGATCAGCTGTTCGTAACACTTCCCACAGTGAAACAGACGTCAGCGCGAACTGTCGCATGTCCGCCATTTCCTGGCCGAAACCGGAAGTGACGTCATTTTCGCGGAAATGTAGTTTTTTTACTTGTAGGCCTTAAAAGCCTATACTGGTCATGTTTGACTTTTCTGAATAGTTTCTGGGATGCTTAGAACTCGAATTGCACTGCTGGAAATAGTTTATTTTGATGCACCTGCTGTTTTCTTTGCAAATTTGCATCATAGGATTGTTTTTTTTGTTTTTCCTGCAGTATATAAAAATTGGTGTATCTCCAAAATAAAACTATGAAGACACTCAAAATAAATTTCCTGTTGTTGTAAACTATTTTTTGCAACTTTTTTGTATTTAAAGTTTTGAGGGATAAACCTCTTAAATTTCTCCAAGTAGAAATATATGTAAAAAAACAAAACAAAAACGATATAAATTTTTTTGTAGTTTATTGCACTTTTTTGCAATTAATGTAGTTACTATGGACTTAATGCATACATATTATTAAAATATGGGCTATAACAGTTATTTAGCAACTTGAAATGCTCCCACAAATGGCACTACAACATGTAAAAAAAATAATATAAGCTCTGGCGGACTTGGTTCTATAGTAGGTCTTAAAGGGTTAAATAAATATCGTCAAATAATCGCGATCTCAATTTCAGTGAAAATAATCGTGATTATCATTTTTGCCATAATCGAGCAGCCCTATCTTATATTTAAATTTGTTTGAACTGAAACATTTAAGTGTGACAAACACAAATCGGAAAGGGGGCAAACACTTTCTCACACCACTGTACATGAAAGCTGGTTTTTGGATTTTGGTGCCACTCTGGCATCTAAAGGCGTGTAGACTGTATTATAGCATTTATATAACAGTCTTCTCATCATACTGACCACTCAAAGTACTTAACAGTACAAGTCACAGCTGGTTTTCCCTTTTTTTCTTCTTGTTTTTTCTTTTCGTATCTAAAACATTGTAAAAATCGTGACTTGGTATGACTAAGTTCACTGTATCTGCTTGCCTCTGTGTGGGGCTGTAGCTCAGGAGCTAGAACAGGTCAGCTACTGACCAGAAGGTTGGTGGTTTGATCCCTGGCTGCCTCAAGCTTCATCCCAAATATCCCTGGCAAGATACTAAAGCGCTTAAAGTATAGAGGAAAGTGCTTGTGTGAATGAGTGAATGTGGCATGTTGTATAAAGTGCTTTGAATGCTCCAGGAGAGTAAAAAAGCTCTATATATGAATCAGTCCTTTATCTTTTTTTCTCCTTTTTTTTTCTCTTGACTACAACTGTTTCTACCTGTCTGTCACCTGCTAACTCCATATGCTGTCTTCTTACTGGTAAATGGATTCTGTTTCTTATATAGCGCTTTGCATTTCTACTCGCCCGGAGTGCTCAAAGCTCTTTATACAACATGCCACATTCACTCATTAACACAAGCACTTTCCTTTATACTTTAAGTGCTTTCTGACTAACATTCATACTTCGATGGATTCATCAGAGAGCAGCTTGGGGTTAGTATCTTGCCCAAGGATATTTAGCATGAAGACTGGGCGAGCCAGGGATTGAACCACCAACCATCCGATCAGTAGCTCTACCTCCCGAGCTACAGCTACCCCTTATTCTTATTGTACCATTCTCTCTCCAGGAGCATGGCATCCCAATAGATATGGGCTATGCAGTAGCTCCACACCACTCTGGGGTTTATCCAGTTCACAGCCAGCTATATGAAGCCTGGAAATCTGTGTGGGGAATCAAGGTGACCAGTACAGAAGAATACCCTCATCTAAGGCCAGCTCGATATCGACGTGGCTTCATTCACAATGGCATCCAGGTCAGTCCACAGTCTTTGTTCTTTAATAACACATGTGTTTGTGTGAAGAAAATTACATCTTTCAGCCAAGATGATGTGATGTGAACTTTTGAAGGTTTTTGTGTTAAAAAAGGACAAGCTATCTGTTAAGATGTTATATTTTGAATGTTGTATCAGTGAAGTCTGTAGTATTTCTTAAGGCTCTGAGTGTTTGCAAGAGGTTTTTTGCTGGCTTAATGGTAACTAATAACAATTTGCCGCTGATTACACAGAAACAGATTTTCAAAGTCAATAGCTAGAAAGTTTCATTTGTGACCAAGTGACACTTTCAGCCTCGGCTTACTGCAGGTAAGTACTGTCACAAGACTACCATCATTGCCTTACAATGGGCTTTTCACTTAGTTTCATAATTCATGATTGTTTCATAATTATGAAAATGCTTCTTTTCATGACAGTTTCATATTATCCATCAGTACCATTCACAGAGAGCTGGGGAAAGGCTCCAATCAAACCATTGTTAGATGGAGAAAGATGTACCCTTAGGCCCCCTCTTTGGTTCACAGATGGTTTTTCTCTTTTCACATAAATGGCCTCCTTGACTCCTCCAAAACCGACATTCCTATTAGGGCTGGGCCATATTATACCGTTCATGGTAATAACGGTACAATGTTAGGCAACGATAAGAAAATGAAATATCGCGATAGAATATGGTTAAAACGCCCATGCGCAGTGCCTTTGTTTTCATACGCACATGGCGAAAAAGCATGGCGGCAACGGAGAATGAGAAGGGAGAATCAGAATACTTTATTGATCCCTGGGGGAAATTATTGAAAGCGGATTGTTGAGTGAAACGGATGAACCAGAATTGGTTTGTAAAAGTGGTGCAACTTCAGTGATGTTGAACTGGTTTGGTGTCCGTCAGATACACGACAAAGCAGGTTTTTTTTGTAGAACATGCAAGCGGGCCGTCGTTATTGTCGTGTTTGTCGGACTAAGGTGCTCGCAAATCTGGAAGTAATCTGGGTCCTAAACTCCCTCCACTTCAGCTCCCAAAGTCAAACGAACACTGCGGCATCACTGAGAGTTAAAAACTGTCTAAATTCTTTCATCTTTAATAAAACGATCAACATTGCTGCTTTACCAGGTGTAACTATGAAGTTTAACTTCCAGGCATCCATGAAAGCAGAATGTATTACATGTAACGGAGTTAGAAGTTAGCTTGCAAGTTTTGCTAGTTACCTAAGCATGATATAGCATGTTCTGACTGAGAGATTTCTGAAAAAATTCAAACGTACAGCTCTGCTATCACTTCCAACATAAATGAGGACAGAAAAATAAACAGCATGCAATCGCATGGCAGGATGCTATACACGGGCCAAACTTCAGTCAGGAGAACAACTGAGATCATTCATTCACAATACGAGGTTAGTCATTAATATACTGCAACAACATGGGAACAGAGCAGCTGCGAGAGAATTCAGCATTAATGAATCAATGTTACGGAGGTGGAGGAAGCGCAGTTTTTGGCTTTCCCCATATTTCAAAAGTGCTTCATCTCTTTGCTATGACTGTTGCTCGGCATAATTTGCAGATGATAATGGTTGTAGCCACTGCGATGCTTTCGACCAAAACAGGCGCAGCTTGATGACATCATCAACATGCGGTAGAGCGGTATAGTCAAAATCTCTATCGTTGGCCAAATTTATATCGTTTCTATCGTATATCGTTTATATCGCCCACCCCTAATGCAGTGGATATTATACATGGTTATGCTCAGGATATGTCAGCCCATTTCTACTGGAAATGCCTTTTGGTTAAACTTTCAGCAAGGAATTTGCATTTGCACTGTAAAATGTTTATATAGGTTTAATGCACATAAAAAAACGGCTTCTTGTGTAAGTGAAAATAAATGGATGGTGTTTTTTTGCGCTAGTCAAGTTGTGGAGTTGTATTTTGTCTCGCATCAATTATATCGTCAGTTATATCGTTATCGCAAATTTTCAAATATATATCGTGATAAATATTTTTGGCCATATCTCCCTGCTCTAACTCCTATATTTGAAATATAGATAAGATAAAATTACAAGAGCAAGACATACTTGGTCAGTGTTGAGGTTGGTCCTGTTATTGAGGGTGGAGACATCTCTTATAAATGACCTCCATTGCTTGCAGTTGGCCATTTATGTGAAAGGAGCAGCTGTGGCTACACTTGGATAAGTGAAAAAGTTTCCCACTAAAAACACATGATGCTGAGAACACAGAGGAACAGAATCAACTTTTTGGGGTTTCCTTACCTAGATGATTGACCAATCAGAATACTTTATTAATCCCTAAGGAAATTATGTATATATCCCCAATATTTAATGCCCTATTTGTTCATTTCAGGTATTGCCCAGACAAACTTGTGGTCTATTCACCCATACAATCTTCTATAATGAATACCCAGGAGGTTCAAAAGAGCTGGACAAGAGCATCAGAGGGGGAGAGCTCTTCCTCACCGTCCTCCTAAACCCTGTAAGAAAACCTCCATGCACACTACAGCTGTTGGCTTGAGACTGTCTAGCACTCATGTTTCACACGTGTCAACTTTACATGAGACTTGAGTGTCTGAAGATTTGGCCTGGCTTTACACAAAGGTCATTCCATCTTCAGTCAAGTTTTAGAAAATGTCCTGCTCGACCTCCAATTTGCATACAAATTTTAGAGTCCAAAGTTTGGACATCTATAATGAGTGCTGTGAAATTTCAGATTCATTTTTCAAATAGTTTTCAAGATGTATATTTTTTGAAAAATGGTCTGTTTTTTAACATGAAAATGTTTTTGACAGCAATCATTGTAAATGTTCACATTTTCTACCATCTAGATTTTATGCAACTTGGACACGCAAAAGGCTTGGTTGATTTCAGATGGACTCACCCTGTAAAATTAAAAGTGTTGTCATTTTTACCCCACTCTTTCTACCCCGCCCACTAAGAGTGGGTGTCACTTCCACCCCCTCTTAGTGACCTTGACCTCAAGGTGAAGATCAGAGGTCAAGTTTTCTGAAACTCTTGTCATTGCAATAACTAAAGACCAAGGTGATGTAGCAGGTTCAAATTGATACCGTAAGTGCATATGCTAAAGATCTCGGACGAGTTTGCGTCTCAGTGAGCTCAACTTAAAGGTCGAGGTTAAAGTATTTCCTAAACTTGCCCCATATTTCCAATGAGTGTTTCACCACAGAGTTGAAAGTGGAGAACCAAGTACAGCCAGAAAAGATGTACTGTTGTTGCTGTGTAGTTCCATAGTCACCCAGTCAGAATAGCCACTCTGAGTGAGGTACAAGTACAAAAACACCAGACAGCTTATGTTAGCGGCCCAATAATAAAAACAAAAATTGTTGAAGTGTTGAAGCCCCCCCTTCAGTTTCAGGCTTTTGAAGATTGGTCTTGGGTGTTTACCTTCCCATGTGTGAGGTGACAAAACAGAATGCAACACATTGAAAAAAAAAATCTTAGAAATAAAAATGGGTAGAGCCTGGAAGAGGTATAAAAATAAATAAATAAATTAAAAAAATTGGGGTAAAATAGTCATTTTTAATAACGTCCTTAGAAAATGGTGTCCAGTGGGTGAAGGACAGCTTCAATTGGTTTAGCAGTGTAATCAAATTCTTGTTTGTTTGTTTTTTGGTGCCTGTGTGTGTTTGTTTGTTGTTGTTTTTTAAGGGTTTTTTTTGTTTTGTTTTTTTTTTTTTAACCCTTAAGGGCAAGTTAGTGAAGTCTAACAAACTTGCTTTACTACTTAAGAGGAAAAGCTTACTTTTATTGAGGTTCAGTTTATACCCTGAAAGCAGATTTAATGTTTATTGTTTGTCTGCTACAACATTGGACTGCCTCAAAGGGAATGCTCTGGCTGATCAGTATAGAAATCACTTGTCCTTTAACCTGGAAAAGCACTGGCCCCTCCACCGTGGAAAGAGACGGCATTGTAAAACCCCCTGATGTGGGTCTCCTGCAGGAAAGCCACATCACTGTTATGGTGCTTAATAACATGGAAGAAAGCTTTCGCTGTCTTGACTGGATGATTTAAACCTTTAACATTCCAGCTTAGAAAGTTTAAATGCTGACTAATCTGATTCCTAGAGCACAGACATTGTGCACACTCACCTTAAATGATAGAACAAACAATTAAACAACAGATGCGTGTTAGTCCAGAACAGGAAAAAGAAGATTGAGTAGATGTGTAAGGTTCTTGGCAGTGGACCCCCCCCCAACAAAAATGGCTCCCAAAAACCAAGCACCAAGCTCTTCTAACTAAGAAGTTGCAGACTTAACCATTGCTTATCATTTACTTAAGGTTTTTTCTTCAATTCTACTAAGACAAAATAGGATGAGAAAGATTAATGATATTAACAAAATAAACAAGATGTTTAAGACACGAGAATAAGGGGATAATGGAGAAATTTTGTGGATATAACATGCAGTGTGTGATAGTAAATTCCCAATGTCAAACATTTTAATCCAAATTTGAAATTCGAGGGAAAAAGTAAAATTTTAAGTTGGCAAAGTTTGTCAGCTTTCTTTCTTTATTGTCATTATTCAAATATAATGAAATTATTGAATACTTTCTCACATGGTGTAAAAAGAATTTAAGTAACATAAAATGCTAACATGTAATAAAAAGTGAACACACACACACACACAATTAAAAATGAAATTAAAATAAAACCTTAGGATGGCAGTGTTATAACATATTTTTAACTTTCTCAATCCAGATCAGTATCTTCATGACCCATCTGTCTAACTATGGCAATGATCGTCTGGGTCTGTATACATTTGAGTCTTTGGTGAAGTTTGTCCAGTGCTGGACCAACCTCAGGCTGCAAACGTTACCACCAGTCCAGCTTGCCGAGAGGTATTTCCAAATCTTTCCTGATGAGAGAGACCCGCTCTGGCAGGTGGGTTGATTCATGTGGTTATTTTTAAAACTTGAGAAATCCAGTTTCTGTTTTCACTTCACTGTATACACAGTCACCTAATCACTATAAATCATTAAATAAAGCAACAGTTAAAAGACAGCTTCACAACAAAGAGTGTTTTTTTTATTGTTATTATATTATTTTATTGTTTTACATACATTTTATTGTATTGTTTTATTTTAGAAATGAAAAAGTCTTCATGCATTTTCTTTTAAGTTAATAGGTAAAAAAGGCATAAGTGCCAGATTCATGATAAGTGCAGTAATTCTATGCACAAGGAGTTTGATGTAAGGAAAAACAGTGAATGTATAATTATTGTTAAAGCATCTAGTTTAGGGGTTTGTGGGTTTTTTGTAAATGCACATTAATTGCACCTTTGCTAATAACCTGATCAGTGGATTTTTTTTCCCTGACTACGGTGTGTAATATGTAAAATTTTAATTCATTCATGATTTCTAATCTTAAAAGTTTAAGTATTACATCTAAAATCTACCTTACCTACCCTTTTCCCCCATCTTTTGTACAATTTGGAAATTGAAATGCCTACTTCAAGATTTGGGTGATGTGGGAGTATGTGACGAAATGATAAACAAAACCATTCATGTCCCTTTTATTTATTTTAAAATGTAACGTGTATAATATCTGTAATGTAAAATGTAAATGTAACTTTCACCCGTCATGGAAGATGACACACTGTGTGGATTTTTTCTTTTTTCAGAACCCTTGCCATGATAAGAGACACAAAGATATCTGGTCTAAAGAGAAGACCTGTGACAGATTGCCAAAGTTTCTCATCATTGGACCACAAAAAACAGGTATAGATTCCTCTCATCTGTCTTATTTAATTCTCTGTTTTGATTATTTTAATTGTCTTGTTTGCTCAAAGGTACTACAGCACTTCATTCATTCCTGAGCATCCACCCAGCAATCACCAGCTCCTTCCCCAGCCCTACCACCTTTGAGGAGATCCAGTTCTTCAGTGGCGCAAACTATCACAATGGGATTGACTGGTAAAAACACATACACACCCTGTTCACTGTGTACAGAGCCTTAAAGGAAAGTCTGGATCTGTGCAGCGCTGCCATGACTTGTGTGCATAAATGTAAATGCGTAAATGTCCCACATTACCATCCATCCATCCATCCATTTTCATCCGCTTTGTCCGGGGCCAGGTCGCGGGGGCAGCAACCTAAGCAAAGAGGCCCAGACCTCCCTCTCCCCAGCCACCTCCTCCAGCTTATCCGGGGGAATACCAAGGCGTTCCCAGGCCAGCCGAGAGATATAATCTCTCCAGCGTGTCCTGGGTCTGCCCCGGGGCCTCCTCCCGGTGGGACATGCCTGGAACACCTCACCCAGGAGGCGCCCAGGGGGCATCCTTGTCAGATGCCCGAACCATCTCAGCTGGCTCCTTTCGATGTGGAGCAGCAGCTGCTCTACTCTGAGCCCCTCCCGGATGGCCGAACTTCTCACCCTATCTCTAAGGGAGAGGCCAGCCACCCTTCGGAGGAAGCTCATTTCTGCCGCTTGTATCCGCGATCTCGTTCTTTCGGTCACTACCCACAGCTCGTGGCCATAGGTGAGGGTAGGGACGTAGATCGACCGGTAAATTGAGAGCTTCGCTTTTACACTCAGCTCCCTCTTCACCACGACGGACCAGTGCAGCGTCCGCATTACTGCAGCTGCAGCCCCAATCCGTCTGTCGATCTCCGGCTCCCTTCTCCCATCACTCGCGAACAAGACCCCGAGATACTTGAACTCCTCCACTTGGGGCAGGAACTCATCCCCGACCCGGAGTGGGCACTCCACCCTTTTCCGGCTGAGAACCATGGCCTCAGATTTGGAGGTGCTGATCCTCATTCCCGCTGCTTCACACTCGGCTGCGAACCGCTCCAGTGCGAGCTGGAGGCCCTCACCCGATGAAGCCAACAGAACCACATCATCTGCAAAAATCAGAGATGAGATTCTGAGGCCACCAAAGCGAAAGCCCTCCGCCACTTGGCTGCGCCTAGAAATCCTGTCCATAAAAATTATGAACAGAACCGGAGACAAAGGGCAGCCCTGGCGGAGCCCATCACCCACCGGGAACGAGTCCGACTTATTGCCGGCAATGCGAACCAAGCTCTTGCAACGGTTGTATAGGGATCGAATGGCCCGTAGCAATGGGCCAGACACCCCATATTCCCGCAACACCTCCCACAGGACACCCCGAGGGACACGGTCGAATGCCTTCTCCAAGTCCACAAAACACATGTAGACTGGTTAGGCAAACTCCCATGCACCCTCAAGTATCCTGGAGAGGATAAAGAGCTGGTCCAGTGTTCCGCGACCAGGACGAAAACCGCATTGTTCCTCCTGTATCCGAGGTTCGACTAACGGACGAACTCTCCTTTCCAGCACCCTGGCATAGACTTTCCCAGGGAGGCTGAGGAGTGTGATCCCCCTGTAGTTGGAACACACCCTCCGGTCCCCTTTCTTGAAGATGGGGACCACCACCCCGGTCTGCCAGTCCACAGGTACTGCCCCTGATCTCCACGCAACATTGCAGAGGCGTGTCAACCAGGACAGCCCTACAACGTCCAGAGCCTTCAGGAACTCGGGGCGGACCTCATCAACACCAGGGGCTCTGCCACCAAGGAGTTGTTTAACTGCCTCAGTGACCTCGCCCCCGGAAATTGGCGGGTCATTCCCCTCATCCCCAGACTCTGCTTCCTCCTCGGAAGACGTGTCAGTGGGATTAAGGAGGTCCTCGAAGTATTCCTTCCACCGCCCGACAATTTTCTCAGTCGACGTCAGCAGCGCTCCGCCAGCACTATACACAGTGCAGGTAGAGCACCGCTTTCCCCTCCTGAGACGTCTGACGGTTTGCCAGAATCTCTTCGAGGCAGCCCGAAAGTCTTTTTCCATGGCCTCTCCGAACTCCTCCCACACCTGAGTTTTTGCTTCAGCCACTGCCCGAGCCGCATTCCGCTTGGCCTGTCGATACCTGTCGGCTGCCTCCGGAGTCCCACAGGCTAACCAAGCCCGATAGGACTCCTTCTTCAGCCTGGTGGCTCCCTTCACCTCTGGTGTCCACCATTTGGTTCGGGGATTACCACCACGGCAGGCACCAACCACCTTGCGGCCGCAGCTCAATGCAGCAGCTTCGGCAATGGAGACGCTGAACATGGTCCATTCGGACTCAATGTCCCCAGTCTCCCTCGGAATGCTGTTGAAGCTCTGCCGGAGGTGTGTGTTGAAGATCTCGCGGACTGGGGCCTCTGCTAGACGTTCCCAGCACACCCTCACTACGCGTTTAGGTGCACCAGGTCTGTCCAGCGTCTTCCCCCGCCACCTGATCCAACTCACCACCAGGTGGTGATCAGTTGACAGCTCAGCCCCTCTCTTTACCCGAGTGTCCAGAACATATGGTCGCAGGTCTGCTGATATGATTACAAAATCAATCATCGACCTACGGCCTAGAGCATCCTGGTGCCACGTGCACTTATGGACACTCTTATGTTCGAACAGGGTGTTCGTTATGGCCAAACTGTGATTAGCACAGAAGTCCAATAACAGAGCACCGCTCGGGTTCAGATCAGGGAGGCCGTTCCTCCCAATCACGCCCCTCCAGGTCTCGCTGTCGTTACCCACGTGAGCATTGAAGTCTCCCAGCAGGACAACAGAGTCTCCAGGTGGAGCACCCTCCAGCACCCCCCCCCCCAGGGACTCTAAGAAGGCTGGGTACTCTGAACTGCCACTCGGCGCATAAGCGCAGATGACAGTCAGGACCCGTTCCCCGACCCTAAGGCGCAGGGAACAAACCCTCTCGTCCACCGGGAAAAACCCCAACGTACCGGCAGCAAGCCGAGGGGATATTAGGATACCCACCCCAGCCCGTCGCCTCTCACCAGGGGCAACTCCAGACTGAGACAGAGTCCAGCCCCTCTCCAGGAGACTGGTTCCAGAGCCCAAGCCATGTGTAGAGGTGAGCCCGACTATATCTAGCCGGTACCTCTCAACCTCACGCACTAACTCAGGCTCCTTCCCCACCAGAGAGGTGACATTCCATGTCCCTATTGCCAGTCTTGGCAGCCGGGGGTCAGTCCGCCAGGGCCTCCGCTCCTGGCCGCCACCCGGCACACATTACTTTTTTTGAAATAATCTGCTGTCCATTTTCATTTTAGTATGACATTCCCTGTTTGGTCTTTAACAGACAGCAGCTTTGTTAGTTTGTTGCCCCACATAAGCAGAAGATGGATGGATGGGGAAATGGACTGAAGCAAAATGGAAAACCGTTCTGAAGTCAGATCAATCCAAAATTGAAAGTCTTTTTGGAAAACCTGGATATATTCCCCAGACTTATGAGGAGAGGGACCCTTTGGTTTATTATTGGGGGAACATTCGCTCCCATCCTGATGATGTGCAAACTAGATCGAACAACAAACAGAAGCGGTGGATCTTAAAATTGGACAGTGCAGAGGCCTGTCTAATGCCAATTTGGGAGCTGCTACGGCAAAAGCCTTGTGCCCTCGGCACATCCAAGAGCAATCGGGAAGGACAGTGCAAGTGCAACAGTTCTGAGATGGGCAAGGCACATCTCAGAGGAAAGAAATAAAAGAATTTAAAAATGAACCCTAAAATGGGCGGGCAGCCAGTGGAGTGAGTATAAAACAGAAGTAATTTGCTGTTTTCCAGTTAAGTCATACTTTTGCACCAGCTGAAGACGAGGCAGGAAGGACTGGCTAACACCTACATAAGTTGCAGTAATCCAATCCAGAGTTGTGATAAAGGCATGGATTACTGTTTCAAAGTGATCTTTCAACAGTTTTTCTATTTTTGCCACTTGTTTCAGCTGAAAGAAGCTGGATTTCACCACTGCAGTTATTTGACTGTCCAATCTAACTGTCCATCATAAAACCCAGGTTTGTGACTGGAGGCCTTAGATACTGTGCCCACCAGGACCAAACACAATACTTAGAGTTCGGTCCTCCTGCACCGTTCAGCGCATTGGGTGGCAGATCTCTGCCAGCGTACTCGATCAGCTGCGGTTGCTTCGGCCTCATCCCAGGCGCGTAAATCATCAATGAAAGTCCTCCGCCATGTTGTACGGGGGCAGCCTGGTTTGCGTCTTCTGTGGGGTGGGTTCCATGTGGTGGTGATCTTGTGCAGTCGGCACGGGAGTTGGGGTAGAATGTCATGGAGGGGACATGTGGCGGTCTGGCAGTGGTCTTCTTCATAGGTGACATGGTCCCGGTAAGAGACCCGTCTTAGCCATCACTGTTGTGGACCAACAGTGAGCAGTGGCCCGTCAGCAGTACTGATTCTGCTCCATGAAGAGACTTCAAACCAGACTAAAACAACCCAAGGATGTTTGGTTTTTTTTTTTATTTAATTAAATTTATTTTATTTTATTTTTTATTTAAAGGGCCTTCAATTTGCTATAAACATTTATCTAGAGAATTTTTAAAAGAAAAGAAAGATTGGAAATGGACCCGAAGTTGGGTAACACACTGGGATCCAGGCCAGGTTTTTTCCATCTGTGGTTGTTTTAAAGCTTTTAGGAACCACCCTTGAGGAAAAGGCTAGTGTTAAAAACAACAAGAACAAATATGCCTAAAACAGAAAGAATTAAAGAATCCAGGTGGGATTCGTTTTAGACTGTCTGGTTTTGAATGGAGACACTGACTCTGATATCGTTTGGCAGGTGGAATAAAACTAGAAGCTGAGCCCCAAAGTTCTGATCAAAGTAAGCAGAGAAAAGCGCAGCAGTGAATGCAAAAAACAGGCGTGTGATCTGAAAACACTGTTTGAAACAGACACATCGTGAGATGTCTGTGTTCATGTTCTTCTGTGGGTCCGGACAACCACTGCGTGAAGTTAGCGAGTCAGTTAATGCTGTCAAGCCAGCGCACATGTACATTAAAATCTCTAATCATTAGAGCTTTATTATATTTAGGCATGATTTCAGCCAATAACTCAGAAGAGTCATTTGCAAAGTCCTTTGTGTATTTAGATGGTTAATAAATCACAGTACAGAACACTGGGCGAGAGCAACCCAGCTTAGTTCAGAGCTGGAGGAAGAGGATGACTGAGACAGCTGCTTACATTTAAGAAAAACATTTGGAGCCAGATTAAACCAAAAGAACACAACAACATTCCTCTCTCTAAAGCCCAGTAACTGCTCTCCTTCAGTCACAGAAGTTAAAAGAAGAGGCGTTGATACACTGTCCAGCTGCTGAAGACACGTTGTTGCCATCAAATTCAGAATGACACTAGTGATGGGAATTGCTTTGAGTCAGCACCGTCTCTAAGCAGCATGTCCAAGACATTGCATTCATGCAAATTAATTACATGCTGAGTGGTCAAATGTTTGCTCATGTTGGAGCTATTTCCACTCTTTGTTGCGATCATTGTTGCGTCGTTACTCAAAGTAATTACTACACACATTACACAGAACACTTTTCTTAATAAGTAATGTTACTGTCTAACAATATAAACCTACAGGGTACAGCCCCACACACTAGGAGTTGGTTTCAATAATCGGTTTACCGATTCAAATCGATTTTTAAATATAAATGTATTTAGCCAGAAACGCCAGAATCTCGGGTTAAAGACAAAACTATTTCAACAACCACCAAACAGCTAAAACGGCAAACGAGAGCAGGAAAACCGATTCCACACAGACGTTGTGTTGTCTTATAAATTGGACACTTTTATATTAAGAAGCAACACACAACTGTAAAAGCTGCTCAGTTTAAAAATATTTCTTTAAAAAAAAAACACATTTCACCTCAGTACAGTTGTGTAATGGTGTGCGTGTGTGTCCTCCTCAGGTACATGGACTTCTTCCCATTCCCTTCCAATGTCAGCACAGACTTCATGTTTGAAAAGAGTGCCAACTACTTTGACACAGAAGTAGCCCCTAAAAGAGCTGCGGCCCTGCTCCCCAGGGCCAAGATCCTGGCAGTGCTCATTAACCCGGCTGACAGAGCCTACTCCTGGTACCAGGTGAGAATGCTCACAGTGAGGCTGCAAAGGCGTTTTTATAGCATTTCAAACCCTCTTTAGTGTTTGTGTGTGTTTCGTTAACTACAGCACCAGAGGGCTCATCAGGACCCTGTAGCCCTTAACCACACTTTCCATGAAGTAGTTACAGCGGGCGCCTCAGCCCCCAGGGATCTGCTGGCCCTTCAGAGACACTGCCTTAATCCTGGGGCATATGCTATCCACCTGGACCGCTGGCTGCAACATTACCAAGCCAGCCAGGTAACACACACTGCAGCTGCTAACATGCGCATTCAGTGGCTGCTGCGAATACATTGGAAGATGGTTGTAGTTCTCTCAGGCGTTGCTGACACTCTTTCTCTATAATTAGCTACACATTGTTGATGGGGCGCTGCTGCGGTCCAACCCAGTACTGGTGATGGAGGGAATACAGAGATTCCTTGGTGTCACCCCCATCTTCAACTACACCCAGGCTTTAATGTTCGTAACACTCCTACACATGTATAAAAGTCACTTTCTTTTCTGACTTGCCTTACACAGAAGCATGTAAAAATGTATAGCCTATGTGGGGTGTGTTTGCTGTGGCGTCAAAAAACATGCGTTGTCTTTGCAGGTATGATGACAGCAAAGGTTTCTGGTGTCAGCGAGTGGAGGGCGGTCGAGCCAAATGTCTGGGAAAGAGTAAAGGCAGGAAGTACCCGGAGTTGAGTTCTGAGGTACGCGTGCGCTGTGATTGCTTCACCTACTCGTTTTCTGATGAGCACAAGCTCTTTGGGGGGGATGAATCTTGCGTACCATAACCTCTTTTTAAATTTTAGGCTTTAAGCTGTGTAAGTAGCAAAAGCAATCCGTTAAAAGCTGACCTTTGGAAGAGCAAAAACCGAACTGAGCAAAACCATTAGCCTCCAATCTTGCTTTTTTCTTGTTGCTTACAAACCCATGTGTCTGTGACGGCACCTGTTACGGTCTTTTCTCTCATGTGTTCAGAGATGCTCTTCAGCATGTTTTGGTTATAGCGATTGGTTATTTGAGTCACAGCTGAAAGCAGTCTGACAATTCTCCACTGACATCAGTAGTCTGCTATCTGTGTGAACAACTTCAAACCTGTCAATAAACCTATTTCAGGTCTCCAGCACAACAGAGTGTAAATAGGTATCGACATACATGAAATCTACACACTCCTTTTAGAGTAACATAAACACTACTTTAGGAAATGACACAGCCACAGAAATGAATTAAAAAGAAGTTCCTCTATTGTTGAACACCAACCTGACATCACAACAAAGTGTGTAATATTGGCACGCCAGTCCACCATGTCTGTTTCATGCTTGCAACAACAACACTTGAGAAAACTTGCTGTGAATCTCACCCCTGTGTGTGTGTGTGTGTGTGTGTGTGTGTGTGCGTGTGTGCGTGCGTGCGTGCGTGCGTGCGTGCCTGTGTGCATTTTCTTGCAGTCGCGTGCCTTTCTAGCAGAGTATTACCATGAGCACAACATGGATCTCCTGCGTTTGTTGAGCCGGTTGGGTCAGCCGTTGCCATCCTGGCTCCGCCAAGAACTCCAGAGCACCAGCTGGAGCTGAGGCTCAGACACACTGCAGAAAAGCTTGGACTAGAGTCTGTGGTCGAGTCAACATTTGGCTCCGGACGAGACTGGACTACCTGATCTGGAATCGGCAGCAACACACACTATCAAAGTTACAATGCTTGAGCAGATGTTAAGAGTGCCTGTGCTCCGTGAAAAAAGACCGTACAATCTGATCTTAATGTTTTGGTCACTGCTTGAGACGATTCCAGCAGACCGCCTCCTCTTGACCTTTCACCAACCTCCCAGACAGCTTTTAGCCTCCGTGTTGCAAATGAGGTTCATGCTGTACCCGCTGGCTGTGGATCCAGAGAAGTGGGTGGGCATCAGGTCCATAGCATAAAGAACAGGTAGACGGCATTAATGAGGAGAGAAGTTCAGTGTGTGCACATGTGAAGTCTGCGACTGGAAACGGGACTAACACGCACAACCACACACACACACCCCACACAAAGATGATTTTAAAGCAGTCTATTTTTTAAAAAGGCTTGTATATGTTACGTTTGGGGGCAGAAGCAGTTTATCCTCAGCTCTCCAGTCAGTGAACAAGAGTCACAGACAGAAATGGAACTGAGTTGATGACAGATCAGTGTAAATATGTTTTTAGAGTTATGGTCCATGCTGTGCCTGCCACCAGCATCCTGACAGTGAGCAGTTTTATTCCACTTGATTTATTTAGGCCAAGGGAAAGCTGATTTTTGAAGGATGGCAGTTTTCCAACTTTCAGCTGTTTTCCAACTCTGCAGATAAGTTTTTGAAAATATACCCTCCATGTTATGCAAGTAAAGAAACACTAAACACTGATGAGTACAGATTTTTTCGTTGGAACTCAATTTTCAGCTATTTGATGTGCTGTAAAAGGATATTTGGGGATATCTGCCAGTGTTATGTTCTGTCATTTAGTCTGTAGTCAGGGATAGCTCTCTGCAGTAGCTGCTGATCGAAACCTTGGCCACGTCTTTGTACATCCCAACATCAACAGACAACACTGAAGCTGGAACGCTCTCAGATCCTAGCTGACTAGAGTGCATGAAGAAAATGGTCAACTTCTAAACTAAAATATTTGTTTAAAGGCAAATGCTCTCCTAAATTCTAGTGATTTAGGATCCAAAAGTGACAGAATTTTAAAATGTATTATTATCAAAGGCTGCTATAAGTCTGCTGTCTTTCAAACTTCAGTTTAAACCACAGGCTTCGTCTTTTGAGTATCAAAGCTGTCGTAGCCCTGATGACCTCAGGGCAGTTTGGAGATGTCAACTGAACTTAACCAACTGGGAGAGTGGGAACTGTATTATTTTGGGTAGTGTAATGTTAACTTATGTTTTTCACTTCTTTACATTTTGGTAGTGATAAACTGGTTACGCTGATCCTGGCACGGTGTGGTAGCAAGGCATGGCTGTGGACCAGTGTGGGCTGTTTGACTGTGAGACGGCCATATCTCTGTAAGAGTAGCCGTGTCGGAGAAAAGGGAAAAATGTATATGCACACAAAATTTGACAAATTAAAGGAAAAACCTGGTCTTTCTATTATAACGTGAGGGGCATTTCACTGGCATGATTTACCTCTACTTGTCCCTTAAAGGGACGAGTTCCAAGTGATCACCTGTATCCTTTGAAATGTTCCTATCCTGGTCTACTGCAAAGTGACAGTGCCCCCAACTACAGAGCATTAGGGCTCACTGACATGTTTGAGTATGAAAATAATGTGAACATATGCTGTGGAGGATTCTGTGGACTTGCAGATTTCTCAGCTGTCATTACCCCACTCACAGCTGTCATAGGACAAGAAAATGGACACCAGAGTTACTAAGGCGATCTGTTGAAGTCTTGTTTTCTGTTTGTTTAGCACAACTGTCAAAAAGACCAACATTGTATCATCT